>NC_134463.1:40645700-41275700 GCF_047948215.1 Lycorma delicatula | reverse complement strand
CTTTAGAAATATTATTGAAAGATTCCCATACTTTATTAATATTATATATATATATATATATATATATACTAGTATATCTGTTGCGATTAATCTTTTTTATTTTATGTTTTTAGTCAAGTAACCGGAGGCAGGTGCAGCCCGTCTTGCTACACTTACAATAACAGTGGCAGTGGTTGTGTTGGTTGTGCCGCCGTGTTGTACACCGTCACACCCATTAAAAAATCAAAATTCAAAAACACCCGAAAACAGTTTTTAGATATTTACCTGAAGAGATTTGCAAGCCCAAATTTACTGAACACCTCGTTTGGTACAGCTGGAACTGGAGAAAATTTTCATTCATTGTCCAAATATTTTTACCTTTCTTTACCCCTTTCAAGGTCAACCTTCAACAAATCTAGAAATTCGTTTTTGTTTGTATATGCACCTGAAGATTATATTGACCAAAAATCAAGCTGATATCTTTCATTTTTTACCGAAAAAAAAAATGGTATATTTCAATATTACTCAATTTTAACCGTTTAAACTCAGAATTTCAAAAAAAAATCCTTTCTTAGTGTGGGCTTAATACCGTATGAAGAACTTTTATACAAATTTTCTTCAATTTATCTTCATAATTTCATTAATTCTTCATAATAAATGTCAGCAAATAGTTTTTGCTGGACATTCATTATGAATGATTTATGACATTATCATCATCATTTTAGCCGTTATTGATCTGCTGCAGGATAAAAGCCTATTCAGCACGTTTCCAACTAATACGGTCTTATGCGATCTTCTGCCAATTCGTTCCAATTTACTTGATAATATCATCTACCCAGCATGCCTTTAATCTTTTTGGTAAGCGTTTAACAACTAGTGGCGTTCATTCAAATCCTTATTTTATATATACATTTATTATTTAATTAATAATTAAAAAACCCACTTTCCAACAATTTTTTTATGCGTTCAAGCGCTTTCGGAATAGAATTTCATCATCAGGAATTTGAAAATTTCTTCTTAATAAAACTAAAACTTCGTTGTCATATGTAAATTTGTTTATGTAGAGTATATAAAATACGACAGTGGTCTTCACGTATTTAAAATTGTATCGACTTGGAACGTCCTGCCATTATAAATGTCTCCACCGTTATCAAAGGTTCGTTATAACGGTGTCTCCACCGTTAAAATAACGCTGGAGACATTCATAATGACAGGACGTTAAGTCGACACAATTTTAAGCACATGACGACCACCTTTATGTATTTTACATACTTTAATATGACAGCCAAGTCTTAGTTTTATTAAGAATGTAATATACATTTTAAGTTCCTGATGATGGAATTCTATTCCGCAAGCGCTTGAACGCATAAAATAAATTGTTTGTAAGTGGGTTTTTAAATTATTAATTATATAATCATACCAACGCAACGCAACGGGCCATGATTGATAAAATTAATATATATTATTGCAAGGATAAATTATTGAATTAAACAGATTTTACATATTAATTTTTCTTTTTATTTAAGGAAGTAATACTGGTGGAAAAATTGATTATTTATTTTGTTTTATAAAGGATAATTAAGAATGCTAATATAATAGTTGCGGTTATTTTAAAAATACGTATGCAAAGTATGTTTTTTTTTTTTTTTTAACGTACATTGTATTTATACTTAATAATGAGTGATCTATTAATTTTTAAACCATTAAACTGCGATGTAATCGTTGAATAGTAAAAATAGTTTTTCTTATTAACGATTCCTTTAAGTCTTTCATTTGATTTTTAAAATTTAAATATAGAGAATTTGTTTTGCTAGTTATTTAGCCTTATACACCAAGCTGAATACATATTTTTGGTAGACATTAAATTAATTATCCAATTTTCTTGATGAAAATCGACTCAAAGGAAGCTATTTTTAAACTGATTTGTGATCTTTTAACGTTTTAATTGCATTTTAATAGTCATATAGTTTTATGAAACTTTTCTAAAAAAATTATTTAGAATTCATTTATTCTGAATAGAATTCTAGCTGAAGATAGGGTTCAGATTTCTACCATAGATTTTACGTAAGACTATTTTAGAACTTAATAGAATGTACATAATTATTTGTGTGTGTGTGTGTGTGTGTGTGTGTGTGTGTATCTCTCTCTCTCTCTCTCTCTCTCTCTCACTCTCTCCCTCTCTCTCTTCCTCTCTCATTCTATCACTCTTTCTCTCTCACACACTATCTCTCTCTCTCTCTCTCTCTCTCTCTCTCTCTCTCTCTCTCTCTCTCTCTCTCTCTCTCTCTCTCTCTCTCTCTCTCTCTCTGTGTGTGTGTGTGTGTGTGTGTGTGTGTGTGTGTGTGTGTGTGTGTGTATGTGTGTGTGTGTGCTCGCCTTTGTATAATTTATGTATATGTTATGAATTAATCATAAAAAATTATTATTTCTTTATTTAAATAATGAAAACTTGATATCTCGTCATAACATTGAATTTCTGTGTTTTTCATATTTCAATAAATTATTTTCATTAACATAAAATATATCATTATTATTATTTTATGGTTGAATGAAGGACATTTTCTATGCTAAAAAAAAAAAACACATCAGTGGAATAAACATAGATCATTTTAAATTTTAAATGAGTTAGTTCGTTGCAGAGTGTAGAAAGTATACTTTCTGCCCGTACATAGAAATATACAGCAGTCTTTTAAAGAGATGCCAAACCAATCAAGTGAACACAAAGATAAGAGAACGTAGTTAATGGTCGTTTCTTAACAGCAACAGATACCTACCTATCCTAATACTTCTTTCACTACTTCACTTTTTCTTTACTCTTTTTCTTTGCTTTTTCCACTTTTAAAGATTTTCTATCCTTTTCACATTTTACTCTTTTACTAAACCGTTCTTACTTTTTACTTTATACCCGTATTACACTTCATCCGTATCAACTTTTTCCTTCTTTCTTTTAAACAATTTTAGCTACTCTTCTTGTCAACTGAAGACTTACGTTCCTTCTTTTTATTATTGCGACAGACGTGACATTAATGGCTACTCTCTGTCATCGACCAAATATGTGTTAATTATATAGTGTACACACACACACACACACACACACACCCACACAAGTCAAATTCCTGTAACTCGAACATTTCTACAACCCGAAATTTATTTTAATTCCCTGCCGTATTGTATTACATTACACGGAAATATAATTTCTTTAACTCGAACTAAAATACTGTAAGTCGAAGTAAAAAATTGGATTAGTTTATTATAAAAAATAAAATAAAAAACCGAAGTTTAACATTAGGCCTATAATACCGATCTTATTTTCAGTTAAGAAATATGAAGCAAGCATGATTCACTTCCTATACTATGCGATAATAAAAAGGATGAATCAACACACAATAAAGAGGGAAGCGAAATCTTATACATCACGCGTTAGTATTCACCGGAACTCTTTGTCGTAAGAAGTGTCCGTCAATGTGTCCTTTATAACTGTCTCGGCTCGTATGCGTAGTTTTCCTAAATATGTTTGGGTTAGTTTGCTACTGTAAACAAGGGTGTTCTTATTTTTTCCTTAAAACGATTTTTATGTGTTTAGTTTTAATACAATTTTTGTTTTTTTTTAATACAGTTTTAATACAATAGTTTTTATTCAGTTTGGTTAGTTGTTTTTACATTCTTTCTGTTCTTTTTTTTTAAATGTTGAAAAGAAATCTAAAACCGTTTTCAGTAGATGATAAAATAAGGTTCATAATGGAAGTAGATGAGGGAAAAAAGAAGAAAAAAGTGATCGCATCGGAATTCCTATACCACCCAACACGCTTACAATTTACAAAAACCTTGAAAAAAATTTTTAAATACCGTAGCCTTCGTATCCCAGGCGATACCAAAAGAGTAAAGTCTGTCAAGTTTCCCGATGTTGAAAAAAGCGCATAAGAGTGGTTAAAAACAGCCGCGATCAAAATTTACCTATCAGTGGACCAATTTTACGTGAAAAAGCCGAGTACTTTGCGAGACAGTTCAATCGTATGAATTTCAAAGCTAGTGTGAGTTGGCTTAATAAGTTAGAGATAGGCATAGAATAATTTTTAAAAATATTTGTGAAGAAAGTGCCAGTGTAAATGAAGAAGTTTGTAATACGTGAATAAACAGTACGCTAAAAGAAATTTTGAGCACATACAACGAATCGGACATTTTGAATACTGACGAAACTGGACTGTTTTACAAATGTTTACCTGACAAAACTTTAACTTTTAACTTTAAAAAGTGCTTTCACCTTTAACTTTTAAAGGTGATAAATGCCATGGTGGGAAACGAAGTAAAGACCGCGTCACAGTTCTTTTAGGTGCAAACATGTCGGGGCAGAAAAGTTGAAATCTCTTAATTGGTAAATTGAAAAAAAAACAACGTTGTTTCGCAAAAAGTTAAATCTTTGCCTACTCAGTACGAAGCCAATAGAAAAGTGTGGGTTACTAGTGAAGTATTGGAAAAATGGTTATTCTTCAGATTGTATCATTTATTAACATTCGAAAAATAGAAACATTTTTCTATTTTTTACAACTGCCCGGCACATCAAAAATCGTTTCCTCAGGAATTGTTATCGATAAAATGCGTTTTCTTTCCACCAAATGTTACCTCTAAACTCCAACCAAAGGATGGATCAGAGCATTATACAAAAATTTAATCAAATGTACAGAAAAAGTATTATAATGAAAATGTTAGCGATGGTTAAAAAGAAACAAAATCCAGAAATTAATCTTCATCATAGTCTACGGGAAGTTAAAAAAAAAATCTTGGAATGATGTGACTGAGCTAACGATTTTCAACTGTTTTAAAAATATTGGATTTAAAAACCCCCAAAAACTCGTTATTTTGTCGGAATATGAACAAACTAGCAGTGGAAACCTTTCTTCTAACAACAATAATGGTGATGATGACGATGTTAATGAATGACCATCAGTTACCGATATTTTACAAGTACCCAGCGACGTAATTTTTCGGGATTATGTTTCTTAGACGAAGATTTGGTAGTAGCCAAATACCCTACTGACGAAGATATTGTAATCAACACGTTAACGCAAAGGCAAATGAGAATGACTCCATAGAGACCGATTCGGATAAAGACAGTGATGAAATACCCTGTGTATAAATTAATTCGACTTTGATTCTCGGAAGTCTGTCCAGTTTCACAAATGATATTAATAAATGGTCGTTATTTTCAAGATAATCTCGTAGAATTTTTAAAACTAACTTTCATTACAGAAAAAAATGAAGAAGAACATGAGGAAAGAAGTTTTCAACGGCGAGAAAGAGAGCTTATAATTTTTGATTTATTTATATTTGAGAAATTAAGCGATCTCTATGTATACGATATTTTGGCTATAAAAAAACTGTTCTCGCGTTTTTAAATAAAATATTTTTGACTTATTTAAAGATTGTCAGTGAAGTTTCTTTGTACAGCGGATTATTACTTTTAATTTAAGCACGCCTTTTTTACTGTAGGATAATTATTTTATAAAAATTACCTTTAAAGATCATTTGATATGATTATTTTTACGTATACCTTGTTGAAAGTATGATTTCTACATTTCTGTACGTTATTTTTTTATTAAAAAAAAAAATTATTTACTGTAACGTTTGTTTCAAGTCGTTGAAACAAAAAATTACAAAAATGAATTATAATACTACAGAGAGTTAAACAAAGGTAAAAAATCTGATGAGCTCTTCTAGATAACGGTCAGAAAGCTAGCGAGCAAACCCGGTTGGATTTTGCTTGCTCGGCAATAACAGTTCTTTTGGAATAGCTATAACTATAACGTGTAACGAGGACGGAAGGGGAAATCCCAAAGGTGTAAGTTTTCCTCACCGAGTTGAACCTTTAACTTTAACACGTCGTTGAACAACAAAATGAAATGTAATAACACTTCAGCATTTCTACTCTTTCTCTTCCTTTCATTCTACCTATTATTTCATAATAGCTACTACCCCTACAATCTACTCCCGTATGGAGAAAAGTAACGGCCACCATGATGCATGAATATATAAAGAAATAAAAGAATTTTATTTCTATAAATCTCTTTATTTCTATTTATTCGTTATTATCATTTTAACGTAAAAAAATATTTAATAATTAAAAAACCAAGAAATTAATTTTTAACGATCACTTTAGTAATTTTCACAAATTTGCATATTTTTTCAGTTAATGTAAGACTATTTTTTTTTAACCTCCGGAATCACCGTTTTGCTTCAGAGATGAATGACAAGTATCGTGTGAAAATGCCATACCTGATCGGGATCTCCGGGACCTCCGGATGAAAGGCCGAGACGCCACAGAGGCCGGCAATGTAAGATTATTACTTTCTACGAAATTAAAGTCATGATGTAAAGTTGAACGATTTAGTTCAAAGGGATATTTCAATAAACCAAACAATCCAAAGGATCGGAATAATTGTTTCTTTTGAACTCATCTATTCTATTTAACGTCACAGTTCAAAAGTATTATTCAGTGGATGGATTGTAACCATTTAATTTTAAATATGGATAAAACCGTTGTACAGTGCTTCTCAGGTAAATATAACATTGTTCATCGTGTGGATAGAATTTTCATTAATGATAATAGTATTTCTGTTGCTCACAAAGCGAAATTTCTGAGTGTTTTATTAGATGAAAACTTCTCTTGAAATGATCAATTTGATTTCATTTGTATAAAAAATGAAAACATACTGTTTTGCTCTGAAGCGCCTTAATAAAAAACGCTAAGATTACCTCCATATTAAATATTTTTACTTCCTTAAACGAAGTAAAGGAAGCACCTTTCAGATTTCAACGGAAATATCCATTTTGACCATCATTAAATCCAATTTGACTATTTTCGGCGTGACTTCTCTACGTAATTATGCTTGTATGTACTACGTATATATGAATCTCGCATAACTCAAAAAGATTAGCCGTAGGATGTTGAAATTTTGTATTTGGACTGTTGTAACGTCTAGTTGTGCACCTTCCCTTTTGATTGCAATCGAATGGACCAAAAGTTTCCAAAAAAGCCCAAAATTCAAAAACTATTTGGATTTATGACTTTTTCTTAACTGCAGTAATAAGTTCTCATTAAGAGATTTTCAAGTTATATCATAAGTGGTACTTATTTTCATTGGTTCCAGAGTTATAGCCAAATGAAATTTTAAGTAATGAAATATTTGGATCTTTCAAGGGGAAGCCCCATCGGTTCGAATCAGACTTCGTATACATATATTTTTGGTTAATTTTTTTTTAATTGAAATGCATTGATTTATTAATAATTATGAACATCTGATTGTAAAAAAAAAATCACGAAAAATAATAATTCAATAATAACAATAAAAAAAGGAAAAATATCACAAGTTATTAATGAAATAAAATTTTATGTACTTTTCATTTTAGAAATTGTGTATATGTAATGTAATAGACGTAAAAGGAAGTCATATGTGTCCGCAGAAGAATTTTTATGCTTACGTTTACTCTCATCTAAACTATATCATGTCTTTGTGCTCCCTCAAAAAATAAAAATGAGTTTATAAGATACAAAACTGAGCTTTCAGATTATTATCTGGCACTCATAACCATGATCGTGTAGATCTACACTTAGGAAATTGAATATCTTAACTTATCAGTGTGTTCATATTTAAAAATGTGCAATTTTTGCTAAAAAGAATGATCAGTTATTCGTAAAGAATAATAATATTCACTTTTAACTAACCAGATAATTGAACTATTTTCTTATAGATCAATCCAAACTTGGGATTACGAGAAAAGCCTTATTATGCTTCGTTGCCATTTTTAATAAATTGCTAAACCTTTTGAAAAATCTTCCCTTTAATTTATTTAAAATATGATTAAAAGATTTTCTTTCACGAAAACAATATTATTCTGTCGTCGGATTTAAGATAAAACCTAACCCATAACATAACCGCTGCAGAATCGATAGGTTATATTGGAAAGAAATTTGATGAATGATAAGGATAAATTAAATAAGGAAAACATAAAACGTAATTTTAATGTTGCATTTATTTACCTTATTGATACAAAAAATTTTCAAAATGATCACCCTGGGCATCGATGCACTTCTGTGCTCGACTGATAATATTGAGAGTTGCCTGACGCAAAACGTTGTCAATTGCGTTGATTTCTCGTTGAATGTTCACCATCAGTTCATCAATATTGTGGGGATTAAATGCATAAACTCTCTCCTGTAAGTAGTCCCAAAGGAAAAAATTTCAAGTAGACAACTCTTGGGAACGAGTAGGCCACCGTCACTGCTGACAGTTCGTTCATTTATGAAAACTGCATGAACGCGATTCAGTGAAACGTTCATTTAGTCCATATCCCATGCACTGGAATTTTGTATGAAAATTGCCATGACTGGCCGTGGTTCGAACCTGGAACTTCCGGATGGAAGGCCAAGACGCTACTACTCTGGCAGGGAGATCGGTTTTATGAACCCTTTTTTAAAATTTGGCTTTAATATTATATTCTGATCTGTCTAATATTATATTTACTTTTCTAACCACTGTAATAGTTTGCTTTATAATAGTAATTTATTTATAATATTCTAAAATATTTTGGTATAATAGCTTTATAATAGTCTAAAATAGTAATTTTTTTTTACAGTATACTAGTAAACTGATATCGTGTAAAAGAAAATATAATAATTTATCTTTAATTAAGTTTTAATAAAGACGATACTCTGCAAATGCTAAACCTGTTTTCGAATTAAGATTCAAATAAATACAATTCAGAATATAATTAACAAGAAATACTTGCCTAGTTATTTATAAATACACGACATTTGTTTTTTGATAAATTTAAGTTATATTTAATTGTTTCAATAAGGAAAATATTTTATTTGCGTAATAAATATAATATAATAAATTCGAGAATTAAAAATACTTCATTGTAAGGAAGAGATACTAAAGAAAAAATTATTTAAAGGGAAGAGGTCCAGAGCAGAAAATGTAAAACAAAACTCCGTATCTGACATGAAAAGCGGAGAAAATATTAATTGATCTATAGTTAGTGATGTATGTAAGGGAAGAGAAAGTTAATTATATTTTAATTGGAAGAGGGGTTTAGAGTTGACCTGTACCAATGAACAAGAAAGTTGTAATGTTAAAATTGATTATATTTGAGCTAAAATTGAGATTTAAAGGGAATTTACGAAAATTAAAAATAATTCCAAGGATTTTCAATTTGGGACGGAGAACAGGCTAAAGCGGCTGGTCAGTTTATTATAACATTTTTATTTGATTGAAGAGTAAAAACACTAAATCACAATTAAAACGCGGCAATAGAGATCTAAAAAAAATCGGAAATGTAAAATATATCAGTTCCAGGAAATATTTCGATCTGTTTATACTTTAAAATAATAATAATTTTTATGATAAAGCAGAAATTTTACCGACGAAATATAGGTTAACACGAGAGATATATGTTAAAAGTTTTTTCTGGTATTTATGAAACCTCGTAAAAAATTCATGCATTCATACTCACAGTCGTTTTCATGTAAAAGGAATTCCCCATCCTTCTTCGAAAGAGAAAAATAGTAGAGTATGGAGTACCTGAACGTAATATTGAAACAAGCACTCTTTCTGCCTAGCCGTTTAAAATAAAGAACGTACATCTTTCATACATTACCACATGTGTCGTGTCGTTCATTCACTCTAAAATGCAGTACCTAGCGAAAATAATTTATTCACTTAAAACAGTTTAGTTGACTGACTGAACCGTACAAAATACTATCAAAATAATCGATTTTTTGTTTATAGATTATTTTTCTCAAAAATAATAGATTAAAAAATCGATTATTTTTCCGTTTGTAATTGGTTATGAAGAATATGGTAAATTATAACTTTTAATTTTCAAAATTATTTTCCATATGCCGCATTCTCGCCGATTTTTAATACCGAAGAATCGAAAAATATTTATTTGAATCTTGGATGTTTTAAATTTTTAACCACGTTAATTTAAAATAAATTTTATCGTCTTAAAACAAATACATAACTATAAATTTTAATGTAACAACATTACCACCGGTAGAAATCGATAAGACATTTTATTAATTCTACATGAAATTCTATGGAGAATTCCATCTTCAAATCTATGCAAAAATGATAATCAAAACACATCCCGTCAAGTATTTTCCATGATATATCTAATATTTATAAATAACACTGCTCGCGCATACAACCACGCTTTTTCAAAACACAGATTTGTCTCTGAATTTATTTTCAAAATTAGTGATCATTCTTCTTTTTACAAAAAAATAAAATATTTAGAAGCAAGTGTGACTTTATGGTCCACCCTACTTTGTGGATTAAAATTTCATTCGATAAGTTGTCTACTACATAAAGTTTCCTTTTCATTTCAATATAAGATTTTTTTTATTAATTCTACATGGAATTCTACGGAAAATTCAATCTTCAACTTTGTGCAAAAAATGAAATCAAAACACACTCTGTCAAATTTAAACTCTCATTTGATCATTTTCCTTCTACATGACGTTCTTTTATATTTCAATATAAGACTTTTTTTCTACATACAACTCTGTTTAACATATTTATGTTGAGGTAATGTTTTTTCCAATATACTAGATCTTAATGAAAGAGATTTGCTGAACAAAATGTATCACAATTAATTTTTAAATAATATTCTTAAGAATGTTTCGTATCTTACTGAATTCATCCTGTAGAATTCGTTGCAGGATAAAAACGATATGTCTCGTGTTAAAATGGGATCTCTATAGAAAAAAAATTGATGTGGACATCACATGACTTCCTTGTACGCCTATTAAATTATTATACACATTTTTTGTTACACTTCATTTAAACTTGAAAGTAAGATACGATCCATCAATTCTTTAATAAAGTGGACAGTTACACAATTGCATTGTGGTGGACATTACATTGCATCATATTTTTTTGTGGTGACCGTATCAGCATTTTATATTAGTTTATATATATTTTTTTTCCACGTCGCTCAAGTATGTAATGTAAGTGAAAACCTGTTGGATCCGTAACCATAGACACATCGGTTCGAATCCTACTTTATACACATATTTATTTATTTTTAATTTAAATATATTGATTTATTAATAATTATTAACTTCTGTAAGAATTTTTAAATTAAAATAAAAAGTACATAAAATTCTATTTCTCTAATAATTTCTGATTTTTTTTCAATTTTTTTTTATTGTTGTTGAATTATTATTAACTGTAAAACTTTTACAACCAGAGGTTAATAATTATTAATAAATCTATTTATTTAAATTAAAAAAAAGTTAACAAAAAATATATTTATATGAAGTCTGATTCGAACCGATGTTCCTTCCCCTTGTAAGATTCAAATATTTCATTAATTAAAATTTTGTTGGGCTATAACTCTGGAACTATTGAAAATAAGTATCACTTATGATATTTCGTTGAAAAGCTCTCAATAAGGGCTTATTTTTGCAGTTAAGAAAAAGTCCATAATTCAAATATTTGGATTTTGGGCCTTTTTGGACACTTTTGGTGCAGCCGTTTACAATCAAACGGAGAGATGCACAACTAGACGATACCACAGTCGTAAATCCAAAATTTCAACATCCTAAAGCTAATAAGCGAGATACATACTGCGTAAGTATAGACGTCACGCCGAAACTAGTCAAAATGGATTCAGGGATGGTCAAAATTAATATTTTCGTTGAAATCTCGAAAACCGATATATTTCCAGATATCAATACATTCCTTACTTCGTACAAGGAAGTAAAAATGATATCGACCAAGTAACACACATCGTTACTCGATTAATTTTCAGTTGAAAACACATGGGACTTTGACCGTACTTGACCGGCCTGCCGAAAGAAATTTCAGGGTAATATAATATTTATTAAATGTTGCACATAGTAACTGAGAATGTTAAATGTACAAATTTAAATACCGATTCACAGATAACACATGATTTTGAATTAATAATAATTATATATATATATATTTTTTTTTTTTTCTATATTAATCGATTAATCCTGAAACAATAATCGATTTCTTTCTCATGTATAATACATTTATCATCTGATCTGATCAGCTGATCGGTCAGATGACTCGCAAGTCTGAAGTTTGAATATTTTTAGAGTAGTTACTGTGGTGGGACTTTATACGCTTCAATACAAAAAAAAAAAAAAAATTGAAAAATTGTTTTGCGCATTAGATTACATTTTTATTCAGGATTCTTTAACTCAATTCATTTGATCAAAAATCATTCTTATTTATTTAATAAAATGAATTTGAAAGTATGGAAGGTATCGAAAAACCCTATTTTAAAAAATAAAGAGCTAGCGTCGCCGCCTGTCTGTCAAATTGTCATACTTAACAGAAGGTGGCGCTGCTATCGACGCCCCTCGATCGTAAAAACTAGATACAATTTTAATAAATATGAATATATCAAGAAACTGTATAACGAAAGTAATAATGGATATCAATCTTGCCAGCCGACGCTTCGTTACCTCCGATACAGAGCCGAGCAGTTAGTTTATATATAATCACGCAACTACGAAATAGAAGCTGTTCACTGCATTACTTATTTCTTTAATTATTTATTAACGTATGTCGTCTCTCATATTTATACAGTATACTTCATCTGTCATCGTGAACACAAAATTCGGTAAATAATAACCGTTCCCCATTATTTTAAGCCGATTATTTACTAGTGAGATTATAATGTTTCCAGGTTAAAAGTAAGCAGGCCTCTGTGGCTCGAGTGGTAGCGTTTCGGCTTTTAATCCGGAGGTCCCGGGTTTGAATCCCGGTCAGGCATGGCATTTTCACACGCTACAGTATTGTCGTTTCGTGTCATCCTCTGAATCAATACCTATAGGTGGTCCCGAAGGATAAAAAAAAGAAGGTTAAAAAAAATATCGATTTTAATTAATCGATATCGTTTTAGTTATAAATTGGGTTTCAACTAGTTTCTGCTATATTTAATTTATTTTGAGTTAAAAGAATAGTAAAAAATTTTCCACGAAATAAAAAAAAGAACTGTTACATAATACATACACCCACAGGATTTACTGGAACGAAAGAGATATTACAAGCACCTCGATTATCTCGGTCATTTATTTGCTGACCTCTTTTCATTGTCGACTCTTCTTTTGTTTACTATTATTTCTCTTCTAACCTTTCTCAGAATCACTTTGGATCGGGTTCAATTTCTTTTAATGGTCTTCATTTCATGATCTCTCATTGTATTCTTTTTTTCCTACTCTCTTCATTGTTATTACTTTTCGTCTTCGTCTCGCTTCGGTCTTTTTCCATTCAAATTTTAATCGTAATCATATTTCTTCTATCGTTATGAAATGGTTCTTATCATTTCCATGTTCTTCTCCATTTTTTTATTATCGGCTTTCATCCTTTAACATCGTTATTGTATTAATTGAATTAACGTCGTTGATAAAAGCATTGAAATTTTTACAGTTTGCGAACGTACGACTATTTTCTTTCTTTATTTATTGTAAGTTTGTCGAAAAAGTTAGATTTATTTCACTCTCCTAAAACTATATATTATGTTTATATTAACTTGAAATCTATTTTAAAACATTTTTTCATATAGTTTGGCCCGCTAAATAAAATATGTTTTCTTGATTTATTTTTCGTACGAAATATTAAGAAGATTTTCTCTGTTAACGATCTCCATTTTATATTAATAAATTGTAAAATAATTATAATGCTGTTTGATTACATTACGACTTGAAATTTTTTAACGGATTTCTAAAGAATTTGGAAATCGCTGTTTTGCGTTCGGTCATATTTTCTAAGAAGTGGTCGGAGGGATGGGAACAAGCTTTTCTTTACGTTATGGAGTGTCCTGGACACGTTCCCGCAATGTTTTATATCCATATGTATGTATAAGATTATTTTGTCCGCTCTACTGGAAGCAAATATTAACCAGTTTTCACGAAACTTGGTGAAGTATGTAAACCTATTGCATATGGAGTTGTATTGATTTCCAAGTGAACCGGTTTATAGGAACCAAAATTAGAAATAAAAAACTGAATTTTTGGGTGCCTTTTCAAGGAATTTCGCCTTTCTAATGCTTTTACTACGTCATCATTTTTCATATATGATAATGTATGATGCAATTTTAAATTATGATTTTATATTTTTAATCTTTTAATAAAAAAAAATAAGTTTCTATTCCACTACTAAGTCCAAAATTGCAACATTTTCAATTATCCATTATTTAATTTTTTGTGTAGATGGTAATAAAGATCATAAAGGAATAGAAAATCCTCGTATCTTGGTCATCTAAGGGTCATAAAATTACATGAAAAAATTTTAAATTTTGAATTTAGGACTGTTGTAAAATCTAGTTGTGCACTTCCCATTTTGATTGCAATCGACTGGACCAAAAGTGTCCAGAAAAGCCCAAAATCTAAAACATCTGGATTTTCGACTTTTTCTTAACTGCAATAAGCCCTCATTGAGAGATTTTAACTATATAAGTGGTACTTATTTCCATTGGTTCCAGAGTTATAGCCAAATAAAATTTTAATTAATGAAATATTTGGATCTCACAAGGGGAAGGCACGTCGGTTCGAATCAGACTTCATCTCCTTTTTTTTTTAATTTAAATATATTGATTTATCAGTAATTATTAATCTCCGATTGTAAAAAAGGTTTACAATAAATAATCATTCAATAATAACAATAATATATATATATATATATATGAAAAAATATCAGAAGTTATTAATGACAAAATTTTATGTTCTTTTCATTTAAAAAGAATGTGTGTGTGTGTGTGTGTTTGTAATTTAATTGGTGTGCAAGGAAGTCACGTGGGGTCCACATCAGATTTTTTCTTCCTCTTTTCCACATAGTTGTTGAGTTGTAACTGCATCAATTGCTTAGCTCTGCTGCTTGCTAATAACCCGCTTTGATACTGCTATCCATAATTTGTGTAGTTATGGAGCCGTGCTCACATAAAAGAACATTTTTAAATTGACCCAAAACGATTAAACCTTCAAAACTGATTTTTTTGGTCACCAACCCCTTTCCATCCTACCAGATAACATTTTGGATTATAGTGAAACTAAACTACTATAGCGAAACTAACTCGCACCTGGCGGTGCTCGCAAAAATCTGATTTGGGCTACAAACTTAGTGTTTGGGTTCATTGGGAAACCAGCTCATACCTGATGGTAATCGTACAAATTTAATTTTTTCTTCTAACATGTCATCCTTCAAGTTAAAACATAAAAACCTAAACGTACCCAAAAATCCAGTTTTTGCCTGCAACTCTGGTTCCTGAACCGATTCGCTTGAAAATCATTAGGATCTGTTTCTATAGGTTTACATTATCTTACCAAATTTTCTCAAAATCTGTTAAAAATTGCGTCCAGCAGAACGAACAACCTGGAAATGTACCAAAAACTCCATTTTATGGCTCTAACTCCGGTTAGAGCCAAAAAACAAAAGTAATGAAATGTAGTAGAAATAACAAAGATGGACCACTGAATGTGAAAATAGGAGGAGAAAAGATTATGGAGGTAGAAGAATTTTGTTATTTGGGAAGTAGAATTACTAAAGATGGATGAAGCAGGAGCGATATAAAATGCCGAATAGCACAAGCTAAACGAGCCTTCAGTAAGAAATATAATTTGTTTACCTCAAAAATTAATTTAAACGTCAGGAAAAGATTTTTGAAAGTGTATGTTTGGAGTGGCGCTTTATATGGAAGTGAAACTTGGACGATCGGAGTATCTGAGAAGAAACGATTAGAAGCTTTTGAAATGTGGTGCTATAGGAGAATGTTAAAAATCAGACGGGTGGATAAAGTGACAAATGAAGAGGTTTTGCGGCAAATAAATGAAGAAAGAAGCATTTGGAAAAATATAGTTAAAAGAAGAGACAGACATATATTCCACATCCTGGAATAGTCGCTTTAATATTGGAAGGACAGGTAGAAGGGAGAAATTGTGTAGGCAGGCCACGTTTGGAGTATGTAAAACAAATTGTTGGGGATGTAGGATGTAGAGGGTATACTGAAATGAAACTACTGGCACTAGATAGGGAATCTTGGAGAGCTGCATCAAACCAGTCAAATGACTGAAGACAAAAAAAAAAACTCCGGTTCCTTTTAACCGACTGGCTTGAAAAAATCTATAGGGTTCTGTTCCCAATAGTTTAACATCACCGGTTTCAACGATCTGCTGAGGACTCCTTGGGTGTGTTTGGTAGGTATAAAAAATAACAAAAGATCCATGGGCCACACCACGGGATTGAGGTATGGTGTGGTGCCATAAAGGACAAAAATGAAAGAAACCTCAAAAGAGCCACCGGTTAGCCCGACCTGCTATGCCGGTAGGTTGGGAGGGCCAATTAGAGTAACGGACACTCCCCTGGGTGGCGTAATATCATCAAGTCGGTCCGGCCCAGGGGAGGGGGAAAAAACAAAACATCACCTCGCCAAGTTCGTCTGTTAAGATTTACGTCCGGTAGAACGAACAAAAAAAATCTTATACATACATACGTTTGTAAACACTGTAGAAACGTGAGTTCAAAACGAAAAGAAAAGTTTGTCCCCCTCCCCTCATCAAGAAAATCTAAGCGGGAGCAGTAGCGATTTCTACAGATCTTTTGAATAGCCGGTAAAAGTCATAAATTAAAAGAAAAGCGATAGTTTCAAATCTCGCTAGGATAAAAAAAAAATAATAAAAAATATATGAAATAATGGTTGGACCTAACATGCAAATGTATAAATTTTTATATAAGATTGTTATTAAATTTTATTATTTTGATGTCAAATAGTTTAACGAATTTTTTGAAGTAAATAAAATCGAATTTCTCATGAAGTTCATTATAGCCGATCTCCGTGGCGGAGTGGCAGCGTCTCAGCTTTTCATCCGGAGGTCCTGGGTTCGAATCCCGGTCAGGCATGGTATTTTTCATATGCTACAAACTTATATTCTCATAAATAACCAATGCCTCGATGCTCGTAATTTCAAAAAAAAAGAAAAATGACCGTTTTGTAATATTGTTTGTGTACAGTGTGTAGTCCCGTCCAATCTTTCTTGTGTTTTTTGGATGATTGTATCACGTTGTTTGAGCGTATAGCTGTAGAGCATATATAAAATTTATAACTCTATGTCATAGTTCATATCATACATTGTCAGTTTTCCCTTCAGCTTCTACTACTCGTATCTTTCTTTTTGAATTCAATCTCACTAATTTTTTATTTATTACAGACATTGCTCTTTTCATATATTACATTATTTTTCCTTTCTTTTTTACTTTTTAATCTTTATAAACTAAACTGTAATTCAATTGTAGATAAAACAAAGTATATCAAATTACCAGTTTTTGCGAGTAGAAATAATGTCTTACGATTTGGAAAAACCGTAAAATGGATCTTTATTAAATATAATATATATATATTTAAAAAAGTAGTTATAAGAGATCTATAAAATATTTTAGTTACTTTACGCTGTTTGCGAACGCGTATGTAACCGATCGCGTGATGAATCATTTACTCAAATTTTATATATTATTATTAAAATAGATTGTGCGTGTTATTTCCGTAATTATGATGTTTGTAAGCAGCTCACCCCGAGATAAAATCGAGTAGTCATTTCAAGAATAATAAGGTACCGTACCGGGCTTACCGAAGAAAGCGAGGTATGAAATAGTTTACTGTAGCCTTCACCGAGCCGGGTATGTTATTTATTACATATCGGGGAAAAAATGTAAGTGATTAGACTCTGCAATCGATTCACAAAGAATAATTCATTAATTCATTTCAACGCAACTATAATTGTATTGTATAATGAATATCATTGACATTATATTGTGTGAGCAAACCGAACAAGCTCGAACTGCAGTTATTTGAGTATCACCTTTAAAGTTGATACTGTCGCTGCCTACTAGCGCCATGTATTTGTTGTGTACGTTATAATTCTCGTCTACAAAACTTTAGTACGACTAGTAAAGCGTTCATTTTTTAGTCCAGTTTATTTTCTTTATGATTATGTTCTTTTGTAAATGTGTTTTTCTTCAATACTATATTTGATCGAGTAAAGATTGCTATAATGAAAGCGTATGTTCGTTCTTGATCCTTTCAAGAAACGCGTAAAATGTTCGTTAAATGTTAAAAAATGGCGTAGAAAGTGGTAGATTTCAAACGTAAAACGAAATGGATACCTTATGTTCGAACTCCAGAGGCCATAGTTGACTTTTAAAGAAGATTTCTGCCCGTCCGAAAAAACTATAGTAAGTTACCGTGAATAAGCGGTGATAAATTTGTATCTTTACGTAAGATTCTTCGTTATTTAAATTTAAAATGGTATGTAACTACTAAAGAGCGACTGGCTTCTCAAAGACATTGTCGATGGGCCGTTATAGCCGATTCTGTATTTCACGTCAGACGAAGCAAGTTTCTTATATCTGGGCGTATTAATTTGCACAAAACCAGGTATCCTCACAGGATGTTTGAGTGTCATCGAGATATACTTATTAGAGATAATACTTATTTTCGTTGGTTCAAGAGTTATAGTCAAATAAAATTTTAATTAATGAAATATTTGTTTCCTGCAAGGGGAAGGCATATCGGTTCGAATCAGACTTCATTTTCTATTTTTTTTTAACTTTCTTTTAAATTTAAATATATTGATTTATTAATAATTATTAGCCTCTGATTGTAAAAAAATGCGTATATGCAATTTAATATGCGTATAAGGAAAATTTTTTTCTCCTATTACTGTACCATGTTATTTGTGATGTAATGTCGCAATTATATCACGTAAATTTTTTTATAGTGCGCAATATTTTTGTTATATTTTATTATATGGGTATAATATTTAAAAAAATTCCAGATATATCTGTATTGTCTTTTTAAAATAAATAATTTGAATATAGTGCTTTAGAATCTGCGTTTATTTATTATAGTAATTTCATCACTGTTAATTTTTGTTTACGTCAATATTTTTTTTGAAAAATATTATTTTTATTATTAGAAATTCTAATAACAAATATAATTAATAATATCTGTAATTGAATGTAATTAATGTTTCCTTTGTAGGTGTCACAGCTGTCTGTGTCAAAAGGGCTTCTACTGATGTCACAGAACATTGATTATCGGTATGCATATTAGCCCCTACTATAACGGAGGCAAAGATTAAAAGGATATTTTCAGTTGGGGAGAACTAAACATTTTTATTTTAAAAAATTCTGAATTCTTTCGAATCGAGCTCTTAATTTCGGATTCGTACTCTACTTACAAATATATATTTTCCCTTCCTAAAATGAAATAGTTAAATATTAATAGATAAGTAACGTTTACTTAATAAATATTGCGTAGTTTATGGTAAAATATTGTAATAATATTATAAGATTTATTTTATTTTTAATTATAACTCGTCTTAATATTTTAAATTTTATGGAAAATCATATACTAATAAACTTTTTCGCTAACGATCGCTTCTTCATCAGATGATTCTTTTTTTTTCAAACGATATTAGAAATGATTTACTTAAAAACGATAGATCTAAATGATATACCTTCTTCTTCCTCTTCATCTTTTCTTCTTTCCATCATTAAATAAAACAGTCACTTTTTGATTAGTTTGCATACTCTTCTGATGAAGTAGCGATCACAACGAAAGCGCTCAAGAGTATAGACACAATTTAAAAAAAACTTTAAATCATTATAAAAAAAAAAGCTAACAACTCAGTAGTAGGATTTTCCCGTAACGCCACTTTTTTCAGTTGCACGTCTTACATGCACAACTTAATTTAAAATATTTTTAATTGCATTTAAATGTAATATTTTTTGTACGGCTGTACGTCAGTGCTACACTAGCGCTCCTTGTGCTGACTGGGGGTACTATTGATGCAGTGTACCCGCTTAGCCAATAATTTAGGGAATTTTTTAAGGTGGTGTACGATTTTGAAAAATTTTTGTTTGCTAATATTATTACTTTTTAATTGTATTAATTAAATTTCCACCAAGTGAAAATTTAATTGATAAAATTGTATTAATACCAACCGTGCCAAATGCTTAGGAAATTAAATCTATACTTCTTAATTATTAACAAATGTGCCTAAGAAAAATAAGACCTTAATCAGGCGAAATCTCGAGATACTGAGGGTGACCTTGCTCAACAGCCTCACACTCTTTTGATCTTTTAAGTTGAAAATATAGTGGTATCAATGCATATAGGGTAGTAATCTGACCAAGTTTGGTCAACATCGGTCAAATAGTTCTTGAGATATAAGGTGTGAGACATCGAACACAGAAAGTATATACGAACATCCGGAAAATTTTTATCCGCTTTTTTGTTTTTTTGGGTTCCTTAGGTATTAAAACGTTAATACAGCCTCACTCTTTTGACTTTTAAAGTTGAAAATTTAATGGCATCAATATCCCATATGTAGAAGTAATCTGACCAACTTTGGTCAAAATCGGTCCTGTACTTCTGGAGATATAAGGTATGAGACATCGAACACACAAAGTATATACGAACATCCGGAAAATTTCTATCCGGTTTTTTGTTTTTTTGGGTTCCTTAGGTATTAAAACGTTAAGATTCGGTGAAAACCGCTATGCCCAAATTGAACCGATTATAATACTTTCCCCTCTACAGCTATAGCTTTGCTATAGTGCTAAACGGAAAGTAAAAATTATTTCAATGTGTAATCGATATTTATATAGTATGATGATCCTTAAATAATTTTTCAACGGTTAAACACGAAAAAATATAATTTAGCAAATTCTACGTCCTCGAAACTGTTTATTTTTCAGTAGGAGAGAATCTCACCAAATGATCCCCGACTCAAAACATTTTAAATGGATAACAGATGATTTTCAAAAGCATTGAAACACAATTTTTTTGTAAAACATCGGGCTGTGACAATTCTAACCAATATTGTAGTCATTTAATATTTCTCATAGCCCGTTTTAAAAGTGGCCTACAGTACATCTCTGGTAGTAATCTCATATCGAAAAATAGATCTGTTTGAAGTAGGACACATTCCTAAATTTAATTTTTTAGTGCTTTAGTGTCAAGCACCTATTTAATAGGTACTTTAGACGACTTTTAGAGCTAGGTATTAAAAAAAAGGTCATTATTTTGGTTAGAATTGTAATATTTTTAATTATTTTACATCAAAATATTTCATTTTCATTGCTCTTTAAAATGATGTTTCAAACGGTACCCGTTTTCATTAAAACGTTTTGAGTAACTCCTCTGGATGCTTGAAGAGTGTTGGTCTCGAATATAAAAATAGATCATTTAGAGATAAAAAACGTATACTTAAATTTAATTTTTCTGTAGTTAACTGTTAAAAATTTATTATTTAAAGATTGCTATACTTTATTATTTTCTACTACCAATTGTTAAATTATGTAAAACTTTTAATATTTATTGTTAACATTTTTTTGATTATTCGACCGTATAATTTATTGAATATTACTTTTTTAAATTTTACGTTAGTTTGTTGAAAAGATATTTGAAAAAAAAATTAATTTAAACTTTATTTTTTTTAAAAGTAACATCATTTCTCATTCTTAATCAAAAGTTTCCAGATTAGAATTCAGAACAGGTATACCATTTTTTCAAGCGTTGATAATTTTTATATTTCTTCCTTCCTCTAGTAGATTGGTGTCGGAAAGGGCATACTTCTAAGCCTGTTTTTCGTTTACTTCCCATACAAAAATGGATTATAAAATGGAAAAATACAAACGTTTCTTTTGAGTAAAAAAAAATACTACGTTATTCATTTTTATACACCAGAACATTTTTTTTGGGTTTTGTAATTTTACTTTAAAAAACCATATTTAATTTGTTTAACTGTTAAAACCTTTTCGTAACGTACGGGTTATATATCTTTTAGGTTGGAATCTATCAGTTTAATATCCAATCGGTTAAGAATCGTAAAAACGAGTATTTTTCGACGAGTAGTGTAAGGAAGAAGTTCCATTTCGCAAATACATTTTTTGTAATGTTATTTTTAAAATAATTTTTATACACATATTTCAGTTGTAATATAAGAGTAGATATCAATTCTTAATTTTATTTAACTTTATCCCTTTTTAAAAAAAATTCCCGTTGTTTTATTCTCACGGATGTATACTGTTGTAATATCGGTCGTTTGGTACTTCAATATGATTATGTGATGTATTATAGTAATGTAAATATTATATGTAAATGTAATATTTTTAATATTTCATCATTAAAAATAAGAGTTATCGACCACGGTAATGTTTGTATTGGTATTCATATTAAAATATTGTTGTAGTAGAATATTTTGCTGAACAATTCTTGTTTAGATCAGCACTATGAATATTTATTGTTGCGTAATAACAGATACAAAATCGCTTAATATACCTTATTTTCTACAACCATTAATTTGTTACCGTTATAGTTTAATCGACAACGCTATAGAAATTTCTGCTGATATTAACTTGTAGCTATAAATTATTTTAACTTATTATAAAAATAAGTAAAAAAAGAAGTAATAATAAATTATGGAAAATGAGTTTTTAAAGTTATCTATATTTACTACATTTTTACATGGGAATTAATACAAGGAAGGTAAAAAAATGTATTTAATTCTTTATAAAATGCGGTGGTTCTTAATTTTATCGGGTTTTTCAAAAGTAATTACTATGGAAAAGATTTTTAAATAACTAAACATTTAAAAAAAAAAAAGTAAATATACTTGACGTAAAAAAAAACAAAGCTGACAACAGTTGTTTCTGATATACGGCTTACATACATACACATACACGCGTGCGCGCGACTAAATTAAAAATATTTATCATTTTATTTAAATATAATAAATGTTTTATCGTTTGTTTAATTAAATGATTCTAACTAAAACGCGTGCGCATAGACATTTAATTCGCACGGGTGTGGCGGTATTAGCGTTGACGGTCTGCGCTAACTAAACTAGTGTAATTTCACAACTTAGAACAAATTTCGCTTGTACGGTCGGCAGCTGGTGTAGCCGTGAGGCTTAACGCACTAGGTGCCGAGTCACCCGGGCGATCAAGTTCGAGACCTAGCCAGACCGAGTTTTTATTATACTTTAAACATTATTCATTTGTTTAATTCTGTCGTTCACCTGTGATGTCACAATATAGTAGTAGACTACAAAACAATTGTTTCGGGTGGGGGCACTTGGACCCCAAATTTTTGCAAATATTATTATTTTTTAATTGTTAACAAATGTGCCAAAAAAAAAAGTGATCTTAATTTGGTGAAATCTCGAGATGCTGAGGGTGACCTTGCTGTACAGCCTCACCCCGTTGACCTTTTAAGTTGAAAATTTAATGGCATTAATTAATTAAACATATATAGAAGTAATCTGACCAAGTTTGGTCAAAATCGGTCCAGTAGTTCTGAAGATATAAGGTGATTGTAGGCCAACAACAAACACACAAACATACATACGAAAAATCCGGAAAAATTACATCCGGCTTTTTGGATTCCTTAGGTGTCAAAACGTCAAGATCTGGTGAAAACCACAGGTGTCCAAATTGGACCTATTATTATACTTTCCCTTCTAGAGCTATTACTCTACTATAGCGCTATCTAGATGGGAAAGTAAAACGTACCTGGTTATTCATTTACGTATCAGAATTAACAAAAATTGTTCAAGTGAAATAATGGCGCTTTTACTTCAAATTTGATGGCTTAATATTTTACTGTATTTTATCCGATTATTTCCCTGAAAGATAGTTCAATCCGTAAGACCTTGCAGGGTCAATAAGATAGGATAACCTGATTTAAACCAGATACATTTCTACGTTTGGGATCCTCTAAAATGTACGCTTTACATTACAGCGTGCTCAATTTTAAAGATCTGTAGCAGAAAAATGAAGAAATTCTTCGGCGTTCAGAAATACACCTGTGATTTTGAAAACGAAACGAATTGTTTAATCTTCGACTACTACAGATTACTGTCATTTCGAACTTTAGTTCTAGATAAATTGAAAGTAAAACGGTATGAAATTTATTTAGTGATGTTTAAATTTAAATAAATTTATTGTTTATTGTAACGGAGTTGAATTTATTTAATTCTATTGTTTTCCTATTTATAATGATGAATAATCTTGAATCATCATAATAGTCACTGCATGAGAAAGGAATCGTATAAAACGGCGGAAAACTGTGTTGTAATTAATATTTTAATTAATATAATTATTTTTATATAATTTAAAGGCCTCTATTTTGCACAGTAAATAATATTTCACTAATTATTTAATTACATTAAGTTTAATTATCCATTATTTAGCTTTAAAACTATGTAACAAATTTAAGCGTATTCAGATTAATTAATTAATTAATTTAACAGTGGTGGAGATGATGAAATCCGACTGAATATTATATCATTAGTTTTATGCAATAACTCGGTCGTTTGTCAAACGATTTTCAAAAACAAGGTATCATTTTGTTTATAATGAAAAGATTAACGTTTTAATTAACAAATGCATTTTGGTAAAACAAACGATTACAAAGATTAAATAATTGACGGCCCCCATTTTGAAATTTACTAACTTTTTGAGCTTTACTAAAGTATGCGTTTGTAATAAAATATATATTAGAATGATTCTTAATCATGTATTTTTTCGTACCAAAAATGTGTTCCTAATAATAATAATTTATTCTTAGACGTACAAGGGTTTTCTATAACTCCTTACAGGTATTTGTTATTATAAAAACAGTTTTCATAAATCTCTTTTAGTTAATTAATAAAAATTTGAGTGAACGATTGTCTAAACAAATGAACAATTATCTGCGCAAGTTAAATGTTATTACTTCTTATATACAAGAGGTTAAAAATGGACTTCATATCTTCAAAAGCATATAAAAGTTTATTTAGATAACTTACAGATTCGGTTGATGTTTCATTTCATAGAAAAATAAATCAACTTTGTCGCCCAACATTTACTTTGGTTTGATATGGCTTCGATTTTTAATGTAACTTACATTCCACCTGAAATCGATTTCATTCCAGACTTCAATTCGGGCCGTACTTCTGCAGCTGCGGCGTTGATTCGAAGTTTTAGCTCAACAAGTTCAGCAGGCAAAGGTGATACATAAACTCGATCTAATAAAACCCCACAAGAAAAAATCTAGCGGGGTCAAATCTGGAGAGCAAGGTGTCCATGCAATTGGACCTTCATAACCAATCCGCTGATCTGGGAATCGAGTGTCAAGAAAATCTCAGAATTCTAAGCGGTAGTTGGGTGGTGCCCCATCTTGCTGATAGTAATGGCGTCCATCTTGGTTATTATCGTCTAACTGAAGAATTAGAAAATTTTGAATAATGTTCAGATAAACGATACCATTTACGTAGAGTATTTGTTTGCTTAGAGTAAAAAAATTCACCTTAGGGCTACCACGAATATGCTGATAAGTTTCATGAGGGTTTTACTCCATACTCGGAAGTTACGATTGTTCACCTTGCCAGGGATGTGAAACGTTGATCCATCACTAAAAATTACATTGTCTAAAAATGTATCGTCGTCTGCAAATCGATCCATCGCTTCTAAATAAATCTTAAGCTGAGCAACCGTGTCGTCATTTGCAGTGTGTTGAACCACGGTTAGTTTGTACGCCTTGAAGTGCAGTTGCACTTAATGCGCAACTGCACTTCAAGCCTATTCCAGCAAATATTCAAAGATATTGTTAATTTCTGGCTACCACAATGATTAAAGCAATTACATTTAAGACGCAGTGTATTTTATATTGAATATGATTCCTGATTCAAAACGCCATATCTGGGAGTATAATGTGAAAAACCCAACTAGGGTATGTCATCCTATTGAAAATACGTTTCAAACATCGCTTTCAGATTTGTTATTTTATTTTCTACCGATTTAATTTATTTTATCTCTTTTACCTATTTACATCACTAAAGTACAAAAAAGTCTAATTTTTAATGTGTAATTACAAGACGTATTTGATCGGAATAAAATATACTTTATTGTTAAAAAAAATTGCGAAATCATTCCTAGAATCTCGTTAAACCAATTGTCGTATGTTATTTAACTTTATATAAAAACAAAAAGAAAGAAGAAACATATTTAACTAAGTTAACTGAAATCATATGATTCAAACAAATCGTTTGGTCAAAATGGCGTTTGTAAGCGTCGAGAAAAGGAAAGATTGCTTTGTTATATACTTCCCGCGGTGCATATCGTAAGGTAGTTTTTTCTGTCGGTAACAATGATACAATCAATAGTTAATCTAATTTATATACAGTTTAAAAGTTATTTGTAATTGAAAAAAAAAATTAAACGCTAGGTTTTATTTGATGTAAAATCATCATACGGGTACATTTTAATGCTGTATCAAACAAACACTTTGAATTTCATCAATACGCTGCAATGTAGAATATTATTCAATTGTTTCAATATTTTAATAAAAATAATAATAATAAAATTATATACAATATTATTAAAAAAAAAATCTACTGTAAAACTCTTTATTATATTCTACGTTTTAATGTTTGATTTTAACGTACCGATACGTATGCATCCGCAAAATCGTGACACACACATACACATGCGAGTGTGTAATTTGCATTATAAGTGCTGCATAAATACGCCATATTTATATAAGGTGTTTATAAAATCCGTTTCGAGAATTAAGGCGATGGTCTACCCCCCATAAAAATAAAGAAAAAAACGTTTATCAGTATATGTTCGGAAATGTTTAGTTTACCGGCTATCCGCCATTTTCTATTTTAATGTATAAATTTTTTTCTTAGGACTATCTAATTCTATCAAGCTGAAATTTCATATACTGCTAGGGTACGTAGAGATTTACTTGTATAAAAATAATGAAACTGATTTCTCAGTCCATTTCAAAATAATATTTATTACTTTTTAAGTTAGTATTTAATTTTAAATGTAAGTAATTACCAGGTGAAGTAAACGGTCTTTAAAATGACAAATTATACTACATGCAACGATTAAGGAGAAAATTTATTGTCATTCGCTTCTAAAAATATCAAAGAGGAAGAGGGATGAATTATGATTTCTTAAAAATCACTATATCTCTAGTACACATAGAAATTTTTAAATTGACCTTTTATTTAATAAGTAATTGATCCGTAGATTATTTTACATCTTTTCAAGAAGAGATATTCAGTAAGCAATACTCTTATATCGATTTATAGAAGCATCAGTTTGATTTATTACAGGTATTTGAATATTTGATACTAGAGTAGTTGTACTGAATGTTATGCACTTCCTCATCTGTAATGCGGAGCAGATCTAATTTCAGGATTTATTCCCTCTAAAATATATACATAAATATATATGTGTGTGTATCTATACACTGTATTATAAAATAAACTTTCTGCTTGATTTTGCATTACCGTAGAGTTAGTTATAAATTTACAGTATGGTATATATAAATTTAAATATGTTATGATTTCCAGTCTTGTTTAATAAATAATACCACCATTGTACATTAATAATTAGAATATAATAATATTGTTTAATTCGTAACAGTTAATAATTTAAATAGGTTATACGAACACGGTAGAAATCTTCTTATAACAAATCATAATTTAATAAATTATTAACTAGTTGTTCTTAGAACAGTAGATTTTACTCGTTTTGTACCGACTAACAAACTCATCTCTACAATGAAATCTACATCTGTGCTTCTGTACTATTATATAAAGAAGAAGAGGGTTTCTGTTTGTTCGGGATAAACAAACAACTATTCAATCAATTGCAACCAAATTTTTAGCCATGTTTCTTGGCATAACCGAAAAGGTTTTTAGATATGTTTAATCTCGAAGAACCGACCGATCAATTGTTTTAAAATTTTTAGAGTACATTCGTATTATACCATGGTTGGTTTTAAGCCACAGACCGAGCCCTAGCACCCTTGAAGGTGAAATATTAAAAATATTCATTATTTCTTCACCCTCAAGCAGGGTGAAGTTGTTGATATGAAGATATTGCAGGGTGAAGTTGAAGATATTCATTAAGGAAAAAAAATTACTCTTTCTAATTCATTATTATATTTATGCCCCATGCCAATCAAATAAGTTATGGATTTTTCGTTGTCAAAGGTGTGTGCCCTTTAGTCACCATAGCTATTATTATTAGATCGTGATCTCTACTAGATCGTGGATACAGGTGTTCTTTAGTGGTTGGGATTCAATTAACCACACATCTCAGGAATGGTCGACCTCTCTCTCTTTTCCTGTTTAGCCTCCGGTAACTACCGTTTAGATAATTCTTCAGAGGATGAATGAGGATGATATGTATGAGTGTAAATGAAGTGTAGTCTTGTACATTCTCAGTTCGACCGTTCCTGAGATGTGTGGTTAATTGAAACCCAACCACCAAAGAACACCGGTATCCACGATCTAGTATTCAAATCCGTGTAAAATAACTGGCTTTACTAGGACTTGAACGCTGTAACTCTCGACTTTCCAAATCAGCTGAAGGAATGGTCGACCTGAGACTGTAAAAGACTACACTTCATTTACATTCATACATAACATCTCCATTCATCTTCTGAAGTAACAGCTTAACGGTGGTTCCGGAGGCTGAACAGAAAAAGAAAAAAGCTACTGTTGTTCTGTCTTTTGTAATTTAGTTTCTTTTGAAGGTTTCTATAAAGTCTGAGTACTCTAATTGTTGTTTATCAGTATTATTCTTACAATCATGAAGATAACGAACAGTGCGGGGGCCCAGCGGGCGGAAGACTCTGGGTAGACGGGAGTGGCGATCGTCGAGTTCTGCGGCCGTCGAATAGGGTCTATGGTCCCGGGAGGCCCCGAGGAGCCCCTGAGTTGGCTCCGGGGTTGGTCTGGGCCGACCTGGACCCTGAAGGTCTAGGTTCTGGCAAGGCAGGCCGGCTAGTTGAATAATAAAGTAAAAATCGAAGAAAAAATGATGATTGTCGGCTGTAATTTCGGGAGGTTTAGCCTGTCAGAAATAATATTATTGAGTTAGCGAGACCGTAAGCGTTGTTTCCAGGGGTATGAAATTCACGAAAATTATAGAGAAGATATTTGTTTTATCGCTATGTACCTTTTTTCAAATAAGGTGTTCGAAGGCAAAACAAAAAAAAAATCTGAAATGGGCATCACATGACTTCTTTGTACGCCTGGTAAATTACGTATACAGTTTTTTTTCTGCACTTCATTTAAACTTATTTCATTTGAAAGTAAGATACGATCCTCCAATTCTTTAATGAAGTGAACGGTTACACAATTGCAAAAATATTTTTATTGACATCAAATATTTATATATACTGTTACTAATTCAACAATCTTACCTGAAATATTAGGATAGAGTAAAAGTCCCTTTATTACTCCTTAAATAAATGTAAGTCATATCTATTTTTAAATTATTATGATGTAACCAACAACAAAATGAAAACAAAAACGAAATAGGAGAAAGTTATTAAATTTCATAACGATGTTTATTATCAGGTAGACTGAAGAAAATGGATAAATAAAAAAATAATACGATTCTAAATTATAATTTTCAATTAATATTAAATAATCATATATTTCATCAAAACTGATGTGAACACCACATGACTTACTTGTACACCTATTAAATTACCTTACATAGACACATTTCTTTTTAAATGAAAATTACATAACATTTTTTTCATTAATAACTTCTGATATTTTTTTCAAATTTTATTTTTATTGTTACTATTGATTTATTATTAATTGTAATTTTTTTTTACAATCGGAGGTTAATAATTTATTATTAATAAATCAATATATTTAAATTAAAAAAAAAAGAAAGGGAGATGATGTCTGATTCCAAATATTTCATTAAATAAAATTTCATTTGGCTATAACTCTGGAACGAATAAAAATAAGTACCACTTATGATATATTGTTGAAAAGCTCTCAACGAGGGTTCATTACTACAGTTAAGAAAAAGTCAAAAATCCATTTTTCTTTTGGATTTCGGGCTTTTATGGGCACTTTTTTCCAGCCGATTGCAATTTTTGTGCATAGCTAGATGTTACAACAGTCCAAATCCAAAATTCCAACATTCTACAGCTAATTGTTTTTGAATTATGCGAGATACAAACGTAGAGCGTACGTACATACGTACAGATGTCACACCGAAACTAGTCAAAATGGATTGAGGGATGGTGAAAATGGATATTTCCGTTGAAATCTGAAAACCGAAATTTTTGGCGATCACAATACTTCCTTTACTTCGTACAAGGAAGTAAAAATGATCGAAAACCAAGGTAGAATTAAGTATTTAATAGTACATATAAGAGGGCATGATGATCTACACGTTTTACAAGAATGGTGTTACTAGACTAAACGGCGCGAGTTAAACATGCAATATTGAAGTATTAAACGCACAGCAACTAAAAGAATAATCGGAAATGTTGTGTAATATCAAGAATACGCTAGGTCAGGAACAAAGGGGGCAGACGCGTGTTCCGCTTGTTAATATCGGTGACGGCGACATAAACTTCCCTTCTTCCTCTGATCAGTACTTATAAAAATGACAACTGCCACTTTTTAAAAAAGTGGCGGTTTTACAAAATATCGTTGTAGATACGTCTGAAAATTTAATAAAACAAAGAATATTTATTTAACCGTAACCGCATCAGAAAAAAAAAAAAAAAAAAAAAAAAAAATATATATATATATATATATATATATATGTGCTATGCTAAAAAGTCGAGTTAAAAATATTTCACTTCTCTCGGCCAGTTGAAATAAATCTTTAATTAAAAAATTATATACAAATGGCTTTTTTATTAAATATATTCATCATATATCAGCGCTACAGTCCATACAGGAGGACCCTGGCCTACTAAACAACATTTCTCCAAATGTCTACGTCCTCCATCACACATTTCCACATCTGATGTTCATTTCTCCTGTAATTCTCGACATCATAAACCAGTCTCTTCCCCTGCCTCCTACTTTTTCGAATATCCATCAGGCCTGCCGGTCTATATCTCTTTTTTTTTGTAAAACCTGCGGACTACACACTGTCTATACTACGTTCCATGTTCCTAAAATAAATTCGACTTTTCGCTTTCATTTTCATTTCATTAAGTTTTTGATATCCATTATTCTTCACAAAAACAGTATATTTAATTTTATAAAGCCGTTAACATTACGCTAACCCACAGTTTTGAACACTTCACTGTCCTCAATCTTGAGGACATAGAGAAGTAAAGAATTTGTAAATGTGAGTACTTAGAGGTTTGTAAGATCAAAAAATTAATCCTTTTCGATATTACATAATAAAGTCATTAATATTTGAAAACCCTATGGTTTATCTGAAATAAAATTACGTCGAGAGCATAGCGCCGAAAATCTAAGTAGATTTCTTACGTAAAATATTCATTTTTTGAAATATTTGATTAATAAACCGTTATTTAAGTAATTTAAAATTAATTAATAAATATACTGGAGGTTGATTCATTCATATTTTTCTGCCATAGGGCAGATCCTGTCATGGCTATTGCTCTCCACCTTGTTATCCTTTGCTAACCTCTTTGTTTCACAGTATATTTTCCCTTTTCCATAATCCCATCCATAATTTAAAATCTCTTCTTTCCTCTTCCTTTCCTTCCATATACCAAGCTTTCTATTTTTAAAACCTTCTTCTCATACAACGCCATGGCCAGTTCCTTTTCCTCTATTCAATCACATTTAGCATTTTCCTGTTCTCTCCTATTCTTCTTAATACGCTTCATTTGTTACATATTCTTGCCATCTGACATTATAATTTTGCGCCACACCCACATCTCAAAAGCCTCAATTCGTTTTCTGTCTGCCTTTCTCATCGTCCAAGTTTTAGCTCCATAGAGCATCATACTTCAAATAAAACATTTCGTTAATGTCTTCCTTAACGTTAAGTTTGACTTTCCACACGCAGTCTTCCCTTATTATTAAACTTCTGCTTATTTCTTGATATTCTTATTTTAATTTCTACTGCGCTAGTCAGATCAAAGCTCTCTAAGTACTGAAATTTCTTTACCTGCTCTAAAACTTTATTTCCTATCTTAATCTCAATCTTCTCCTCTTTTCCAGTTAATATCATTCATTTTAATATCATTCTTCTTTCTGTTAATCCGCATATCCTGACTTGCAAGCTTCATTTAAATCATCAACCATTACAGTTAGTTTTCTTGGGTTCTAGTTTAAATTGGATATAATCTATTATAATTTTTTTTTTTTCATATGGTACGGAATTTGTGTAATTTTCATAAATATTTTGCTAAATTTTCCGTAAAATTTCCCAGATTAGAATTTTTGTAAACAGACTTTTTTTTTACTCTCATCCATTTATATAAAAATCTGATGTGGACGCCACATGACTTTCTTATACGCCTATTAAATTACATATACATATTTTTTTTGAAAAGTACATAAAATTTTATTTCATTAAAAATGCCTGATATTTTTTTTTTTAATTATTATCTATCGTACATTTTTTTTTACAATCACAGGTTAATAATTATTAATAAATTAATATATTTAAATAAAGAAAAAAAAAGGAAAAGAAGTCTGATTCAAACCGATGTGCCTTCCCGTTGTAATAACCTTATATTTCATTAATTAAAATTTTATTTGTTTATAACTCAAGAGAACCATTGAAAATAAGTACCACTTATGAAATATCGTTGAAAAGCACTCAATGAGGGCTTATTACAGCATTTAAGAAAAAGTCTAAAATGTAATTTTTTTGAATTTTGGACTTTTTTGGACACTTTTGGTTCAGTCAATCAAAAGGGGAAGTGCATAACTAGATGTTACATTAGTCTTAAATCTAAAATTTCGACATCCGATATTCGTTTTTGAGTTATGCGAGATACTTACGTATGTACAGACGTCGGGTCAAAACTAGTCAAAATGGATTCAGGGATAGTGAAAATGGATATTTCCGTTGAAATCTGAAAACCTGAAGTAAAAACTTTACCTTCTTGTTATATTTCTATGTAATAGTTAATCGATTATTTTACGGCTATTACTGTATTGTATACTTATACTATTGTGGAAAACCTTTTTATTGGAAAAAAAAACAAAAAAAACATTATATGGTATTATGTACTAAAAATATCATTGCATAAAATCATTGATCCAATAAGTTGAATGAAATCAATATAAATTCTAGTTGTTTTTATCAAAGCCTTAGTACTAAATTTATTTAAAATTTTTGACGCCAGTTTTGTTGTGGAATTTTTACGTAAATATTTTTTGTGATTTTATTTTTAAAGTATAGTTCAGTTTATCTCTTTATTCGATGGTAAAAAAGTTTCAACATTATTGAAACTCTAGATATTGCATTTTTTCCTCGATTTATAACGGATAAACACTTTAAGTTTTCCATCATTTCCATTTACATTTCATCCTCTTTTCTTTTCATTTTTTTTCAGTGTCTCTTTTTTGTTTTCTTTTGATTTTCGATTATTGAAATAATTCTCATCTCACATATATATATATATTTTTTTTTTTCAGAGTAGATACCAATTAAATACAAAAATTTAGTAAAATTTTAATGAAACTGTAATAATTTAATTACCGTTCCTATTTTATTTCTATTCTTCATCATATAAACGTCATCTCAGTCGATTTTGTTGTATTTTGTAATATTTTTATTCTTGCTTTGTTTTTCTGTGCATTACGTGACATACAAACTTAATTCGATGTATGTTATTTTAGTTGTCTGAGTTAAAATTTAATTGAATTTTTAACAGTATATTAAATTTATTTAATATTTAATTAATATTTAAATTTATTAAATTTTATTATTATTAAATTTCATTAAACTTTTAAATAGGTATTTAATTACAAAAAAAAAAAATAATAATAACTTTTGTGAGAAGGTTTCGAATGTTATTTCAACGGTTTGGTTCAGCTTGGTTTGAGTCGAGATAAGTAACGTCGTATAAAAAAACCTAAGTAAATAAAGGAAGAAATTTAATACAGTACATAACCGAAACATACTCAAACTATAAATAAAATATATATTTATTTATTCGGGAATTTATTTAACTGATAATTTCAGACGTATACGCGTTTATCTATGTAATTTATATCGGTATTACAAATATAATTCTCTGTTTGATTCCAAACCAAGCAGGAAATGGTAATATAATTTTTAGTTCCGATGAAATTAACAATAACCCAAAAGTTTGCAATTTATTGGTCGACTGGCTAATACGTAAGCCAGTACCTTTAAATTTTTAACATATTAAAATTTTAAGTAGTCGATCTTCGTGGCGGAGTGGTAGCCTTACAGCCTTTCATCCGGGGGTCCCGGGTTCGAATCCCGATCAGGCATGGCACTTTTCATATACTAACAAATTTCATTTCCGTATCCCACGCCCAAGTTTTAAGCTTATGTGGTAATATCATCAAGCAAAAAAAAAGACAATAATTTAAAAATAAAAATTTTTAAACTTTGCTCAACTCACCTACTTCTAATATTGTTCCCAAAATACTTTTTTTTGGAACGTATTCACTCCTAGTATGCCTTGGAAGACATTACAAGATTCGATTAAAAAATAGGCAATAATAAAAAACATAATTTTTTTGATATTTGAGGGTGGGAAAGTTTTGGTGGCAAATATTTTTTTTAATGATAAGATAAGCATGCATGCATGTACCGAGTTTAATATAAAGTGGGGTTATGTTTGTAAAACTTTGAGAAAACTGACCCCAAAAACTGTTAACCTCCAATCCCTGAAATATAACCCCAAAATTTTGCCTATTAATTGCTTCATATACACGAGTTTCTGTACAACCTTCAAGGAAATCGGTTATCTAAATAAAAATTATCATGCTTTAAAAATTTCAACGCACATATTTACGAAAATTACTCCTCAATATTTTTTTTTGTTTTTGGTGTTTCTCTGTCATGAAATGTCAATAAATGCGATAAAACCTATACCCAATTTTTTGACTGATTACCAGACTTTCCTTCTTTCAACATACCTCTGGAGCAATGACATCAGCCTTTTTAACTTCACGACCTCCAAAAAGTAAAATAAATAAAATATAATGAATATTTCGCGACCCCCCCTCAACCCCAAGCCAATGAATCCTAGTTAAAATTACTTAGCTAGGTTGATAGCGACGGGTATGAAAATGCATGTAGTGTACAAACATGAACAATTTACAGGGTTTAATTTGATATATATATATATATATACGTATTCCTTGTTATTTGGTCTGCTTGTATAATATTCGCTGTGAGAACTTCATCTTCGAACATGCATATTATTTGTTTGAACACGTTAAAATAATTTACTTTTGGTGTTTCTAACATAGATCCACGAATGGAAAACTTTTAAATGAAATACAAACGAAACCCTCTTATTAATTTATTTTATTCACTTATGTACTTATAAATGTAAGTAAAATGTCTATAATAAACTATTTTTTCTCGTAAAATGATTTCATTATTGTTTACGTGTAAAATTGTAGACTAATTTCGCGACTCCCCCTTTCACTTCATCGCGAGACCCAGGTTGTGTAACGCTGCTCTAGAGCTATGATGCCTTATGTTTGAACAAGAAATAAACGTATTCTACAATAGTAATAAAAATATAAATAGCAGTTATTTACTTGAATTAGATTGTAACTTGATTGGAAGCCTTTTTACAATATGCGTTTAAAACCATCAAATTTATCCATTCATAATACAATAGTAATGTAATGTCGAAGTAAATAGCTCTGTTATGTTTATATTTTCAACGTTTTTGCTTTCTTGTTCGAAGTAAAGGAAGGATTTTGATCGGGAAAAAATTTCTGTTTTCAGTTTTTAACGGAAATACCCATTTTAACTAACTATCCCTGAATCCATTTTGACTAGTTTCGGCATGACATCTGTACGTACGTATGTACTCGTATCTCGCATAACTAAAAAACGATTAGCCGTAGGATGTTAAAATTCTGGATTTAGAAATGTTGTAACATCTAGTTGTGCACCTCCCTTTTTGATTGCAATCGACTGGACCAAAAGTGTCCAAAAAAGCCAAAAATCACCAAAAATTTGGATTTTGGGTTTTTTTTTAACTGAAGTAACAAGCATTTCAACGATGTATAATAAATGATATTTATTTTCATTGGTTCCAGAGTTATAGCCAAATAAGATTTTAATTAATGAAATATTTGGATCTTACATCGGTTTGAATTAGACTTCATCTCCTTTATTTTTTAACTTTTTTTTTAAAATTTAAATATGTTGATTTATTAATAATTACTAACCTATGATTGTAAAATAAAAATTACGGTAAATAATAATTCAATAATAACAATAAAAAAAAATATGAAAAAATATCAGTAATTATTAGTGAAATAAAATTTTATGTACTTTTCATTTTATATGTAATTTAATAGGCGTACAAGGAAGTCATGTGATCAGATTTTTTTATCAGGTAGGTGGCTATTTGAGTTTGGTGTAATGTATTATTAAAGAATGACTTATATGCTTTGAACTGTCATCAAAATTAAAATATTTATACGAATAAAATCTTTTAGCGTTACTTCAAATTATTTAATCGGATGGAATTGTTTGATGTTAAGGATTTTATGTTTAGCTGTATTCCGTAATATTTATTGCAAGTAATTTTTTTTTCTTTTACCAGTTGTTATTTTTATCCGGTGAATTATCAAGGGAATAAAACATATTAATGGTGGATTTATGAAATAAATTTAGTCTCTCTTTTTGTTCGCTCGTGTTAGTAGATTAAAATTAACGTTTTTTGTTGTTTATCATTTGTTTATCGACCAAATGTTTTAATCTTCTTCACACCGTCCGTTCTTTTTCTTTTATTGTTACTGCGCACAGTTTTTTTCTTTCTCTTATTAGTTGTTTCTCTCATTTGGTTTTTATTTTCTCTCTTTAGTATGATTTTTTATTTGTTTTTACGATTAACTTTAATGGATGTATTATTTTTACTTTGTAATTTATATTTTCGGCTGTAATCCTTATCCATTTTATATTATACGATCGATATTCTGTTTAAATGTTCAGAATAATCACTGGAATCGAATTCGGTACTTCTTAAATAATACTAGCTTTACTACATATCTACCGATTTATTTGTTGATTTATTTTCATAATAAAGAAGATATTAATTAAAATGGTTGGTAATTTCTTTTTAAAAGTGATAAAAAAAATTCCGGTTAGGATAAATCAAAAAGATTATTTTATTGCGTGTCATAAAAAATGTAATAAAATTGTTGATATGAACGATATTTGTTTATTAAAACGTTTTACAAAGTCTCTTTATATTTTATGGGGTGAACATTTATCTGCGTCTGAAATCAACTCGCAATATTCTACAGCCCTGACACAGTAATATACTCAGCGATTATTTAAAACTGATTTAAACATTATTTTCATACGAAGGTGTATAAATCTGAAAAAAAAATTAAATCGTCGTAATAAAGCTTTATTGTAATCGTTTTAAGCTTAATAAGCGTTAAAAAATCTTATAAATCTGTAAAATTCAATTACTATCGTTTATGTTGAAAATGATGAGTACGATTTAAACAGTTAAAATAAATCTTGCGCAGTTGTGTACAAGAAGATCACTTTTCAATTTAAGTTGATTTTGATAATTAAACATTCTTTTTTAATTTGGTTTAATATTGCTAACAATAGACATCGTAGATAAAGAAACGTTAACGTTTTAACTTGCAGCATAATTACGAACCATGCTTCTAACTTGCTCCGCTCAAATATTTTCGACCTTAAATTGAGTGTAACTCAAGAACGACTCAATTAATCTTTATTAAATTTTTATATGCACAACTTCAGGTATACTACTACAGAATATGTAAATATCACTGAAATTGATGTAGCATTTTTGGAAATTTTTGAGCCACAAAATTTTATACATTGGTGTGTGTGTGTGTGTATATATATATATATATATATAGATGTAAAAAGGAAATTACATTATTTTCAGTGAGAATGATATTTTCGTACTCCTCGTACCTCTAAACATAAAGAAAATTCAATTTCACACCCCCCCAAAATCATTAATACCGAAACTAATACCATAATTTCTTCGAAAACCGAAAGTAGTAGCGGAATTTTATTTGAAAAGTCAGTAAAAAATTTTACTGTTCATGTCTTTAAATTTCGAAGAATAAATATCATATAATAAATAATTGCTTTAATTTAATTATTTTCAATTTTATTAAGTGGGTGGTGATCTCAAATTAAAATATATATAACAGAATCGGGTAGTACTATTTTTACTTAAAATTTTATTTTATTTATTTCCTGTATTGATTTCGAAATATTTCTTTAAAGAATTGCTTTTTTTACTTCCTTGTACGAAGTAAAGGAAGTATTGTGATCGCGAAAAATTTCGGTTATCAGATTTCAACAGAGATATTCATTTTGATCATACCTGAATCCGGTTTGACTAGCTTCGGCGTGACGTCTGTACGTACGTATCTCGCATAACTCAAAAACGATTAGCCGTAGGATGTTGAAATTATGGATTTAGGACTGTTGTGCGCCTCCCCTTTTGATTGCAATCGTCTAAACCAAAAGTGTCCAAAACAGCCCAAAATCCAAAAAAAGGTTTGGATTTTGGACTTATTTGGGTCTTACAAGGGGAAGGCACATCGGTTAGACTTCATCTCATTTTTTTTAACTTTTTTTTTTAATTTAAATGTATTGATTTATACAACTTCCGATTGTAAAAAGTTTTACGATAAATAATTATTCAATAAAATAAATAAAAAATATCAGAGGTTATTAATGAAATAAAATTCCATGTATTTTTCAATTGATAAATATGGGTATATGTAATTTCATAGGCGTACAAGGAAGTCATGTGTTGTCCACATCAGATTTTTTTAATTACGTAGTTTTATCTTATAATTAATATTAATTTCTCTCTACTTCTTTAATGTTATATGATATTATAAAAATTATTATTGTCGATATGATGATGCTTATTTATTATAAATGAATATCTTTTTATTTAAAATTGTATAATTAATTACTACCAAAACCCCAAACCTCCATGAAAAGCAAATCAAAAATTTTAAATGGAGAGGAATAAGGTTTTGTCAACCATTTTAATTGGAATTGAAAAATAAAACATTTGACGTGAAAACCTTTATAAAAATCTTAATCAAAGTTACGGTCATTTAATATTTCTTTTTAGTTTCAAAAGTGTGTCAGAGTACACCCACTCCAAGATCGTTTTAAGATATGAGCATTTGTTAAATCTCATTCTTCTGTATATACCGTTGAAAAGTTATTTAAGGACTTGCCATGTTTTATTAACACCCTGCATTTTAAATAAATTTAAATATATATATATATATATATATATATATATATATAATAATAATAATAATTAATCTAAACTGTATCCTTTGGCTAGACAAATATTAAAAAACTAAATAAGTTAGAAAATTATCCAAAATAATAGAAAATTTTCTAATGCAATTCATATTGTTGATAATTCATTTATGAATTGCTTTAGAAAATTTTCTATTATTTTGGATAATTTTCCAACTTATTTATATAATATTATCTTATTTATTATATATATATATATATATATATATATATATATATATATATATATATATATATATAATAAATAAGAGTTTATCACAAAGTTTTTCCGGGAATTTCATAAGTTATTCTAGTGGTGTAAATAATAGAAATTTTCATATAAACATATGTGTTAAAATGCTTTGTTTGGGATTTACGGCTAGTGAAAGATTTCTCTCGGACATCAGCTACCCTGCGTAGCGTACTGTGTACTGTGTACTGTTTTTAAACAAAACTAGAATTTTTCTACTTTTCTTTGTTTTATTCAACTTAACTTACACCATTTTGTTCAGAATTAAATTCGCTAAAAGATTTGTTTAAAATTTTATGTGTTGATTACCCATTTAATAAAGTTATTGTACGTCAAACATAAAAAAACAGTGTTTTTACCCCAATTTATTTGTTTTCGCCCAGATTTCTCATAAACTACTGAAGGTATGGTTCTGGGACTTATTTGATTGATTTTTCAGGTGAAAAACCATAAGAAATCTCTAATTATGCTGCTTAATTACGGTCCTAAAAATTTTAGTACGGTCTCATCGGGGTAGCTGAAATCCAAGCGAAATCGTACACTAGTTGTAACTCGTTAAGGAATAATATTAGAGCATATTTTTATATGAACTTTTTCCATTATTTTCACGAGTAGAATAGGTTATGGGTTATGAAAGTCCTGGGAGAACTTAGTGATACATTCTGTATATATATATATATATATATATATATATATATATATATATATATATATATACAGATATATATATATAACGGCTCATATATATGAGCCAAATTTCAGGTTTAAATGTTTAGGCTGTCCGGAGATATCTCTCAAAATATAAGCAAACATAGATACATTCTTCGGGGATTTTTTATGTTTTTTGTTTTTCGATTTGAATAGATCATGAAGCTTCGACATTTACAAAATTTCCACACCGAAACTTTTGATAGACTCCGTATTTGGCTGTAACTATAGTGCTGCCAGGAGGTAACAAAAAAAATATATTTCAGCTTAAAAAATCGAAACAGAAAGAAATACTTTATGCGAAAAATAAAATAAATTACATAATTAAACAAAAAATAAAAGATAAAACGATGGTTAAAAAATATTTGAATAACAAGTTCATTTCTTTTAGGTAATCGTGTCATATACCCTTCTTCTTCTTTTTTCTGTTTAGCCTCCGGAACTACCGTAAGGTATTACTTCAGAGGATGATTAAGAATGATATCTATGAATGTAGATAAAGTATAGTCTTGTACAGTCACAGGTCGATCATTCCTTAGATATGTGGTTAATTGAAACACAAACCACCAAAGAACACCTGTATCCAAGATTTAGTAATCAAATCGGTATAAACGTAACTGCCTTTACTAGGATTTGTACTTTAGAACACTCGACTTCGTAATCACCTGATTTGTGATGAGTTCACCACTAGACCAACCTGGTGGGTGGTTTTTCGTAACCGGCAGTTTGCAGCTGAACACTCATTATACTTACACTTTCACTTGATGTTAAAAGTTACTGTGTCTGAGCCCCATTCCCGATTTAATCTAAGGAATAATTGTTCTTTTTTAAAATTTATGACATATCTTTGAAACTTTTTCAGTTTATCTTTGTATGACTCCGGTAGCCGCTTAGATATTGTCATCCTTTTTTGAATAGAAAAGATATCTGCAAAAAATTCTTCGTTACCGATATTTAATTCATCGGCGATTTCCAGGGCTTTGATCTGACAGATTTCTGTAGAAATCGCATCTCCAAACTGACATACATTCCATACGCTGTTTCTATTTGCGAATATTTCACCTTTTTCCGTCGAAATGCTCCTTTGTTTTATTGCTTAAGAGAAGTTCGTTTTTTTTTTCTTTTGCCACTCATGAATGGAGGTTTCTGGTATATCAAATTCCTCGTCTGTAGTACGATTTCCATGCTTGTTTGCGTTAACAATAACACGTAACTTCTTGTAATAATGAATAAACGCAGTCTCTTTTTTCACTCGTTCTGTAGTTATACTGTACACGAGATTTTTGAAACTTGAACGTCGTTATCACAATAAAAAATTATACATTTTTTGTGTAGACTGATTGTATCGTTTTTAAAGGTGTCAGTAACTTGAATTTTTGTGTAATTATATAATCGGCCTATGGAATAGGCGACGACAAATCGCCCTGTGTTTTTCTTTTCACTTATTCCTGAACAGGCTAGTCCGTTTTCGGGATTGGCTTTTGTTTGATGATAGTTTGCCAAAAACAATCTAGTACTAAAAGCTTACAATAATAAAAATCCCTTTCGGCACGCCGGAAGGCGGACGTAAATTTCAACGGTGCTAAGTAGGGAATAAAAAAGATGTCCACCTTAAAGTTAAGAAAAACTTCGAATTTACTCAATACAACAATGGTTGCATGTGAAAAAGAATTTCACGTTTAGCATATGAAAAGCCTCATATTCATACAATTCCAGTAATATTTTGGTCATCTCTTGCCGTAAGGGTTGGTCTTATCAAAAATTGTTTCAGATAAAGGTTTAGGTAATGTTTAGAGGACTAACGGCCACTTTAAACCGATTCGATACTATGTCTATTACTGAAAGTATAATATTTTTTGTCTTCGAAACCCCATTTTTTCCACCCCCTGGACCAATGTTGGTGATATCAAAAACTTTATTTAGATAAGTTTTAGGCCCTTATCCAAAGAATAGTAAGAACTTTAAACGAATTCGATATTTTATTTAATAAGAAAGTTATAGGATATTATGTTTTTTCGAAAAAGCCCCCCCCCCCAATTTCCACCCCCATGGTCCGATTTTTTCCGTTAACAAAGTTGACGGAGATTTTGGGTCGTTATATTTTATGTATCAATTTGAAGGTGATTGTCACAAAATTGCGGCAGTTGTCGTGTTCACAAGAAAGTGAAATATATATGTATAAACATATGAATTGGCGTTGGTTTTGGGACCTGGAGGATGTGAAACGCGAAGATACATCGAAATTTTCCGAAAGTCGAATCATGGTTCCGTTACAATAAGTAGCTTTTTTATGACATCTATCAAAAGACATACTAAACTGATAAAATGTTAGAAAAAAATAATAAGGGATTCTATCGATTAAAGTAATAGAATTTAGGAAGTACGTGACCGATGACCAGGATGTGTGTTTCTGTATGGTAGGCTATTGACTCCCGTTGTATACACATAACGTTTAAATGTTCAACATGTCATCTGATGAAGGTTTAAACCCTCAGATTCAACTGATGGCCGAAGAGCTAGGAGCAGGGAATGGAATGGAATCCAAAGGTGGCGGGGGTTTCACAAATTCTCCCTACGAATCGCAGAATCTGGACAGTGTCCGTTGCTGCTGCATGATTCTATAATCGGGGGTGTTTAAGGGTTTATTATTTTTTATGACGGGTCTAAGTTTTATATTATTTTATATTTTAAGGACGGATTTATTAGCATTCCAATCCGTTTATACCAGCGTTCTCGAACCCATTTTAGGGTCCACCGCGGGAGGCTAGGCTTTTAAAACCCGTGCTCCCGACGTAATTCCCCTTCAGACCGTCCACTGAAGTCCTTTCGGTACTAACACTTCATAGGCTAGCAGGAATACGCCACAACGGGGCGCTAATATGGAGGGAGCAATGGGCCCCCTTTTCCGGAGGGAGTCGCAATTGCCGATTTAATTTAATTTAATTGTAAGTGTTTTTAGGAATGGATAAGAGGAAAATCTTCATCCACTTCTTTAATGGCTGCCTTTCACGGTGCATCCGTGAAAGGCACCGTCACGGACTCCTGTCCGTGACGGTCGCGTAGAGGGTCTTCTTTCTTCTTCATCTCCTTCCTCTTCTTCTACAGTTGACCTCTTCGTTCTTCTTTGGCCTGCACTTTCAGAAACTTGGCAGTAATCGGAATTACATACCATTAACCTTGATATTCCCGTGGCACCGAAGGGCTGAACGGGGGAAAGTGCAGGTTTCTTCTTTCTTCTATGCTGTCGGTGGCTGCTAGGCAGGTGACTGCTGGGCTGATGGCTGCTGGACTCGTTCCCTCTTCTTCTTTCTTGAAGGGCTCAGGGTAGTAGTAAAGCTATATTATTTATACCTAGAATTGTACTTTGACCGAATGACGTGTGTTTCGACCCTCCTTTTCTGACGATGCCTCACACCAACCTTCGGGTATAGGGTTCCCAAATGGGTTAGCAAGTCGTCCAAGGGCGTACTGGTGCCTACGGTCAGATGCTGTGCGACTGAAGCCGAATAATTACTCCGCGCTAGGGTAAGTTGTGATTCAAAACCTATGCTGAGTTCTAAACCGGATCCGTCTCCGAAAAACAACGTTGCTCTTAGACGAATCGCACCGGTTGCTGGGACAGTTGAATGTACTCGATGTACGCAGTTGCGTATACCAGTTTACTCAAAAGTCCGCGCTGGATTTTTATTTTTGCCTAGGAATTCTGTGATTGGACAGCGTAAAATCTTTTTCCTGTCATCTCACAATGACATATGGAATAGTACCTTCTATTACTTTGTGTATTTCATCAGGCCAAGCACAGGTTAGAAGGTCTATTCTTCGACAGATCAAGAAGTCCTACTTCTTTATTCATAGAATCTGTTCCTTTCCGAGAAGAGACAGCTGATGATGTGCTCGTTAGTTATTTTACTATCAAGTATATTGATAATTGTAATCTATGGTAGGCAAGTGATTGTAACCATGTAAATAGATTATAGACGATAGTACATAACGTAGCAATCCTGGACGTATATCACTCGTCTTCTGTATCACGCTATATGTGCATGGTTAGCTCGTAAGAGTGCGTAGCCGAAGTTAAAAACAATGCATTATTATTACCCTTTTCTGTGAAACTTGATGTCTTAATATATTATCATGTATATATTTTTATTCTATTTCTTTCGCTTCTGTTTCCTCTAATACAGTCTTTCCATAAGATTTTATTCGATTTATTGTCGCATTTAGATAATTTTTTAATGGAAATTTGAAAAATAATGAAGATGATGTACACTTATAAAAAAAAAGTTTTTTACGCTAATAAAAAAAAGATAAAATAACAACAACAAAGTAAGAAGTTTTGAAATTAAGTCTATACTAAGTAATGTAATTCAGATTATTACTTTTTTTTATTATTGTTTAAAGGAGTTGCTAAAAACAAAATATATGTTAGAATGTAATAAATAAGCCAAATAAATTTAAGTAGATTTCAATTGTATCAGCAAAAATTTGTTTTCAACAGATTGTAACTACTATATTCTAGTTCAATGAAAGATAGAGCTAATCTTTTCTAGTCTGTAAGAAAAGAGATGAAGATAAAACTTAGAGAGAAGTAGTAAAAATATAATGTGGAGGACGGGTTAAAAAGAAAAAGATAGAAAGAGTAAAAGATGGTAGCAACGAATTGGAACTGTCATGAACACCATTCTGCGATTCTAAGTCAGGGATATTATCATCCCTCCCTACGTATTCTGTTCGTTCCTTCTCCCTTCCCCTCTTTCTGTTTTTTTTTCATTTTCCCTTTTATTGTATACGTTTCTCCTTGTTGCAATTTCTCTCTTTTTTCTTTTATAGTATAAAAACCCCTTTAGGATACAGTATCCTCTTTATCTTCCCACTAGAAACTAAAGTTTGAAATCAATCCAAATTTCCTTTAGGGTATCCTTTATTGGAATCTCTCTTTACCGGATAATATACTATTATTAAAAATTCTAATTAATAAAAAGATGTATGTATCATTTATAAAATTAACCGTTTTTAAGCCGTAAACAACGGTATTTTATTATTCATTTGAAATTATAAGTTATTTATCTTAAATCGATCAATTTAATCAGATTGACCCGCCAAGGAAGAGGAACGTTCGTGCAAGTTGCGAACGGTAAAATTCTGATTTTATCTGCTAACAATCAAATGTTGATAAAAGTTGAATATAAAATTTTGTGAGGTAGGACAAGAAATTTATTGATAGGTATAAGTGTGAGATTCGGAAATAAATGAGGGAAGTCTCAACATTTAGCAGTCCGAGCTGTGAGTATCCGTTTGGATACCGGGAAATTTATTGTAAAACGGGTAAATAATAGTTACAATATCACAATGTTTGGTAGAAGTGATGACGGTAATGTTTCGATGAAAATGAATAAAGTAATGGTAACGTTTCTTTAAAGTTCAACTCTTTGTAATCGAGTCAAGTGAAATATTTTCTTTACAAGTGTACTACTGAAGTCGTGTAACATACTGGGTGGGTGAACTGTAGACGATTAATTTTGGAAGACAGAAAATGCAACACTCAAATGGAAATTTTTTAAAAGACGCCTGTCACTATTTTCACTACCACTTTATCAAGTAAAAATTACATTAGGAAATGACAACTAAAGAATTTAGACTGAGTGAGTGTCTTATCGTTATTTTTGAAGAAAATATTTGTACCGCTGAACGTTTATTATTTTGCTTGATGAAATTCACTACAGAATCTCTATGCTTGTGCATGAAACACTATGTTCTAACTTTAAAGCCTGATTTAATATTTATTATCGTAATTCAAATTAATTTATTGTTCGGGAGGTCAGTAAAACGTTATGTCTCCCCATATATTTTCAAAAAAACTCTGATATGGGCACCACATGACTTCCTTGTACGCCTGTTTGAGTTACATACACCCATTTTTTTTTTTTTAATTAAAAGTACATACAATTTTATTTCATTAATAACTTCTGATATCTTTTCATATATTTTTTATTATTATTATTTATCGTAAAAGTTTTTTTACAATCAGAGGTTAATAATTAATTAATCAATATATTTAAATTAAAAAAAAACAGGAGGTGAAGTCTAATTGGAACCGGTGTACCTTTGTAAGATTCAAATATTTCATTAACTAAAATTTCATTTGGCTATAACTCTGGAACCAATGAAAATAAGTACCACTTTATAGTTGAAAAGCTTTCAGTGAGGGCTTAGTACTGCAGTTAAGAAAAAAATCCAAATTTTTGGACGCTTTCGGTTCAGTCGATTGCAATAAAAAAGGGAGGTGCACAACTAGATGTTACAACAGTCCTAAATTTAAAATTTCAACATCGTACGCCTAATCGTTTTTTTAATTATGCGAGATACGTACGTACAGACGTCACGCCGAAACTAGTCAAAATGGATTCAGGGATGGTCATAATGAATATTTCTGTTTAAATCTGAAAACCGAAATTTTTCGCGATCACAATACTTCCTTTATTTCCTACATAGAAGTAAAATATCCCTATTTTTATTTCTTTGCAAAGTTTAAATGTAGTAAATTCTTTTCTTATTTTTGAACTTTTCTCAACTCTACATTACTCCACAGATCAAGTGTGTACTCCTGATTTGATTTCTATAGAATTTTCGTTGTGATTCACAGTATGATGCTTGAAGTGCACGTTAGCCGAGGTATGAATGCCGTTGTACTATGCTCGTAAGTTTATGTTAATTTATCTAACGTTGAATTACGTTAATTTATAACGATCCTCATTTAAAATGTCATTTACTTTTCTTTAATTTAATTTTCAAGATTAAAATCCAGTTGTATGTAGTATTAATGTAGATGACAAAGGACTTTTAACGAAAACGATTCCCGTCGGACTTAAAATTTTTCGTTTTTTTAATTTCTAATAATTTATATGATTTTATATGAACAGCCAAACTGTGGCTGTTATTAAAACATCAATGAATGAGGTTGCTGTCGAGCAAGAGAATCAAACGGTACCAAAAAAGTACTGTTTTTTTGGTTTTTTTTCAGCAGTTGTACTGTAAATACAGTATAATTTTAATAATAAAACCGTCATTTGTTGAACAGGATCAGCTGGTTCCGAACTTTTATATTGACATACAAATCCGCTAGGATGAAATTGCTATAGTATCAAATCCGTTTCCGGATTAGCTAAATAAATAAAAAATACTGTTTTCACTATTATTGATAATAATTATTAATTAATAATAACAATAATTATAATATTAATTATTGTTATTAATAATAAAAAACTATTTATGTAAATGAATGTTTGATTATTTTTGTAAAATTTATAACAGATTTCGTAAGATCCTAATACTTAAGAAATAGGTTAAGTGATATGACCACCATTTGTACTGTAATGTTACAGAATCCTGGGTAAAATCCTATTAACGACTACTCTTAATTAGATTTTCTAGTGCCGGAGATATCCAGGAAATCTGAATTCAGATCAGTTTTACGGTCGGCTCACACTGGAATACTCCAACAATCTAATTATTTACGTATATTATAATAAAATATAAAGAAATAATAGTTTTTTAAACGTAGTGATCTTTCTTTGAAAGAATATTTAATTATTTTACATTGCGCACGCGCGCACACACACACACACACACACACACACACACACACACACACACACACACACACACACACACACACACATACACACATACATACATACATACATACATATATATATATATATATATATACACACAGAGAGAGATAGAGAGAGAGAGAGAGAGAGAGAGAGAGAAAGAGAGAGAGAGAGAAAGAGAGAGAGTGAGATACTTGTAATATATATATATATACTAGCTGTACCCTGCCACGCCTCGCTGTGGCACAGCGAAGTTTCTGCGACGTTTATCAATTGATAGTTTCTTCGATGGAGAACAATATCTCTAGGTTGGAACTGATCTCCGACTATGACAATTGCTACTTCGTCTATAGTTGGATCATTATATCTCCGGACATGTTCTCCAGCGGGCGTTTTGTCTGCGGGAATGACAATCTTGTGTATCTGATGGCATTATATCAATTGCCGTTTTGAACAAACGCACCAAATTGTTCCTTTCGTGATGGAGCTTCTGTAGCTGCGAAATAATGGATCTTCTTGGCGAGGTATGTATTCCACAACGTGCATCAACTTCATCTCTATTATCACCAATGAAGTACATTTGAAGGAATTTATGGTCACTATCTGGGAACGGGAGCAGGGAGCCAGCTTTGTGATATATTTGCCCTTTAATTTTAAAAGTTGGCATGAATTCAGTCGTCACGATTTCCACACTAAATGACGTCATTTGGAAGCAAGAGTTATATTTCCTGATGTTCGATAGGAAATGCTTCGATTCAGCGGTAGATCCAGCAAATAGAGTTTTAAATGGCTCTGGTGGTGCATCAAGTTGAGGCAATTTGATTTTTCCGCCAGCGCAACACATCCCTTTCGTTTCAGTATTAAACTTTAGAGCCTGGGAGTAGGTACAGACATGATTCATCTGGCCAATGACAACATGCCGACTAGAACTATAATCAACAGCTGGATTGTACCGGGAACGCAAGACGATTGTATTGCAGATTCAGATCAGCTGTTCTTTGGGTTCATGTTTCAGCTATCCTCACCCTGTCGCGTTCATTCCGTTGAGAACGAACCAAATCTGTTGCTGCAGAACGCGACTGACGTGCTCGCAATCGTGCATCCTCAAGCCTGGCTGCTTGTCTTTCTGCTGGTTCCACGTTACGTATCTGGATGATGCTTAGTCTGTTCCTCTCTCGTACGGATGCCCGCTCTTCCTCAGTCGTATTCGAAAGCCGTCTTCTTGATCCTTCTGTGTAGCGAGTGCGACGACCCAAATTCGATTTTCTGCAGGCATTATTTCGGTTTTCACTGGAATAGAAGGAAGGGATAAGATTATAAGCTCTTATGGCTTTCACAGCTGTAGGTTGAAAACCATGACAGAAAGGACAAATAGTTTAATAAGGAAAAATTTTCATTTTGAAAAGGCCAAAAAAATTTATTTATACGTTTTTCACCTATCTCTCATGGTTCTCATAGCTGCAGCTAGACAACAATGAGATACAGGACAGACAGAATTGAAAAGTGGCTAAAAATTAACAATATTAACTAAATACATGAATTTAAACAAATAAGTAAAATGAAATAGTTAAATAATAATTATAAAAAATTAATATTTTTTCTGACCGTCTCTCATGTAAAACATAACCTCTACTTACGATTTGGTGAAAGGCGCAGCTCAATCACGACACGATCACACAAAAGTACCTCGATTAAAGTGAATATTTAATTTAGATTGTGTATAATAATCTGAATCAGATGCAGGTAGATACGTTTTGTATCTACCTTCCCAATGTAATTGGGAACAGGTATTGTTTCACATGTGACTGCGGTTGTCGTTAGCTAGTATGGCGAGTGTTCCCCTCCCTTCCGGCAGATGGCGCGGTCACTGGTACGCAGCTGACCGTTAAAAAACTGTTTTCTCGCGGTCCCGGGTATGTGACTGATGCGAAAATTAGATAAAAACAACCTTTGCTGCGGGTTATATATCGTGCTAAAATTTGAGCTCAATCGGTGCAGAACATGTGTCTTGTCGCCGTTGTTATTACAAGCAGCTAGCGGTTGTTTCATAATACCGTGTCAGCTGATAGATTATCAAGATTAACTATTTAGCTTGATATCGATTAAAACCCTATTAAAATCGTAATAAACAAAATAGTAATAATGTTCTCTTTAATACAATACCTGAACAATGATTTTACGATTATATCAGTACTATGTCTTGTTTTACAGATTTCATAATTAAATTAGGACCACTTAGTAAATATATCATTAAAATTAACAACGAAAATCTATAACGTAAAATTTTAAGTTATAGTCGATCATTAATAAATTGTCGAAACATCTATCAAATATTAAATATAGTATTACGATTTCTAACTATTGTTTGTGAAATTTATAAATTTTAACTACTGAGAATTTTAATTTTTTTTCTAATTTATACTTTTAATACTACATAATATTTTTTACTGAACATTTTGATCTTTTTCGTAATAACGTAATGAAGTCATGAATATTTAAAAACCCTACAGCGTATTTGAAGTAAAAAATTTGTCAACGGCAAAGCGGGGAAAGTCATGCAACCCTTTGGCGGCTTTTTATTTATATCATTAAACAAGCGCTGTACATACACAATTCTTTTTAATTTGTATATAAATCTGTTCACTAATTACAATAGTTATTCGGAATGGGTCGTCGTGTAATATTGTTTTAGTTCTCAAATTAATTAGTTTACAATTTAAAATACAATTAGAACTAAACAAAATCTGTTGTGAGATTTAGTCTGCTAAATTCAGTTAACCGATGCGGTTTTAATTAATTTTGCGAGTAAGATTAAACAGAACGTATTTAATCGATCGTTACACTATATACGGTCGACTAGTAATAATTAGTTAACCGGCTATGAATAAGTATCTAGCACCCTGTTAAAGTAATTCAAAGACTACATGTGTTATTCGTTTATCCATTAAAAATTCTTACTGATAAAAACGCTTCTGTTTTGTATTCAAAGTTCAAGTACGGTCATCGTTTTAAATGTTGTGTTTTCTTTTGAATATTAATTGAAATGCTTTGTTTTTATAGCGTATATTTAGCAGTGTATAAACAAAAAAAAAGAAGGGAAACAGTCGGATTATTTTATCCGAGTTTTCACCTTTCTTTTACGAGGATTAATAAATAGCTTAAACATGCATTAATTTTTTTTCACGAGTACTACTTATTTCACCGGCGGGTGGATTTATAAATTATTTGTGTTGATATAATAGCGAGTTCATTATGAATAAAATTTTTATATCTCTTTTTACGTGAAATTATTCCGCTTGTATTAATAATAATCATTAAAGAGAAAATCGAGCAGCAAAACGCGTAAACTTTATAACCAATATAACGGGAAACGATAACTATGTATGAAACTTTTATGTTTTTCTGTTTTCGATCGTAGGTAGTTTATTATCAAATCTAATATGAAATTTGGTACTGCTTTACAATGTATAATAAATTAAACTAGTCGTAGAATTTGAGAACGGTGCAACTATTGAAAGAGAAAGAAAGAAAGATGCAAAAGAATAATAAAAAGAAAGGATTCTCTAGTGATATTGTTCTTTCCTCACAAACTAAAAATTAGATGAATGTCTTCCCTTCGCTTCCCCACTCGCCACACCTCGCTCCTTGCGATTTTTAATTATTTCCGAAATTAAAATCGGCGATGAAGAAGACGCCGTTTTGACTATTGATGACATTAAAGCAAATTCGTCACCGACCTTAAAGGCCATTTCAAATGAAGCTATCCATGACTGCTTCGCGAAATGGAAACACCCCTGGGATAAGTGTGTGAATAGTGGAGAAGAGTACTTTAAAGTGAATAAAAACCATTAAGCTGTAAAATTAATAGATTAAAAAAAAAAAGTTCGGTTATTTTCCGAACAAACCTCGAATATATATAAACTTGTCGATTGGAAATATACTTTTTTTTTAAGTCCGATGAGAAACAGAATAAATTATAAAATAATCATTAAATAATAATTTGTAATTAAATATAATAACGCAGTTACATTAAAAAAATATTTACCGACTAAAAATTCTCGAGTAAAATATATCGGTAAAAGAAACAAATAAATAAAAATACCTACAAAGAATTATGTACTAACAGAAATATTATAAAAGAATAATTCAAAAGTTCAATAAAACTGTATTTTATTTGAAAAATAAAGAAGGAAGGCTGATTAATCCACAAGAATAACGGTACACGATTAGTAAATAAAAGTTAAAAAAAATATAATAACTGTAAACCAATTAAACAACAGATATATTAAAAATAAATAAACTAATAAAATAAACAGATTTAATAATAATAATAAAGCTTAAATATACTAAAACTCAAATAATCATTTTAAACAATAAAATTTAATTCACAGAAATAAACGAAAACAACTTAATATAAATCAATGAATTAAAAAAAATAATCATAACTAATTAATTTAAAACGAATAACTTTATAACTTTAATTGTTGTAACAAATATAAACCTGCAGCTATATAACTACAAATTAATTTTATTTACACCAGAAAGTTATAAAATAGAAAGCAACGGTTACCCTAAAGATATTCATCGACGTTTAATAAAACACTGTTATCGATACACGAGAAATCTTTTTCAAATTCATCGCATAGAAAGAATTCAGGTATTTCCAATTCAGACGATAAATTTCAGATTATATTCATTACAATAAGTGTAGATTGTTAGTGTGTTTCTTTTAAGTTTTTAGTACGTGTATCACCATAAAAAATTGGAATAACTTTTTGTAAAAATCATAATTATATCGCTTACATTCTATAAAAATTAACTAAAAAAAAGAGAAACGTATTTAACAAATGAAAATTTTATGCGTAAATTTATCCTCTATAGATCTTATTAAATCGTAGAGTATATTATGATTTAATATTGGGATTTAAAAAAAGAAATCATTATTAAAGACCATCGAAAGGAGTTTTATGTAAACGTTTTTGTTATTTGTTTGATAAGAGATTAGATATTGTAATTTTTATAATTTAACGTAGAACATTTATTTATATATATGCGGTCTACAAGATCTGGAATTTAAACGACGACTGAAAATTTAAATAAAAACAATTTTTCAATCCCGCAAATTCGTTCTGACCGTTTAAAGATGCCTCAGTAATTTATTCTCTATTCCAGACGGGAATATATGTAGACATTTAAATATGTAATTATAAAACTGAATTGTATTATTTCGAAAAATTAAAGTAAAAGATTGTCTAACAGCAACTTATTTATTTTTTGTATCGTTGTAAGTAAAATATTGCCGGAGTAGATGAACAAGTTTTATTACGGCCATCCTGTACTATATAATAAACACAAGTAATAATTCGAAGGTTTAAATTGATTATACGTACTTCTTTCATAAAACTGAACAAGTGGGTTCATTACTAGGAGAGAAATTCAGTTTGAAAATAACCAGGAGTAAAACAAATGCAATGAAAATTAAAAGAAGGATAAGTAAGTATTACGATAAGTGAACATAATATATAAGAAATTTAAATTTTTTTATTTTGGTAGTAAAATTGCAAAGAATGGGCGAAGTAATGTAAACATTGAAAGAAGTACGGCACAATTAAAAAGAACTTTCATACAGAAAGAGAGGCTGCTAATATCAGATCTAGAAGTGGAAACATACTTTTTAAAATATTTCTATGGGAAAATTCATATTGCTTTGTGATAGCAATTATGAATGACAGGAAAGCAGAAAATCAAATAATAAAGGCCTTTGAAATGTGGTGTTACAGGAGGGAGTTGAGAAGACGAGACGGGTCGATAAAATTTGAAATGAAGAAGCTTTTAGAGAGGGAAGAGATTGTGGCAGAGTATAGCAGACTATCTAGGTAAGCGGGTCGTATTTTAAGACAATCAAGTTTAATTAATTTGTAACCTGTGGGATGTGTAGAAGGTAAAATTTGTAAAAGTAAAGAGTAAGGGAAGATTGGAATATATAAAACAAATATTTCAAGCCGCAATGTTCACGATGAAAGGTTAATACAGTACAGAAAGGAACGAAAAAAAAAAAAGTATTTTACTCTTGTTTTGGTATAAAGAAAATCTTTTATTTAACCTCTGCACGCATAACATCTATTATTCTGCATCATTTAATAAACTTGATCCATTAATACAATTTTTAAATTTGCTCAATAACCATTAAAATTACAATGGGTTCTCCTGCGGAGCCATAAGTAAGTTTTCTGACAAAAGCATGGCAAAAAAATTAGGTAATTCACCATAAATAATTGCAAGTAAACTTAAAGTTCAATATGAAATCTCAATTCATAAATCACAAAACATTAATTGCAGCACCATGTTGTCAACAAAGAATAAAAAGAAAGAGAAGTAACAAAGAAGTTAGATACGATACCACTAAACTTGACAGCGTTAGATTCCAAACTGTTACGCAGATCCTAATTCGAGTACATAGACATGTCTCAACCATCGGGCGTTCCAGCTATTATCGAGTAGATTAATTGCAAAGTGGTTTACATGATTCTCAGGCCTCTGCAGGTATTTGATACTGTGCTGCCGTGCAATCTCAAGTTTCCTGGACCACGTTTCCACGGAGCGGTCTAAGAAATTTAATAAATAAATCTTAAGTATCTTTTTTATATTCTTCCACTATATAAGAATAGATAACAATGCTAGGAACGTATTATAACTTTTTTGTCAGCTTTTTACTAGGTTTCCTGACGTCCAAGGTTCTGAGGTTCAAATATGGATTTTTACGTTCGAATAGGACAGGGTAATTTAAAATACAGCTTCTCGCAACATATATAATTGCATAAATCTAAATAATAATAAAAAACAGAAGAAAATTTTGGATCTATAAATCTTTATGGACAACTAGATTGTGGTAACTTGTAATTACCGAGCACGTAAATTACCCTATCGTCCATTTAATCAATCGTGATTATTTTCCTGGTATATTAACTTAAATGCAAATTATAAGATGGGTTTTATTGTATCTGTAAGGATTGTCTTCGAGGGCGGGAGACTGGAATGATGACTGAATTAGTAAATTTTCATTTTGAATCAGATTTACAAATTTAACATAAAGCACAATTTATACAGGTATGTATATTAACGCTCCAATAAACCTCCATCATTATTTGACTCCTATTTTTCTTTAAAATAGGAAATGTTTTCTGAATATATATTACATCGATTCATTCGTTGGTGAATATTTTATTATATTAATTTAAATAATTTTTATTATCTCCAATAATAGTTTTACAATATCGTTTTAAAAAAATCTAATCTACATTATAATGTTTAAATCGATTTTATTCAAAGAATCAAGAGTTATTAGCTCTTAAATATATTTCGGCTTCCAACAATTTAATAATCCCCGTCTATCTATCCTATTATGTTAAGTACTATATTAAAATTTAAAATAATTTCTAAATAGATTGGTTTTTTTTAAATATAAATATGTTAGCAAGATATGATTCAGAATGTATAATTTCTCAATTTCGTTAAATTAACAATTTATTTTCATAAATTAAAATATAAGTATTGTGTTATATGTTTCCTGGCATCATAAGTCTAGAGCTATGCTATAAGAAGGCAATCAATCTGAAAATGAGGTAAGGATCTTTTTCTTTATTTTTCGACGTTTCATGACCCAGAACCCCCTAAAAAAAAAAAAAAATAAAAAAGGGGTAATGTTCGTACGTATGTACGTGGGTTGGCATGTTTGACGTTGGCATAAACGTTGGCTTCAAAAAGTTATTAATTACATTAACAACTTTTGACTGGACAAACCGATTTTTTTTACAGAGACTCCAGTGTATGGGGCAATGTTTTGGTAAAATTTTTGGGTCAATATCTTCTGGAGAAGGGGAGTTTTAGAGGTCAATTTTCTCAAAATTTTGTAAATGTACCTCACTTTATATTAAGCTCAATATATACGCGCATGCTAATCTTACATTTCCCCAAAAATAGAAAAAAACTATCTTTTTATTTATTGAATAATTTTAATTAATTTTTTTAACGTCTTCCTAGACATAATAGTAGTGCAAGTTATCCCAAGAAAAAAAAATACTTTGAAGGCAATATTGTGCGTGATGAAAGAGCCAATCAACGTTAAAAAATATCAATTTTTGTATTTTTCGAAACTTTTTTGGTTTACTTTTTTATTTTTTACTTTTAATATTATTAAATGTTTAAGTAATATATTTTTAGTAATAATATTGCATCATAATTGATCTTCTATCCTCAAAAATGGAATGTTACGTAACTTGTTACTGGTTGTACAATTTTTATGAAATTATTTTCTGGTTTATTCTATTTAACATAGTATACGTAGAAATATCAGAAACTTTTTCTTGAAAGGTAATTTTAGAGGTGAAAGGAGCAGAAAATATAAAAATATACAGATATTTTTTGAATTAAAAAAAAATTTTTGTTTATTTAAACGTGTAACGATAATTTTACAATAAATTACAATAATAATTTTAAAATTATAATCATTAGAAATTATAATTTTAGTTATTGTAAATAATTTTACAATAAATCTTCATCATAAATTACCACCAACCCAAAAAATAAATCTTAAGTATCTTTTTTATATTCTTCCACTATATAAGAATAGATAACAATGCTAGGAACGTATTATAACTTTTTTGTCAGCTTTTTACTAGGTTTCCTGACGTCCAAGGTTCTGAGGTTCAAATATCAGTAAAGATAAGTTAATATGGATTTGAATACTAGGCAGTGGATATCGGTGGTATATTTTGGTAGTTGGGGTTTAATATTTTAGATTGAGGTTTTAATTACACATATCAAAAATGGTCAGCCTGAGCATGTACAAGACGACCTCATTTACGTGTGCTATATAATATCTTTCTCATCTTAATGGGCTATCGGGTTGCTTTGTTTACAAAGTTGAAAATAATGTGGCGTACACTTTAGGAATAAAAGAGTTTAGTAAAATAATGAGATTAGTGCATGATTTTATTAGTAATGATTTAAAATATTGTAAAACTGTTTAGACGAAAAACGTATGTAGTTTTTAAAAATTAATTAAAATAATTAAATATCATGAAAATACAACTACATTGAAACTATAAAAGAAGTAAACTTATAGCACTTAAGTTCGATTTACAGGGAAAATATTGTCGATAAGGATAAGTTGACGTGGTATGTAGCTACGAAAGGATTAAATTTAGCGGGAAATGTAAAAAAAAAAGCCTTAGAATTATGAATTATTCCCGGAAATGTTATAAAAATTGGGGGTTTCTATAAATATAAAAAAGAAGTTTGCCTGCGTATTGGAAAATAGCAAAAATTCAATATCCCAATAGTATAAATAAAGAAATAATTATTCTCATCCGAGCTTAAAAAATATATTATTAAGATCACGTCTGTAAAAGATTAATTAAAAATGATAAAGCAATTATAAGATAAAAAAGTTGATGTGTTTAAAGTCCATATTAATTATTTACCTGAAATAATGTTAAGATAAATTCATTAAGAATAAATGATTCACAATTCAGAAAACTCCATTGAAAATTATTTTGAACACATATTTGTACTCGTTGAACGGGAAATAGATATATTGTGTTTTTTTTTAACCAATTTTTCTAAGAAAAGTACGGTATTACTCTCATTCGCATGGTGGAAGTGAGGGATACAAATGAATTTTCTTACGTTTAAAGGTACGAGGAGTGAGAAAATATCAATTTATTAAACATTCTGAGGTCATTAATAAAAAATTAAAAAAGAAAGGGACTGAGAAGTCCCTGATGTACTTGCGTTCTACATCTTGAAGTGAGGTCCTACATTTTATATGTTTATTCGTATCAAAACATGAAATTTCAACTTGTTTATAGTCGGTAAAATATGATATTAAACAATTTTAAGCAGCCCTTTGATACCAAAGCTATTATGTTTTTAGTTCCTTGAACCAAGTAAAGGAAAGGTATTACTGAGATGTATTTAGATAAATTTGATATTTGAAAATGGATATGAATTAAAAATTATTTTTTTTTTAAGATAATTAAAATTTATCTTTGTACGTTTGGCGCTGCGATGCTGCATAAATAATGAATAAGTTATTAAAATGTAGCCGATTGATAATGAGAAAGTAAAACTTTCTTCGATATACAGAATTTTTTTGTGGTTTTATAATATCATTGTACGTCTTTTGGGGTATTTCTCCACGGAGTGTATTTACGAAGTGCATCAATAAAATAATGAGATAGATTTTTTTGAGCAAAATGTGGCAACACTGCTGCCGTCATAGACACTCTCTGTTTGACCTTGATCTTCCCGCTACTACTGCTGCAATAAAATAATGAGATAGATTTTTTTGAGCAAAATGTGGCAACACTGCTGCCGTCATAGACACTCTCTTTGACCTTGATCTTCCCGCTACTACTGCTGCCTTCATAGACACTCTCTCTTCGACCTTGATCTTCCCGCTACTAATATTCCAAGCGGTACATCCATAAAACCTCTCACTCTTAAATAGTAGTGTAATAAGTGAACACGTGTTTCTGTCTCTCGTCACGGAAAAATGTAGCAGCTGATCTGTTGGCACAAGTACAAATCAACCTAGAGTTATTGAACCGTGTTATCACTGGTAACGAGAATTGGTTCTTCCAGTATGATCCAAGAACAAAAAGTTAACGTTTGCAGTGGTGTTTAAAGGGATCATCTAGACCATAAAAAACTCGCATGTCGAAGTCAAAAGTGATATGCATGCTTATGTGCTTTTTCGACTCCAAATGCATTATTGAGGAAGAATGGGTGCCTCCTTTCCTTTTTTGGTTTTTGCCTCCGAAACCACCGTAAAGTATTATTTCAGAGGATGATATGCATGAATACAAATGAAGTGTTGTCTTGTACAGTCTTAGGTCAACCGTTTCTGAGATGTGTGGTTAGTTGAAACCCAGTCACCAAAGAACATCGGTATCCACAATCTAGCATTCAAATCCGAATAAAAGTAAAGTGGGTATTTCTTGGACAAACAATAAATATTTCATATTTCTACTAAAAATTCTACAAAGACTTCGAAAACGAGTCCTCCGTGTCCATTCAAATATTGGTACAAGTTGGATTCTTCATCATGAAAACGCGCCATCTCATACTGCATTATCTGTACAGCAGTTTTAACTTCAAAACTCATTTCAATATTACTACAGCCACCTTATTCACCAGATCTCGCCACGAGTGATTTTTTTTATTCCCAAGAGTCAAACTGGTGGGTCAAGGGACACCATTTCAAACAATTGAAGATGATCAAAATAATGTGACAATAGTCTTAGACTACATTCTAGAAGAAGAATTCTTGAAATTTTACCATTGGTGGCAGAAGCGTTAGAATAAGTGCGTGCAAGCAGAAGGGAACTACTTTGAAGAGGTTACACTACAGTGACTAAAAACGTAAGTAAAGATTTTTGTCACATCAGTCTCATTTTTTTTTTTTTGTTGCACTTTGTATCTTGTCGTTTTTTCTCTTAACGACGTCTTATAATTTAATTTATAGACAAGATTCCTTTTTCACCATACTACGATTCAGATAAATGAAACCGTAAGCGTTTTCATCTTTGTGAATCCATCCGCAATTTTTTTCTTTCCTTTATAGTTAAAAATTTCCAACGTATGATTTCTGTTCTTTTTGAATATTTCTTCATTAGTTACTCTTCTCTTCTGACTGAAGCTTTTCATTATTTTTCTCACTATTATTTCAAACACCACAGGTTTTCTTTTGTTTTCTGTTTTCGATGTGCAATTTTTCAGCACTATAGAAGATCACTCTCCGTACAAAATATTATATCGTTCGTTTTACTAAGTTTTATATATATGAATACATTTTTAGCTTTTAATTTACATAATATGTATTTTTTTTTAAAGTCAGCTCTTCATGTCACAAATCTTTTCTCTTAGATAATATGTCACGGTTTTCAAAAGCTGTGATTATTTTTTTTTAATAATTTTTTAACTCCGTTTCACGGTTGAAAATAACGAGTTTTGTTTTATATTCTGTTGTACCAATTTAATTTTTCTTATGAGTTATCTTAAAAGTACATGTAAATAATTTTTGTTTAATATTATTATTATTACAATAATGTTATTAAATATAAAAACGTAACGAGAAATAAAAATGTAAATATAATTGTAATCTTTTTTTTTAAAATTGTTCATTTATCAACAATTTATTCCGAACATAATACTTTAACTTTTCGATGCAGTAATTAAATAATCGGTATTCTTTTGTATATTCTTATTATATTATTTAAGGAACATAAAAAAAATTATCAAAGGTAGAAGAATATATTCTTAAAATTTACAAAATTTATTAAAAAAAACTTTCGCAGTTTTGCACAAGAAGACCAATTTTTCGTTATTTTATTGAAAAATACGTACATACGAAACATACCGTAGAATGTTGAAATGTTGGATTTTTAACGTTATCTTAACTGCTGTAATAAGCCTTCATTGAGAGCTATTCAACGATATACGTATCATAAGTGGTACTTATTTTCGTTGGTTCCAGAGTTAAAGCCAAATAAAATTTTAATTAATAAAATATTTGGATCTTACAAGGGAAAGGCAGATCGATTTGAATCAGATTTCATTTCCTTTTTTTTTTTTGTAACTTTTTCAAATTTAAATATATTGATTTATTAATAATTATTAACTTCTGATTATAAAAGAGTTTTACAATAAATAATAAAAAATATTAAAAAAATGAAAAACTCAGTAGTTATTAATGAAATAAAATTTTATGTACAAATTTGTATATGTAATTTAATAGGAGTACAAAGTAGTTATGTGGTGTCCATATCAAATCTTTTTAAAGGTTTCGTATTGATAGAAACTATAGAAAAAGTGTTAAAAGTACTAAATGACAGCTAAATATATTTTTTTAAAGTATTCTTAAAACCTTATGGCTTTATAAAATATGTACCTTCAGTAATTAGAATAAATTTATTAAGCGAAATATTAATTAAAATATTTGTTTGTGTGATTTAATGATATTGTAAGTAAATCTGATGTAATCTGTTGGAAAATTTATAATTATAATAATGCAGTAGTTCTTCCTGTAGTTCAGTTAGAGATACTTTTTATAGTTTTTATTATTGAAATGATTTTGTTTGACGGAATTTAAATCGACAAAGTAAATGGTCTTTTGTTTAACCAGTGGCGCCGACCGTAATCTCCTTCATCGTGTTCACAAACTCACACGCGCGCAATATTTACGCACACATCCGATCGTATTCCATTATTTGATTGCTGGAGCATGTTTGTGAAAATATATTAACGCACACCCGGTCACAAATAAAATTTTCTCTTTTGTTTAACTTGGTCGGGTTACTCTCCTTTAAATCAATAGACTAATCCTTTAAATATTAGATCATCCATTAAATTAGTTAAGCTTAAAAGACGTTTAAAAATAAATCTATGTCCTTATTGTCGTTTTTTTTTTAATAGAAATTTATTTCTCTTTAGCAGAATTACATAAAGTTTTTGATTTTTTTTTTAAACCTATTTAAAATTTCATAATTTTTGCATTTAGTAAATGATAAATGTTATGATGAGAAAATGAATTTCTCACTGTAACGGTTCTATTAGAATAATTATTGACATTATACAGAAAAGAAACGACCAAAAAATTAACAATTACAGCAAAACGGAACGCTGGAACTCTCGACTTCCAAATCAGCTGATTTGGGAAGACGCGTTCACCATTAGACCAACCCGGTGGGTTATCTACGATAATACTAGTAAGACTTTCCCGAGCGAACTTTCTTCTTCTTTTTTTATTATTATTATTGTTATTATAATATAATTATTATTATTATTATTATTACTGTTCTCTTAATTATTAATTCATTTGACAGAATTATTACCTCTAACTTTTGCTTGACTCAAATTATTACATATTTCATCTTTGTATAATATATTAAGTGTTATTGTTTGATTTAATGCAATTGCTATTTATAAATTTTATATGTATGATTTTTATGTTTAATAATTTTATATTTATATTATTATTTTTTTTAAATCTGCAGGTGGCGCAAATGAGTTTGTATGATTTTAATAAATCTCTATTGGTGTCAAACAACGCTAAGTTAATACAATCTATTTATCTTATGTTTTGGTGGTTTTATGACATTTAATTTTTCAATTATTAAAAAGTTACCTTTTCTCCCATTTTGCGGTCTTACAAAATTTATATCTATATATTTTATGCATTTTAGTAAACATATATAGTGCTTTTGAACTAATTTTATTTCTTGCACCGTTATTGCGTAGTGATTTTAGAAAACCTTTAATTCTGGCGGCCATTCCAATAATTTTAATCCACTAATGGTACATAATCCGAATCCGTATTCAAAATCAAAATCCGAGACAAAAATTGTTCACACGCATACATAGTTGAGCTCTATTACAAACTTTTCTTTCGTTGAAAATGAAGAAAATCGGTTTTAGTCCAGAATTACCTGGAAACTGGACACATTATTAAAAAAATGGTGGTTTTTAGGAATGTATGTAATAAACAGGGATTACGTAACTGGAAAATTTTCTTTGTCATTAGTAAAATATAAATTTTTAAATGAGTATATTTCTGCCATGTCTATATCTTTCTTAAACGTAATTTTTATTTTTCCAGCCTATAAAAGATTCGTGTTGTGAGATCTGAATTTTAGGATTTAATAGTTTAGATATTTTAAAAGTAAAGTTATCTTTTTTATTAAATTATCTAGAATGAAAATAATTTTGTATTTTTTACCGATTTTTCAAAGAAAAGTACAGTATTACTTTTAAGTCGCAAGGCGGTCGTGGAGGCAAGTTCCTTATGTATTTATAGGCCTATGTATAAAATTTTGTGGTTCGAAAATCTCCAAAACTACTTCAATTTCACCAAAAATTTAGATTTGCTATAGTGGTGTATCTGAAGTTGTACATATAAAAATTTGATGAAAATTGGTTGTGTAGTTCTTGAGTTATGCTTGAAATTTAAGGTCGAAAAAATTTGAGCGGGGCAAGATTGAAGCGTGTACTGGAAAACGTGTATTACAGCCAGCAGATATACGAATTGGAGACTATAATATTGAGGAAGTAACAGTATTAAAATATCTTGGAGTCATCTTACAGAAAAACTGCAGATTTACTGAGCAGGTACTAAGTGTCTGTCAGAGTGCGGAGAAACTGACTAAATGCCTAAATATAATTTTGTCAAAGCAGAGCGCTCCTCGGGCATGAAAAAGAAGAGTTTTAGCGACAACCGTAGTGTCAACAATGATGTATGCCGTGCCGGCATGGAGTTGTGCTCTCACTATTAGCAGAAATAGAGACAGGTTGAAGAGAGCACACAGGGGGATACTACTGGGAGTAGTATCTGCCTATAGAACTGTTTCTTACGAGGCCCTCTGTGTGCTCTCGGTAATGTTACCGACTGACCTTATCGCCAGATATAGAACTGACAGGTTTTTAGGGAGAGCAGAAAATGAAGTCAGGGAAAACATACATAGAATCTGGCAGGAGAGATGGGCGGAGGCTGGAGTGGCTGGATGGACAAGAACCTTAATTCCAGAATTAACAGGATGGATTAACAGGCGGCATGGAGAAACTGACTATTGGATCACCCAGTTCCTGACGGGACTGGGTGTTTCAATGGTTATCTCCATAAGGTGGGAAGAAGGAATGAACCCACGTGCATGTACTGCGAACAGGACGATGATTCTGAGCATACGTTTTTAGTATGTAATAAATGGATAAGACTAAGACACGACGCGGGTATTCATGGAAAAACGCCGAAGGAGACCATGGATTTCATGCTTAGCAGTAAGGAGAACTGGAGGAAGGTCTCTGATTATATAAAGACAGTTCTAAAACAGAAGAATGAATATGAAAGAAGTATGGGTTTCTAGTATGTTAGGTTGGGTGGACAGCCTCAGCGGTGAGAGCCAGCATGCTTAGTTGTGCTGGTTTCAATGATCCGCTGAGGACTCCTTGGGGTGTGCTGTAGGGACAAGAGAGTATTATAAAAGATCCGGGGGTCACATCACGACTTGTAGGTATGATGTGGTTCCATAGAGGACATAATAGAGAATAAAAAATCTCAAAAGAGCCACCGGTAGGCCTGAACTGCCATGCCGGTAGGCGGGGAGGGCCTATTAGAGTAACGAACACTCCTCTGGGTGGCGTAATACCATCAAGTCGGTCCGGCCCAGGGGAGTAGAGAAATAAAAAAAAAAAAAAAAAAAAAAAAAAAAAAAAAAAAAAAAAAAAAAAAAAAAAAAAAAAAAAATTGGATGTTGCCATTTCTTTATCTGCGAAATCTGTTAACAATATAAAAAGTAAATTAACAAAAAATAAATTTTAAATTAAATCAACGAAATGTCGGTCCTTTTGAGCAGAACTGCACAATTTTTTTTTAGTTTGTGGTTATTTTTTTATTATTACTCTTAAATTCCAGTTAAATCTATTTCATTTTTACAGTTTTTAATTAATATTGTTTATTATATTTTGTTTTTTTACGTTATGTATAAATATAATTTTTTTTACCTGTATGCTTTCTCCGTGGCTCTTACTGATGATCGTTAACAATCAAAATGACTAATTTTAGCTAAACAGCCAGTTTTAGCTTTAAGTAAAATTCTTTTGTAATGATTTTGAAGCATAATCCTTAAAATTTATTTAACGTATTATGATAAACTTGCTATGGCTTTTAAAAGGAAATTTTATTTGTTGTAATTTTTATGCTTGTAAACCTTTGTTTTTTTTTTATTTATTTTTAATTGAACTGTACTGTTAGGCAGGAATGGTATGCTGCTAGGAAGTTGGATAAGTTGACATCTGAAAAGATCCAGGAGATCGAGCAGTATGGTTATGATTTATAGCAAACAAGATGGGATGAGACGGAAAATGGGTGGTACACCCATGATCTTTTCCCGGATATTTCCCAGGGCGCTTCCTGGATTTTCCCGAATAAGTATGTTATGCACTTTGTTTCAGAACACGTTGCTTTAAGGGGCAGGTTGGTGCGATTCGACCTGGTGGATGCGGGTTTGTGTCCGCAGTGCGGGGTTCTGGATGCTGCTTTTCATGATTTGCATGAGTGCATCCTGACCCCATAGGGGAAGACACTTTCCATGTGACGGTTTCGGTCGCCACGCCATCCCTTCCGTACTTAGCCCTTATAGGCTTTACCGGAGGTCATTTTCAGTACCTCGGTAATGACATCTTTCAGTCTAGCTTCAGCATGGATTCTACCGATGAGAATGGGAAAAGCGACGTTCCCGTCGGTCTATTAACATAAACAAAACACTTCTAGCCAGATCTCCTTCTATACTGAATAACTTTCTAAGAACGAAGGAACTGAACTCTACCTGTCATCGTATTTTTGCATGAGTGCACAAAATACGATGACAAGCGTATATAATAATTGATTTGCATTACTGCTTCATGGAATAATTAAGAAGCGTACAATAATTAAGGAATTTACCTTACAAAAGAAAGGATAGCGGAGGAGGTGTAGACTCCTGACTGGGCTTCCCTCGTTTTCTCATTTCTTTGTTACTTTGTATTTGCTGGTTTTCCTGTTAATTGTTATATTGTTGTTTTGTTTATGTTTCACTTTTATGTTTTTCACTTGTTGATTGGTTTGACTTGTATGTCGAACTCACTTTTACCTGCTAGAGTAGGTGATTTAAATTCCTTCATTTAACGTTTAGGAATTCAGTCTTGTTTAAGAATTTATTTGAGAGGTGGTTTGTTGTTATGATTTCATCTTTGTTAGTAGTACACCGATGGGAATTCGCTTGCGGCATTCGAATGGGTGGCATCCTGGCCGAAGCGAGACTGAAATATGTCAACCGCCGAGGTTTCTGAAGATAACCTCCTGTAAAGCTCCTCTGGCTTAGGTACGGAGAGGGTAGCGTAGCGACCGGAAACGTCATATGGTGGGTGTCTTGCCCTGCAGGGTCAGGATGGTGTACTATTCATTTATATTCCAATGAGTTTAAAACGTAATACCTTGCTAAATAATAGACGAACATAAAAAAAAAAAATAATCGACTATATTTTTATTCAATATTTTTTCTACAATCTATGTTATTGTTTGAGAGTTACTCCAGTGATACAGGTACTTACAAATGAAAAAGTAAATTATAATTTAATCAAACTAAACTCAAAAATTAAGATTAGTATAACGCCGAGAAATTATAGAGGAATCCCCTATACCTGCTTTGAATTTAATATAAAAAGCATTTGTGTAAAGGATCATGTGTAAAATAAATAGTATTAGTATTAAATTTACGGAGAATTAACTAACAGTTTTTTGCAAGCAGATCTTAGGTGACGTAATGTAACATTTTACGTCGTAGTTTTTTTTTGTTGTATTGCAAATGTACACTTCGCACGTGACTTGAATCGAAATAGCTATTTTTAAAAAGGTTCAAAGTACTACGTGTTGTTTAGATCTGTGTAGCATTACTGATGTCATTAATTTAGCTTAGTTGTAGTCAATTGCATTTTTCCTTTCTGTCCAAGTTTTTTTTTCTAATGGTACTCCAAAAGCTATCAAATTATGATATTCATCTATTTTTAACTGAATTTATCTTTGTAACATATCTCATTATCATCTTAAAATATTTTAAAACAATATTTGATATTATATTTGACAAGAAATTTTCCTAAGAAAATTAATAAACGAAAAATATTAATTAAATTTTCGTTACGTGCATCGTTGGTATTTTATAATTCTCATAAATTATAAATAATGAGAGTTGTTAAGCTTACCAACAGTTATAAAATGTTTAAATCTATTCAAACGCGTTCCCCGTGGCGCGAGTGGTAGCTTCTCAGCCTTTCATTTCATCCGGAGGTCTCGGGTTCGAATCCCGGTCAGGTATGGCATTTTCACAAACGCTACAAATCATTCATCTCATCCTCTGAGGAATGCGTAACGGTGGATCCAGAGGTTAATAAAATACAAGAAAAAAAACACTTTCCTCTATCCTCAGATTAATCCACATGATTAATTATAAAAATATAATTATTCATTTAAAATGAGATAAAATAAAATAAACTAAAATTTTATTTCCATAACAATTGATTGTCATATATTATTCAAAGTTCAGTAATTTTTCTACTAAAAGTATAGTAACAGTCTCAGTAAAAGAATCTCAGTTATGGATATGTATTAAATATATATACGTATATGTAATAGTGGAGATTTTCCGGTTGAAGCATAGACGTTAAAGAATTGAATTAATGAACTGTGAACTGCGAGCCTTTATCACTGTGTCATCTAGGTTTGAACTAAATGATTCGAATCAATCGAATGAATAATATTACAATAATAATAGAATTAAATTTATGTTAAATAAAATAAATAAACTTAAGTTAAATAAATTAAAAAATTTCTATTTAATAATAACGGGCTTCCCGTGGGGACTGTGTGTGTGTCTAGGAGTGGTGAGATGATGAGAACGCCTCATGCGAGGTTAGACTAATCATCACCATCAACCGGTGACAAACGGGGTGCTCCAGGGCGCTGTTTTGGGAGGTACAATAGGGTGTTCTTATAATATCTCTGTAAGAAATCGTCCGATTTTGAAAATTCAAATGGGGTATTTGTTAGTAGGTTGAAGACTAACATTTGCATGCATCAGGTACACTCTCGATCTAACAGATCGCGGTTATTCGGAAATGTTGTTATATCTTCGCCATCAATCTTCCGATTTTTAAAATTCAAACGGGGTATTTGCTAGTGTAATACAAAATCATGATAGAACCAAAAGAAATTAACCTTACTTTCTACAGAAATGGACCTAACTTTGGCAGTCGTGTTTTTTAATTTTTAATATTTATCTCTTGTTACCAGATTACGTACACAAGAGGAGTGGTAATTTTAACTGTGAATATGTGTTTGTTCCTTCTACAGCTTCACAGACCCAACCGATTACAGCCAAATTTAAGGTAGTAACAGTCAATTGATCTGTAAGTAACATAGACATCTTAAATTGTCTGAACCAAAAAGGGAGCGCTACAATGGGGGGCGGGAACAAAATTAAAAATTATGTTATTTTTTAATTTTAATGATGGTATTCCATAAAACGATAAAAAAGAGATATTTTTTTACATTTTGTGATTTTTTCGTAAAATCCATCGTTTTCTAGATATAAGTGAAAACTTTTCACAGAAAAAAGAAGCAGGAATTCATCGTGAATGTTAATGTTAATGTTATGAATGATAATGTACATGTTAGCCATGATGCATTCCTTTTCTTTCCCTGTTTAGCCTCCGAGAATTACCGTTCAGGTATTTCTTCAGAGAATGATATGTATGAGTGTATTCTTCAGTCTCAGTTCCACCATTCCTGAAATTTGTGGTTAATTGAAACCCAACCACCAAAGAACACCGGTATCCACGATCTAGTATCGTGGATACCGGTGTTCAGAGTAATTACATTTATAAATTCAGTTATACTATTTTTCAGTTCATCGAGGGTTTGAGGATCGTTATTGTGTACAGATTCTTTTTTGTCCTCCATTAATAAAAATCTGTATGTGTAAGAATGGGGGGGATCTCAGTGGCTAAATACGATTTGAAATGAAACTATTCACGAAGACTTCAGGCAGCATGTTTAGCGAAAAATCGGAAGCATTAGACAAACAAATGGCGTGTGAACGCACACATTGGTATAAAAATTGATTTCCCTACTTGAGTTTCATAAAAGTACAAATGTTTGATTAACTTGTACAAATCTATTCAATATTTAAAAAATAAAGTGTATTAGTAATCTCGAATATAATCCCGCTTTTATTGCTCGTTACTATTTAAAATTTAAATGAGTGATACTTTTGTATTCATATTCAGTCGAGTGAATAACATTGACGTTGTTTCAAGCACACTCCGTTTGTTTATCATGAACAATTGAGTACTTCAGTTACCATTTTAATCATTTTATTTACTCTTAGATTTTGATAAAAAAAAAGACTATAAAAATTAAAAATTTAGATTTGCTTTTTCATATATTACAACTATTTATATTCTTGTATTCTATTTTTATTATTTAAGGGTGTAAAATTAAAATTATATGTTTTATTTTTGTCAAATTACGAATTAATTATTTGTTATTAACATATCATCACTTTCAGTTCCCTTTAATCAAAGTTTCCTCTGGTTTGGCCTTCTACAAAATTTCTTCACCTGACTCGATCCATAAACCATCTCTTTTCCATTACTCTCACCACATCTCCTCTTTTTCCCCTCTCCTCCGAATCGGATTCCACAGTGAAGCATAACACAATCCGCGGGAGTTTCTTTTTATAAGCCGGCTGGATCTTAACTAATAATGCCTGCCTCTAATAACGTCTTCTCTCTTGCGGACTTCCTTTATCACTGTATTTAACCATTTCATTCTTGGTCTACCCGTGGGTCTTTTACCGGTTTCTTCTGCATGTAGCATCCTGTTTGGTTATATTTCCTCATCCATCCTTTTATTTGCCAAAAAAACCATGTGAGATTTGATCTTGCAATTGACATGACAAAGCTTCCCAATTTCAATTCCTCTCTGATCATACTGTTTCTTACCCGTAAAATACAATTGGATATTCCATAAAATTTATTGTAGATTCTTATACAGATAATGGTGAATAATTAAGAACATTATATCAGTTGAATCATTATTTTATTTTATATAAATCAGGTTTTCCTCTTCATAATAAATTATACAGTTGATAACTTTTTTTTTCATTTGGTGCAATTCATAATCAAAGTAAAACTGAAATCTGTAAATAAAGAATCATGTTAAAAAGGACATTAAATACAACCTGAAAGAAGTTTTACTTCCAATTAAATTTAAAACGATGTCCTTCCTTGGTTATAGTTTAGTGATAATTTACTTAATTTGCGGAATTAATTTAATTTTATAATTTTAATTATGTTATTAGAAAAAAAAAGTAATAAATTTTTAATTTATAAGGTAGTTTGAAATACTAATAAATTCTGCAGTGTAAAAAATTAAATCATAATCATTTTTATTAAATAAATCTTTGATCATAAAATTTTATTAATTAAAATATTCTCGTTTTTTTTTTCTAATGATTTTCTGGCTTTTTTCTATTTATATTTGGTAATAGTTTATATCTTATAAATTATTTATGTTATAAAGGTTTCACATCACTATAGTATTGGTAAAATCGGTATTACCAGTTTTCCTGTTGTTTTTACAAACCTTTAGGTTGACTTCAACCTTATTAACTGAAAATAAATCCTCATTCTAAGTGTTATATTGAATACCACTATATTTTTCGATACAATTATACAATGGTATTGTACTATTGACTGAGATCTCGGATTTAAGAGTTGTATTTGACTAAGCTCTCATCTACCCTTGATGAAACAAAATGTTTTGTCGGGTGTTAGAGTTGTCAGTCTTTTTATTAAAATTTGCAGGTCGTTTAGAAATATATTTTCAATAAAATTGTTGTTTTCTTATACTTTCCCGTCTAGCGCTATAGCTTTAGAAGGGAAAGTATTGTAATCGATCCAATTTCGGCATATGCGGTTTTCACCTAAGAAACCAAAAAAACCCAAAAATCGGATGGAAATTTTCCGGATGTTCGTATTTACGTGTACATATTCGGTGTCGCACTCTAAATCAATCACCGTATATCTTCATAACTACTCGACCGATTTTGATTAAACTTGGTCAGATTACTTCTACGTATGGGGTATTGATGCCATTAAATTTTTAACTTAAAGGTCAAGGGGGTGAAGCAGAGCAAGATTACCCTCAGTATCTCGAGATTTCGCCTATGTAAGATCTTATTTTTCTTAAGAACATTTGTTAATTAAAAAATAATAATTTCCAAAAAAGGTTTTAGAAATAAAAATCTTTTACTTTTCTCGCCTTGTGACGGGTCCTAAAACTGTGTTGTCAAGATTTTTTTTTGTTATTTCAGGATAAAAGTACGAATCAGTTATATGGTGCCTTTACAATTCAATTTATGTTAATTAGATTAATTTTATTTAACATGGCCCAGTGGTATATTTATTTTTTTTTTTTTAATTTGATATATTTTTTATATATTATATAAAAAATTATAAATATAAATCCGCTTACCAACAAATATTTGTATAGATACATTTTAGCGACGGAAAATTATTTCCATTTTCAGGGATGTATCGTAACTAATTAAACCAGGGTCATTCACGGGAACCGGATGTTTTTAAAATAATCATAAAAAATTAAATGTTTACTTTAAAAAAGTTTTATTGGTACCGAAACGCTTGTTAAATCAAAGCATTTGTTACTTACTCATGAACGAAAAATTATGTCCGCCAACTGATGTCCATATTGGGCTATAAATTGTTGCAGCCTTTCATGGTAACTAGCCTCAATTCTTTGCAGCATGTCTACATCAATCTGGGTGACGTGATGACGAATTGCGATCTTTAGGTCCTCCAATGTACGCGGTTTATTGCCGTACACACGCGATTTCAGAAACCCCCACAGAAAAAAATCACAACTACTCAAGTCGGGGGACCGAGTGGGCCTAGGAATATCGCTGAATCTGGAAACGATCCGTCCCGGAAACAAGTTACAGAGAACAGCCATCGTTGCCCTCGCTGTGTGCGCTGTAGCTCCATTATGCTGGAATAACAAATTTTGAAAATCGATTCCCCGGTTTCGTAACTCAGGGATGAAAAATGTATTCAACATCGCAATGTAACGATCAGTTGTTACAGTTACGGCAGCGTCATTTTCTTCAAAAAAATATGGTCCAATAACACCGACCTTTCCTATTGCACACCAGACAGTCACCTTTGGGCTATGAAGTGGTCTCTCGTGAAGCTGATGCGGGTTTCTTTCTGCCCAATACCGGCAATTCTGTTTGTTGACGAAGCCATTCAGATGAAAATGGCCTTCGTCACTCATTAACAATAACAAATTTTCATTTTCTTCAAAAATGGTAAGCATTTGTCGACAAAATTGTAATCGCTACGTGAAATCTTGCTCGTTTAACTGCTGCAAGACGGCTATCTTGTAAGGATGGAAATGCAGGTCTGTATGCAGAATTCGTCTTACCGTACTTGTGCTCATTTGAAGCGCTGCTGGATGCCTCTGAATAGAGCGGCGTGGGCTTCTGACACTGGCTTCCCTTACTCATTCGATGTTCTCCAGAGTGCTAGCGGTTCGTCGGGGATCCGGTGGTTTTTTCTTCAATATTGAACCGCTTGTTCGAAGGTTGTTTACCCGTCGCGATATTGTGTTACGAGAAGGGACACTTGCATTACGATGGATATTAAACTGACGGCGGAAATCTCGCTGAACAGCAGTTACGGAATCGTCATTTCGCATAAAACTGTCATACGCGTGCAGGCGTTGGTCTAGCGACCACGGCTCTATCTCAATGACTAAAATGTAAATGCTATGAACAAAGGGAACGTCAGACACCAGCCACGTGCCCTCCCACCACGAACGCCCGAGTACAACCCACTTCAAAAACATCCTATTCCCGTGTACACAATGACTCTGTACATATAATAATAATATTTCACATATTAAATTAGTTATATAAATAAACAAATATTTGTATAACTATAACAATTGATAGTTAATTAATAAAATCAAGTCATACGTAATACGTCTTATCAGTGTGGTTGTCACAATTGTTATGAATTGTGATAACAATGACACTACCACACTGTGTGTGTGTACTACCACACTGACAAGACGTGTTACGCATGACTTGATTTTAATAATTAACTACCAATTATTATATTTATACAAATATCTTTTATTTATATAACTAATTTAATATGTGAAATATTTTTTTTCTTTCCTGTTTAGCCTCCGGGAATCACCGTCAGGTATTACTTCAGAGGATGAATGAGGATGCTATGTATGAATGTAAGTGAAGTATAGTCGTGTACAGTCTCAGGTCGATCATTTCTGAGATGTGTGGTTGATTGACACCCAACCATCAAAGAACACCGGTATCTACGATCTAGTATTAAAATCATATAACAGTAACTGCCTTTACTAGGACTTGAACGTTGGAACTCTCTACTTCGAAATCAACTATTTGCGAAGACGCGTTCACCGCTAGACCAACCCGGTGGGTTGAAATATTATTATTATATATATAATTAGTTACGTTACATCCCTGAAGATGGAAATAATTTTCCGAAAGCGGTAAGATGAAAATCTATACAAACATTTGTTGGTAAGCGGATTTATAATTTATATTTATAATTTTTTATTTATTAATTACATTGAAAAAATCTCTTCACTGTTTGCCATTTTATAAACTGTATAATTTTTGTACATTTATAATACTATAGTAGATTTACTTTTTTTGTTTAGTGTCAATTTTCTTAAATTAAGATGAAAAGTCGCTGCCTTGCTTTATTGGAAGTACATTTTTCTTGAGAAGGAGAATGAGGAAATTATATTACAAATACTGCCATAACTGATCCTTGATCGCGTGCTTTATTTTAGACAGAACACATAGATCGGATTATATTATCTATGAATTCTCCTATATGTTTCATGGTGCAATTAATTGTTTAATAAGTTCATAAGCTGATTTTTATTCCCCAGAGTCGGAAAAGATTTACAGTATCCGTGGTAGTGGCTCTTCAGTTTAATACGTATTAATTAATATGGATAGGTATTTAAATTTCTTTTTTTCTTCTTTTTTGGGTCTTTCAAAGGATATTGCAATGTCAGGTAGATTTTTATTTTTCATAACTTTTTAGAATATCTTTTGCTCTTTATTTTAAAATTCTTTTATATTTTGTTTAAAAATTAAGAATTTACAATATGCAGTACATTCTTAATTATTATTATTACATTCTTTATTAGTACAGTGTATGCAGTTATTTTTCATTGTATTAACATTTTATTTTTATTTTGTAAATTTGATGAAAATATAATCTAATTGTGGTTTATACGTTGTAATTTTTATTGTCATTTGCAATAAGCGGACTTAATTTTAGTCTGTTTTGAATGATAATAAATAAATAAACAAGTAAATAAGAGGAATCGTCGGCTCTAATTTAGAAGAGAATCGAATTAGCCTAAGCTATTTCAAAATATTTATTTATTTTTTATTTGTATATATAACAACCAAATAAAATTTGTTATTTTTACACGCTCTATAGTTTTATTACAGTAATAGTAATTTTAATAATAATAATTTTATTATTACTTTTATTACATTTTAGTAAATATTTAAATATATAGAATTATAACAATAGGATAAAATTTTGATATAAATATAATAGTAACTTTTATTTTTGTTGATTTATGAAATTAGAAAATCGTTTTACTAAAAACATTGTTTGGGCCATATTAGCCTGCTCCACTTATTATGTTCATAAATAAATATTTTTTTCTAGATGTTGGTAACTTTCTGTGGTTTAACGATCTACTTCAGTGCATTATAAGGCGATTTCATAATAACTGAACTGTATTACTCATGTTATTTAAAATGATAATCCGATTTTGTTCCATTCTGCTGTATTCCGTTTTTGTATTTGTGAATTATATATTTAGGAAATATTAATTTTTAAGTAACAGTAGCGATAATACTATATTTCTGTAATAACACTTGAGAAAATAATTTCTAATAAGAATTATTTTAACCTCGGAGAATTTTTGTTTTTAGCAATAACACATTGTCGGTACATAGATTATATTTTATAGAAACATATCAGAAATGGGTATATATACGATTTTACTAATTCAGTGACGAAAAAGAGGTAATACCTCAGCATTTACCTGGTTCGATTAAGATTGTCAAAGCTTGATGTGAGGAGCATTAAAATATATAATTAAAAAAAAAAATTAGATACCATTGATGTCCACATTAATTATAATTAATATATAAACACTTAAAATAATATTAAGGTAATTATTACATAAGAAAAATTTAAATAGAAAAAATAAATACAAAAAAGTTATTTGAAACTACGTACGAACATACCACCCACTTTTTGTTGTTCCTGAGATATGAAACGCTGATTACCATGTTTTTCTTATCATAGCTAAAGAACTATGATCCCAAGAAAAATAAAGGAAATAAGGTAATTTTAATTGGTCGTAGATCTATAGTTACCGAAGAGAGAACGTATAAATAAATAATTTTTAAGAAAATCCAAATAATCAGTGATCTTATGATCGTAATGGGTGCCCAGATTTCTATCTTTACAATTTTATCAATTATTAATAGAGTGAAGATGTTAATAATGCTCTGTAACTAATAGGACCATGCATCAAGCCTTGTCACTACATGCGATCGGAAGATAAGTAATGTGATTCGAAAGAAGCATGATAGCATCTTTATGTAACAATTTTATCTATAGTTTTCGATCGTACGTAAAAATGTTGTAACAAAATGTTTTGTTCCTTATGTTCTTCACTTAAAAATGGCATGTATATTTTTTTTATCAGAATATTCTCTAATCTACCAATTTTATTTCAATTTGTTCTTTACAGCGATCGTATTAGATTAATAAAAAATCCCATTCGGTACGCCAGAAGGCGGAGGTAGATTTTACCGGTGCTAAGTAGGGGATAAAAAAGATTTCTACCTTAAAGTTAAGAAAAACTTCAAATTTACTCAATACGACAATGGTGGCATGTGAAAAACGTTTCACTTGTTTAGCATACGACAAGCTCATCTTCTTACAATTCCAACAACATTTTGCTCATCCGTTGCCGAAAGGGTTGGTCATAGCAAAACCTGTTTCAGACAAAAGTTTTATGTAGTGTTTAGAGGACAAACGACCACTTTAAACTGATTTGTTACTGTGCCTAAAGAGAGGCATGATTTTTTTGTTGTTTTCGAAACCCCATTTTTCCACGCCTTGCGCCAATGGTTAGTGATATCAAAACAATTTAGTTAGATAAGCTTTAGGCCCTTCTCCAAAGAATAGTAGGAACTTTAAACGAATTCGATATTTTACTTAATAAGAAAGTTATAGCGATATTTTTTTTTTCGAAAAAGCTCCCCCATTTCCAACCCAATGGTCCGATTTTTCCCATTAACGAACTCGACCGAGATTTTTGGTGGTTATATTTTATGTATCAATTTGAAAATGTTTGGTGCAAAATTACGGCAGTTATCATGTGCACAAGAAAATGAAATACATAAATAGATATATAAACTTTTCAACTGACGGTTGTTTTGGCGTCTGGGGGATGTGAAAAGCGAATATATGTCGAAATTTTCCGGAAGTCGAATCATGATATCCATTCCATTAGGTCATTTACCTATTTTAGGTCATTTCTTATGAAATCTACCTAAAAATAGACTGTTTTTAATTCTTAAGAAGATATCTGTGACCTCGGAGGTAGGATTAATCTCGTACAGTAATTTTTCCTTTCTGAAAATAATCTGATGGACTACTTTAAGTACATAAACTATATAATTAGTCGTAAAAATTAATTAGATTGACATATTAGAAATTATAGATTTTTTTTAATGAATCTGAGAAAAATATCTTGTGATAAATTTTTACTAAATATATCTGTTTAAAATGCATTTGTAAAGATTTTAATAATGATTTGTTATTACAATTTTATTACCTAACTTGTTAAAAATTCAATCGTGTTTATTTAAACAAAAAAGTAATTTTAGCAGGAAGATATCTGTGCCAGGGTTTTGTTTTTATTTTTATAAAATCCACTCACGAATAGAGTGTAGTCGAATATGTTAAATTTTAAACATCTGTATTAGGTACAGGTGTATAGGCCTGTATGTTTTGTTATAGGAGCAGGTCTGGAGAAGAATACATAGCAGTGGGGATGAACTGCATACCGCGTACAACAGCGACCTAGTCGCTTCGTTGCCTGCAACCGAGTCGTGGTCAGAATACGTAATACGGTATCGGGAGGAAATTTTCAGATGAAACATAACCTCTCCTGAATCCTTTATCGGTTTATAACTTTACTGATAGGAAACTTCCTTTCCTTTTCCACAAATAAGTGAATTTGTATTTTTATTAAGTATTTTAGAAATCTGGGTTGTAATATTAAATGATCTAAAGTTATTTTACTTTATGAAATTATTATCATAAATAAAAACTGCAGTATTTCATTAATTATTATAGTACAAGGTGTTCTGTACAAAACGCAACCCATCTATGTCAGTAGGTATATTTAAATAAAAAAGGCATTTGTAAGTTATTAAATAAGTATTTTATTTCCAAACTTTCTAATTCCTTAAATTCTAGATTAAATGCTGGAAATGGCCTCCATCTTCATGAACACACGCTTCCGCCCTTTTCACTGTGTTTCTTGCAACTGTTTTCAGAGTTTGTAAGTAGATATTTAGAACAGCTTGTTCGATATTGACCTTCAGTTGTTCAAGTGTTTGTGGTTTGTTGCTGCTGTAGGCTTTTTCTTGAGGTAACCCGAAAAAAAAGATCTGGCGCAATAAAATCTGGGGATCTTGATGGCTTTTTTTGTCGTCCGAAGAACGGTTGATTTTGCTAATGTAATCTCAGCTGACAAGCGACTAATTGATGTTTTTGGCAAGGCAAGTTAATCGCCTTTTTTTTCAGCGACTGTCTGCATTTAATATTGTCGATCTTGTCATCTCTCTAAATCTAGCCACTAACCTCAAAATTGATGTCTTGTTATGTACTGGTTTATCTCGGTACTTGCACAGTAACTATCTTTACTCAGATAAAAGATTCTTCCACTGCAACCACTGATCGCGTGCTAAAGTACGACTTTAGAATAAAAACACGTTGGTTGTGTGAAAACACCATCTTCTCTCTAACAATGCACTAAACGTTTTGATTACTTTGTTATGATTATCAGTAGCAGTTTACTGCGTCGGGGCGATTTTACTTGTTGGACGAGTCCATCCCAGTAAAACGTAGGGGAGTTGGTTGTCAATTCAAATATTATAGAAGGCTGATTGGTGGGTTATGTTTCAAATTGTAAATTATGTGGAAACTGTGAAATTTTAAGTACCTTAAGAAGCACTACTCACTTAATTTAATTTGTACTAAAGCTTAAATCTTCTCCCACCTTTATACAAAAATTAATTTAATTTGTTTAGATAAAAAATTAAATTTTATATCCTCTTTATTAATTTTATTCAAAATTTAATGTCATTAATATTAGATCCATTTTCGAAGAATTTTTGTTGAAACAGTCTGGAAATAAAATTAAAATACAAACTGACATAAATCCGTACGTAAGTACATACATCTTACGAACATTTCTATACTTTGTGTTTTTTTTTTTTTTTTTGTAAGATGATCTTGAAACTTCACATTTGCAAAAACTTGACAGACACCAATAATTTTGGCTGATCATTATACGTTCTCTTTAAACCTGTGCTGCTGCAACAAGATTAGAACTATACCCAGGATAGATAGAAGCACTTGTGACAGTACTGCTGTAATGATTTTTGAAAATAATATTGCTCTTGGTGTTTTAGCTAGCTTTCAGTATTTTTTTGTATGTCATGTTGTTAGATCATATGTTATTTTATAATACTGCTTGGTACTATGTATTGTTCCACATTATACTCGTATATTCGTGTTTTTTCTTCCTCTTCTTCATATAGTTGTACTGTGACTGCATCAATTACTTAACACTTGCTAATAATCTACTTTGATACTGTTAAGCATAGTTTAAGTGGTTTTGGAATCCAGTTTTTTGTCTGTAACTCCGGTTCCTGTGAACCGATTATTTTGAAAATCAAAAGTGATGTATTTTTATTAAATATACGTCATCCTACCAAGTTTCATCAAAATCGGTTAAAAACTGCGACCAGTAGAACAAAAAAGCTGAAAATGTACTCCAAAATCCGGTTTTTGGTTCTAACTTCGGTTCCTGTGAACCGATTCGCCTGAAAGTCACTAGGATTTATTTCCAATAGGTCTATATCACTCCACTAAGTTTCGTCAAAATCGGTTAAGATCTGCGTCCGGTAGAAGGGACGAAAAAATCATAGAGATTTTAAATCTTAAAAGCCCAAAAAATTTAAATCTTATAGGCCATTAATCTTAAAATTAATGTTCATAAATATTGCAGAATCACGTTCAGGAGACGACCAAAACGTAAACAAAAATTGGTCTTCCTTCTTCCAGCCACACCTCAGAAAATCTGACGGCGTAGTAGGGATTTCTACAAATTCTATTAAAATCTGCTAAAAAAAAATTAGAAATATCTTCTACCAGTTAATCTTTGTTTCTTCCAGAAGATAAAATTTTACAAATCTCACTGTTATTTATTGTATTACTGTTATAATTATGCAATTGCAGAGTAAAGCAGTCTTTACATTTATCTTACAATATCTTTTCATTTTTCTATAGGTAAACCTCGAAAAAAAATGTATGTATGTATTCCTTTATATTCTCATTCGTGTATTTTTTATCTTGAAAATATCTATTTAATGCTTCTTATTAAATAAATTAATAAATTTTAGTGGCATAAAACGATACTTAACAATACACTTACTGAACGTTCTTATGTCTAAATCAGTTGTAAAACTATATAACGCTCAAATAAACTAATTTTCAGTTAAAATCATGCTATAAATTAAATTTTATTATTATACACATTATTCATACACATGCTTGCGTTTGCGCACATATAGATTTATGTATTCCTTTAGCGAGAAAAATGTTTTTATATCCAGTTTAAGCGATGTTAAAAGAAATTTTAATTTATGTTTAATTTTTTTAATTTTTACATTTATTTCTATCTCTTGAATAAACTTACAGTAGATAAAAAGATTTCATAATTCCGTTGTTAGAATGATATTTAAATTAAAAAAGTTTTAATGTGGTACAGTTAATTTATTCTTATGTTGGATATGTATCTATTATTAAACCATGGTTAACGTAAGTTGTAAAAATAATTCATGTACCGTGTAAGTAAAACAGTTTTAATTTTTTTCCACTTAAAAACGTATTAAATTAATGTATGTAGTTGAAAGATTATGTAATACAGGCGTGGCCAACAGTTTTTGCCTCCGGGCCGAATTGGAAAGAAGACTTTTTCCACGGGCCGAACGAAATATTAAAATTAAAAAATGTTAAATACAAAATTTTATTATGGAATTTGTTGTATTTTATTTAAATTCATTAAAGAAAAAGTTTGTTCGCAAATATAAGTTGAGCTGAAAATTAATAAATATTTCTTGACAAGTTTTTTAAAATTCCCTATTTTCCATTATTCAATTACTTATTAAAAAAAAGTTAATAAAAAATGTTTCGCGGCCGCATAAATTCATTACGTGGGCCGTATGTTAGCCATGCCTGATGTAATGAATTATTTAATCAATTAATTTGTTTAAATAATAATCTACTAATATATTTCAATGTAAGATATTAGTGGATTTTATTAATTCGATCCGCCTTATTGAAATAAACGACTATTTCCAAGAATTTTGCAAATTATATTATACGAACACCTCTTGTATGAAGAAAAAAAAAGATTATAATTACTTTATCTTCTTCTTTTTTGTGTAATGTTAATTTTTATCATCATTATTCCATATATTTCCCTTCATTTTATTTCTTTTATTAAAATAATAAAACATATAAACAATACGATTAGGTCTTACTGAACAAGAAATAAATATAATATTAATTTTTTATTAAAATATTTAAAAATCATTTATAGGCCATTAAAAAAAAGCTTCAATAAAATTCGGGTAAATAACGTTTGGAAAAATCTGTTCCTTAAAAAAGATATCACCGAAACGGAGAGTGTTTGACGCTGCCTGTAGGTCAATAGTTTACATGTAGGTTCAAATTTGGGGAAATAAACAGATAAAAGATTCTAAACTGATAAAAATAAAGATATAAAGCGGATAAAATTTGGGGATATAAACTTCAAAAGAGTTTTCTTAAGAAGGATATTTAGACTATCGAGTAACATATCTTATTATATCTTATATTGTGAAATTAAATCTCAATTTATCTAGTAATGTATTTAAAGTACATATTAAAGGCGTTATTCCTTCCTGATAACATGTTACCCAAAAGATAATGGAAATTGTATCGGATAGAGGAATGCGATGACCCAGAGAATTGTTTGAAATTTTCGGTTAGATATGATGTTTAATACAAATTATAATGATAGATGGAAAGGATAATTTAGCGAAATTTTTGAGAAAATGAAAATAAGTGGGGTTTGAGAGGGCTAACTGCTAGTCGGACACTGTATCACATAAATTAATGCTGTATACATCATAAATTTAATTTAAGTTTGGGTGAAAGGACTACATGAATAAAAACAACAGAAATTTTATCGAGGTATTCGGAGCAAGAGGTGGGCTGCTACTCTTAAACAGTATGCCGTAGAAGGAGGTTGAAAGTTGTACATCCTTCCAACATAATGCTCAGGAGGATAAAACATATACATTTTCTAGGTTCGTATTGGATTCTTAAGAACTGTTATTTGTATCCTGGATGCTGACGGATAACCTCTTACAGACGAATTACAAGAGGTTATTGTTGAACGTGAACTACATTTTCTGACGCTATATTCAATAAATGATACAATGGGCTGTATAAATATAGCACAAATTTCAGATTAATAGATGGACAAAAATACAATACAAAAAAACTGATGTGGACACCACATGACTTACTTGTACGCTTGTTAAATTACATATATTTTTTTATATTTAAATTTTTTATGACATATTTATATATTATTTTTCATATTTTATTATTTTTTTGTTATTACTGAATTATTATTAATTGTAATTTTTTTTCAATCAGAAGTTAATAATTTTTAATAAATCAATATATTTAAATTAAAAAAAAAAAAAATATGGTGAAGTGGGATTCGAACCGATGTGACTTCCCCTTGTAAGATCCAAATATTTCATGAATTAAAAATTTATTGGGTTATATCTCTGGAACCAATGAAAATAAGTACCACTTATGATATTTTGTTGAAAAGCTCTCAATGAGGGCTTATAATTGCACTTGGGCTTTTTTGGACACTTTTGATCCAATCGATTGGAATCAAAAGGGTACAACTAGATGTTACAACAGGCCTAAATCCAAAATTTCAACATTCTACGGCTAATCTTTTTTGAGTTACGCAAGATATGTACATACGTACGTACACAGTCACGGCGAAACTAGTCAAAATGGATTCAGGGATGGTCAAAATGGATAATTCCGTTGAAATCTGAAAATTGAAATTTTTCTCGATCACAATACTTCCCTTTACTTCGTACAAGGAAGTAAAAGGAAGAAATTTGGAAAATTTAATTTTAAAAGATATAGGAATAAAGATTCTATGAAGTAATAAATTATACATTACATAAATAATGTAAGAACTGTGATCAATTATTTTTTTTTAAACGGTTACTTTTACATCATTAAGCGTGAAAACGTTTTTGAGGCATTCTTACTTTTGAAAAATCCAAAACTAAAGGAATTTAAGAAAGTTACAAGAAAGTAAAAATTAGTACCTCATATAAGATTAAAAGAATTACTTTTTACTACCAGTTATTTTATGTTAACGCAGGGAATTATTACATCCGTGAACATTGCGAGACTGTGAGCTATTGTAAGTTTTATAACTCGATTTGTAACCCGAGTTTACAAATATTCAAAAGATTCAGTTAACTAACCGGAAGTTTTTAAGATTTTCGTACAGGTCACTCCGTTATCGTAAGATAACAGGCAATGTATCGGCAATTACGCCGATAAACCAAATTTGTATATCGTCTCCGGTAAAGAAAAATATGAGGTTAAAAAAAGATTTCATCCGTATCCAGTTGTATCACAAATTTGTTTGCTATTTTATATAGTCGGTAGACAATAATAAAAATTCATCGATTTAAAAATTATAACAAATCTTTTAAAGTAACTTTTTTTCGATTACGGCGTGAGATTTTATGGTCGGCCAGTTCTCGTTTTATGATTGTTCAATACTAGAAATTAGATAGAAAGGAAGACAGGCATTCTAGCGAAATTAGAAATAAAAGCGAAAAGTTTTCGTTAATTATATTTGGTTTTAATATATTTTTAATTTGTTTTAACATTGCTAACAACCGCAATAGATATTGGTAGATAAAGAAATATCAACGTTCCAATTTGCAGCATCATAATGAACCACGTCTAAGTTAAATTGATTCTAACTGATGAACAACAAAATCAATCTTCATAAAATTTTTAAATATGCAACGTCAGATATACTACTACAACATATCTAAAATTCAGTGAAATTGGCTCAGTAGTTGTGGAGATTTTCGAGAATCAAAATTACATAAGCTTATAAATATATAAGGAAACCTCATTTTAAATGAATGTCATTTTTTTACTCCTCATACCTCAAAAAGTAAAGAACATTCATTTATAAGACCCCCCCTACTCTTACCATGCAATCGAATGTAATAACATACTTTTTTCGAAAAGTCGGTAAAAATGAATTATATGCAAATTTCAGCCTTTTCTATAATCAGCATCAGTACATGTAAAGGAATTAATTAAAAATATATATGTTAAAGCAAAACATGAAGAAGAAATTATTTATTCGAACCTATATACATATAAAAAAATAATTTTTTTCCTTGATGAAATCACCCTATAGGTTTGATTTGTGAAAAGTTCTAACCGAAAGAATAGGTTAACGAAAAACAAAAAAAAAAAAAAATGAATAATTAACAAAAGGCTTCACTACGTTAATCTCAATCGAGAACATTCCTTTTAACCTATAACCTCATGTGAATTCTTCGTTTTGATTTTGACCGTTCAATAGTTCTGTTATTAAGACATCCCGGGAACTGTAATGTAAAATTAAAATTAAAAAAAAATCTAGTGTTTTCCTATTTTCTTACTGATTTATATACTAGTATTCTCTTTCAAAAATCTGTTTTTCTCTCGAGTCTTTTCTGACCTCTGATTAACGAGTTTTTTGATTACAAAGTATTTGATTGTTCTCTGTGTCCACCTATTTTTGTACGTTCTTAAAAAATTCTGTTATAGAAGTCCTATTCTGTTATAGAATAGTGTTATGGTATAGTTCTGTTGTAGAATGTTTGTTATCATATCGAAGGTTTTCGTTCTTTTCTTGTTGAATTCTGCAGGTTTCGTTCTCCTTTGAGGATCCAAAAAGTTTTAATAAATTTCTTAATTTTTTCCTAATTTTTCCATTTTTTCATTGCTATTTATATTTATGTATGTCGATGATTAAACATTGTCGGGTTTAATTACTATTATAATACGTTACGTTTTCAGATGTAAAGTTATTTTTTATTTGTATATTCTTTTATTTATATCTCAACCTTTATCCATTTTTTTCAAATCTTTCATTAATTTCCATTTTTTTAAGTCATTTTATTTTTTGTATATTTTCTCTTAAGTATTACAATTTTTCGACTTGTACGTTTCCAAAGATTAAAGTTAGCAGATTGTATGTATTTTTTACATTTTTCATGAGTTTTGTTTTTCTATGATTATTTATAAGTCAATTTTTACCCTACTGCTTTAAGAAAATTAAATTGAATTTCTACGGTTACTATGTTTTGTATAAAGTTCCAAATTTTTCGCGAAAGCTAACCAATTCAGTTTGACTCCCCTTATTTTTACTCCTGAAGGATTTCTAATTGTAAATTCTAATCATAGCATCTGTAGACAAGGTTGGTTTTCTAAAGCCCTGTCGAAAACATCCTTGTCCGACTCCTATTTTGATCAGAAATGCATCCGTTATTTCGCCCACGATCTTAATTTTGGAATAAGTATCTAACAAAATTTCTCGAATTAATTTTCTGGTTTTTTGGTACATTATAAATTCTTCTAGGATATTAAATACATTTTTTTGTTTATTCAATCATAGGCTTTCTTAAAATGTACAAATGTTACTTCTCGTAAATAATTACTTGTCCCATTAATTTAGTCTAATTAAGCTTTTCAGATTGAAGGATTGATCCGCGCAGGATCTAATTCTTTTAAATTCTACTTGATATTACTCTAAATTTTAATCCAGTATTTTTAAATTCTGTTAAGGAACATTTTGAATAAATTTATATTAGGGTCTGAAGAAAGGAGATTTTGACGATAATAGTTACCGACTTTCAGGATTGATTATCCTTTTTATGTAAGGTATGAATAAGAAAGTTTTCCAATTTGTGAGTAGTTTTTCCTCCTCCCACATTTGTAAGAAGCTTGAATATAGATTATCAATTAAATTTAACTCGGATGGTTTTAGAAGTTTTGTGGTTATTGAATTTTATCCAGAAGCATAATTATCGAATTTCTAGTTGTCATCTTATATATCTAGATTTTATTTAATATTAATGATTAATTTTTTACAAAAAATGAAATATATTTGCACCGTGCGCTTGTACATGTGTTCGTATGTGTATGTATTGTGATGTATCGAAATATTTCTTATGATTAGTTAAGTGCGATTTTAAAATATATCCCTATTTTATCTATAACTTTGTATTATTCACTGAAAATTTTACTTTATATTTTCGAATCTTCATTAGAAATTTATATGCTTGTTAAATATGACCTCGATGCATCTCTTGTTATATTTCTATTATTTATAGAAGGTAGAAAACAAGCGTTTATGCTATACCTATATTTTACAAACATGACATGACATAACTACATCAGGTGCAGTGCACAATTTGAAGCTGTACTATAGTACTTGTACTAGTGCTGTGTAACACTGAATTTGGTATATAATATATTATAAAATAGCTATACATAGTTAATTCAAATTTACTAACACATCAATAACATATACATATGTGTGTGTGTGTGTGTGTGTGTGTGTGTGTGTGTTTGTGTGTGTACGTGCGAGTGAGTGGTATATGGGTACTTTGGGAGCAGCAGCCATAAACCAAGCATTAAATTCACTCTATCCTTTCCCGACTATAAAGTAAAAATCTGTTTCTAACAGAACTGAAATCTGTACAACGCTACCAAAAAAAAAAGATAGTTTTCTGCCAAAATTGATTGGATATTTTGTTTTTAATTAAAGAATACACATAAAAAAAAACAAAAAAAAACAATTATTGGTTTTGTGTAAAAATTTACTCGTTCAGATAAATGACGCAATTAATTATTTACAACGCAAAATCCAATTCGCTGTAAGCTTATAATCTCTGCGTTCAAAATTATATAAACAAATAGAGTATAATTATTTCCTTCTTATCCTTGATTTAATTATTATTTCTTTCTAGTTTTACCCAAGGATGACTATTTTATTGATCAGATTCGACTTCAATCTGTGGAGAAACCTATCTAGAAACAAAAACATCCCAATCGTTATTTTAAACAACTCTATTTAATCATGTTGATCATTATAATTTTTTAATCTCATAAATTGCGAAAAAAATAACTTTTATCCAATTCTTTTTAACATCAAAGATCGATGTATAGAAAATTAAAAATGTTAATGTGTTTATTTTATTTTATGAATGTGTGCAGTCGTTGCTTAAAACAAAGAAAGAAAAAAAGTGCTTAAAAAATAACAGTATTTATCTCTATCAAACCAGAAAACAGACTGTTTTCGTGTAACTCAACACAGTACTTTGGGTTACGACTTTGGCGTCGGAGCCGAAGTCCGTCGTTCTTTATGGTGCGCCAGCGTGGAAGAGGGCACTAAGCAAACAGCGAGCCAGGAATCGACTGCTTAATTTGCAGCGGCCGTTAGCTATTGAAGCTGTGAGAGCCTGCCGAACCGTCTCGACTGAGGCTGTTTTAGTAATAGTAGGAATTCAAGCTCTCATTACGTTCATTTCGCTCGTTACGCTCTCATTTCTGTTTTTAATTAATTACCGAACCATTTAAAAATTCTTATCAATTTATTTAAATTCTTTTTTGTAGAAAAAATATTTTTGTCAATGAATTAAAACACCTATCAAAAATGATCTTCGGTTTCCCCGTTCAATGTGTGCATAAATTATGTGCTCAAATAATAATTGTACAAATATTTGATGTCAATAAAAACTAATATTTTAGCAATTGTGTAACTGGTCCACTTTATTAAAGAATTAGAAGATCGTATCTCATTTTCAAATGAAATAAGATTACATAAAGTGCAGCAAAAAATGTGTATATGTAATTTAATAGGCGTACAAGGAAGTAATGTGGTGTCCACATCAGATTTTTAGTCTCTTTTTATTTTGTCTTCAGTCATTTGATGCAGCTCACCAAGATTCCCTATCTAGTGCTAGTCGTTTCATTTCAGTATACCCTCTACATCCTACATCCCTAACAATTTGTTTTACATATTGCAAACGTGGCCTGCCTTCACAATTTTTTCCTTCTACCTGTCCTTCCAATATTAAAGCGACTATTCCAGGATGCCTTAGTATGTGGCCTATAAGTCTGTCTCTTCTTTTAACTATATTTTTCCAAACTATATTAGTCTCATGAACATAATTCTGTAATGTTTATATACATATTTATATAAATACCAGACGCAAATCTTAACAGATTTTGATGAAACTTGGTGGGATGATGTAAATCTGTTGGAAATAGAGACCTACTGATTTTTAGTGAATCGGTATACAGGAAATGGAGGTACAAGCAAAGAACTGGGTTTTTGGGTGTTTTCAAAAACTCATGATGCACTTATGATAAACTCATAACATCCAAAAAAATGCAAAAGCTAGCTCAAACACCGAAAGCAATATCATTTTTGAAAGTGCAACATACTTTCTTTCTTAACTACAGCCGGAAATCCGCCCTTCTAACGCAATTACTGCGGCAGATTTTTTTTTTAACTTGATAATTTTATTTTTATATTTTTTAAGAGAATTTACTAAATTTAAAATAAAACTTATGGCTCTTGAAATTTTCGCACGATGTATTGTGCCCTAACATTTTTTATAAGTTATTTTTAACTGAAAGCAAAATAACAATAATATTTTATTTCGGAAATTTATTTTTTGAAAGATATTTAGGGATTTCAATGTTTCTAAACCAGTTTTTGGAAACAAATTCAGAATTCTTTCTTTATAAGGGTAGTGAGAACTTCAGAGGTTGGTTTATGGATGCTGCTCAGTACTGCTTTCATGTTCAAATCTATACGGATGGAGGGCTATTAATAGTTAAGATGAGGTTCCGTTCCTTCGACTATCATTCATTATATGTACGTCTGCGTTCTCGTACGTATCTCTATTTCTCGTCACTCCTACTCATTCTGTTTCCCCCACTCTATTCGATTTCATATCTAACATGATTCCTGTTTATTAAATCCGTATCCTATCTTACTTTTATCTAACCAACATTGGTAGCATCTTAACATTTGACTGCGGTTAATAAAAAGTTATTAGTAATAATAAGGTCGTTAGTAATAATTTTTTTAACCTCTGGGAACACCAGTAGATATTGTTTCAGAGGATGAAATGAACGATTCGTAGCGTGTGTGAAAATGCCGTGCCCTACCGGGATTCGAATCCGGGACCTCTGGATGAAAGGTCGAGACGCTACTACTCGCACCACAGAGGCCGGCACATTAGTAATAATTAGGTCGTTTATTTATTACGAACTAATTATTCATGAAATTTTTTTTAAGCGTGACCCGTTGGTATAAGTATATAATTACAGTTAATATACTTTATATTATACGTTATAATATATTTTAACTGTTGTATCTCAGTTGAGACCACTAAATTGACAGGACGTTTACGTTGATATAATTTTAAAACATATGACGATCAACTGTTATGTTTTACGCAAACATCAGAGTTTCCTACATACATGTGACGTTTTGATTAATGTTATAAATACGACGAATATGAAAGTTCCTGAAGATGGAATTTAATTTCGAAAGCGCTTGAGCGCATCGAATTCAATTGTTGGTAAGCGGTTTTTTATATTAACTATAATAATTATTCATGAGCAATCCGATTTCGTTGGTTAATTTTTTTTTAATTTTAATTTTAATAATTAGCCCACCGGGCTAATTTGGCCAACCGGTTGGTTTGGTGTAGTGCTTAACTCGTAGTCGCAAATCAGTTGTTTATCAACCGATTTTCGAATTTGAAGGTTCTGAGGTTCAAATCGTGGCAATTGTTAGTTGCTTTTACACGGATTTTAATGGTAGACAGTAGATACCGTTGTACTTATGGTGGTTGGGGTTCTATTAACTATACGTGTCAGAAATGGTCAGCCTTTCAATACAAAATTACACCTCATTTACATGTCATATATTTCATCCTAATATCATTGAGCCGTCGGGGGATTGCTTATTATACATTATTTGGTCAATGTAGACAGTAGGAAAATAATAAAATTTTAATAACAATTTTCAAAACTAGAAAAAATTTTTTCTGAAAAATGTTTAAAAAGGAAAGATTTTTACTTATTGTATTTTAATCGAAATCCGTATTTTTTATTTATTTACATTTTCAGAACAATAAATATTTTTTTAACTACTTTTTTGATTTTACAGTTTTAATTTTACATTTTACATTTTAATTTATAATTTTACGGACTTATGGAATATAAAGTTGATTTAAAGGTATGTGTAAAGTTAATACAGTACACTTTGTATTGTATTCTTGATAATTATAAATATTTGTAACGGATAGTTTCCCTTTACTGATGGCGATAAATGAAATCCATTTTATGTAATATTATCCAAATCACCTCCTTGCGTACAGTCAGCTTTGAGATTGTGTAACTCTTCAGTCTCACCGCTTCAAACCTCCATGTATATCTATTCTTAAATACGTTGTAACTTTGTTACTATGGGTACATTGCAACTGTAGTACGTTTGTTACGTATACATTTTTTTAAACGTACTGTATTTTAATCTTAACTTTTGAAACGCGAATTTTATTAGGTCTTTTAAAATGTTAGCTTTTTAATCTTTCGTTATTCGATTCGTTATATAATTGTGGGTTTTATTATATAGCATATCTACGTAACTGAAAACTAGATTTCTACTTTATTCAAGCTTCTTGAGGTACCTATAATTATCTTTTATTGTTGTATGTCGATTTCCGTGGCGAGATGGTAGCGTCTCCGCCTTTCATCAGGCGGTTCCGGGTTCGAATCCCAGTCAGGCATGACATTTTTCATACGCTACCAGTTTACATTTCATATTCCGAAATAAATTTATATGATAAATTAATCATAGAAAAAAATGAACAATCGCTTTGTATACATACTATTATTTTCCTGGCATCATAGCTCTAGAACTACGCTGCAAGAAGGTTATGGTAATCGGTCAAAAAATAAGGTATAGATTTTTTGCATTTCTCAATATTTATTACCCAGGAATTACAAAAAACAAAAGAGGAGAGGGTAATGTTCGTAAGTTTGTAGGTGTGATACCGTGTTTGAGGCTTAATAAGGTTTGACTGGATAAATGGATTTTGGTAAAATTTTTTATACAGATACTCTGTATTCGGGGCATTTTTTGTTTATTTAAACTGTTTATATAACAAGTTTAATAAGTTTAAGTTTAACTAGTTTAAGTAACAAACTTTAGTAATAATATACAATTAAATTTTATCATAAATCACCCCTTCCCCGCCACGACCAAAAAGGAAATCTTGGGTAACGTTTTACTTATTGTACATTTTTATTTCAATTTTTTTTTTTAGTTTCTTCCATTTAACATAGTAAACGTAGAAAAAAAAAGTATTGTAAGGTGATTTTGGATGTAGGGGAGCAGAAAAATACAATAAAATGCCAATTATTAAAATTTTTAAGTTTTTGGTTTATCTTTTTTTTTTTGTCTTCAGTCATTTGACTGGTTTGATGCAGCTCTCCAAGATTCCCTATCTAGTGCTAGTCGTTTCATTTCACTATACCCTCTACATCCTACATCCCTTACAATTTGTTTTACGTATTCCAAACGTGTTCTGCCTACACAATTTTTCCCTTCTACCTGTCCAATATTAAAGCGACTATTCCAGGATGCCTTAGTATGTGGCCTATAAGTCTGTCTCTTCTTTTAACTATATTTTTCCAAATGCTTCTTTCTTCATCTATTTGCCGCAATACCTCTTCATTTGTCACTTTATTCACCCATCTGATTTTTAACATTCTCCTATAGCACCACATTTTTTCAAAAGCTTCTAATCTTTTCTTCTCAGATACTCCGATTGTCCAAGTTTCACTTCCATATAAAGCGACACTCCAAACATACACTTTCAAAAATCTTTTCCTGGCATTTAAATTAATTTTTCATGTAAACAAATTATATTTCTTACTGAAGGCTCGTTTAGCTTGTGCTATTCGGCATTTTATATCGCTCCTGCTTCGTCCATCTTTAGTAATTCTACTTCCCAAATAACAAAATTCTTCTACCTCCATAATCTTTTCTCCTCCTATTTTCACATTCAGTGGTCCATCTTTGTTATTTCTACTACATTTCATTACTTTTGTTTTGTTATTGTTTATTTTCATGCGATAGTTCTTGCGTAGGACTTCATCTATGCCTTTCATTGTTTCTTCTAAATCCTTTTTACTCTCGGCTAGAATTACTATATCATCAGCAAATCGTAGCATCTTTATCTTTTCACCTTGTACTGTTACTCCGAATTTAAATTGTTCTTTAACATCATTAACTGCTAGTTCCATGTTAAAATTAAAAAGTAACGGAGATAGGGAACAACCTTGTCGGACTCCCTTTCTTATTACGGCTTCTTTCTTATGTTCTTCAATTGTTACTCTTGCTGTTTGTTTCCTGTACATGTTAGCAATTGTTCTTCTATCTCTGTATTTGAACCCTAATTTTTTTAAAATGCTGAACATTTTATTCCAGTCTACGTTATCGAATGCCTTTTCTAGGTCTATAAACGCCAAGTATGTTGATTTGTTTTTCTTTAATCTTCCTTCTACTATTAATCTGAGGCCTAAAATTGCTTCCCTTGTCCCTATACTTTTCCTGAAACCAAATTGGTCTTCTCCTAACACTTCTTCCACTCTCCTCTCAATTCTTCTGTATAGAATTCTAGTCAAGATTTATGATGCATGACTAGTTAAACTAATTGTTCTGTATTCTTCACATTTATCTGCCCCTGCTTTCTTTGGTATCATGACTATATCACTTTTTTTGAAGTCTGACGGAACTTCCCCTTTTTCATAATTATTACACACCAGTTTGTATAATCTATCACGTTTCCTCACCTGCACTGCGCAGTAATTCTACAGGTATTCCATCTATTCCAGGAGCCTTTCTGCCATTTAAATCTTTATAGCTCTCTTTAATTCAGATCTCAGTATTGTTTCTCCCATTTCATCCTCCTCAACTTCCTCTTCTTCCTCTATAACACCATTTTCTAATTCATTTCCTCCGTATAACTCTTCAATATATTCCACCCATCTATCGACTTTACCTTTCTTATTATATATTGGTGTACCATCTTTGTTTAACACAATATTAGATTTTAATTTATGTACCCCAAAATTTTCCTTAACTTTCCTGTATGCTCCGTCTATTTTACCAATGTTCAATTCTCTTTCCACTTCTGAACACTTTTCTTTAATCCACTCTTCTTTCGCCAGTTTGCACTTCCTGTTTACAGCATTTCTTAATTGCCGATAGTTCCTTTTACTTTCTTCATCACTAGCATTCTTCTATTTTCTACGTTCATCCATCAGCTGCAATATATCTTCTGAAACCCAAGGTTTTCTACCAGTTCTCTTTATTCCGCCTAAGTTTGGTTCTGCTGATTTAAGAATTTCCTTTTTAACATTCTCCCATTCTTATAAATAAATATGAAAAGTTTTTTCTGTTTGTTTGTATCAGTACCACGAGAGAATCAACCGACCTTTCAAATTTGCAGGATACATTTGTATTATTCCAAAATAGGTTTAAGCCGTAGATCGAGGCTCTAGCTCCCTTTGGGGTTAAGTTGTAAATTAACGGTATTCATTAGGAAAAAAAAAATCCGTTTAATTCATTATTATATTTCTGTCACAATGGTAACTGAGATGAGTTGTGGAGTTATCCTCGTCAAAGGTCTGTGTACTTTAGTTACCATGAGACTACTGTTTTTGTAATTTAGTTTCTTTTTGATGTTTTTATAAAGACTGAGCACTTTAATTGTTATTTATCAATATTATTCTCACTACCATGAGGGTAACGAATAATGCTGGGGCGCAGTGAGCGGAACCCTTTGGCTAGACGGGAATGGTCAGCGATACGAGCTCTGCGGTTCTGGGTTCGGCAACAGGAAGTTCCTGGGTAGTCCTGATCCCCAGGGTTCAGGGAATGGCTATACGATCGGGCGAGCGATACGTGCCGTGACGGACTAGTTTAAACGTAAAATAATAATTTTACAATAAAACTTCATCATAAATTATCCCTCATCCCATAAAATCAATTTTAGGTAATTTTTTTCTTAAGAATAAATAATCAATGCCTGCAAAATTGTCATTTTTTACTCTTTTAAATGTAATAATTGGAATTATTACATGCGTATGAAGGAGAAGCCTTTTTGAAAATGTTGAGAATTTTTACTGCAAAAAAAAATCTTTTATTGTACGAGTAAATTGATGCTGTGTGTAGCAGAGAACCAGATTGATAGTAAATTAATTCTCAGATTGACATTTCAACATTTTAGACAAAGCTTTTATAAAATGTAGAAATTCAATTTATTTTTTCTATCGATTGTGATACAATTCAAAAAATAAAAAACAGAAGAAGTGGAAACCATTTTTGTATAAAGTGGTGAAGCAATTTGATACAATTTATACAGGTTATAAATTTTCCTTTTGCTTTTGTATAATAAAATGTAAACTAAGCGAGAAAAATAAAGCGATATATACTTTAGTTGAAAATTGAACAATTTCTTTTAATGACATCTTAAGTCACAAAATAACAATGACGAATAGACTATTATAACAAAAAATAAAATTTTCTCTAGGTGATACAATTGTAAAGGAAAATAAATATTCAACGTCCAATATGTATACTTCAGTTTTATTAATATAATAAATAGATTTTATTTGTGTTTTGAACAAATTAACCTTCAAAAGAAATTACCAAACTGTCATAAGAGCTATAATAATTAATCTGATTTTTGGATTAATGACAAATTTTACCATTTTTTACTTCCTTGTACGAAGTAAAGGAAGTATTGTGATCGCGATAAATTTCGGTTTTCAGATTTCTACGGAAATATCCATTTTGACCATCCCTGAATCCATTTTGACTAGTTTCGGCGTAACGTCTGTACGTACGTACCTATGTGTATATACCTCGCAAACTAAAAAACGATTTGCCGTAGGATGTTGAAATTTTGTATTTAGGACTGTTGTAACATCTAGTTGTGCACCTCCCTGTTTGATTGCAATCGACTGAACCAAAAGTATCCACCCACCGGGTTGGTCTAGTGGTGAACGCGTCTTTCCAAATCAGCTGATTTGGAAGTCGAGTGTTCCATCGTTCAAGTCCTAGTAAAGCCAGATATTTTTACACGGATTTGAATACTAGATCGTGGATACCGGTGTTCTTTGGTGGTTGGGTTTCAATTAACCACACATCTCAGGAATGGTCGAACTGAGAATGTACAAGACTACACTTCATTTACACTCATACATATCATCCTCTGAAGAATTATCTTAACGGTAGTTACCGGAGACTAAACAGGAAAAAAAAGAGAACCAAAAGTGTCCAAAAAAGCCCAAAATCCAAACAAATTTTGCATTTTGGACTTTTTCTTAACTGCAGTAAAAAGTCATAGAGAGCTTTCCAACGATGAATCTTAAGTGGTACTTATTTTCATTGGTTCCAGAGATATAGTAAAATAAAATTTTAATTAAAGAAATATTTGGCTTTTACTAGGGAAGGCACATCGGTTTGAATCACACTTTTTTTAATCACTCCTATTTTTTAACTTTTTTTAAATTTATATTTTAAAAATTTTAATTTATTGATTAATTAATTAACCTCGATTGCAAAAAAAATGTTTACAACAAATAAATCAATAATAACAATAAAACAAATATATATATATGAAAAAATCATAAGTTATTAGTGAAATAAAATTTTATGTAAGTTAATTTTATATTTTTTACCATGTGTATATATAATTTAATTTGCATTAATTATTTATTACATATGTGTATATTTAATAGATTAGTGAAACATCTGATTATTTAATATAAATTGAAAATTATACTTTAGAATCGTATTATTTTTGGATTTTCTAGTTTAATTTTATCTACATTAAAGTTAACTACAGTGACTGAAAAATAGTCCCTTAAAGAACAACATATACATTGTGGCATATATGCCCGATCTTTAATGAACTGCAAAAAATTCTTTTCTTTTAGTTCATTACTCCTCTGATATTGAAGGACAATATTCTCCCTTGGAGTTCATCATCATTTCGTTTATTTGTTTTTTGTTGCCAATTATTTAATCGATCTTTGGTTTGATATAATTCTTGTAATCTTAATTTGTGTACAGGTTCTCTAGTTTTCAAATTTTCTCTTTGTATTCATCATCCTCTTTTAATATTTTTATTCTTCCTTGGTCTTAACGTTTTCTCCCTCTTTATATTTTTATTAATAATTTTATTTTTTCTTTGGTTTTAACATTTTCTTCCTGTTTATATTTATCATCTTCTCTTATTTTTTTTATTCTTCCCTTGTTCTTAACATTTTCTTCCTCTTCGTATTCATCTTTTTGTCGTTTTTTTTATATATATTTCTTCATGTTATCTTTCTTTTTCCTGTATGACTGTTTTCTTTTTCATTTATGATTATTCACCAAATAATCCAATAATAAAAACTGAATATCTTACACCGTAAGGTCGAAATTAACATTTGTAACCAGTGTACAGGAGTTCACTAAACTTTAGTTTATACGGCACACCAGAAATCTGAAATATTTGTTAATCAGCAACTCACAAAGATACGAATAATACTGATCTAGTAATACGAGTAATAAAGAGACTTTTACATTATCCTATTATTTCACGTAAGATTGTTGAATTAATAATTGTATAAATATTTGATGTTAATAAAAACTAATATTTCAGCAATTGTGTAACTATCCACTTTATTAAAGAATTGATATCTCATTTTCAAATAAAATAAGTTTAAATGAAGTGCAGTAAAAAATGTGTATATAATTTAATAGGCGTACAAGGAAGTTATGTGGCGTCCACATTAGATTTTTTTTTTTTTTTAATTCGTTCGTGTCTTTAATTTTATTGGTCTTTTACAATCTTTCGTTGACTATTATCTGTAGTTACGGTCTTTTTTTTTACTCGATCTGAACCTTGGCGTTCTTTTTAAGCAGAAATCCTCCTTGATTTTTTTCATGTAGCGTGTTGTAAATTTTGTAACCGTGTTTATTTCTATTATCCAATCTTTATAAAATGTTTAATGTGTTTTATAATGATGTGCAATTATAAAATGCTTTTATAATATATATTTAATCTTTACATTCACGCTAAAAATATTTATTTTCTTAAATCTCTGTGCATAAATTAATGTTTTTTTTAATTTTTTCCTAGTCATCATTTTTTGTCGTTACGATAAAAAATATATATTTATTTATGTTGTTTTTAATTAATCCATAAAATATTTTTCAGTTATTTTTGTGTAATTAATATTTAAATAAAAGTATTTATTACAAAAAAAGCCTACCGAAGGTAGAGCTGTGAAGTTTGATACAATTACGCTTAAAGAAGATAAACTTTTATTTCCAGAGCAGTTTAACTTTTAGACACCTTGTTTGCTAGAAAAGTCATGATTGGCATTCCAGTATGTTTTAAATTGGTTCATTCTGACTAACCTGTTAAAAAAAGAACTTAATTTTTTCAAAACTAAATAAAAAATATATTACTCTTTTCTTTTTCTTTAAATTTTATTCTGCTCATTTCAAAAGAGTTTTTATTAAGTAAAATAAAAAAAAAATGGTTAAAAGTTTCGGTTGGTGATAATTTTTTACTTAACTGAATTATTATATTTTAAAAGAATCTACGATTTATGTTGAATAAAATTATCATTTTTAAAAACGAGAACTTTTCCTTAAATTTCTGTACGTAATGGGTAGTTGAAAATTGTAATTAATACCTGCTATTTTTAACCTGCTAATTAATCTTTCGTTATCAATTTTTACTTTCATGGCGTCATAACTCCAAAGATATGCTGCAAGAAGGAAAGAATAGTACCACGATTATTCTTTCTTCAGCAGTTAACCGCATTTTAACAAACAAGAACACACGATCACGCAGTATTGTTCAAAAGCCAATGCTCGACATAGACTGGTAATGCTCAATTGTGAAGGTAATAAACAGTCCTCCCTACTCCAGCTCCAGTTTTACCATCTTCTACATTAGTTTATCCATCTCGCATCAATATACGCATCTAACAAAAAAATGCATTTAGTATAAACTACTGAGTGACGGGGCATCTTTTAAGTTGAACATCCTGAATTAAGTAGAATGACGTAAATACGTGCCTAATAATGAGTATTTTACCTGTCACATATATATACATTTCTAATCTTTGATTGGTTCTTCCTTAGTCAATTATTAACGTTTTTTACGTATAGAGGATATCTAAAAAAAAAGCGGTTAGAATTAATTCTACAAGTAAATATAAAGAAATAAATGCTTATAAACACTAGTATCGAAACACAGACTTCGTTTCGAGTTTTAGCTTGCAAAAAATATCACCCTTATTTGTACTTCAAGTGTAAAATCAGGCCGTTGTGAAAATGGTGGAACGTAGATTAAAGGGTAAATTTGATCGTTTTTGACCAGAAAAATAAAACTCTCGTTCCAGAACTGTATCACTATTAAAATTTTAAAAAAATATTGTTTGTTGAAAATGTATTATTTATCGATGTGCAAAACACCCATTTTGCAACGTTCAATAATTACGTTAAATTGCCCGTAAAAATTAAAATTTTGCAAAAAATCTGATATAGACATCACATGATTTCCTTGTACGCCTACTAAATTACAATACACATTTTATTAAAAAGAAAGGTACATAAAATTTTATTTCATTAATAATTTCTGATATTTTTCTTTTTTTGTTATTGTTATTATTGAATTACTATTTATTGTAAATTTGTTTTACAATCAGAGGTTGATAATTATTAATAAATCAATATATTTAAATTAAAAAAAAAGTTAAAAAAAGGAGATGAAGTTGGATTTGAACCGAAGTGGCTTCTTCCTCTTGTAAGATCCAAATGTTTCATTAATTAAAATTTCATTTGTCTATAGCTACGGAACAAATGAAAATAAGTACCATATATGATACAACGTTGAAAATCTCACAATGAGGGCTTATTACTGCAGTTAAGAAAACGTCCAAAATCCAAATGTTTGGGATTTTGGGCTTTCTTAGACACTTTTGGTCCAGTCGATTGCAATCAAAAGGGGAGGTGCACATCTAGATGTTACAACAGTCCTAAATCCAAAATTTCAACAGCCTACGGCTAATCGTTTTTTAGTTTGCGAGGTATATACACATAGGTACGTACGTACAGACGTTACGCCGAAACTAGTCAAAATGGTTTCTGGGTTGGTCATAATAGTTATTTTCATTGAAATCTGAAAACCGAAATTTTTCACGATCGCAATACTTCCTTTAATTCTAACAAGGAAGTAAAATATAATTATATAGAGCTTAAAGTCGAAATGATTCTTGTTTTGATTTAAAATTATATGCAGTATTACAGTATTTTTCTTCAATGTTTTATTCTTAAGTCAAATTTCTTAAACTCTCAGAATTTAATTCTGATAAAACTTATATAAGTAATGTCCTCAGACCGTCATGTAAGGATAGCATTAGATAATTAGTGTATTTGAGAAAGGCTATGAATTTTTCCTCGTCATTTTCGAAGTAAACAACCAGACGGTTATAGTTGATCTAAAAGAAATGAATATTTGACTAATAACATATTGGTATTGCCATTTATTAAAATGCACCCTCCGATGTTTGTTTAATGAGGTTCCGTGCGCGCACACGGAACCTCATAAAATAATTAAATAAATGCCGTGCGCGCGCATGTTTGTGTTGATTTTATAACTCAGGAACAGGTTAGCATAAATTATATGATTTGATATGGTAGTATATGTATAGGAGTTAGATTCTGAAGTACTTTTATAATCGGATAAGATAGCTAGCCGTTATGTTGAACAGGATTTTCTTTATGAAAATTTTACTCGTGTGTTTAGGTCGTAAAAATAATTATAATTTTTTACTTTCTTACTGAGTAAAAAGTTAAATTATAAGTTCTATGCAGGTAAGAAAAAAGTTAATTAAATTGTACTGCATTAAAATTATATATATTTGTTAATTTATAAGTATTTATAATTCAGGTTTGTACAATGAATTTCTACATGATATTTTACCGCAATGAGAAAATCGAATTATTTCATGGGTCAATATGTTAGTATATTGTATTATATATATATATATATATATATATATTATATTATATATATATATATAATATATATATATATATATATATATATATATAAAGGGGGATATCGATATATATATTTATTTCTTTTGCGCGGTTTTGTATACGGAATGAGATCTATAACTGTAAGGTGGAAACACCGTATATTTTGCAGTATTTACTATTGAGTAGCTAGCTATATCAGGTATAGGTGTGTGTGTATGTGTGTTCAAATAAGCCTCTAATCTAGTACTTCTTTCCCTCGAGAGAAAGAAAATAACTAGAAAACGGATGAGTAGAGTGGTAGAAAAAGAAAATTTGACGGAAAAAGGAGGTTTCAAAAACATCATTGGTTTTTCTCTTACTCTTTTCTTTCGTTTCCTCTTTTATTTGGTTTTATTATTTACTTTTAACTTTGTTTACTGCTTCACTTCCAGTCTTTCTGATTGTCTATTTTCTTCCCATACCTAAATCTTCTAAATCAATAAGAAAACTGGCATATGTACAAGAATTAAAAGCACTCTCGTTTACAAAACGCGCGCGCGAGTACACACACCATACACACACACACACACATATATATATATATATATATATATATAATTTACTTAAAATTGCATTGTTAATAAAATCGATAAATGCATAAAATACGTTTTGCATTATGTTTTCCAATCCTGTTGTTTATTATTACTCATGTAGATTAAACTTATCTTCTGCATCACCTCGCAAAACAAAAATTTGTTTAATGCGGTATTCTATTTAACTAAATAGATAAATCTGCTATTTATGCATGTTTATAAATATTATTTTATATTCATCTTTTAAACAAAAATATATGACTTTAACTTAGATCTTATTACGTAGAAATACCATAGAAAAGTTACCGCCCGAACCTATTTACAGAGTGATTCCAAATTGTATGGCAATCTCTCGGGAGATGCTTCTATAACCAAAAATAAGAAAAATCGATCATATAAACATAGATCAGAAAACTGTTCATTAGTGAGATTCGGCTGGCGAAACATTTAGCTTTGTTTTTTGCTCCCTCTTTGAAATTAAACCGTACTACGATTCTTAGGAAACAAATCAAGGGATAAATTTGGTGCTTCCTTATGGTGTTTATACTAAGAAATTGAATAAAAGTAGTTTCAGAACCAAGTAGTTTTTAAGAAAAACGGAATAAAACACGAGTAAGTTTTGTCGCAAAATATAATTTATTTGATATAAAAAAACTTTGTTAGTTTACCTATGCAGGTAAGGAAGCGATTGATAGATTATACAAACTGGTGTGTAATATTTATGAAAATGGGGAATTTCCATCAGACTTCAAAAAAAGTGTTATAATTATGATACCAAAGAAAGCAGGGGCAGATAAATGTGAAGAATACAGAACAATTAGTTTAACTAGTCATGCATCAAAAATCTTAACTAGAATTTTATACAGAAGAATTGAGAGGAGAGTGGAAGAAGTGTTAGGAGAAGACCAATTTGGTTTCAGGAAAAGTATAGGGACAAGGGAAGCAATTTTAGGCCTCAGATTAATAGTAGAAGGAAGATTAAAGAAAAACAAACCAACATACTTGGCGTTTATAGACCTAGAAAAGGCTTTCGATAACGTAGACTGGAATAAAATGTTCAGCATTTTAAAAAAATTAGGGTTCAAATACAGAGATAGAAGAACAATTGCTAACATGTACAGGAACCAAACAGCAACAATAACAATTGAAGAACATAAGAGAGAAGACCTAATAAGAAAGGGAGTCCGACAAGGATGTTCCCTATCTCCGTTACTTTTTAATCTTTACATGGAACTAGCAGTTAATGATGTTAAAGAACAATTTAGATTCGGAGTAACAGTACAAGGTGAAAAGATAAAGATGCTACGATTTGCTTATGATATAGTAATTCTAGCCGAGGGTAAAAAGGATTTAGAAGAAACAATGAACGGCATAGATGAAGTCCTACGCAAGAACTATCGCATGAAAATAAACAAGAACAAAACAAAAGTAACGACATGTAGTAGAAATAACAAAGATGGACCGTTGAATGTGAAAATAGGAGGAGAAAAGATTATGGAGGTAGAAGAATTTTGTTATTTGGGAAGTAAAATTACTAAAGATGGACGAAGCAGGAGCGATATAAAATGCCGAATAGCTCAAGCTAAACGAGCCTTCAGTAAGAAATATAATTTGTTTACATCAAAAATTAATTTAAATGTCAGGAAAAGATTTTTGAAAGTGTATGTTTGGAGCGTCGCTTTATATGGAAGTGAAACTTGGACAATCGGAGTATCTGAGAAGAAAAGATTAGAAACTTTTGAAATGTGGTGCTATAGGAGAATGTTAAAAATCAGATGGGTGGATAAAGTGACAAATGAAGAGGTATTGCGGCAAATAGATGAAGAAAGAAGAATTTGGAAAAATATAGTTAAAAGAAGAGACAGACTTATAGGCCACATACTAAGGCATCCTGGAATAGTCGCTTTAATATTGGAAGGACAGGTAGAAGGGAAAAATTGTGTAGGCAGGCCACGTTTGGAGTATGTAAAACAAATTGTTGGGGATGTAGGATGTAGAGGGTATACTGAAATGAAACGACTGGTACTAGATAGGGAATCTTGGAGAGCTGCATCAAACCAGTCAAAAGACTGAAGACAAAAAAAAAAGTTTACCTATAAACAAAAAAAAAAATTCTAGTGAACTTTATAGAGAATTAAAGTTGAACTTCTTAAATTTGTGTTTATTTTTAATTAACGTTATTTACAACAATTTTTTCAGAATTAATTTTTTTTTAACAAAATAAAATCAATGAAAATGTAATAATTAGAAATTTAGATTTATCTAATCGGTTGTTCTGTTTCGTGCCGGGGTACAGGTATGAGGCTGTCACACACGCATATTTCGATAGCTAATAAGGTGATTTACTAGAGCTGTCGCCGATGGGTTGCCTTTCCTCACCTCTGTAGATGAAGCGCCAGTTGCAATCGGATGGTCAATAAATGAATTGATTTTCACAATATCCCATATTTCCGCGAAAAACAACGCCAGGATTTTTTTTTTAACGTAACAAAATATAGGCGTTTATCATAAATTATACCGTCAGGAATAAATTAAAAAATAATATAAAAGAAAAAGACAATTACAACAAAAATGAAGTATACTAAATAAAATTTGATTATAAAGCTATGTATATAGGACAAACGGAACGAAAATTTAAAACAAGATTTAATGAACATATAAGATCATATAAATACGAAAGAAGGTTTTAAATTATTTAACAAATTTTATATAAAAAGGACATATTCCAAATGAAAGATAGAATCCATGAAAATATACATTATGCAGAAAAAGGAAAACGTTTGAATATTCTAGAAAACATGGAAATATTCATGCTAAAGTTAAAAGGACAGGAGATAATTAATACTAATAAACACTCAATCCGATGGAGTATTTAGAAATTTAAAACTGTTAAAATGAAGAATCAGAAAGATTAGTTTCTAGAAATTGTATAGTCGTTATAGCGGGTGTGACAAATCAGAAGAGGTAAAAGACGTCACAAAAGAGACAAAATTCTGATTCGACTTACAGATTTTCTAACAAAAAACTTGATTTTTACTAGTCTGATTCAACTTGTACCTGAAAATGGGGGATAGCCTATAAATTTCAACCACATCTTTACAGAATATTTTTAATTTCTCCCCTCTTCACTTTCATTTAATTGATAAGTTTATATGTTGTGTATGTGCTCGCGTGCGTGAGTGGTGTAAATATAGTGGTATAATTGAATAAAAAAATCAAATCAAAATGCAATCTTCATGATTGGAAGAAATAAAACCATTTTTTTTTTTACAAAAAAACAGCTGAGTTATTTTGATTTTTCAAGATACTAAAAGATGTTGCGTGATCGCGGTTCGATCAGGATATTGAGAGATTGAAAATTGAAAATGTTTATATAATTACAATTTATTAGTTAAAGAACCTAAGTAAAACAAGACAAATCAATAATAATAAACCGACCTCCGTAGCGCGAGTAGTAGCATCTCGGCTTTTCATCCGTAAGTCCCGGGTTCGAACCCTGGTCAGGCATGGCATTTTCACGCATGCTACAATTCATTCATCTCATCCTCTGAAGCAATACCTAACGGTGATTAAAAAAAAATTAATAATAATAATAACCGACAGCGACTACATACAAAACAGAATTTAAAATAATCATCAGGATTTATTCACAGGTAGATAAATAATATTGGAAACCAGAATTCAGTAACGTTGACAAAAGACGTTAGCATGATCGCCAGTCGTAATACTTTTAACTATTAGTTTTGTATTAACAACAATAGTACAATAGATAAGACATGTATAAAGTTATTTAACTGCAAATACCTTTGTTCACAAATAAAACTACCCTAAAATTTATAAATGAAATTTAGTATATTATCTCTTTCACTTACAGTCTTTCAGTAACTCATCGAAGCATTTCTTGTTTCGTGTACTGGAATTACGTGTGACGTTATCTTAATCGCATCGAACTAGCATAATAACTCTATCGTAGCATTCTCGCAGACTCACATCTCGAGGAAATCACATCTCGCAGACTCTCACCTACTGACATCATAACGTCTCCCTTAGACTGATTGTCAACTAGTCTTCCCCGGAATATTTATACTTTTATCTTCTTTATCTGCAGGACCAGACCCCAATTGAGCGTGAGAACGATCGACCGAACCCTTTCATTCCCATGCATTCCTATCCTAGTCCGGTAACTCTTCTTACGAACAATATCTGTTTAGTTGTGTCAGTGGGCAGTATTACAAAAGACAATTTACCTTTACTAAAAGACCTATTACCTTATTAAAAGGGTTTCTTTTAGCCCCTTTTTGGATTCCTCCGATTATTAAATTTTCTACTACTTTCATCTTAATTGGCAGGAATCCGTTACTCAGGTCCGTTATACCGATCTTGTTACAATATGTATAAACTCAAAATTGGAGCATACCTCCCTCTTTATAAGAGAAACAATCGAAAATATATATGAAATTTATAAATATCGAATGATAATTCTCCTTTTTTATTATTTTATGAAATGTTTAAAGCTATCGTTAATGTAATATTTTAAAGTTTTACTTGTAATATTTATAAACAGTAATTGAAAGATGAGTAAAGATCAACGATGCGTGTATCGATGTATAAGTAAAAAGAATGAAAAACACAGATATGTGAAAGAGAAAATAATCAGGAGTATGAGTGTCGGCGTGGAGGAAGGGTTTTATACACCTTTATGCACATATTTTTTTTTTTAATATGAGAAAAAAATGGTTTGTAGTAGGTGAATTGAACCGAATCGAAACGCACTCTACACTGAATCAAAGGAGATGAAAAAAAAAAATGAGCGAGCAGAAGAGGAATAGAAAGAAAGAACGGTAACGAATATCGGTTGAAAAAGAAAAGAGAAAAAACTGTAAATTGTAGAATGAATGTAGTAGTGACCTCTCCGCGTTTCATCTCTCGATTTTTTCTCATATTTTCACTTCTGTTTGTTGAATTCGTGTTACTTGTCTTAGTTATTTTCTTTTTTTTCCTATTTTTTGAAACTGTTATCCCGGAAATAGAGTTTGTTCGCGTAGTTTTCCCTTACAAAATAAACGAAATAAAAAAGGAAATGGCTCCGAACAATGTATTATGTGTTTTTTTAGGAAGTATAACCTAGTTTATTCCTACTATTGTAGGATTTATTCGGTAGAAAATAACCTGTGGAAAAAATTAATTAAAACAAAGATACATAAACTAAATTAAACTCGGATTATAATTTATGTAAAATAAGAATACGAACTTTAATGTTAACCGGTTTGTTAATAGAAATGTAAACAAAGACTGGTTTTTTTTTTATTGTATAATAAGAAATAAATTTGTTTCTGAATATTATTATAAGCTTTCATTTTTTTATTAAAAGATATTACTGTTTCTATGTTTAGTATTATCTTTCTTAGCTTCATTGTTTTATTTCTTGTTGACGGGTTTTGGAATCACTTCATTGTCAAAACTTATTGTACTGTAGAGTACAATAAGTTTTGACAATGGAGTGCTTCCGAAACGCGTCAACAAAAGAAAGAAAAGAATGAAGCTAAGAAAGGTAAGCAGTACTAAACATAGAAATTATAGTGATCTATAGTTCAATACGAACAATAAATTATAGTGATAAATCGTTCAATAAGTTGGCTCAAATTGGTAAAATTTTTTTAACAAAGCTAAAAAAATTTATAGTTTCCAAAAAAAAAAAAAACTTGCGCAGTTCGGCACAAGAAGACAGATTTTCCGTTAATTTAATTTGATTTTAATTTATTAATTTGTTTTAATATTACTAGAATAAATACTACAGATAAAGAAAAAACGTGAATTTTCAATTTGGATCATGAAATGGAATGGAATGCAAAGTTGGCAGGAGTTTATTACTCCCTACTCCATCGCAGAACCTGGACAGAGTCCCTTGCTGCTGGATCATTCTAATCGGGCTTGTTTTTTTAAAAGGGTTATTTTTAATCTCGGATCTAGTTTTTCAAGTTTTGTCTATTATTAATTTAGTGAATTTAAGACGGATTTAATTGCATTCCAATCCGTTGTTAAACCAGCGTTATCGAACCCATTTCATGGGCCGACCGCGGAAGGCTAGGCTTATAAAGCCTGTCCTCCCGACGTAATTCCCCTTCAGACCGTCCACTGAAGTCCTTTCGGTGCTAACTCTTAATAGGCTAGCAGGAATACGCCACAACGGGGCACTACCTGTAAGGAGGGAGCAATGCGTCCCCTTTTCCGGAGGAGTCGCAATTGCTGGGTTATTTTATCTTATTGTAAGTTTTGAAATAGGAGAGGTTGTGTAGAAGCTCTTCATCCGCTTCTGCTATGGCTGCCCTTCAGGACGCATCTCTGCTGGGCTCTGTTCCGGACTCCAGTCCGTGATGTTGAGACGAGTGGCTGGTCTTCCTTCTTCTTCATCATCATCTTCTCCCTCTTTATTTGGATCATCATAATGCAACACGCATATAAATTGCGCCGTTCAAAGTTTTTGGACCTTAAATTGAACGTAACTCAAGAATGACTAAATCAATCTTTATCAAATTTTCAGATCCATAACTTGAGATAACACTACTACAGCATGTCATAATTTCAATTCAGTGCATTCATAATAATGTACGTGCACAACCGTTTATAAACATTTAATAAATTACATTACCATCCAAGCTGGAAAATTTAAGCAACTCTAGCTACAGTGGGTTTTTCTCTGGGTATGTACGGAAGTAAAGAAATATGTTAAAAATTATACTAGTCTTTAAGTAAAATTTTGGGATGCGGGATAAATAATGAACGTATTTCTGTATTTATTGACCAATTGTAACCGGAATCAAGTAGAATTAATTCCCTGTATTCAGAAGTCACCGTAAAATATTTTTAACAATCATTAAATCTTGTCTGGAGATATAAAGATAAATCAATAAGTGACGATCAAAGCAAAAGATTAAGGTTATCTCCACCTATAAATTAAATTGACCGAAAATAAAATCAAAGTACAGTAATGCACTAATCTCTAATAACACTAATAATGCAATTAACACGAAAATAAGATTTGAGTCCACAAATGACAAACAACAGAAAATTTTTTTTCTGTTTTCAAACACCATCGGAAAGTAACATAGCTATCTAAGGGATTAAAACTTTGAGAAAAATCTATGTACTAGTTGAGTAAAATGTTGATATACAGGACCCATAACGTTCGTATCTCCCTGGTCTCGTAACCGATTGGAATCATAAGTAAACAGCGTTTAATGACCCATTACACAAAATCATAATGCCAAATTCCATCCAAACTGGTTCCAGTTTGAAGATAACAAAAATAAACCGAAATATGCGAAACTGATTTTTGAATCCGCCCGCACTAAAAAATGCTGTTAGTTGGCCATATTAGAAGTATCTTTTTGTGCTTACATCTTCTTTATTTTTCAGACTAATGATAATCTTAGTTTGATAGAGACTAATGATAGTTTTTTAGTGACTATTGATAGCAAAAATAAACCAAAATATGGATGTACATCTTTAGTTTTTAAATTCTAAAACTGTATCTTTTTATCGACTTTCGGTGAAAAGTACGATATTATTTTGGGTCGTATGATAAGATTGAGAAGGGGGTTGAAAATGAATTTTTCTTTACGTTTTGGGGTATGAAGATTGAAAAAATACCATGCGTTAATTTGGAGTTTCCTTATATATTTATGCATAGTTTTTTTAGTCCCATGTATAAAGCAGTTTTTGTGGCTAAAAACTATCAAAAATTATTTTAATTCAATTCTTGAAATTTATATATGGAGAAGTTGTACACGTGAAAATCTAATGAAGATTAGTTGAATTATTCTGGAATAATGTTCAATTTAATGGCGAAAAAATTTGAGCGGAAAGTTAGAAGTGTGGTTCATTATGATGCTGCAAATTGAATGATTGACATTTCTTTATCTGTGGTATCTAATTTTAGCAATATTAATCCAGAGTAAAAAATCTGATGTGGACACCACATGACTTCCTTGTACATATCCACATATTAATTACATATTCACATTTTTTTTTTTTTACATTCAGGTTAATAATTATTAATAAATAATTTAAAAAAAAGTTAAAAAAAAGCAAATGAAGTCGGATTCGAACCGATGTGCTTTTCCCTTGTTCGATGAGCCAAATATTTCATTCATTAAAATTTTATTTGGCTATAACTCTGGAACCAATGAAAATAATTACCACTTATGATAAATCGTTGAAAAGATCTCAATGAGGGCTGATGAGGGTTGCAATTAAGAGATAGTCCAAAATCCAAAAAATTGGATTTTGGGCTTTTTTGGACACCTTTGGTTACTCGATTGTGATCAAAAGGGGAAGGACACAACTAGATGTTACAACAGTCCTTAATTTCAACATCTTACGGCTAATCATTTGATTTATGCGAGATACATACAAACGTACGTACAGACGTCACGCCGAAATAAGTGAAAATGGATTCAGGGATGGTCAAAATGGATATTTCCGTTGAAATCTGAAAACCGAAATTTTTCGCGATCACAATACTTCCTTTACTTCGTACAAGGAAGTAAAAATATTAAATTAATGATAAGTCGGTCTCCTTATAAGATTATAATCATCCTTGATGACCTTGAAAATTATCTATATGACTTGTAGTAATAGGATTATCATGATTGGAAACTATCGTGTTCAAATTACATATTTGTAACATTTAAAAGTTCTGCGCAGATTCTATGATCATGGGATCCAGTAGTGTTTCATACTATTTTATTTAACATCTTACTGAATCGATTCCCAAAAGGTTTTTTTTTGTTTAACCTCTGGGTCCGCCGTTAGCCGCTGCTTCAGAGATGAATGATTTTTAGCGTGCATGAAAATGCCATGCCTGACCGGGATTCGAACCAGGGACCTCCGGATTAAGGGCCGAGACGCTAGCACTCGCGTCATGGAGGCCGGCAAGTTTGATTTAGATAAAGTTTTGTCCACATTTTGCTTCTTTATTTATGCCAAGTCACCATTTTACCCTCTGGTAGATAAAATAGGAGATGTTTTATAACTTATCAGTAAATATCGATGCAACCGTATTCAAGAATTATTGTATCGTTAATACGGACAAAGTTACTTACAAAATCGTTACATAATTATTTATTATTTATCTTTTAAATTTAGCTGAAAAATTAATGCAATTTAAACATAGAATTTTACTTACGTAATAATATCTGTCTCGTAGTTCAGTTCTGTTTCTGTATGAGCTTGTTATCTGTAAACAAAAAATTGAGCTATATTTTTATTTAGGCCTAAAATATTCTTTAGTCGTAAAAAATACATGAAAATTTAATCGACTAAAATTATTTAAAACAACATTCCATTTGTTCAATTAATAAACAAAATAATTGTATTTTAAGTTAACTACCGTAAACATCTTGTAAATATTGATTGTTTACATACTTTTAGATCGAATAATGAATTTATGTTAACAACTATTTAAAGAAATCCAAGTTCCCGTCCTGTAAATACTTTTGAACTCTTGCACCGTTAGTACTTGTATAACGATTTTTAAAGTAATTTTCTCGCGTTTATTCTTCAACAATAATTTTCTAGTGTAAACAATTTTGATTAGGTGCATGTTTTTTTAGTGTACACTAATAAAAAATAAACACGTGTCTACTCATACATGTTTAACTGAGAGTATCTTTTCATTTACTCTGTTAAGTTAATTATTTTATCATATAAGTGGAATTTATAGCTTAAAAATAATTTTTTTTCAAGAACCTTTTTTTTAAGCTATCATGAAAAATCTTTCAGAGGATTTTGATTTTTTTTTTTGCTTGACGATTTCGCCACATAAGCTTGAAGCTTGTACATGAGATATGAAGTGGAATTTTTTAGCGCATAAAATATGCCATGTCTGACTAGGATTCGAATTCGGGACCTCCGGTTGAAAGGCGAAGACGCTACCACTCCGCCACGAAATACTATATTTTATAGATATTATGTGTAAAGAGCAATGAATTTGAAAAAAAGCATATCTTCTTCATTGATTTTTATTAGCTATTAACTTGTTGAACATAAATCATGATAAGATTTGTATAGCACATACAATCGTCTGATTCGTTTAGTATCTGATTTTATAAAATAAACGTCAAGAACTGTTAGAATTGCAGGTGCTGCACTTAGTCGGTGTGTCTTACTTAAGTAAAAGGAAATTAAAATAAAAATTTAACAATATATATTCTTAAATGAATAAGCGTAGCAAAAAAATCATTTTAAGTCCAATTTTATTTTTTATTTACATCGATAAACCAGGAATAGTTTAATGTAGACTAGTCGCACCAAGTATGTAGATAATAAATACTCGTATACTGATCACCCCCGTTTAAAATTCAGGAACTCGCGTCAAAAATGTAACACAACTACGATATAATTTATACAATATTGACAATTTTTAGTAAATATTGCGTGTATTTAAGTATAAATCAATGACACGTACTTAAAAAGAGATTAATGTAAGACTGGTAAAATTTCATTGCTTAATAAAAGATTTTAGACTACCAGGTTGGTCTAGTCGTGAACATGTCTTCCCAAATCAGCTGATTTCCAGCGATCAATTCCTAGTAAAGGCAGTTACTTTTATACGAAGTTGAATAGTAGATCGTGAATACCGGTGTTCTTTGGTAATTAGGTTTCAATTAACCACACATCTCAGGAATGGTCGAACTGAGACTACACTTGATTTAGACTTATATATATCAGCCTCATTCATCTTTTGAAGTAATATCTGAACGGTAATTCCCGGAGACTAAACTGGAAAAGAAAGAAAGATCCCGTTTGACCAAATGATATGTGTATCAACAAAATTATACTGTATATAGAGTGTAATTACAAAAAAAATAAAAAAAAATAAAAATTTTGAATAATTAATTCTAGTTCCCATTTTTCCAAAAAAATTGTGCTTGATACATAGTAAAGTATCAACGCTGTTTTACAATATGCAATACAACGAGTTTCCGAAAGTTAAGTAAATTTTTCTACAAATCGTCAAACAAATTTGCAGTCTACTCGTAAATAGCTAAGAAGAAATAGATCTATAATAATGTTAATTCTTTATTATTTTCCTTTCTGTCGCATTTATTACATATTTCACTCTTTTTACTTCAGTTTCCTAGTAATAAATCCATTACATTCAGTATTTTACCAGAAGTAGCGTTAAAAGTTGGGTTTTAAAATACATTCTCGATGTTATAACTATTGACATATATTACTGTGGTTTAACATACCCGTAGTCCACATGGGAGTAATTAAAAAAAACTTAAATGGAACGATAGACTGTGATATTTTAAAGGGCACTAAAAAATTTTCGAATAAACGCAGTTGGATTACGACAAACCTTAATTAAAGCGAGGATCTATTTACATTTTTCACAGCTATTTTTAAAAGTAGCCTTGGTTTCAAAAGTTCCGAAAGTACCATTTTGGTTACAGTGTCGTTGGCGGATGTATTTATGTTAAAATATTAGTTTTACAATGCTCTATAAAATTACGTGTCACAATCTTATAATTTTTGATTTTATTATCTCGATGTTTGGGGTGTGTGGATCTCATAATGAAAATAGATCATTTTGGAGGTAGGAGCTTTTGCTAAATTATTTTTTATATTTGTAACTGTTAAAAAGTCGTGTGTGTATTTATATAGTATATATATATATATATATATATATATATATATATATATATATATAAATGTTCGTTTGTTTAAAATCTTAAATCTCAGAAAGTTCTTCACAGATTGCTTTAAAATATTGACACAACGTTGCATTCGAATACGCGCGTGTTTCTGTATCTACTATTTATACACCTAAGATGTCACACCTATGACAGATAAAAACAAGTTTTTTTTTTAAAGACAGCGCTATCTGTTGGACGTAAAAGTAGCACACGCTATACTAAATATTTTACGATTCCATTTCAATGTTTCCGATGTGTGTGTCCGGTATAGAATAGAAAACTACTGGACCGATTTACGCGCGGGGAAAAAGGGAGAAAGGGAAAAATCGAAAAAGGTAAAAGGGAAGAAGGGGAAATTGGAAAAAAGAAAAAAGGGGAAAACAAGGAAAATGAAATGGAAATGGGAAAGTAGAAAAGAGAAAAAGGAAAGGGGGAAAGAATAATAGGGAAAGGAAAATAAGGGAGGAGAAATGAGGGAAGGAAAAGGAAAGGGGGAAATAGGGAAAGGAAATATGATAAAATGAAAGTGTGGAAAAATAAAAAAGGGGGAAAGGGAACGGAGGAAAAGGGCGAAAGAGAAAAACGGAAAGATTAAAGTTTGTGAAGTTCCGTAATGGTGATTTTCTTAATGTTTTATCAAACTTCCAATTGTGTTCATAATCTATATATACATATATATAATAAATCTAGCAATAGCGAAACATTGTCGGGTCTGCTAGTATAATTATATACATAAATAATAGTTTTATTTAATATTTAAATGTAAATAAAAACAAATTGCTAGTACAGAATTCTATAATTAATAATTTTAAATTAAAACGCTGATATTTTTTATTTTATGAAAATGTGGCCGAATGAAATAAAGAAATTATGAAAAGGAGTTGAAGTAATTTAGATTTAATTGATAAACTGGTAATAAACAAACTTTTATAAATGTTTTTTTATTTACTAAACATTCAAGTACTTTTAACTTTAATTATTTTCTCTCTTAGTTTTTATTTGTTATTTAAACCGTTGCACCAATTTAATTATTTCATTTAAGTCGTGTTTGAATTTGTTAAATAATTTGCTTGAATAAACTGTATACTGTAAAAAAATTATTTTATTTTTGTTTATAATGGTGATAATACTAATAATAGAAATAATAATAATAAAATGTCAAATCTCAAGTATTTTAAATTGAGTTGTAATATCTAAAAAAAGAAAAACACATTTTTTTTGCAGTAAAAAATGAGCTATGGTAAGCTGTTACGATAAAGTAATTAGAAATTATTGCGCAAAAAACTAATTAAAAAATTTAGAATACTCATTAGAGATGCATTTTTTGACTCTTCAACGATTGTGTACCAGTACGTATTTATATTTATAAAAATTAATGTTTGTCTGTATGTCTCTTATGCCTTCCTAAACCGTTCATCCGATAGCGATGAAACTTTGATAAATTGTTGTACGCACGCCCGCGAAGGTTTCTGAATTAGTTTGAACCCGCTAGGTAGCACTGGGGTCGAGATATTTCGAAAAATTTTATTTGTAGTCTAATTTGGCTGATATTCAGAATATGTGTTTCATGGAAAGAAATACTCTGAAAAAAATAGATCCGCTAGATGGCGCTGTGGTCGAGATATTTGGAAAAATTGCATTTATGGTCCGATTTGGCTCATATTCAGCATATATATTATTTACGGGAGAATAGATATTTTTGCGAATATTGGACCCGCTAGGTGGTTCTGGGGTTCAGATATTTAGAAAAATTTTATTTATGGACCGATTTGGCTCATATTCAGAATATATATATATATATTAGTTACTTAAAGAGAAAATTTTTTTTGCAAAAACTATACTTGCTAGGTGGCGCCGGTGTCGAGATACTTATGCAACAAACAAATACACAAACGGACTTTCTTTTTCTATATATATATATATATATATATATATATATATATATATAAAAGGCAATGTATATGGGTGTCCGCTGTAGACTATTTATTTATGTTGATATCTCAGTTATTTTTAATTGAATCGAATTTGTGTTCGGGTAGGGAGGTTCCTGTATGACCCTATGCTCTCTTTTTTCTGTTTAGCCTTGGAAACCACCGTAAGGTATTACATCAAGAGGATGATATATATGAATGTAAATGAAGTGTAGTCTTGTAGTCTCAGGTCGACCATTCCTGAGATTTATGGTTAATTTTAAATTGCAACCACCAAAGAACAACGGTACCCACGATCAAATCCACGATTCAAATCCTTATAAAAGTAACTGCATTTAGTAGGATTAGAACCTTAGAAATCTCGAATTCGAAATCAGCTGATTTGAGATGATGAGTTTAACAGTAGATCAACCCGGTGGGTTATATGACCTCGTGCTGCATTTTTGATATATATATTTTTTTTGTCTTCAGTCATTTGACTGGTTTGATGCAGCTCTCCAAGATTCCCTATCTAGTGCTAGTCATTTCATTTCAGTATACCCTCTACATCCTACATTCCTAACAATTTGTTTTACATATTCCAAACGTGGCCTGCCTACACAATTTTTTCCTTCTACCTGTCCTTCCAATATTAAAGCGACTATTCCAGGATGCCTTAGTATGTGGCCTATAAGTCTGTCTCTTCTTTTAACTATATTTTTCCAAATGCTTCTTTCTTCATCTATTTGCCGCAATACCTCTTCATTTGTCACTTTATCCACCCATCTGATTTTTAACATTCTCCTATAGCACCACATTTCAAAAGCTTCTAATCTTTTCTTCTCAGATACTCCGATCGTCCAAGTTTCACTTCCATATAAAGCGACACTCCAAACATATACTTTCAAAAATATATATTTTGATATATACGCCTTATAAAAAAAAATTATATTCTTATTTGAAATTTTTTTCTCCAAATTATTGTAATTTTTCCATAGTACAGTACAATACGGTAATTTAAAAAAATTAATTTTCTGTTTCGAAGAGTAATAATAATAATAATAATAATATATACAAATCAGAAGCGGCCAGATATCCTATTCCATGGATGCAATAAAAGGAACTGTCTTACAGTTTGCCCGGATGGATTGAGAGAAATAGTATTAAAATTTTGATCGTCGAATATTTGCGTTTTTTTCGACTTTTTACTTGGATTAGAAAAATGTTTTCTTAGGAAAAAATGTATAGTATTATATAATGTAATGTATAGTAGTAAAAAATCTAAAAAAAATTGCAAGTATAAATTTTAGTTTTGTTTTTAGAATCTCAGCAGGATGTTCCAGTACGTTTAAAATAATGACATTGGAGCATTTTTAGTACAATCACCTATCAGAAATGTTTGCAGGCTTTTTGACCTTCGAGTACTTGTCACATAATTCGCAAATTTTTCGTAATAAGTTTAAGGTAAATTTTTTAAGTTACTTAAATTTTTTTTGTAAAGTGTTCAATCTTTATAATTTTTTTTTGAAATCCAAAAAACACATATACAATTTTATTTGAATTTAAAATGTTACTTACTTTTTTTTACAGTATTAAAAAATAACCACTCTGTTATTAATTTTTATAATTTTTTTTAATTTTAATTTTATAACTCAATATTTTATTTTAAAATATAATATAGTAAAATTAAAAAAAATAAAAATGTTTATTCCTTGTGCAAAGTAAAGGAAGTATTGTAATCCCGTAAAATTTTGTTTTTCAGATTTCAACGGAAATATCGTTGTTGATCATTGACTAGTTCGACATGACGTGACGTCTGTACGTATGTATCTCACATAACTCAAAAACGATTAGATGTAGAATGTTGGAATTTTGGATTTAGGGCTCTTGTAACATCTAATTTTGATCCTCTCCTTTTGGCTGCGATTGAACCAAAAGTATCCAAAAAAGCCCAAAACCCAAAAATTTTGATTTTGGACTTTTTCATAACTGCAGTAATAAGCCGTCATTGAGAGCTTTTCAACGTATATAACAAGTGGTACTTATTTTCATTGGTTCCAGAATTATAGATAAATAAAATTTTAATTAATGAGATATTTGGATATTACAAGGGGAAGCTACATCGATTCGAATCAGATTTTATCTCTTTTTTTAATTTAAATATATTAATTTATTAATAATTATTAACCTCTAATGGTAAAAATAATTACGATAAATAATAATTCGATAATAACAATAAAAATAAAAAAATGAAAAAAATATCAGAAGTTATTAATGAAATAGAATTTTATGAACTTTTCATTTAAAAAAAAGTGTATGTGTAATGTGTACAAGGAAGTCATGTAGTGTCTACATCAGATTTTTTTCTTAAATAAGTTTGCATGAAAACAACTGTAAGGAAAAGATTTTTAATCATTCGAGAAACCACTTATCGCGATACTGCTTCAGTTTCTCATTGCCGGGAAAGTATAGCAATTCCGATAACAGCTTTTTCATTACTGATATAATTATAATTAAAATTTAACTGTTGAACCGTATGATAAAAAAATATAAAATTTTAAAATCAATAAATACTGAACTACCAACTTTCAGCCAACTTTTCACACGACTGCCCAAAAAGGAGTAGTATTTAGGTTATTTGTATGTATGTTTGTTCCACCGTAACATTTCAACGGTAGACTACATGTGAGGCTAGAGTGGTGAAGTGATGCGTTCACCTCATGCGAGGCTACACCAATCATCACCATCCACTGGTAACAAATGGGGTGCAGGTAGGGCGCTGTTTTGGGAGATGCAGTGGGGTGGTCTTTATCTCTTAAATTATTAATTATTATTCTCTAAATTAGAAAAACAAATTGAACTATATACAAATACTACATGCAAAATTGTCATCCGCACGGTTTTCAATTAACTTATATTAGTAATTATATTAAAGAGTAATGTTTGTCAGAAATGTTTCTTTTTTTTGGGAGTCCTGTTTTTCAATTTTTAATATTTATCTGTTGTTATTACATGATTAATTACTTCTAATTAACAAGAATTAGAAAATCTAATTCTTGTTAATTAGAAGTAATTAACGGCTCCACAATTTATAATGAAATTCCAAATAGCCAAGCTGATTTTCAGTTGAAAATACTAAAGCTATTACTTACTTCAAGTACGAAAAATATTTTCATGTCGGAAAAATTACATCGGAGACGTATATTATCCAATTAAATGTTAAAAAGCAACCATCATTAATGGTGTAAATTCTAGAATTGTTCAATGCAAAAGTTTCTTTAATTATGTTCAAAAAAATGTTTTTTGATTTTATTAACAATTTTTAAGTGTTTAATAACCATAATAGTCGTGATTTTTGTTATGTTTATTATTTATGAAGTAAAAACACCGGTTTTTTAAAAAAAAGTATCTATTATTACTTACTAACGATATTAGCATTTTGTGTGTGAAAAGCGAAATTGAAGCATTATCGCGTATTCCATTAGCAGAAAAATTATTTAGGAGTAAATGTTATATTAAACTATTATTATTAATATTACCAGCATTACAGTTCATACTCGTTCAGTTACAATGTTCACTGTTATCTTTTGTTTAAGAGTTTTAAAATTCCCGCAGGATGTTCTTTGTCGGTATGCATCGTTAACATTGCTCTATAATCTTGTTTTTCTTTCTCAGTTTTTAAGTCCGGGTTATTTTAGTTGTCGTAACTTATTCTGTTTTACCGCATTCTACTTTGAGTTTACATTCTCAATAACAAAAATATTTTATAGGGCTAAAATTTATCATTCATGCTATTCGTAATTTTTTTCAAAGAAAGACTATTTTTTTACTTTTATTCGGGATTAAATGATTTAACTACAGGGTGAAATAAATGGAATAAATCGTTTAGGAAAGATAAATATTTGTATATAATAGTGTTATTAAACCTAAGAGACCCAATGAATGTATTGAAAACGACGAACGAGTAATACTGAACAGAAAATAAATAAATGCAATGGGCGATTGAAAAATAAATATTTTTACGATGGCCGAGTTTTATTGCGACCAACGCTTAGTGTAAAGAAGTCCTGTGTAGGTCTGCAGACCTATTCGCCCCGCCTTTCCATAAATATTAGAATGTAGACCCAGTAATCCTAAAGATTTAAAGAATTACCGTCGGTTTATAAATTTATTAGTCGGTATTTTTTTTTAAATTTACGTTCGTCATTCGTTCGTTTTCAATATATTCATCAGGTTTCCTAGGTCTAATAAATAAATCTAGGTTATCTCGTATAACCTTAATGTAAATCTATGGTTTGATTATCACCTGCAACATTAAATGTTAAAAAAACGCGTTTATGAGATTTTCTACAAATCACGGTTTCAACCTACTAAACTAAATAATTTAACCGTGTGTTCAATAAACCTTTTCTTTCTTTTTCATGTTTAGCCTCCCGTATAGCCGTTCAGATACTACTTCAGAGGATGAATGAGGATGATATGTATGAGTGTAAATGAAGTATAGTCTTGTACAGTCTCAGGTCGACCATTCCTGAGATTTGTGCTTAATTGAAATCCAACCACCAAAGAACACCGGTATCCACAATCTAATATTCAAATCCGTGTAAAAATAACTGTTTTTACTAGGACTTGAAGCTGGAACTCTCGACTTCCAAATCAGCCGATTTGGGAAGACGCGTTCACCGCAGACCAACTCGGTGGGTTACGTTCAATAAACTGCAAAAGGCCAACTTTACTCAATGTCTGTGTCAAAAACTAGAAAAAGTAAATAAAATAAAATATCTTGGCATCTGGATAGACCTTCATCTTAAATGGGACGCGCGCATTAATAAAATGTGGAAAAGAATTAAACACGTAATCCTTAATTTCACAAAATTAGTAAACTAAAAAGAATAACAGCATCGCTAGATTTGTATATTTTGCATATACCCATCAATATTGCAATATGGAATATATTGGTGGGGTTGGGCAAGAAACGTGCACTTTAATAGAGCGTATGTGCTTCAAAAATACTTAATAAAAGCAGCCTTAAATAGGCTCAGGCTTTACCTTACAGCTAACCTAATCCGAGAATTTAACTTGTTAACAATGAGACAGCTCTACATGAAAAACATTGTTTTATATATTAACACATTCGATAACGTAGACTGGAATAAAATGTTCAGCATTTTAAAAAAATTAGGGTTCAAATACAGAGATAGAAGAACAATTGCTAACATGTACAGGAACCAAACAGCAACAGTAGCAATTGAAGAACATAAGAAAGAAGCCATAATAAGAAAGGGAGTCCGACAAGGATGTTCCCTATCTCCGTTACTTTTTAATCTTTACATGGAACTAGCAGTTAATGATGTTAAAGAACAATTTAGATTCGGAGTAACAGTACAAGGTGAAAAGATAAAGATGCTACGATTTGCTGATGATATAGTAATTCTAGCCGAGAATAAAAAGGATTTAGAAGAAACAATGAACGGCATAGATGAAGTCCTACGCAAGAACTATCGCATGAAAATAAACAAGAACAAAATAAAAGTAATGAAATGTAGTAGAAATAACAAAGATGGACCACTGAATGTGAAAATAGGAGGAGAAAAGATTATGGAGGTAGAAGAATTTTGTTATTTGGGAAGTAGAATTACTAAAGATGGACGAAGCAGGAGCGATATAAAATGCCGAATAGCACAAGCTAAACGAGCCTTCAGTAAGAAATATAAGTTGTTTACATCAAAAATTAATTTAAATGTCAGGAAAAGATTTTTGAAAGTGTATGTTTGGAGTGTCGCTTTATATGGAAGTGAAACTTGGGCAATCGGAATATCTGAGAAGAAAAGATTAGAAGCTTTTGAAAAAATGTGGTGCTATAGGAGAATGTTAAAAATCAGATGGGTGGATAAAGTGACAAATGAGGAGGTATTGCGGCAAATAGATGAAGAAAGAAGCATTTTGAAAAAATATAGTTAAAAGAAGAGACAGACTTATAGGCCACATACTAAGGCATCCTGGAATAGTCGCTTTAATTTTGGAAGGACAGGTAGAAGGGAAAAATTGTGTAGGCAGGCCACGTTTGGAATATGTAAAACAAATTGTTAGGGATGTAGGATGTAGAGGGTATACTGAAATGAAACGACTAGCACTAGATAGGGAATCTTGGAGAGCTGCATCAAACCAGTCAAATGACTGAAGACAAAAAAAAAAAAAAATATATTAACAAAAATATAAACCTCTTTAATACCAGTGAATTATCATATAATCTGAGACCATCTAATATCACCTTTATAATACCCCGATATATCAGTCTGCAGAAGACATTTCATGTATATTTCTGCTAAATTTATAAATCATATTCCTGCTAAATTTATGTATAGCAAAGTTAAAAAAAAAGTCAAAGAAACAGATGAGTGGATAATGACAATTAATGTGTATGAATCTCAATTATAATAAAGTTTTTACCATTCTGTCATTTAGTTAATTTTCTAATCCATTTTTAATAACAGTTTGGTTTTTTTTTGTGTATAAAATCCTATAACTGAGCTAATCCAAACTAAGGAAGGAAAATTTATTAAAGGTAAATTTATAACTACAGTCATAATATTAATATTCAGATTATTTAACCTGGGTTCGGATATGAAATTTCTATTAAACGTCTATAAAAACGTCTGTTGCGGTTCCTCTCCTACAGTGGAATGAATAATACGATTTAGCGATTTTTGTCTGATTTATGTATTTTATTTTGTATTTGTTGTTGTGACTTGTCTATGTTTGTTATTTATTGTTCCTATTTCTTTATTGTTTATGATTTTTGTTGTTTAATACAATACTACATGATAATGTTACTGTAGTCGCTAATTGTTGATGCGACTATAAATAAAAGCATTAAAAGAAAAGATTATTTAGCATTATGTTGTGTTTTTAAAAAAAGAGTTACAATATCCATTTTATTCAATTTTTACTAAGCGTAAAAGTGTACAACAATGTAAGTATTTACATCAACTTCATATTCTTGTATCTTATTGATATTACTAAATCTAGAATGTTTGAATTTTAATGCATTGGTTTGTTTGTTGTTGTATTAATATATTCCTTTTTTTTCTAATTCTTTCGTCATTTTTCTAAGATAATACGTTGAAATTATAAATGATCTCAATCTTTAATAATTAAGTTTTTGTTTGTAAGAATTTTTATTTGTTTATGTAGAAAGTTTTAGTTGCTAATATTTATTTTTAAAATAGTTTAAATACTATTTATGTAAAAAATTTTTACATTCCCTTTTTAGAAATATTATATAAAGTGGCTCATACCTGCGCACAGGTAATCCTTTGGCATTAGGTTTCCTATTTTATAATTCTTTTTTGTATCACGTTTTGTGCAAAAGAAATAAAGGTTTATTCATTCATTCAAATTCAGCAGGAATCGATCCGAAATCAGAATACACAAAAGATAATGAGGTAATGATGATCCCTACCACTAAATTGACTGCAAAACGAACAAAAAAATTCCATCAAAAAAATGTTTTGGAACTCGTCATCTAATTAGAGCTCTCATCTGGACATTTTCGAAGAAGATCAACTGTTCTTATCCTGAATTGAATCTTAATTACATAAAAATATATGATGTAAACGATATTTCACTGTACCTTTTCAAAATTTGTTCGGTGGGAGGAGAATCGTTAAGGAAAATTTTCTTTCGAGCTGGAATTTTGAAGTGTATAAAAGTATCCGATTGAATTAAAAATAATCAAATCTGATCCTCAATGGAAAATTATCATTTCTTGTAAGTTCAGATTATTTTGAAATAAAATCGAATGTGCGGAATTATCTTCGAAGTTCAATATTAGATGTAAGTGTTTAAAGATGGAACGAGAAGATATTGCAACAAACGAAGGAAAAATAAATGGTTTTAGTTTTACAATAATGCATTATTTATCATAGTTTATAAAGCTCAGTTGACAAGCAGGATGAAATTGGATCGCTGACCCACTTCTTATTACATCTTGCTGCAAGATGTGAGTAATAAATTTCGCGGTAAACTATTCCCCCATTGTACTATTTGCAGTGCCGATATTCGTGGTAGCATTGCTGCTCATTTATTTGTTAATAATTTCTAAACTTTGTCGTACTTTGACTATGTGTAGGTTCATACAAGCGTAAATTCGAGAAAGTTAAAAAATTATTCTAATAAGGTTGTTTTCTTTAGTTTTTTTTTAAAGTAAAATTTTCTTTATTAACGTGAGATAAAGGAAATTAATAAAAGAGTGATCGGGGAGAAAAAAAGAAAAATTACTAACGATATATTTAGTTGGTTATTATAAAACAGTTATTATTTAATTTAGCAAACTGATTAAATATAGCTTTGGCAATCGACACAGTGAACTTTAATATTCTATTTTCGTTTCTGGAAAATTTATTACACCGAACCTGTACATCGAGGATAACTTGTTTTGTCACCGCATATGTTAACAATCTCGTAATGATTTCACAAAATATATTATTTTAAGCTTAAATCTACTTAATTAACAACAGAATAATTAATTACGCCATTAAATTTTGTAAATTAGTACATACTGTAATCATGCATAATTAATTTCCTTCCGGTTAATAAAATTATTTAATTTCAATATCAGTTAAAAAAAATACTTGTCGATGAAATAATACAAAAACAAATAAACAGTAAAATTCAGTTTCACTTTACATATAACATGAATTTCGAATTATATTGAATCCACATTCCGCTTGATATTTTAATGAAGCGAAATAAAGTTAATTTTATTTTTTAATACATCAAACGATTCGATTCAATATTTATTTACACAGAATAATTACGTCTAGAAAAATAATGATTTTCTTGTATAATTATTTTATTTTCATTATTCGTCTGGAAGTTCAAATCGAAACCTATGAGGATATGGAAATCAGCATTGCCTTAACAAACACATTTCGACTAAGGAATAAACCCCAAATCGTATAGAGAAGTATCATTTTATACCTAAATGACTACCGATAGAGTAAATAATCCGTCGTTTAAGAGAAGATTACAACTGATGAGCGTAAGCTGCCCGTGCTTATATTGCAAGACGATAACTGTATAACTATACAACTCCATAAATCACTCGAGATGACGTCCCTCTGTTTTCCATTTTCACTGAGTGTTCGATACCGAATTTAATAAAACTTATTCGGCCTTTTAGATTCAACCGGAAACCGATCAGCTTGTTTAGGCTTACATATTGCCAAAATAAAACAACCGTTCTTCACATACCGCAATCAGATGGTAATAAAAAAACATTTTTTTTCAGTTCTGCGCAAGAAGATAGATTTTTCCTTAATTTAATTTCGTTTTAATTTTTCTCTTTTTTTAATTTGGTTTAACATTCCTAATAGTAAATTCCACAGATAAAGAAACGTCAGTGTTCCAACTTGCAGCGTAGTAATGAACGACCCTTCTAACTTGACCCGCTCAAATGTTTTTGACCTTAACTCAAGCGTTACTCAATCAATCTTCATCAAATTTTCAAATGCACAACTTCATACGTACTACTTCAGTATATATAAATTTCAAGTAAATTGAAATAGTAGTTCTGGATATTTTTGAGTCACAAAGGTTTTTACGCTGGCCTACATATATATAAAACAAAAAATCTAAAACTTTAAGAAAAATCGAGATGACGTTGTATGCGGGAGTAATTAAAAGGACTTAAATAGGAGAACTGATATATATAAAATCTGCACGATGAACAAAGAAGATAAACTGCAGATGAGATAGCCATAACTACATAGCACGTAGAAGAAGCGATAAATAGTTAAAAAATTAATTTAACAGGAGGAGTAACTATCCGAGTAAAAAGGTTAAATACCGATGAAATTTTCTTCGAGGAGAGATCGAAAAGGAGTTAAAAGAAAACGTGAACGGAATAGATTTATTGATAGGAAAGAAATTCGGTTTTAGAATAAACAAAAGTAATGAAAATGGAATGGAAGACGATGAAGAATTGAATATTCTGATAGATAAAGTAATAGCAGCAAAAGATATAGAATTTTGATACGTAGGGAGTAAAATCAAAGAGCTTAGACGGAGAAAAGATAAAGATCAAGAAGATGACTGGCCCAGGAAAGGACAGCTTCTATACAATAAAGAAATGCCCTAGTACCTAATTTGTATATAAGAATTAGAAAGATGCTATAATTTATGAATAGCATTGTATGGTAGTGAAACATAGAAAAATAAAAATAAAAATAATAGAAGCCTTTAAATTGTAGTGTTACTGGAGGATATTGAAAATTAGTCAGTCACTAGAGAGTCAAGTTAGTTAGTTAGTCAAGACGAGTAGGGGAGGGGAAAGGATTGTAATTCTGTCATTTATCCACAGATGAAAACCGGTGAACGGCACACTAATATACGGTACGCCAATTATAATAAGTAAATTTATGTCAGCCATTGGAGATTCCGAATAACACGCTACCAAATTCTGTAGTTCTACGGTGTCTTTCCCCGTTAGAATCTAGTATATTACTAACATTAGTCAGAAAAAAATACTTTGGTAAACATAGAAAAAATTAAATCACAAATAGTACAGTTATCACGAAAATTAAAAGAAGAAATAATAAATTGAGTAGGGGAAATATGAAAGAACTGAGTGTTTGCAACCTACTGACTGTTTTAATCATGTATTAGACAAATGAATCTTTTTCAGTTGAAATGACGTCAGACACACTGGTGTTTTTGACATATCGGGTATCCGAAAAAGGCTTCGGGATTTCATGAATGACTTATTTTTTATTTTGTAGTACTCAGTATTGTTTTATGTATAACCATGAAGCTACAAGAATTAAGTTTTAGTTTACACATTCTTGGTCAGATAGCAGCTGCGCTAGATAGTTGTAACGGCCAAGCAGTTATTGAGCCTGGGGTTCAGTACGATGGCGTCGTCACAAAATAAAGCACATTGAGCATACCGGTTTGCAGAAACAAAATCAGCGACTGTCATACAAAGAAATTATTCGTGATTATATCGTAGAAATTCTCAGAGCGACAAAAGCATACGTAAGTGATGAATTCAGCTTTTTTAAAACTGAAAGCGTTTGGAAAGAACACTCCCCAGATAGGCTTAAAACAAGTGTTGAAAAAACAGGAACAGTACGTCTGTCTTTTCAACAAAATCCAAAGCGTTCAGTTGTTAGTTATCAATTAAACATTTCTAGAAGAACTGTCCATGAAACCCACTGGGTTGATCTAGAAGAGCTGGGAAGAACACTCCCCAGATAGGCTTAAAACAAGTGTTGAAAAAACAGGAACAGTACGTCTGTCTTTTCAACAAAATCCAAAGCGTTCAGTTGTTAGTTATCAATTAAACATTTCTAGAAGAACTGTCCATGAAACCCACTGGGTTGATCTAGTGGTGAACGCTACTAGATCAATTTCAATCAGCTGATTCTTCCCAAATCAGCTGATTTGAAAGTCGAGAGTTCCAACGTTCAAGTTCTAATAGTCAGTTATTTTTATACGGATTTGAATACTAGATCGTGGATACTGGCGTTCTTTGCTGGTTGGGTTTCAATTAACTACACACTTCAGGAATGGTCGAACTGAGACTATACAAGACTACACTTCATTTACAATCATACATATCATCCTCTGAAGTAATATCTGAACGGTAATTACCGAAGGCTAAACAGGAAAAAGAAAAAAAAAATAGAACTGTCTTTGATGTTCGTAGGCAAATGAAACTTCGTTATTCTAAAATTTAGCTACTTCATGAAATTAAACCTAATGATAAGCCACAAAGAGTTCAGTTTGTAACAACTATGTTAGACTTCATTTCTCCTGATGAAAACTACTTGCAACGCATTTCATTTTCTGATGAAGAAACATTTCATATTCATGGAGTCTTGAATTACCATAGCAGGCAGTATAAGTCTCAGAAAATCCACACGAATCGGTGTAATTCGTTATCGACTGTTCGAACGTGAATGTCTGATATAGTACCATGCATAAACGAATTTATGATTATTTTTTTCAATGAGCGGACTATTATGAGTATATATACTCTGTAATATTAGAGAATTTTGTGTTTTTACAGATTAAAATTATATAAAGAATAATTTTCTAACAGAATTGAGCTCCTCCACATCATTATACAACTTGTGCGAACAGTTCTCGACGACAAATTTCCAGAAGACAGGATAGGTGTAGAAGCTTTCAATGCTCGGCTACCGCGAACTCTTGATTTGAAGCTGATAGATGTCCTGTTTTGGAGCTACGTACACCAAGAAAAATCCATTAATTCGTTCACCTGTGTCAAAGAGTAACAGTAGCCGTGGAAGCGATTATGGTAGACGTGCTCGCCTGTGTGGATTATCGGTTAGACGTCTGCGGGGTTGTAAACGGTATTTATATTTAGTTACGTTAAGAGATAAAAACAACCCTAGACTTCGTATTTTCGTGTAATAAAACATACATTTTTAATTCTAAATATAATAAGATAAATTTAATTTAAACACGGAGTTGTTTATCCGTTCACGGTGCCGACACCGTATAAGTACTTGCTACCGGAATTAGACACAGATTGCTACTAGTGAACCGTACACTGATCACCGGCGTCTTTTCTTTTTTTTATTCAGAAATTGGAATATTTAAAAAAAATAACTATGGATATTATGTTGAATTGTAAAGTGTGCCCGAACAGCAAAGAATGAAGAGTAGCAACAAACCGGTGGACCAATGATGAATTAAAAAAAAATTATTTTTTTGTATTAAAAAGTACATTTTTTATTTTGTAATAATGTATTTATATTTTAATCTAGAAATTGTAAATATAAAGACTTTGGAAAAAGAAAATATATTAAAAGTAAAAAAAAAATGCAGATAATTTTATTATTTGCTTTTACGGAAAACTTTCCACCACAAAAACTACTACGTTAGAATTACCCCAGGAGATTTTCTTCCGCACAGTAGCTTATGAAAAACTCTGATATTCATCCTTTGCATTAGGAAAAACCCTTGGGCTTACTGTTAAATAAATATGAATTAAATAATACAATTAATTACTAGGTAAAATTTCTGTTAAATTACTGTTAAAAAATTCATCACTATTTTACAATTTTTACATTATTAATATTTTTATTATCATTATTGAATACTAATTTAATTTCTTTATATTTTGTTTTTAAAAACAATTACCTCCTATTGATTCTTTAATTATAACAATTTTCTTTTTTTCATTTCGGTTAATTTAAAATAAAAATGATTGTCTAACTATTTATTAAATAATCCTAATTCATTTGTCAGAATTATGTTGCCGCTTTCTTTTTTTTAGCATTTTTTTCTAGCATTCATTCTAGATCCTTTATGTAAGTTATGAGAAATACCACTAAAATAAAACTGTTCATTAAGATTTCAAAATAAATTGTTAAAGTTTTGAAATTTTCGTATTAAATTAAAAATTTGGTTAGTACGGTAATGAAGAATGCGTACAGTTTCTCAATCTCTAAAACGTAAAGAAAAATACTCTTTATATATAGATAGTTAATAAAATGTGAATCCTTATTTAACATTCCAATCGTTAAACATATAAAAATAAAATCAACCACTTTTATCACAAAATGACCAATTTTTTTATATATGAGACCATTATTTGGGATGTGCTACAGACAACTCTTGAAATTAGTCCTGAAAATATTAAATGTTTCTTAAAGTTATCATTGTTCCATGTTTTTTACGTCAAATGTTTTTTTTAATGCCCTTTAAACTGATTAGTCACTGCTTTGTCCTCTGCAATTGAAGTTTTTAAGTTCCTTCCGTGAGAGCCTCCTTGATGTTTAGGATGTTCACATACCGAAAAATAGATATTTTTGAGGCAGTGGTATTTAAATTATTTGTATAATAGTTTTCACGTACCAACAATCTTTAATAATAATGTTCGAGCGCTTTCGAATTATTAATTCATCCTCGGGAACAATGATGTGTTATACATTATAATTATTTATTTCACATGTCATTAATTATACTAAATTTAATTTTATAAAAATATAAATATAACAATTGATCGTCAAAAGGTAAAATAACGTTAACGTTATCTGTCATGTCAGTATGAAGGTCTGAATTGTTATGTTTAATAGTATGAAGCAGAATTACCGACCCAAGAATCAAAATTATTGTTTAATATTTGTTTGAATATCATCATTTTAAAATTTCGTTTGTTCATTTAACAAACGGAACATCCGTCGCACGAAAGCTTTTCCATATTCAAATAACCGTACATAATGCAGTAGACACAATCTATCGAGATGTTTGCGATGTCAGCTTGTTCTCTTATGCTCAATCAGTGATCATTTAATACAGTATTGTGGATTTTTCTGACGTAGCGGTGGTAGTGGTTTTTGGGCATCTCGAGCGACCGTCATTTTTAACGGACTATGATCACGTTTAAATTCAGCAGCTAACCTCCTTTTTTACCGTTGAAAACGAACTGGAAGAATCCTCTAAAGTAAATCTTTTAAAACAAAGTATTTTATATCAACTTTAACTTCAATTTTATCCATTTTTCAGGAAATATCAAAACTTGTTAGTTTTGATATTTCCCTTTGAGGTATTAAGATTACCATGCAGTGCAACCTCAATAATCACACTCCAATCTTCTTGGCTTTGAGCATCTGTGACGATTGTAAATTGTTGACGGTTTTCACATACAATCCCATACCTTTACCTTTCTTAACTCCTTTACCGGTCCTCCTGCAGCTTCCCTGATATCACGTAATCTTAGTAAAATCCCCTTCACTTCTTTTAATAACCAAATATTGTGGTATTGCTACAATACTCTTTGGTCGAAACTTTTTCGATCCGTCTTTTCTTTATCGCTAAATTCAATAATCTGCCTTCGATTTGCTTGTGAAGACAAAGGCCTTACAGGTCAAGGATTTTTGTTTAGAACTCTGCCACAGAAATTATTCAAGAGCAGATATCCACAAAAGACGCCAATCAAGGTTTTGAAAGGTGCGAGTGGAGAGGCAGTTGGGCATGCCCCGGATCACTGATCCTGTCTGGGTTCCCCCATTCAGCCGTCATCAAAAATTTAAACCGTATCGGGAAGTCAGGTACTACCTGACCCATTTCACGTTATACGTCTCCATTATACGTCTCAGGGCTCCGTTACTAACCACGGGACACTTGCTGCCAAGGGCTGAAATGACTGTACCACGCAACGGCACAGTTGGATTTTATGTAGGGCATTATTATTTATTCATTTTATTATTATTTTTTATATTTATTAATTTTATTACTTTAACTATATTTTGTACTTTGTAATAAAAAACTTTATTTTTTATAAAAGACGAAGTTAAAAAGAGGTTGAAGGAAGTAAATGAGATATGCCTTTTATAAAGATGTGGCTGTTACGATGCTTACATCTCCCACCCCATTCTCTATTTTCCTCTTTTTCTAATTCATGTGTATTCTAAGACATACTAAAAGCATTTCAACCAAATGACTCTTTCTATTTATTTTAAAATTTTAACAATTGTAATAATCTTCAAAAGTTAAGAAGTAAGCTTCATTTTATATATTGGCCTATCCCTTTAGTCACACAGCTGTTTTATGGACCGCTCATCAATCAGTAGCGATCGACTAGAGTAACCGCCGACGGTGTAAATTTATTGGATGAACATCAATAAAATTCACCGGTAATGGGATTTTTATTTTTATCCATTGGTAAGGTTTAAACTCTCGCCGATTAAGGTTGTTTTTCTAAGCCGTATGATATTCATTATAAACGTCTCGTACATTCGATGACGTTCTCAGATTTATACGGTAACGTATTATTATTCTGTCGATTCCGTATAGATATTTGAAATTTTTCAATTGGTGATATCGGATTCACCTGTCGATAAAATTGGGTTTTGTTTTATTACAATTGAACTGCATATTATTTTAGATAACCTATTTTAAAAAGAAAGTACAAGAACAGTTAATTTATAGAAAAATCTAGTGGTTCCCAAATTTTTCCGAGTCACGGCGTCCTTTTTCAATTAAAATTTTTCTATGGCGCCTTACCCTAAGTAAAAATATGGCTACTCGTAAGTAAGAGATAAAAATAAATAAAACTCGTGTATCGTCATTATTTTTTTATTTTATTAACATTAAATTAAAAATTATAAATGTCTTGGTTCAATTAATTATGAAGATTTTACAATATTTCGCGGTACCTCGGTGAAGAGGCCGCGGCGCACAGTTTGTGAATCACTGGAGTAACCGGTTTTACGCAAGAATTAAATATGTTGAAAATTTAAAAAAGATTCAGTTATTTTAATGCTGTCTCTCGGTATTAAGTTTTTCTTTTACTTTTCCAGTTTTAAAATTTCAGGGTCAACAAACGTTGTTGACTGAAATCCATACAAAGTACATCCCAATGATGTATATGGCAAATATATATATATATGTATGTGCGAAAATCAGAATATCTGTGTTTTTGTTCATTTGTACGGATGTTAGCTTAAAACTCGGGAACCGAATCTAAACGATTCGTTTAGAGCCTGTAGTTTTTTTTTATATTATTGTAAATTAATATTTTAAAACACACTTGGTAAAACAAACCGTTACAGTTTTTAACAATGAAATTCAGAAAATAAATAGAATTTCATTCATCATAGATCAAAAAACCGATATCAACTACAGTTCAAACCGATATCAACTACAGTTCTTACAAAATTTGTTTATTCTTTTACAAATTTTTTACGAGACGATTACTTAATTATTTTTTCAGTTTATCGTAATTTTAAATAAAATTTGATAGTAGACGGATTAAAAAACAAACTTTCCAGGTATGATGTTAAATAAAACTATTTTATTCGTTTTAAAAAAGTGCAAGGTTTTTTTAAAGAAAATTCAATAGCCGACAAAAAAAATATATTCTAAATAAAGGGCATATTCTATTTTACCAAGTAATTTTTTGATAGGTGATTCTTAATTCTCCAAATAAATCGTTCTTCTACAGATAACTGCAAAATTAAATTTAGATGATACTATAAAATTTATTTTGGTTTATTTATTTATTGAAGCTTGTTATCCGTTCTTGAAGTATCAGCGAATTAATAAATGTTTCTACTTTTTTTAAGTCTGCTAATTTATGTCTCTTTTTAGTTTTGATTGTGAGCGCGTTATCTATTTTGTAAATAATAAACTTTTATCTCTAAATTTCTAAGAATTCTGTTTTCATACATCTCTTTGCTTTTCATACAAAACGGAAGCCCTTTCTTATTTTCGTCATTTAACGTTTAAATCTATTATTTAAATTTATGTTGTTTTTTTCTTGTTTTTACAGGAATTTTTTGTGAATTGTAAAATCTATTTTAATGAAAAAACTCCAAATGAACAACTCAGTTTAACTAGATTTAGGGATTTACACGATTGAAATCTTAGTATTAGATGGATTCATAATGTTAAAAAAAGTAGTAGTACTTCACAAAAAAAAAAATTACAAGGTCGTTCAGAATGTAATTTATGAAAAAAGGACAATTTTAACGGATAAAAATAAATATTTGGAACTTCTTTTTAAGGTTCCTTCCCGGGATTAAGGTTCCATCCCGTTTTAAAAACTGTTATTTATTAGGCAGTGACCCACTTTAGGGAAAACGTTTCGAGTTAAATCGATTTAACATTAAATAATTTCGTAGAAAATATTTTTGAAAGATCTCTTCCCCGTTATGTATGTATAGTTTTGTTGATACTCGCAAGGATTTGTTAAAAATATAAACGATTTTATAGGATAAAAACTAAAGAAAATAAAATTTTTTAACGATTTTGGTACAGGAAGTAGTAACCGGTACTTAAAAATACTCAAATAATAACTCTTAATTACTTAAAATTACTCAAATAATAACCGGTACTTGGGAAAAAAAACACCGGCTTTTCAGCTTTCTATTTTTTTAAATAAGGAAATAAATAATTTCATTCTATAACTGGTACAGTTACAACAGTTATTTCACAGGATATGTACTAGTAGAGAGATATTTTATCAGAGGATTATTTCGGTGAAGTAACTGAAGTACCAGAAATACAACAGAAACTGATCGGATTCGCTTTCTCTGAAAGTAATAATATTCTTTAGAAAAAATCCTTTCAACCGATGTAAACAGAATGAAAATGCCACTCAAAAGTTGAATATGCCTTCACTTACATTCGAAATGAATTATATGATATATACACGGCTTGGAGACGAGACGATGTTAATGGAAATCTCTTTTTTCTTGGTTCGGTATAATTGTTATTTTTCAGAAAGGAGTGACTTCTATTTTTGTTTGTGATGATTATTACTCGTATTAAAACTCCTACGTCACTTACAGTTTAGGCACTTCTTTATATACTAATATTTAATTAGTTAATAATAGACTTATAGTTTTAGGAACGAAAATGCGTTTATAATACAATAGAGTCGTGTTAGTTGTAGAATCTTTTATATCTGGATAAATCAGTTAATTTTTATTTTGTTTTTGGTGTATAACATTTAGAGTATTATACCAAAACGGTTTATTTCTGTATTTTTTTATGCGCATATCGGTTAAAATTGTTTCGTTTGTTATATACGGTAAGTAATTTAATTCGAAATGTTTGAGAACTACAATTTCAACGAAAAGGGAATCGCGTTGGACGGTATGAAAGTTATCTTTAGTATGCGATCCTTTTGTTGAACTAAACGCTGACTGAAGTTATTACGATCTCCTTTGAATACTTTCTCTATTTAACGTCATTTCAAACAATCTGACCGTCTATGTTATTTTATACCTAATAAGAAGAGGTAAATTTGTTTGTGTGTGTGGATCTGTATATGTATGTATGTATGTATGTGTGTGTCTGAGCGCGTGCTTGTTAGGGAGCTGTGACCTAAATCGTTTGTATAACCACTAACAGAACAGTTTAGAACTAAATATATTTAAAATATTTATAACAGAATTTTCATTACAATATAAATAAAATATTTTATTTTCTTTTTATATAATCATCAACGAACGAACAGTTCATTGTTAAATTCAATATATATATATATATATATATGTGTGTGTGTGTGTGTGTGTGTGTGTGTGTGTGTGTGTGTGTGTGTGTCACAACAGTTTTTGTCACGGATTTTAATTTTGATTTCGGATTTGGATTAAACGTCGTTAGAGGATTATTAAAATGCATGAATGGCCACAATCGACCGTCGAATTCACCGCCACCAAAATAAAACATTTTTAATAATCATTACGCGATAACAGTTTAAGCTGTCAACTTGGTTCAAATGTATTAACGTAAGGTTTAATAAAGTATATAAATTTTATAAATCAAGTGTAAGACCCCAAAATGATAGAGAAAATAACTGCTCATGGAAGGTTGAGTTGTTCTATGATTGGGCTTGTTCTTTTTGTTATGTTAAACTTTATTTAATAATGAACAAAAAAAAAATTCCATAAAACTGCCAAAACAAGAGATAAATAAATTATATTAACTTAGTATATGTAGGACCTCAATAAAGATTTATTAAAACGATAAAAAACTCATTTGCGCCACCTGCAGATTTTTAACATTTTTAATTAGTAAAATGTGTAACTTTTCAATTGTAACATGTACTGAAAAGGATCCAGCGTTATATAATACTATAAAGTATAGATAATATCGTATGCGAGTATATTTTCTTTTTTTCTGTTTAGTCTCCGGGAATTACCGTTCAGGTACTACTTCAGAAGATAAATGAGGATGATATGTATGAGTGTAAATGAAGTGTAGTCTTGTACAGTCTCAGTTCGACCATTCCTAAGATGTGTGGTTAATTGAAATCTAACTACCAAAGAACATCGGTATCCACGATCTAGTATTCAAATCCGTGTAAAAATAACTGACTTTACTAGGCTTTGAACGCTCGACTTCCAAATCAGCTGATTTGGGAAGACGCGTTCACCACTAAACCAACCCGGTGTGTTAGTATGTGAGTACTGAATTGATCGGTCACCAAATAATGGTTACATAATGTAAGGGAATTTTATAACATAAAAATAATCCCTTAAAGATTTATGTAACCTTAATATATACTAATAATATTATTGATATTATTATTATTATTGTTGTAACTAATTATATTTTAATGACATATATTAAATTTTATAATTAAGTATATAGTATGTCCCACAAAGAGGTATACGCTTTTGATTTAATATCACTCGTCCATTCCTCCACCGATTCTGTTGAAACTTTACAGATCCTTTAATGAAGGTTTTAAAAATGTTACGTGAAAATTTCAACTTTCCAGGATTTATAAAATAAAAAAATTGGTGGTTTTTCAACAAAAACATCAATTTCAGATAAACCGCATTTTCTATTCATTGCTAGTAAAAATGATTGAAACAGATGATAATTAGAACTAGAATAATTAAAAACAGTTAAGATTATTAGTCATAACTATGACTAATTATTACCTTTTTTATTGAGTTTGAACAGCTGTTTAACAATATATCATCTGTTTTAATCATTTTTACTAGCTATTTTGTAATGAATAAAAAATATAGATTAACTGAAATTGATGTTTTTCTTGGAAACCGCCATTTTGTTTCTATAAATCCTAGAAGGTTAAAATTTTCACAAAACATTTTTTGAACCTTCATTAAAAAATGTGTAAAATTATAATAAAATGGTTGAGGAATGGGCCAGTGATACTAAATAAAAAGCGTATACCTCTTCATGGGACACCGTGTACATATATATACATACATATATATATATGTGTATGTGTGTGTGTGTGGAGTGTTTCTAAAATGATGGCTGGCTATACTTTTTTGGGATTCTACTTGTAAAACTAAAAAAAAAAATCCTTACGAAAAATGGCAATTTTTCTTTCGTTCTCCCCCTGTCCGTCATTTTGTTATTTTTATATAAAAATTTATATCTCAAGTTCGGATAGAGGAATCACATTAATATTTAGTAAGCGTCTTTGTAATAAAGTTTTAAAATTAGCAAAAAATCAGGACTTAAATACCTTTGCAAATTACAAAATGGCGGCCATATTTATTTTTCAACCCGTTATAAGTATTAGTTTTATCAAAATTTATGTTATTTGCTAAATTATTAACAATAAATAAAAACAATATTTAATCGAATTGAACGTAAAGTGGTGGACAAGAAAACAGACACAAAATTACATCAATTTTCTGCCATAACTCGTATATTTGTTAACCGATTTTATAAAATAAAATGTCACTTTGTTTAAAATAAAATGCTTAACATTTTAGCAAACATACATTTTGATAAAACATATTTATGGAGATTAAATAAAAATAAAAATGGCCACCATTTTGTAATTTGCGAAGGTATTTAAGTCCTGTTATTTTGCTAATTTTAAAACTTTATTACAAAGACGGTTATAAAATATTAATGTGATTCCTCTATCCGAATTTGAGGTATACATTTTTATATAAAAATAACAAAATGGCGGACAGAGGGAGAACGAAGAGAAATTACCATTTTCCCTAAGGATATTTTTTGTTTAGTTTTACAAGTAGAATCTGAAAAATTATAGCCAGCTCACCATTTTAGAAACTTTCTACACACACACACACACACACACACACACACACACACACATACATATATATATATATATATACATATATACATATATAAATACAGCCCAGCGAGCTGGACTAGTGGTTAACTCCTCGTCGCAAATCAGTTTGTTTAACAGCTGGTTTTCGAAGTCGAACGCTGTGAGATTCAAATCCTAGTAAAAGTCCTTCTAAAAAAATCCTAGTAGTATCTTTTATACAGATTTGATTACTAGACATTGAACAGCGGTATACTTTGGTGGTTGGGGCTCAAACACACGTCACAGTAACGGTCGCCTTGAACCTGTACAAGAATACACCTCATTTACATGTCATACATTGTCATACATATAATCATCATCTCATTGGGGCTGTGGGGGGTTGCTTATTGTTCACTAGTTGAACAGATTGAGACGCACACATTAAAAATATAAAAAATATACATAAATAAATACTTTTTATATATATTTATAAATTCGATTGTATTAAATCATACAGTAATATTAAGGTATAATATATATGGTTATAAAATCTATAAATAGCAATTGAATTAAATCAAACGATAATACTCAAATATATTATATAAACATATAATATGTAATAATCTGATATTCATACCGCTACATATCAAATAGTATTGTTTTGCTCATTGTCATAAGATTTATTTATGTAGTTAACTCGATATTAAGCGAGCGAAACTATACGAAACAGTAATCTGTTGTTTATTCTAGTAATCCGTTTAGATTATTTTTTATGTTTAAATTTAAAAAAAAAACCATACACACATAAAGTAATACTGTATTCTATTAAAATAGTTTTTATAGGACCTTCCTATACTCGGCAATTTATAATCTGCAAATCACCTGGTGTTTTTTCTCTAAATGTCCAATTATTAATAAAACAATCATTAAAAATCGCCTTCATTGATATTATGCACAATATCTTGAATAAAAGTAAAAGTTCACGTTATTATAATCCTTTATGATTTTTTTTTTATCCGGTTTGCTTGACGAGATGAATTTAAAAGATTATAGTGGACAACGAACGTAATTAAAAATTTCTCCAGTTTTGCCTTGCAGCGAGATGTATTTTTTAAATATCCTGCTTATTTTCTACAGCAGGATTGTAGATTGGATAAAAATTTATTTGATAATGATGGTGATAACATATAAATTATTTTTTACGCTATAAAAATGTATATAATCAGAAAAATGGGATTACAAGATTAAAAATATTTTTACCAATCTTTTTAAAAAGTACGATATTTTCTGTCGCATGGTTTGTGTGTGGGTGGGGGAAATATTGCAAAAAAGTTCGTTTAGCTAGAAAGAGTTTCTTTGGGCAATAATAATGAAATTTTTCATTCTTTGAATGAATGGATTTAAAAGTACAAATCACAATTTTTAAGTAGTAACACCCATTTTGTGGCACATCTTTTAAACTTCTTATAATACGAGAAAAATATGTGTAGATAACAACTCTATGATATTCCAATCCAAAGAGGCGGAGGCGGAGGGAAATCGTCTGATCTTTAACATTTTTAATTTACGAAGCATTTGGCTCTATTGGTATTTATACAATTGTATAAATTAAATTAACATTTACCAACAATTTAAAAAGTGTAAATCCTATTACTTTTGGAACTGTTACTCCATCTTCAGGGATTTTCTAAAAGATGTTAATTTAAATTTAATCATTAACCGTTTTTAAATTAAAGTATTATCTTCATATTAGTCGGTCGTCAAGAATAAAATTAATTCGTACGATAATAAGGCAGTGACGTCATTTTGTAAGATGTTTGCGACTATTATGAATAGATCTGATATTAAATGGATGTTACCAACTTATTAATAATTAATTATTATATAATTTATTTATAAAGGATATCATTATCGAATCTGACCTGTTCATTCATCAATTTATTATTATTATTTAAATATATATGAAATTTTTCTAACATCTGGTTTTATAATAATTAATATTGTATTCCAATATTTTAATATATTCGTTGGGGTTATGTCCAGTTTCTGAAATGTGTTTGGCGAAATGATATTTTTCTTTATTATTTCTAATTAAAAATAAAAATAAAAAAATAAATAAATAATAAAGAAAAATCTAATTTTTCTGAAAAACTTTAATAAGTAGAGTTTTTTGACATCAAAAAACATTGGCCCAAGGAGTGGAAAATATGGGGTTTCGAAGACAAAATAAATCCTATCTCCCTTAATAGGCACAGTGTTGAATTGTCTTAAAGTGGTCGTTAGCCCTCTAAACATTACCTTAACCTTTTCTGAAACAATTTTTGATATGAGAACCCTTTTGGCAAGGGATGACCAAAAGATTTGCAGGAATTGTAAGATGGGGCTTGTGTGCTAAACACGTGAAACTTTTTTTCATTCCCTATTTAGCACCGGTGAAATCTACCTACGCATCCCGACGTGCAGAAAGTGATTTTTTAATTTTTTTTATAATAGAAAAAAATTGAGCTTAAATCCGTTAAAATTCTTATTAAGTAAAATAAATAAGCAAAATATGCAACAAGTTAAATAAATTAATAATTAAAAGTATTAATTATTAAAAACTTCAAAGTTTTAGATCAATCAAATTTTTGAAGGGGGTAAATTCAACATTATCTCTAAACAGTTTTTTCCTGATATTACCTCCAAACGCGTTAACCTAAATGATTGAAATTCTCCACATATATTTGCCTATCTGTATCTAGCTTTAGCCAGAATTTCGACCGTATCGTACATGGCGGCATTAACGTACCCATCATTTCTTTTATTAAGCTGTAATTTTTTTAATCTTGTTGAATACATAAAATCAAGCTAATTTCAGCCTTCAAATGCCAATGGCTGAATGGAATCCATACTTAAGATATTAACAGTTTTAAACTTGGATTTAAATTGATTGTGCTTGTAAGGAGAATACGATTGTTGCGTTATCTACGTGGAACGTATCCATGTTATTATCTTTCTTGGACAGGCATAAAATAGATTAACAGTATATATTAAACGTTCAGATTAATTAATATATATTTGTCGATGGATTAAATTAAGCGGAAATGTATGAATGAAAAATTTTATTAGTACTTTTTTTTTAGAAATTCATCAGCTAAGATATGAAATTTATTAATCTTTTTTTTTTAATTAAATGTTTGTGTAAGCCGTTAGGCTCATTTAAAGTCTGTTTTTATGTTAAAAATTATGTCTAAAATCGTTTCAGATTTTATTTTTGGATGTACAGAATGATTCAGAAATGAAGGGAGATAATTTGGGATCGATTCTAGAGATTGAATAAGGAAAAATGTTCCTACAAACTTACATCTAAAAACGCATTGTTATCGAGGTATGGGTAGCAAAAGATTTTCCCAGATTTCTGTTTGCTCAATAGTATGAGGTTATGATGAAACTTTTTAAGGTAAACATGATGGTTTTTTTTGCTTTGTGACTTAAAAAATTGAATAAAACAAGTCTCAGAGTTGTATTATCTCCCGTAGTTTTTATGATATCCAAATTTTAAAAAAAATTCAGTGACGAAAAACACGGTTTTTTATTTTATTTTTTATATATTTATAACTTTTTTACTTCCTTTTACGAAGTAAAGGAAGTATTGTGATCGCGAAAAGTTTCGGTTTCCAGATCTCAACAGAAATATTTTTTTTGACCATCCCTTAATCTATTTTGACTAATTTCGGCGTAACGTCTGTATTTGCATAACTAAAAACGATTAGAATGTTGAAATTTTGGATTTAGGACTGTCGGAACCTAACGCAAAAGTGGCGGGAGTTTCAATATTTCTCCCTACAGATCGCAGAGCCTGGACAATGTCCCTTGCTGCTGTATGATTCTATGATCGGGCGTGTTTCAAGGGTTTATTTTTCTAGTGTCGGTTATGAGTTTTAAGTTGTGTTATATTTATGGACGGATTTGTGATAGCGTTCCTATCCGTTTAGGACTGTCGTAACATCTAGTTGTGCTCTTCTCTTTTTGATTGCAATCGACTGAACCAAAAGTGTCCAAAATATCCCAAAATCCAAATTTTTTGGATTTTGGACTTTTTCGTAACTGCAATAATAAGTCCTTATTGAGAACTTTTTAACAATACATCATAAGCGGTACTTATTTTCATTGGTTCCAGAGTTATAGCCAAATAAAACTTTATTTAATGAAATATTTGGATCTTACGGGAAGGCACATCGGTTCAAATCAGACTTTATCTCCTTTTTTAATTTAAATGTATTGATAATTATTAACCTCTGTTGTAAAAAAAAAATACTTTGAATAATAATTCAATTACAAAAAATAAAAAATAAAAAAGTATCATGTTTTTAATGAAATAAAATTTTATGTACTTTTCATCTTAAAAAAATGTGTAAATGTAATTTAATAGGCGTACAAGGAAAGTCGTGTGTTGTCCACATCAGATTTTTTTTATTAAGTTCTATTGTGTCTCTTTTTAATAATAATAGTTGATTTTTTTTATACTTTATTACATCAATTTTTTTCAGAAAAGTTATCTACAAGTTTTGAAAAATACAATTCACGCATTTATTAGTTATTTAACAAAGTTTATTGTACTTAAAACCTAAAAAAAATGTATTTTTCTTCATTAAATTTTACTGTTTTACGTTGTATATCGTAAAAATTACGAAAGAAAGAGATCTGGGACCTATTTTATTCAATTTTCCAGGTTAAAAAACATTAGTTTAACAAATTTATCCCGAATATAACATATTGAAAATTTAAGTTTCATTTTCTTTCATCCGGAGAATTGAAATTCAGGTAAAATATTTTGCTAACTACAACTCTGTAACAAAGCTATAGCAAAGTTTCGGACATATGTTTATATAAACATTTTTATTTATTTCAAGTTCTAGAATCGGTTCCTAAATTATGTCCTCTTCTTCTTGAATTACTCTGTATAACTGTAAATAAAACTTAAATATAATTTAAATAATGATTTTGACATAAATGGGATTTCAAATGAACCAAAATACTTGGAAAAATATTTGAATAAAAAAGCAATTTATGAATGTTATAATTTACTTACTAAATTTGTACAAAGAACAAAAGTAACAATTAAATTTTTTTCGTTTATACATTTCCGCTTATTTATTTGTTAACCTATTATTTTGTTAACACATTTAAAATGTAGTAATAATAATAATAACCGTAATAATGTACCATTTTTTGTTAACTTGAACGTACGTAATACAATATTACAAAAATAATTTGTGTTTTTATAGTACATTTATTACAAAAAAATTTAACTGACCTCGTATAAGATGAACGCAATTTATATGCTAATAAAGTTGCACAGGTGTAGGTTAGATGTTTGGTGTAACAGTAAACGTATTATATTAAGGGTTAGGTTGGTTTTATATTCTATTTTCCTTACCTCTTTCTTCTTTTCGAAGGAATAAGAAAATATAAATTTATTCTATCAGAATCGTGTTGTGTGTAACGTACCGGGTTGTTACTATTATTATTATTATTATTGGTATAGATGATTTAAAATGGAATTCAGTGGTGGGTAAGGTGAAGTTTATACATAATCGGGCTACAGACAAGTGAACTAAGTAAGGAAAGTCAGGAAAAGTTTTCAACAATATATAAAGTCTAAGTTCAACTTAATATCAGTTTGAAAATTGCTACAATACAAATACGAACACAATTAAGAGAAAACACACACACACACACACACACACACACACACACACACACACAATAATAATAATAATGCTAATTAAATAAGTTCAGAATTCTTATATAAAGTAAAAATAACGACACGCTAAATACTTATTCAGTATTAAACCTTTTTTTAAGAATTCAAATAGAATTTTAAACCTTTTTTAAAAACATGTTTCTGATGATCGGAAAGTTATGTTAGTATAATTTTTAACTTTTAATGTCAAGAAAACGGATATAATTTTTTTACTTATTTTATTAGCACGATAGATTTTAATACGTTAACTCCTTAACAGAAAATTTATTTTTTCTTTCCTCACGCTATCCTATATATAAATAGGATCCTACAACTTGCACTAATTCGTTAAAAGAAAAGAAATAATATGTAATATTATTGTTTAAATAGATCTATTATAAAAATAAATCATATTTATTAAAGAAATCTCTGTAAAAAAAAATATATAATTCAGGTTTCTCATCGCTTAGTTAAAATATTTAACAACAAATTTGTTAATTACTTTATGATTATCAATATTTAAGTTTACTTGCTAGCAATTTAAGTTATAAATTTTCCAATAAGATTGTACAAAATTTTTATCGCTAAAAGCCCAGATATGAAAATAGAATATGTAATAATTACTATTTACCAACGCGGTTTCGCTCGCAAAATATGTAATCGGAATTTGAACATTAATATAAAAATTAATTCCTCAATACCAATTTTATTTTATTTCTTTAATTACAAAATATGAATAATTATTCATATTTTGAATAATTATGAATTTTATTAAATAAATTTGAATATTATCTCTTTTTATTATTATTAATAATAAAAAGAGATCTACACAAGTAGTACGAATTGTACATCAGTTGACAAAAATCTAGTAAATAAGAAAATGTATAGATAAATACGTACAGTTATCAGCATATCCGTTCGTACTTGAAAATGAATAAGCGTATCATGTATCAGTGCTGCTTGAGTTTCGGATAGATTCTGAGATTTTAATATTTTGTTTTAGTACATACTTGTAAAGTACGTTATTAGTTTTTCCTTCTGGAGCCAAAATAGACTACTGGGTGAGCTGATCCTAGAGTAGTCTACATAAAATTGTAGACACACGCCAGAAAAAATTATGAATAATCTTAATTTTTTTAATTATTCAACTTCTATTTGAGATGTAACATGAATCAAAATTTATACGTAGCGTTTATCTAAATTACGATCGTACCATCACAATGTTAACCAAATATCATAAAGATGGCGGTTTATAATTAATAGTGGTAGCATAAAATGGCAAAATTGTAAAAAATAATTTGTCTTTTTTTTACCTTAAAATACTAAAATTCAAAAAACCCGGAAAAATGGTTTTTAAATAATTATTTGAAGGGTATTTGTAAGCACAAATCTAGTGAATATTTCGTTAAGTATAGTCGGAAATGAGGAAGATTTCCAATCATTGTTCGAAATTATTTTACTCTTCTTATCGCTTTCAAGGTTGAATTTAAAAAACAAAGAAGAGATTGGTTTTTAAATATTCACATGATAATTACACCCACCAAAAATGAAAATGATATCTTCATTTTTTACCGACAAATTCAAAGTAGTAAAAATTCAAGTAGTAAAATTAAATATAACCTCATTTTAACCATTAAAACTCGAAATGTCAAAAAAATCATTTTTTAGTGTGCATTTTCACCGTAAGAAGAACGTCTGTACAAATTTTCATCAATTTATCTAGTAGTTTTAGCTGGGCGTTGATTATGAATCACTCACATGTTCTTTTATATATATACTAGCAATCCCGTAGCCGTTCCGCCCGCTCTGTTAGGTTGCTTGGTTTTTCCGTCGCGGTCAATTTTAGGTTTCATAAGAAAGCTACCTATTAATGAGTACCATGATTCGAATTCTCTAAAATTTCCACATATCTTCGCGTTTCACTTACCCCAGATCCCAAAACTCAGCTCAGTTGTGGACACAATAATTGCCGAAATTTTGCGTCAATCACTTTCAAATTATTCCCAAAAAAAAACTCAACCCAAAATCTCGGTCGAGTTCGTTAACCGCCAAAATCGAACCATGGGGCTTTTTCGAAAAAACAAAATATCGCTATAACTTTCTTATTAAGTAAAATATCAAATTCGTTTAAAGTTTTTACTATTATAAGGGGTGGAAAAAATGGGTTTTGAAGACAAAAAAATCATATCTTCCTTAATAGGCACAGTATAGAATCTGTTTAAAGTTGTCGTTAATCCTCAAACATTACCTAGAACTTTTGTGTGAAACAATTTTTGATATAACCAACCTTTACGGCAAGGAATGACCAAAATGTTGCTGAAATTGTATGATGGTCTTGTCGTATGCTAGACACGTGAAACCTTTTTTCTCATGCAATCATTGTCGTATTGAGTAAATTTGAAGTTTTTCTTAACCTTAAGGTGGACATTTTTTTATCTTCTCCTTGGCACCGATGAATCTTTTTTTTTTAAAGATTTTTTTTTTTTTAATTTAATTATGTTGATTTATTAATAATCATTAACGTCTGATTGTAAAAAAAGTTTTACAATAAATAATAATTCAATAATAACAGTAAAAAAAAAATCAGAAGTTATTAGTGAGATAAAATTTTATGTACTTTTCATTAAAAAAAAAAAAGGAAGTGAAGTCGGATTCGAACCGATGTACCTTCCCCTTGTAAGAGCCAAGTATTTCATTAATTAAAATTGTATTTGGCTATAACTCTGGAACCAATGAAAATAAGTACCACTTATTTCATAAGATTTGATATATTGTTGAAAAGACTTCAATGAGAGCTTATTACTGCAATAAAGAAAAACTCCAAAATCCAAATATCTTGGATTTTGGGAATTTTTGGTCACTTTTTGTCAAGTCAATTGCAAACAAAAGGGGAGGTGCACAATTAGATGTTACAACAGTCTTAAATCCAAAATTTCATCATCCTACGGTTAATCGTTTTTGAGTTATGCGTGATTATCCGAAACTAGTGAAAATGGATTCAGGGATGGTCAAAATTGATATCTCCGTTGAAATCTGAAAACCGATATTTTTCGCGATCACAATACTTCCTTTACTTCGTACAAGGTTGTAAAAATCGAGATTTATAAGTAACAGTTAATTATTTTAATTGGTAACTGGTCGCTGGTTATTGAATTCACTACTGTAATAGTTCGATTTCGCAGATCTCGAAGAGTAGCAGGCCTTATTGGTAAACCCACTGCGTTAATCTAGTGATTAACTCGTCATCGCAAATCAGCTGATTTCGAAGTCGAATGTTCCAACTTTCAAACAATAGCAAAGGCAAGAATAAGTTTTTTTACGGATTTGAATACTAAATACTGGACACCAGAATTCTTTGATGATTGGGATTCAATTAACCACATATCTCAGGAATGGTCGCCCTGAGACTGTGCAAGATTACATTTCATTTACATTCATAGATATCCTCTGAAGTAATACCTTACGGTGGTTTCGGAGGCTAAACGTAAAAAAGGAAAATAACCCTGAAGTTAAATGTTACATATGTATTTGTTGTTTATATTATAATGTCTACATATTTCAAAATAGAATTATAAACCAATGTTCCGGTCTAAAGTAATGAAAAATATTGTTACATTCGCTATTTAAAAATTAAACTATCTATTTAAAAATTAACAAGATAAAATATTTCATTTAATAGAACGTAATAATATTAAAAATGCCTATTTCATAAAAACAAAATTTAGAAAAAAATTAGGAATAATACACGTATAATGAACATGCTTAAAATAACTTATAATATGAAAATCAAAGTTTAAAATGTAATATTATATTATAATACAATATGAATAGGATAGGGCAGCTTACACATTAATATCAACGCATCACTTTTTATTTAAATGAGTTGAAAATAATGACTTGATATTTAATAATTAAAGGTCCTCAGTTTAATATAAACGAGGTCATGGTTTTAAATACGCTTTTATTCAAAATCAGTTAAAGATCTTTAATAATTAAAAATAAATTATTGTTTCTATTTTTATATAAAATATCTATTTCTAAATTTTTAAGGAGTTGTAAATGGGTAAAACCCCCCAAATCACAAAATAGTTATTTCATTGTATTTTTTGACAATTAATGTTTTAGAAAGATTTCATAAGACAGCTACTTATTGTAGTGGGTACCATGATTCGATTTCAGGAAAGTTTTGACACATCTTCGCGTTTCACATCCACCAAATCCTAGAACCATCGTCAGCTCAAAAGTTTATATATATATATATATTTCACTTTCTTGTGGACATGTAACTGCCGTAATTTTGCGCCAATCACTTTCAAATTAATACGTAAAATATAACGACCCAAAATCTCGGTCGAATTGGGTTAATGGGCAAAATCAGACCATTGGAATGGAAATGGGGGGGGGGACTTTTTCGGAAAAACAAAATATTGCTATAACTTTGTTACTTAGTAAAATATCGAATTCGTTTAAAGTTCCTACGATTCAAGGGCCTAAAAACTATGCAAGTAATTTTTTTGATATCACAACCATTGGTCCAGCAGGTGGAAAAAATGAGGTTTTGAAGACACAAAACATCATACCTACCTTAATAGGCATAATGTTGAATCGGTTTAAAGTGGTCGTTAGTCCTGTAAACATCACCTTAAACCTCATCTGAAACAATTTTTAATATGACCAACCCTTACGGCAAGGGATGACCAAAGTTTGCTGGAATTTTAAGAAGATGGGCTTGTCATATGCTGAATATATGAAACTTTTTTCATATGCAACCATTGTCGTATTGAAAAAAATTTCAAGTTTTCCTTAATTTTAAGGTGGAAATCTTTTTTATCCCCTACTTAGCTTCGGTAAAATCTACCTCCGCCTTTCGGCGTGCCTAAAGGAATTTTTTATTTTATGTTTTTTTTAGTCAATTAACTGGAGGGAGGTTCAGCACATACAGTAACAATGGAGTGGCTGTGTTGGTTGAGTCGCCGTGCTGTATAAATAAAGAGTCGTCACACTCTTTAAATAATCGAAGTTCTAAAACACCTGAATACAGTTTTTAAATATTTAATTGAAGAGTATTTATTTGCAAGCCTCAGTCTAGTGTATATCTCGTTTAGTATAGTCGGAAATGTGGATAATTTGCAATCATTGTTCAATTTTTCTTTACCTTTCCTCACCCATTTCAGAGCCGAATTTCGAAAAATCTAGAAATTGCTTTTTAGATGTCTACATGAAAATTAGACACACCAAAAATTAAGTTTATATCTTCATTTGTTAGTGAGAAATTAAAAAAAAACCGAGTTTCAAAAAAATTCAAATCCATTTTAGCCCTTTAAACTCAGAAAAAAAAGACTAGAAATTGGTTTTTAAATATTTACATGGAGATTAAACACACTAAAAATCAAATTGATTTCTGTTACCGAGAAATTTAAAAAAAAATCGGGTTTAAAAAAATTAAAAATTCATTTCAATCCTTTAAACTAGGAACCCCTTTAATCTAGAAATTAGTTTATGAAGATTACACACACAAAAAAATAAAGTTGACATCTTCATTTGTTGCAGAGATTAAAAAAAAATAGTAAATTTCATTTTTCCATTTTAATCCTTTAAACTCTGAATCTTAAAAATTCTTTCTTTGTGTTCACTTACACCGTAAGAAGAATATGTATATAAATTTTCATCAATTTATCTTTTGTAGTTTTTGTTGGGCGTTGATGAATCGGTCAGTCAGGACAAGTTGCTTTATACACATTAAAACCGGATTATATTATTTCCAACAATGTACTACATTTAGCTGTTACTGCCGGTTGGGTGTATATGTGTAACTTTGTATACAAAACGGAGATTTTATATTTGTATATATTCGTGACCCTTTTTTTAAAGGTCTGAAAAGTCATAGAAATATGACTGAATTTTTTTGTTGTAATTAGAAAGGAATTTAATAGCGTGAAAAAGTTTAAAAGCCTGATCCGGGATTTGAACCAATAACTTCTGAATGAATAACAGAAACGCTTTTTTTCGCTACAGAGATTGGTAGTTTCTTGAAGATATAATTTTAATTCTTGACTAACGATTTACAATTTTTCTATTTTCCTGCAGTTAATACATATGCCATATTTTCTTTTAAATTTATTTTATTTTCATACTGAAAATTTAAAAAAATACTTTTTACGATTGCTGCTATAAAAAATTACTACTTGTAAGAATTAGAATAAAAATTGAAACACAAGTAGATATTTTTTACGCTGAATCTTAAGATCAACTCAATTTTTCTTTATTACCATTAAATTTTTTATTACGCTAATTAAGAAGTAACAGGAAACATTTAATTTTATGATCTTCCTACTATATGATTGTGGTACTGTAATATACATAATCATTGTGAAATATTTTTCTTTGTAATAAATAAATATAATTTTAGAAGTGACAAAGATAAATAAGGTTTTTTTGCTGAAATTAGGTTTATTTAGTTAGAAATTGAGTTTTTTCTTTTATTTATCAAGAAGTTTTTATTTTGTAAAAATTAGGTGTAATTACTCATCAGCAGTAATTATTTATCCCATCTATCTTCATAACACTATTTTATTATTAACATATCTTTATTGAATTTTTATCCTTTCTATCGCTCACAATATCCGTATTTGGAGGGAAGACTTCAAACTGAGAATATAAAAAATAAATTTCCAGTGACATTTTTATTTTTGTTGTTTAGAAACTAATTTGTTCTTCTCTAAGAACAAATTTTCAGCCTTGTATGTTTTCAGAAAAAAAGTTAAAATCTTAAAGGATTTTCACGCTGCTGATTCCATAGGATCGATTTTCAATTTAGCATCATTTAATCGCTTTAAAACCAGAGTCAAATATTTAAAGCCTTCTTCATCTTTATCTAATGGTATCAAAAAAATTCTTTATTAGTAGTAGTATTATATATAGGGATGATAAAATAACTCGGCGAAGGTTAACAAATGGAGTATTCTTATAATTTTGCTTTACTGTTTTTTTGCTTTAGTGAAATTATCTTTTTACGGTCAGCCTTTATTTAACTGTGTCAGAAGTTATAACATTTATCTTATAATAAAATCATACATAAATATACATATCTCCTAAACAATGCAAAAAATGCCTTTTATATGCTAAAATTATAATCACATAACACTATAACAAACTGTAAACGTTATGAGAGAGATTATTTAGTAATAAGTTGATGACTTAGCTTAAAAATACTATACAAAACACCCATTTCCTTTTCGGTTACAACTATATTTCTTATTTTATACATATATTTTTAGCGGATTTCCAAAAAAATTGTAGAAATCACTACTGCGCTCTGTCAGATTTTCTAAGAAGATGTCGACGGGATGGAGGCCAACTTCTCTTTACGTTTTGAATTCTCCTGAACACGATACTGCAATATTTGTATATTTATGTATGAATAAGATTTTTTGGTCTGCTCTACCGGACACAAATCGCAATTAATTTTGACTAAACGTGATGGACTGATGTAAACCTATTACGAATAGAGCCCCTAATTGATTTTCAAGCGAATCCGTACCCAGGAACCGAAGTAAAAAGCCAAAAACGGGGTTTTTTGGGTACATTTACGGCTTTTTCGTTCTACTGGGCGCAGTTTTAATGGATTTTGATGAAACTTTTGATAGGATGATGTAAATCTAGTAGTAATCTAGCTTCGTCTTGTTGCACGATAATGCACGCCTACATGTTGCGGGTCCGACACGTGGTTTACTGAGAACATTTGGATGGAAAATTTACGATCACCCACCATATAGTCCGGACTTTGCTTTTTTCTGATTACCATTTGTTTGAGAAATTGAAAGAAGTTTTGTGTGGTAAGCAATTCGCGGGTGACTATGAACTTAAAATGTTGTTAATCAGTGGCTAAATGACTGGCGGAAGAAGAATACGACGAGGGTATATTGAAGCTGGATTATCGCTACGATAATTGTCTTAATTCATGTGGCGATTGTACAGAGAAGTAGTAAAAGTAGTAAAGTTTAAGAGAAATAAAAATTATTTATCAAATTTTCAGAATAATATTTTTTACAATCAAACGGTCTTTACCTTAGAGATGACCTTTCGTAATATTTGGTTATCGCGAGTGAAATTTGATTTTAGCAATCGATTTACCATATCGAATAAAATGGAGATATAACGAATTGAAAAATAAACATGGCCGCCATTTTGTAATTTGCGAAGCTATTTAAGTCCGATTTTTTGCTAACTTTATTACCAAGACGCTTACCAAATATTATTGTGATTCGTCTATCCGAACTTGAGATATAAATTTTTACATAAAAATAACAAAATGGCGGACAGTGGGAGAACGAAGGAGAAATTGCTATTTTTTCCTAAGGATATTCGTTGTTTAGTTTTAAAAGTAGAATCCGAAAAATTATAGCCAGCCCACCTTTTTAGAAACAAACATACATACACCCTAAATACATAACAGTCATTTTTAGTTAGTCATGTAATAAAAAATATACCGGGTCGAATCAGGAATTACCTTCTTTTTTTGAAGTCTGTAAAGAAACAGTTATCTATAGATATACTTACAATAATAATTTTTTATACATTTTTTAAACTTAAGTTTTTAACTAAACAAATTAAGGTATTCGTTAAAGAGCACAATTTGTAGGACTATAAACTAATTATAACAATATGTATATAAGTAAAAAAAAAATATATAAATATATATATAAATCAATTGTTATGGTATTTCTTGAGTGTACATCAAATTGCAAATTAAATCAAACATACATATACAATTAAAAAAAAAGGACAGGGTAAAATAACATTAAATTGTAATCAAATAAAATTTTACAAAATTTTATTTGATTTGTTGAATATTCATGTTTGTATGTGTACATGAAAGAGTGCACATTCATTTTATGCTTTTATGTATATATATTTATATACAAAGAAGAATGCTATTTTGAATGGAGTCATATGGTGGAAAGAAAATTTATAAGTTAATAGAGTGCGTGAATTTAAAATATGTCGTTTGTTGTAGTCGGGAGGGGAAGAAACGTAGCTGTCATCCCTGTATCCCTGACCCATACAACTGACTGGAAACAAAATATGTTATCCATCCTCTACCGTACAGGGACTGTTCTCTTACCCCTCTCCTCGCTCTTTCTCTTTTACCTTATACATATCTGGTCCTTCTCTTTCTCTCTAACATAGCAGCATGAATCCCTCCCCACCATTACAACTACTACTGGGTGTTGTGAAGCTCCGGTTGAGGTCACGAGGTTGACATTTCCATTCGCTTGCCACCCCTCTACTTCGCTTCAGGGCAGCTCTACCCGTCACTGCCACCGCCTACAATTCTCCAGGACTACTACAACGATACCTGCTAATCTACGCTTTCCGTTCCATTCAGTTCCGAACATTTTACCAGGCTAACATAATGGGTGTATTTTATATAACCACAGTCGACCGTTATCGGTAATCTAAACTTTACACCGACCGGAGAAATTGTTAGCATATCGTCGATTAATAAAGGCTAAATTTATCTTCTACTTACGTGTAGTATTTCAAAGTATTTATATTATCGGAAAAAGCAATTATATTGTTTACAGATGTAATATTTTACCGAGAATCAATTATAAAAAGTATAGTTAAAAATTAATGAAAAGTGAAATACACGAAGAAATTCGTTTTACACTATAGTTAACCATCACTAAATTATGTTGAAACAGTAATGGAAAAAAAATGCACGCCGGAAGGCGAAGGTAGATTTAACCGGTGCTAAATAGGAGTTAAAAAAGATTTCCACCTTAAAGTTAAGAAAAACTTCAAATTTACTCAATACGACAACGTTTGCATGTGAAAATGTTTCACATGTTTAACATATGACAAGTCCCATCTCTTACAACTCCAGCAAAAATGTTGGTCATCCCCTTGCCGTAAGAGTTGGTCATATCAAAATTTGTTTGAGACAAAAGTTTTACGTAATATTTAGAGGACTAACGACCACTTTAAACCCACTCAATACTGTGCCAATTAAGGGAAGTATATGATTTTTTTTTGTCATCGAAACCCCATTTTTTCCACCCCCTGATCCAATGGTTGGTGATATATAAAAAACTTTACTTAGATAGGTTTCAGGCCCTTATCCAAAGAATAATAGAAACTTTAAACGAATTCGATATTTTTTACTTAACAAGAATGTTATAGCGATATTTTCTTTTTTCGATATAATTTCCACCCCGATGGTCCGATTTTGCCCATTAACGAACTCGAACGAGATTTTGGGTCATTATATTTCACATATGAATTTGAAAGTAACTGGCACAAAATTACGGCTGTTATCGTGTCCACAAGAAAGTGAAATATATATATAAATGTACATATATTCTTTTGAACTGTCGGTGGTTTTGGGGTCTGGGAGATGTGAAACGCGAAGATATGTCGAAATTTTCCGGAAATCGAATCGTGATACTCATTAGAATAGGTAGCTTTCTTATAAAATACCCAATAATATATTGGAATTTTTGAAATTTCCGAAATTCTTCAGATGTAAGGGCCGACTTCATTTATTTAAATTGAAACCGTCAGTTTTTATACTATTTTCACATAATACTCATCATAATACTCTAAGGCATTTTTATAAGTAAGTAGGAAATAACAGGTGAGAATAGCTGATAACTCATATATCTTTTTTCAGTATAATAAAAATTTTTTTGAGCGATTGTTTTCGCCATTATTAACGAAAATATTCGTGGTTTAATTATCCTAATTAGTACAAGTTAGTACAGATTGTTTTTTGTTTTTTTAAAGTGATCTATATACATAAAATATTCATAATTTTCATGAAAAATTATAAAAATATATATTATATATGCTTAGAAATGCAGAAAAGTATCGCGTTGATTAAAATTCTCATATACAAGGAAATCTATTGTTTAGCCGTTTAAAGTACTTTATTTAAATACCATAAAAGTAGATCAAAGCTTAATTTAAAAATCTCAATTTTTATATTTAATGTCCCATAATATATGATAAAAATCTAAAAGGGTTGTAGTAATAAAATATATTATTCTTTAAGCGTGTCTTACCCAAATTGCTACTAATATTGATATGTAAATTAATAAATACATCGTATTCAAACATAGACCGCTTTATGATAGACTCGATAGTGAGGCACGTACTCATAAATACTACAACAGTCACAGTCACCCGTAAAATGTTTAATGATTTTACTTAAATTGATTCATATCCATAAATATGAAAATGTTTATAATATTTTAAAGCTTATTTTTTTCGTAACTATTGTTTAGTTTGTAAACACATTAAAAAAATTGTTACCGTTTTTATTTCTTTCTATAAAGTTTGATGGTTTTTATAGATTTTGTGTAGCATTAATAACAAAAAGATTGTAAACAAGTGCTGATATTAAGTATTATTTTATTGAGGTAATAAAAACAGTATAGCTAATATATAACTAAATAATATTTAATTTTTCATTTCACATTTTGCAAAAATATAGGTTTATTTCAATTGATTTTTTTCCTTAAAAAGCTATACCTATTTACTACACCTTTGTACACTGTTCTAAAATAAAATATAAATTCTTAGGGTTCCTTAAAATATCAAAACGAGTTTATGGAAAACAAAAATGGGTAATCCGATCAATTTCGGGCAGAATTAAGAATCAATCCTGTTAACCTGAATAGTAAACTAAGATTTTACGCGCATGTACTTTCGGATTAAAAGTATAATTATTTATCATTAAAAAGTAAACTAAATTCATTTCAACCGAAAAGTGAAGAAAATGTTTGATCTATTAAAAATGATTCATTTATTTTATGTCATCTACCGTTTGTACTCGTACTTAACAATATTAATTACTATGACAAGAAGACTGAATGAAGTAGAAGGGAATAAAGTGCCAGAAATTACAGCAAGCCTACGATTCTAGGACATATTTTATTTGATTTTTCAGGTCAAAAATCATAAGATCATTTCTGCTGTTCCTTAATTAAGTCCTAAAAATTTCAGTACGATCTCATTTCACCGGTGCTGAAATCTGAGCGAAATCTTTCCGTAGCTGTAACTCGTAAACGAATCATATTAGGGCATATGTTTATATGAACTTCATCAATAAAAATTACATCGTCTAAAAATTATTCGTTTTCGTTAATTTTGTGGAAAATTTCAATAGCGAAATTGAAATATTTTTCTCCATTATCAGGTTTCAAACTGGTGCAGTAGTTGGATTTCAAATGCGTGTAATTTCAATTTTTTGTGTAAAACATTTTAAATTATTTTTTTCGGAATATCTAAAGGCTTCGACAAGAGATGGATTTCTTAAGGACTTCTGATCGCAGATTATTTAATTCGTTCAAACACTTTCGTCTGATACTCGTGGTCTGCCTGTTGATTTTTCCTTGAGAAAGATCCAGTTTCTTCAAACTGTTTGAACCAACGTCGTATATACATTTTTTTTCATGTGGTAGTTCTTTTCTATATTCGCGTCGAAAAGCACGTTGAACTAAAATTACGAACTTTAACTCAGCCTGCCACAAGACACACTGCTTTTTCTTGAACAGAGAACATAATAATGAACTAAACACACCTCAGCAACAATACAAAAAGTAGTGTGATGGTTTGAAATGATGTTACAGAAACTTTTGCGTTGGAGGCTATCAGGGCTTTCAACATAACTTCTCAAAATTTCCCTACTGCCTTGATCTGAATGACAGAAATCCCACTAATTTTTTTATAAAAACTGTATTTAATAATAATAATAATAATAATATTCCGGTTTTTTATTTTCATTTATTTTATTTTGATAAAACTGTTACATTCAATTTTCATTTAAATAAATAAATTTTACGTAACAGCGTATTTGATTGTATTATTTCCATTTTAAAATTTTGTTCATATAAAGGGTAGCGAAGGGAAAGTTTTGTAATCCTTTGCCGATTTTTTTAATATTTGTGTAACAAAGTTAAAAATGATTATATAACTTAAAAATAGGTTTTAAATAGGTCAAAATACGTTTTAAATAGATGATCCAAATTAAGGAGGTATCCAAAATGACAGCTATCTTTATCTTAGGAATTCTGCGACGGTATTAATTTGTATGCATTAAGAAAAAGTTTCTTAAGAAACAAAATTATTTAGTTAACTAAATAATTTTATTTATTATTTAATTAACTAAATAATTTTCATTAATTCATTTGTTTTTATAGTCTGTACGTACTAAGTTGAATTCGATTTTTTTTTATACTATTCTATTTTAAATTGCTTGAATAATAATTACGTTCAAAAAAAAAAAATTGTAAATGATTATTATTTAATTTTTAGTAATTTTTCAATCGGATTACTTTGTTTAAAGTAGTGTTTTTTTCTTTTATCGTAGTAGATTAATTGAATTTCTTTTACTTGACTGTTACAGTTTACTGTTTTGTGTTTTATTTTTGTATTTACTTTATTTCCCCGTAGACATCTGTTTCATACATTTCAGACTATTTATATTATAGTACTTACTTTCGTATAGTTATACGGTATTACACTATTTTAATGCACGTTTGTATTTGTTCTATTTTACAGTACTATTATTAATACGTGATTCTACAATGAGTAATAGTTAGTCTGCTTCTTTCACGATAAAAAGGAGACATAAATTAATGCCCTTTTACCGTTCATAGTACTTTTTAATATTAACAGGAAACGTGTATATTTTATAAATAATAATAGTTATTTATTATTGTTTAATTAAGTTCCATTTATAGTATGCTATAAGTCAATTTTTTAAATAGGTGATTTTTTTATCTCCTGTATCAGACTGTATCGAATCGGTCCGTTAACTTCCTATTATTCATTTTAAGGCTTAAGGACTGTAAAATTTAAAGTGCAGTTTTTCTATTGTAGTTCAAGATAATGAAGGGGAATAACATAAAAGTAACGTATTAATCGAATTATTATTTTTTATTTTTTTTTGTAGTGAAGTGAGTTTAGTAATTAATTAGTGTGAATTGTAATTAGCTGTGAAGTCCATATTATTTATTTTTAAACATTTCTTAAAGTAATGTCGTTTTTTTGTGCTTTGTTACGAAAGATTTTAGTACAGAAATAAGTATTTCATTCAGAGTGACACATAAAGAGTTGCGTAACTTTCCAGGAATCATCCGTGACAGAATTTTATTTCAAATACACTATAGCGGTTTTAAATATGAATGACATTATTATTATTGCCGATTTCTGTGGTGGACTGGTGGCGTCTCGGCCTTTAACCCTGAGGTCCCGCGTTTAAATCCCGGTTAGACATGGCGTTTTTCGCACGCTATTAGATTTATTCCATTCACTATAAAATTCCATCGGTAACTGAAAGCGGGCGTAAGCTTGTTTGTTGTTATTGTATAAATAAATGAATTCAATACAGGCTTGGTGATTAATTTTAAATATAGAATTTAATAAACGACTTTAGAAATCGATTTCTATTAACCACTCATCTCAGGAAAGGTCGACCTGAGACTATACAAGACTACACTTCTTTTACATTCATACATATCATCCTCTGATGATATGATAACCACCTTTCGGTCGTTCTGTAGGCTAAACTGAAAAAGAAAGAAATCGATTTCTACAGGTTTTTCTAAAGATTCTGGAGATATTTCACTAAGCGACAGAAGGTTCCGTTTGACCTCCTTGGCCGATAGATGCCTATAATTCACAGTTGTAATATTAGTTTTAGTGAAATATATATTTTTATAAACAAAAATATTTTAGATGAATATGGATTCCATTTGAATGCTTTTACCTGACTGGACTCCAGAATCCTTAAAATGAATATCAGGTTGTAAAGATGACCCAGTAAAGTCTCCCACTTTTTGATCGACTGCAGCGCTGTCAGTGGAGCGGCGAGAGAAATGAGCGGTTGTCGCTTCCGCTTACCACTCTCCTGCCGTTTTCAGTCGTCATAACGGTTTGGTCCGGAGCTCATCGCGTATACGCAGTCAAAATGATTTTCAAAAGCAGCAGTTCGTGATTACAGTGCAAAGAACTTTTCGCTTAATGTTTACTATTCCACGTAATGAAAATTTTCCTGATCGGAAGACTATCTTGCAGTGGGTCGAAAATGTCCAAACGACGGGTTGAAAAAAAAATCATTGAGCCGACATGAAAGTGCTCGTACGCCTGAAAATATTGATGCTGTGAGAGAGTCTGTTGTGCAGTCCCCAAAACATTCTGCAAGGAAGCATACTGCAAATTTTGGGCTTCCTACCGAGAGTGTAATAAGAATTTTACAAGAAGACCTGCACTTTCACTCATAAAATTATGATGTATAGAAATATATATATTGTATTCTGAGTATATACTCATATATATGTGATATCCTTTTTATCTAGTTTGAAATCTTCAATTGTGTTTCGAAATTGTATTCTAACATTTTTTTCCATTTTTTTTTAATTTTTGTAGATTTTGGTTTACGTCCCGGTGCCACCCTATTTTGGTTTTTCTATATTTGTAAATGGTTAAATAATTGTTTTGTAAGTATATTCTTCACTCATTCTATAAATATGACCAAAAAACCTCATTCTTTTCTACATTTCCGTTTTTAAATATTTTAATTCTCGGTAAATTTCTTTGTTAGGTTTTAATCTATAACCTTCCTCTATTCTTTTGGATCCAAAAATCTTCTTTATGATTCTTATTTCTCCTTTTGAAAGATCTCTTACATTAAACTTTCCTAAACATATAAAGCTTCATATAAAGCTTTTGCACAAATTACTATTTTGTTGTGTCGTGATTTAACTTTACAGTTCAAGAAGAATTTCTTATTTTTAACATCCTCTGTCGGTGTATAAACTGTTTTCATTTTAGGAATTCTATTCAATTTAGATTATTTTTTACGATAGATATTATTTGAGCATTTTATTATTTTTACATTTAAAAATAAATTTATTACATATTATTATTTATACTTAAGAAAAATAATTAATTTATTTTTTGTTATATGGCTTTATTTAATTATTCTAGGAACTAGTAATGTCGGCTCTGTAAAATAACATTTTTAAATCTAGTATTTAAATAAGTCGGTAAAAATATTTATTTAATTGAATGCCAAATGAAAACTGTTAGATAAAAAGAATGTTTCAACCGAGTACTTTGTTGTCACGTGGAAAATTCTACGTAACAAACATATATTTTTTACACAAGAAGAAATTTGTAAAAACTGAAGATAAATAACAGCTAGGGAGGACTTACTTAATATCGTTTCATATAGGTTGGCCTTTAGTTATTTTGTCGTAATAATAAATATAATTAATAGAAATCTCGTATTTAGATGGTTTAATTTTTTTTTAACGGGTTCTTAGAGAACTAAACGGTATCTTTTCTATAAAACATCATTTTTTTAGGAAGATGGATGCGAATGTGACGATCAAGTTATAAGTACCATTATTAATTTCTTATGTAGATAATATAAGTATGTATATGCCTTACTGAATACTGCACAATACATGTCGATCGGAATGTCAACTATTGGACTATTGGACTATTGGACTGACGCACTTATTCAGTATTGTAGTTGAATTTTTTTGTAGAAATTATTGACATAGAAGTCGAGCCATGTTTACATTCCTTTACTGGCTGTATATTTGTTAATAATATTGTATATACATTAAATTTACCTTCCGTAAAGATATGCATAAACGATTAAAATACCTCCAGGAATTGGACATTAATTCACTGTAAAAAGATAACATTTAATTTCCTTTCGGAATATCGCTATCGAGTTATTATATCGACTAATAACACGAACATATATCAATTAAATTACAGTTCCAAACCATTTTATTTTATGTATTTTACAATATTTATTTTTTACGCCGGTGAATTTTAATTGTGTAGCTAACTGCTTCGTAGCAAATAGCAACTGCTTCGTAGAATATAATTATTTATAGAAATAATTTCTGTATTTACTGCTTTATTTTTTTTCTCCATTTTGGAGTTTTTGTAGAGATCTCTGCTTCATTAATATATATTTTTTTATGAAATTTAACTAAAGGTATGATTTAAATAGAACCAGCTACCAATGAAAAGTTTAAGATTTTCCCGAACGAACACTCTTATTATTATTATTATTATTCTCTCAATTATTAATTCATTTCTAACAAAGTTATTATTATCTGTAACTTCTAATCACGCTAATTAATATACAGTAAAACTTGGTTATAACGAAATTCAAGGGGCTGATCAAGTATGCTTCTTACAGCCGAGTGCTCGGTAATTCCAAGTTGCCACCTCGTAACCGTAAATTTTTACACCCTCATTATCTATTACAATACAAAAAATATACTTTATACCTAAGAAGAAGCTGCTTTTAAATAAAATATCGATGTGTTTTGTGTTGTAGACTAACAAATAAAATTTAAATGTAATACAATTTTTAGACGCTAATACATTTTGATTTTTCAGAATTTACCAAAATTGTTAGCGTACAATGAATTACAAAAAAAAAAACAAACAAAAACCGTAATAAGTATGCAGTAAAACTTACCAAAATCATCGAGGAAAGCGACAAAGGGAACACCATTCAAACACACGTTTTAATAACATTTACGTTTACGTAAATGTGTTTACGTACATGTTTACGTACATACGTAAATGTGTGTGTTTAATAACACACGTTTTTACGTACAAACTGTATTTATTAAATCTAAAAAATCATTTTAATCTATTTTTTCTTCATTCTAACAGAATAGACCAAAACGTAATTGCGCAAACAAACGAATTATCCTTAAAATAATCGTTTATTTAATAATCTTATATCTGTCATTATCAAAACAATTTTGCAGTTTATTCAAGTACTCCACAGATTCATCACTAACATTATTAGTCTCACTAAACTCCGTTAATTTTTTAAAACATTCTTTGGCGTCAATCATCGATACGACTGGGAGAGTAGTAGATTAATCTTCGTTTTCAGTTTCAGCTTCGCTATCACCTGCACGACTATAAGTTACCTTAGTAATAATGTCTTCATAAGTCGGAATTTCTGTAGTGTGTACATCTTCATCGGCTGTTGCGTAGTCACCTATTGAGTACTCTTTAAAGGCTGATTTTCTGTCGAGTTAAGAGTTTGAATCTATTCTGAGAGTGTTGTCTTCATCATGGTAATCTTCCGTCGAAATATGGCTGGAATGAGACCGGATTTTTTAAAACTGTTTCGAATTGTAGCATGTGATACGTTACACCAACCTCTCGCTCTTTGTCAAAACCTGAATTTTTCAAAATCACTCGTAAGTTTTGTTGAAACTGTAGATGAAGAAAGTCCATGTTTTTTGCAAACATTTGAATTTGATAGGCCATGATCCAGTTCTTGGATAATTTGGATTTTTTTCACTCACCGACAGTTGTTTTCTTTTGACGCCCGATATCGTTCATTACAAATGAACCGGAGTTAATAGAGTACATTTAAAAAAAAATACATTTTATAGTTTTTTTAGCAAGAAACATTAAAATGAAAACGCATTCACTGACGCGACTACAGTATTTTTTTTCCCTACTCTCCCCGACCGGATATTCATTTAAGTATACTCAGTCGGGAAGAGTGTCCTTTTACTCTAAGGGAGTGTCCCCCGCCCACCGGCTGTACACCCGGCACGGCAGGTTAGCTCCCCCGGTCTCGGATCTTTAATTTTATTTTATTCGCCTGCCTCTAATCCCCTGCCTCGGAGACGGGGTATGGCTACGCCACCTCCCATCCCCTCAGCAGGGAACCGGGTCTCGGTCATTAAGCCTTTGCCTCTAATCACCGGCACCGACCTCACTAAGCGCCGAGGCACCCGCAGGAGCGGCACTGCCAACCGGGACTCGGTCTTTTATTTGTCCCACACTCCTCAGGAGTTCTCCCCTTCTCAGGAACCCGCACACCACGGCGTACGGGCCCTCCACGGAGGGACTGTCCTCCCTACCCTAATTTCACAAACCCCTTCTTCTGTCCTCTTCTTCCTTGGTGCGTAAGATTTCCCCGGCAAACCTACGGAACCAATCCCAGTTATCGTCACTATAGACCATCCAATTTAAGAGGTTTTCAGGTGTAAGTCCGTTGTCCGAAATTTCTCTTCTATTTGGAGCCCATCTTGGGCATACAAACACAGTGTGTTCCGCATCATCAGTCTCTGGGCAGTACACACATTGTGAGGTAGGTCTTTTTCCAATTCTAAACAGATAATGGCCGAACGAGCCATGCCCCGTCAACAGTTGTGTCGTATAAAAATCTACATTACCTAGTCTATTACTAGTCCACGTATTTATGTTGGGGATTATTCGCCTGGTCCAATCCCCAACTCTAGAGTGTGTCCATGTATCCTGCCACTCTTGATTAATTAGTCATTCAACCTCATCTTTGGACATACCCCTATATCTAAGTGTTCTTCCTTTAATTTGTAAATCAATGGGTATAACCTTCGTTAATATACACAACGCGTCGTATGACACTGTTCTGTATCCCGCGGCTACACGCAATAAAGCAAGCCTGTGTACTCTTTTTAATTTTGTTTTGTTTCTCTGAATATTCATTGTATCTTCCCATATCGGGGCCGCATATAAAATTGCTGACGTGGTAGCCGCAGTTATCAGTCTTCTTATTACCATTTTCGGTGTACCATGGTTCTGGAAAAGAGTCCTCAATGGCTTAATGAAAGGAGTGACCTTCTTACAAAACATCTTTACGTTTTTTCTAAATCTTAGGCTTTTATCCAAAAGAACCCCTAAATACTTTGCTTCTTTGACCTCCTTAATTCTCTCTCCTGTAATGTTTATATTGAGGTTTCTAATAGGTCTTCTACCTGAAAACACCAAACAACAGGATTTGTTAGGGGATATCTGTCTTCCTACCAGCCATTTTCTAAAACCATATTGCTCCTCATGTAAACAATCTTTTTCCTCGATTTCTTCTCTGAGTCGGGTTTCTAGTAGTCTTTCGACTACCTTACCCATGTTATTTGTAATACAGTATTACTGTACTGTATTTGGCTACTGGGTATCCGATCGATCACTTTAACGCAATTCTGTTTGTTTAACTAATTCTATGGTACAGTACTGTATTTTTAAACTGAAAATTATGACTACTGAATTTATAAATGGGGGTAGGACAGGCAAAATTTATTTTTAACCTCGCCCCTCTACAGACTTTCACTTAAATCGTTTAAAATGTGCTATTAGTTTGAACCTGTTTGGGCGGTTTTGACGAATCATTGTTTGGCCCCAGTCTTTCCTTTTATAATCTTTTGTTTACCCTTCAGACCTGACGTGAACAAGCCTAAGATAAAATGTCACAATCTCTACATATAAATCGTAAATCATGAGGAAAAGTAAAGAATACTTTAATGTTTTTACGGTTAACCTAGAAATGAAAGTTAAAACAGAATTTCAATATTTCCCGCTTGTTTGGATTTTTTTGTGTCCACCGTTAGGTATTGCTTCAGAGAATGAGATAAATGATTTTTAGCGTGTGAAAATGCCATGCCTGACCGGGATTCGAACCTGGGGCCTCCGGATGAAAGGCCGAGGCGCTACCACTCGCGCCACGAGGCCGACCCCCGCTTGTTTGGTTGAGATAACAATTATAGTTTTAATATATTTAACACGTATATCAAAAATCGGTGTTAAAAAGAAAGAAAGACTTGTTCAACTATTTTTGTAAATTATTTTTCATAATTATTCTTGATAGATGTGTATAATTGTTAGTCGGTTTTTTGTTTTTTAATAATTATTTTATTTAGCGCTTTTTTTGGTATTTTCATCTACAATTCAATATTATAATCATTTAAATACGATGCTGGTATAGATTTTTTTTTATTTCAAAATAAATTGCACTAAATAGAAATTTGAATGTTAATGAATGATGCTTGGTAAGTATGTGCTAGCCACAGGGCATTCCTGTTTTCTTTTGTTGAACACTATTTTCACTTGTATCTGGAAAACGATGAATTTTTCTAAAAAATCACAAGAGGCAAAAAGTGTTTATTTTTTATCCTTTTATGAAATACTGTCATTGAATTTTTAAATAACGCATGTATATGCTAACGGCGATGTATTCGTTTTTCCTTATGCTGAGCACATTTTTCGCTTTTGCCTTTCAGCAAATTTTTCATCAATTTGGTGAAAGGCAAATTGATGAAAATTTGCCAGATGTTACACGTAGAACTGCTTTTGTATTTGGAATGAATTTTAAGTTGATTTTACAGAGATTATCCCCTTCATATGTTGTTATTATGCCAGAGACAACACAGACAAGTTAGGTTCACGAAGACGGGTGGGGATTTTTCTCGCTTTATGAATGGCTTTTTTAAGTGCGCCTAAAAATGATCGTGTTAACTCAGTTTTCTGTTGTAGGTGATCAATCACGTTTCCATGTGTACACCGATATAGTCTCGCGTCGGTGGGTGGGTTTTTAATCATAGATCATGCGTGCACTTCGGTAGGGAAGGGAAGGAAAGAAAAAGGTACGAAGTCTCTGTATGACTTTGTACCACAAGGTAGGATCGCGTCTTCTCCGTCTTATACACGTAGATTAACACATTTCACTATGAAAATTAATCGTGATTTAAAGTTACACTAAAGTACTACAGGGTTGCGAGACGGGAGAGTATCGTACATACTTTACATGTGGTGGGATACAGTAACACACAAATAGGACTCACATGTAGGGGCTCTCCTGTCAAATGAATGCAGATACCAAGTGTGCATTAGCAGGAAGGAGTGGAAATATCCCTGACAATAATATTAATTTAAGTTTTGTTTCAAGAAACAAAAACCAGCGAATACAAAAAAATATTTAAAGAAAATTATAAAATTGCACTAATGCATTAATTTCATTTGTAACGGTAACTTTTAAAATAAATGTTTTTGATTACTATTATTAAAAAATAAACATGTAAAAATACATCAATAGAATAAATCTACAACAAACTTGAGATAAAATTGTTTATTCACTAATGAAACAATAAAAATCTGGTTTCATCATTTATTCAAATACTTTTATTTATTACTAAAAACAATTACTCATGAAAAACACACGGTTGATGTATCAGTATAATGTTGCAGAAAGAGTAGTATAATTTGTATCACAACAAGAGCCTGCCCCTCACAGCCGAGTTTGTATTTTGGTTCGGCGCACTGTACATATAACTACATATTTTAAATAAATTAAAGGAAAGAATTTTTATATTCTTCGGTAATCTGTTAAAAATAACAACGTAGTATAATATAGGGCCCTTTCTCTTGAAAACTGTTATTTTTCGCGTTTCTATACGTACAAAATTTCTCTTCCTATTACGAACCTTTAATAGTTCCCTGAAAAAGATTAAAAATTTATTTAATTCAGAGGTTCCTAGTTTTTTTCTTTTAATATTTAAAAATTGCGTTAAAAATAAAAAAGATAAAAAATAATTTTTCTTTAAAATTACCTTTTATTACGTCGAGATTGTAATATTATCAGTTTTTATAGCAGTCTGTATAAAGAGTTGCTTTAGTTTAGTATATATAATTTTACGCTACATATACATTTTACACATTTTATACGATAACCGCCCAAAAACAACACACAGCACAATAATATAAGAAGTACGAGCATGATTTAAGTATAATTTAAATTTTGTTCAAATATTATTACTATTTGACGATTATTTTTGGTTTTAAATAAATAAAAGAGTAATTGCTGTTAAAAATTAGGATTTTTTTTTTGTTCTGTAAAAAGTTAAAATTAAAAATAAATGCTACCTGATAAAATATTGTAATGTAAGTAATGAGAGCAAAATGAAAAAAAAATAAAATACGTGCGTTGAATTATATGCATTTTAAATAAAGTGAAATAATGGATGCTGCAAATTATACATTTAAACCGTATGATTGTTGATTTAAAAAAATATGATGTGAACAACACATGACTTCCTTGTACCGTCTATTAAATTACATTTACACATTTAAAAAGAAAATAAAGTACATAAAATTTTATTTCATTAATAACATCTGATATTTTTTTTTTATTGTTATTATTGAATTATAATGTATTGTAATCTTTATTTACAACCAGAGGTTAATAATTATTAATAATTAAATATATTTAAATTAATAAAAAAGTTACAAAAAAGGTGATGAAGTCTGATTCGAACCGATGTGCCGTCCTCTTGTACGATCCAAATATTTCATTAATTAAAATTCTATTTGGTTATAACTCTGGAACCAATGATAATAAGTATCATTTATGATATATCTTTAAAAAGCTCTCAATGAGGGCTTATTACTGCAGTTACGAAAAAGTCCAAAATCCAAATTGTTTTGGATTTTGGGCTGTTTTGACACCTTTGGTTCAGTCGATTGCAATCAAAAGGGGAGTTGCACAACTAGATGTTACAACAGTTCTAAATCCAAAATTTCAACATTCTACGGTTAATCGGTTTTGAGTTATGCGAGATACTACGTGCGTACAGACGTCATGCCGAATCTATTGAAAATGGATTCAGCGATGGTCAAAATGGATATTTCCGTTGAAATCTGAGAACCGAAATTTTTCGCGATCACAATACTTCTTTTACTTCGTACAAGAAATAAAAAAAAAACTAAGCCCTCGAGCGTGTTTTAGGGTTTTCTTGCAGGTCACTATTGCAATTCTTGTGGGCCTTTTGACTGTTTTCTTGCACTTTCTACACCCAGAATTTGTTGTCGCTGTGAGTGTACAAGTGACACCGACTTTGTTTTGGAACCCTTGAGTTGTGATCTGCATTTTAACTGCGGTTGGATCTGGTTCATTCCAAGATCAATAAAGAAAGGTTGTCTAGTCTTTTCTTTATCTGCAGCAATTCTTGTGACTTACGCATTTACACCCGCAATTTTCATGATTCCATGCCACACTACTAACGGCCACTTTTTACTCTTCTACTGAGAGTACAGTTGGAACATTTTTAATCTAATGAATCAACACCAGATTTAATAGTATTATTAATTTCAATTATTTTAGATTTATCTTCGTGTTTGCATTGTAGATGATAAATTTACACTCTTTCCTTTCTTGGAAACGTATGAACAAATTGTTTTGTCACTGGTAAAATCGAAATTAGAAGAATGATCCGGTCACTTAATTGTTTTGAAGGCTGGTGGTATTTCCTATCTGTTACTACCAATCGTTCCTACATAATTTAGACCTTTCAATGACAATTCGTCAACAAGCTGTAGTGATATGAACCAGTTGCCTGCTGTTATATTGTTGTTATTGAAAACTGGTTCTCCAAGATGAAGAACAGACGCAGTAGTAATCAGCAGTTATTTCGGTTTAGGAATGTAGTTCTTCCTGTGCACACATAGGCATTTCTGTAGATAACATGTTCTAGAATCATACAAAGACATAACTTTCAAACCGTATTTTACTGATTTACTTTCATGTAAACTCGAAACGTACATCTTCCTCGGAATGGTAGCAGCATCTTGTCGATTGTGAGGTATTCTCCACAGGAACTAGTTTTCTTTACTACTCACTATCAATCTACTGATCGGATATCGGTGCAAGTTGGTCATCTTTCAATCGTTCCTAACGAGTTTCCTCATTGTCAAAACGAATGGCTCCAAGTAAGAATAGAAACCGTTTTATTGTCATGGTACATCGAAAAATATCCTTTTCCAGATCGATTTTTTGTAAATAAAGATTCAACATCTTCATGATTGGATTTAAACACTCCACTCAAGCACAGAAGGCCTAAAAGTGTTTCAGTTTCCACTATATCAGTGTGTTTAACAAACTGACAGGCCATAGCAGTTTGGCCGTAAAGAGTAACTAATTCAGTTATCTTTTCATTTTTGTGTTCAACAATTATTTTAATCATATGTTTATCGGTAAAAAGCCGCCAAGCTTCTTGCGGCTGTATAGGTTTATTATTCTTTGCATTACCAGGTAATTTGCTATCAATATTGTTAGCTCTAATTCTACTAGTTGCTGGCGGTTTTTGGTCTATTTAAATTTATATTTGCGGTAGTCGAGATTGCATTTTCTTTGCCTACCTTTGCATTAATTATCTTCAAAAAATTATTCAACTGCGACGCCGTGGTAACACTTTACCCTCGACCACGTACACTCCTGGGTGCTTCACCGCGTTTATGAACCACCGTTTATAAATCCACCAACTTCAGCCTGAACTGTTTCAAATTTATCGTCTTCTGTTTCAAAACAGAAGACTGCTTTGAAATAGTCTTCTTGATCTTCAGATGTAGTCAGGGTCAATGTGTACATCATCATTGCTAACAACATCTGAGCAATTGGCAGACTCTTCTGAGTCTGTATTGTGATAAGATAGAGCATCGAAATAATCTGTTAACTTTTCTTCCAGTGCGTTCAAAATTAATTGTTCATCCATTATTTTTAGATTACAAATGACACTAAAAATACGAATTTGACGCACTTATAATAAAGACGAACACGAAAGTAATACTAACTTATTACAATAACTACAGATAAATTACGATTATAAATTTAATGTACAATAAATGATTACGTAAAAAACACGCTAATGAATTACGAATACATTACGCAAACATTATACAAACGGTATGATTGGGTCATGTCAAATCCAGACAATATTAAGTGCTGGTAAAGGCAGTTACTTTTATACGGATTTGAATACTAGATCGTGGATACCGGTGTTCTGTGGTGGTTGGGTTTCAATAAACCACACTTCTCAGGAATGGTCGACTTGAAACTGTACAAGACAACCCTCATTTACGTTCACACATATTATCCTCATTCAACCCGTGAAATAATACATTACGGTTATTCCGAAGGTGAAAAAAAGACTCCAATGTATAGCACTAACACGACACACGAAACTTTCAGTTATTTATGGCATATACAATGGCGGCTCGTAGCTAAAATTAGTGGAGGTGCTGCTCCAGAAAATCTTTTTCTGGACCTTTCCAAGGCCATGGTTAAAGTTTTCTGTAAAATAAAATACCTCTCTTCGCAGCCTCGCTTGCAGCTTCATATTTGCGCATGCGCACAACAGCCAAACACCACGCCGCTGGAACTGTGAAACGCACTCTTCCATACAAACATTTTTGTATCTTTTTCATAAACTGGGGGATGGCTACTGACATTAAGCTGAAGGATTATATATTATACAAGTGTAAAGAAAGAATTAAAGAAAAAAGGACTCTTATTAAATGTTATCAATAATATCAAGTGGAAATAGGGGGTGCTGCAGTTCCACAATTCCTATACACGAGCCGCCCCTAGATATACGGTAGAGTGGGGATGTATAGGAGAATACAAAAAATGACAGCGCTGCGGTAGTTGGCTCTGTTGAGAAAAATGAGAACTAAATTTGTTTGGGTAACTGGTATTCCGGCCATACCAATTAAGAGTTAAGCTTGATGTTCGTCTTCGATCGAGGTTGACTAAAAGGATTCTTTTTCGTCAAGTTTTTATTTTTTATGAGTCTGTATAAATATTCGTAGCGGTATTATTTATTAATTTATTACAATCGCTTCTGGATTATTTTTGCTTCATTAATTTATTATTACTAAATAGTTTGTACATTGTTCCCTTGACTGATGATAATCAAAATGATTTATGTAATTGTAGGTTTAAAAAGTGTTATTTTTAAACTCTGAGCGTTTCTTATGGTCAGATTATTATTATTATTTTTTTTTTTGTGAAGGATTTCGCAGTCATGTTTTATTATTTTTTATCAGATTATTAGTTTAATAATTAAAAGTTTATTATTATGAATTATTTATATTTCTTGTAATCTGTCTTCTAGTCTTGTAATTGTCTTCTAGTAACCTCCTAGAAGACGTTACTTCGGTTGGTCCCAAGTGGGGGGGTAGCTAAAGACTACCCCCCCTCCCATAGTGCAGCTTGAAGCTGATATCCCGACGGGGTCCCTCTTGGATCATTAGACATCACGACATTCCTCCCGGTTGCCATAGTGACTCTCCCCAAGATGTCTACCTTTCTCTTCCCTGTCACCTAGTTTGGGTCCGGGTATGCACCCCACCGATATCCCTCTGAATCGCGCGCCCACCTCCCAAACCTCGAGGGTCCTCAGTGCGTCATCAGAACCTCCTGATCCAGCCATCTTCTGGACGCGAACGCCCTCAGCAAAGAGGCAGACTCCCTGGTCCTGCACGTGTCTGTCTTTGATATCTACTTTTGTCCATTCATTTATAACTGAAGTAAATATTAGTAAATATTATATTACAAGTATATATTATATTACTTAATATTATAAGTCATGACCGGGATTCGAACCCTTTCATCCGGAGGTCCCAGGTTTGAATCCCGGTCAGGCATGGCATTTTCATACCTACAAAAATTGACAATCATCTCATCCTCTGAAGTAATACGTAACGGTGAGGTTAAAAAAAAAATAATTATAACTCAAGTAAAAGTGTTCTGTAGTTCATCATATTATGTTATGTTTGCGTATGTTTTAATAGTTTTTTTTTTAATTATTACTGTACATTAACTTTTGTCTGTAAAAAGATTTTTGCTTTCGATGTATGTACTGATTATTTTTTTGCAGTTTTGTATTTGTGTATTCTTTGTTTATTAATAAAAATCCGGCATACACATATATTTAAAAGATGAGCTAAATTGATAAGAAAATGTCAATTAAAAATATTATCATAGGATGTTCCTATGAGTATATTCTACATTTTGTTCAATTCAATTCAGATTTAGCAAAGCTGATAAAAGTTTACTATTAAAACAGGAAAAATCACGAGAATATCACACACCTTCATTACAAAAAAAAAAAAAAAATAATAATAATAATGAAAGTAGAATCAGAGTATGGTCTGCATATTTTTATTTTGGGCCCGTTGGTTGGAATTTCATTACATTCTATCTGATTCAGATCAATACAGTTTAACACTTTAGCAGTTTTGGCGTAGGATCCACACCACAAACCATCGTTCTCTTTGTCTTTCTATTTGTTTCTCTCTTTGCTATGCGGCTGTGCGTGTAAACGTGTGCGACATTTGTGGGTACATGTATATTAGTGTCGCAGATATAATTTTAGAACTCCTACAGTATTATCTGTGTGACGAATTTAAAGTTTTTAATTAAATTTAATAGTCGGTAAGTTTAAAATGTCGTGTAGCTGTTAACATTCTAATTTGAAATTTCTGACAATTTCACTATTAAATAAAGAAAATTTAATGAAGAAAAGCACACACACATACACACACACACTAGAATGAAAAGTACAATAATTTTAAAAGCAGTTTATGATTTCTACAACATTCTTAATTTTATTAGTTTATTTTCAAAACATCTTAAATACATTTTCTCTTTCTGCTAGAGAAATACATTTTAATTTAACTTTCCGACTGGAACTGAGCGAACTGCAAGTATAATTTTAAAAACATTCAGTGATGACGTAAAGAATAAAATTTTCATCTGTAAAATAAAAATTTTATTGATTATTTATTTATTTATACTATACTATTTTTAAATAGGATAGAAAAATAAAGGAAAAAAAGTCCTTTAAATATTTAAAAATAATCTTTAACTTTAAACTTTAATCTTAAATTCTATCTTTATCTTAAACTGTCTTTTTAATCTTAAACTTTCCAAAAGAGAACATGAAGAAAAGGAAATTGTTATTCATAAATAAGACAAAGATGAAACTGTTAACGGTATTTTTAAATTTATGGATAGAGTGGAGCCAGGTCGCCATTTGTGATCATCACAAAATCAAACTAGCGGGCTGTGAGATCCATGGTGGTTCCTCAGTCAACTAATTATATGCGGTATAACTATTACATGGCCTTTTTGGAAAGGTTCGAAAGAGTTTCACGGTCCAGAGGTAATATCAATTAATACTCCTGTTCATTGCTGCCATCTGGTGCCATGCTGTTCAGGTGCCATGAGGATCACCGGTGACCTCAGGTTTTTTTTTTACTATTATTTCAGGTATATTTTGTATATTTTCAACACGATTGTATAATAGTTTATTTTTAACTATATATTTGTATTTGACGGCCCCTGATGAATGTTTTTTCTTATACATTCAACGTGTTATGTACTACTGATATTGACGTGTGTTGCCTACTGATATTGTTGAGCTAAAACTTCGAATTAACGCCGCAGCCGAGAGGGTTGCTGGCTACAGTCTGTAATGAAATCGACGTCAGTTGGGATGTATGTCGCATTACAAATGGAAGTCACATCAAATCAAAGTGAATGTTGAATGATAAATTTGATGTGTTTTTCTAGGAAATGTGACCTCAACCGAATCTGTAAGTTATCTAAATAAATATTTATATGCTTTTAAAGTTAAGATGTCCTTTTTGAATCACCTGTATATTAAAAATTGACTAAGTAGAAATATCTACCTGATAATCATCATTCAGAGATCTGCGGTAAAACCTGGATTTCTTACGGTATTTCTAATATATTTAGATTACTTTCAGGGTTAAATTTCTGGTATAATCATTTCCAATCTACAATTTTTTTTTTTACTTCGTTTTATGAATAAAATTTGAAAATTCAGTACAATGTGGATGAGATCTATGTTTACAGAATCGCTAGTGTGAAGAGGAGGCAATAAAATATTTCAAAATTGATTTGAGATCAAAGTAACAATCGAAGGAGAAATGATTTCGAATTTACTGATTATATAATTTAATTTTAAACATAGTTAGAAAGAATGGATCTTATGGAATAAATTTATTTTTATTCTTTAATCATTGGGTCGTCTTAGTGCCACTCGTTATTTGTTTTTTTTTATTACTAATATTTTAACCCGGATTTAGTGCATTCTTAGCCATCTGTTTTACATATTCCAATCTTTGTCTTTGTCTAGAGAGAGAAATTAAGAGAATTTCATTCTCTTAATTTACGACCAACCGACACAGTTTGTCTCTTTAAAAGATTCTATTATATATTTATCTAAAGTATATAATGTAGATTTATTTGTAGAAAAGAAATTTAATTTGAAAATAAATAAGAGTAAAACAAAGATAATGTACAACTTATATATGCAGCTAAAGATTATCTAGAAGTAATAGAATTTTAATAATTCAGAAAATATTAAATATTTTTGCAATTGTTGAACAAAAATTGTTCGATGTAAGTAAGGAATGTATAAATTTATATTAGCTCAAGAGAAAAGAAGATTGTTGCAGATAAAGAATTTACGGTAGAATCAAAAACAGATTTAGGAATTAAAAATAAATTCTTTAATCATATTTTTTGGGAGTATAACACTGTATATTATCGAAACACGGATTATATGATAAGCAGAAAAGTAAACTATAAAATTTTGCGATTAGGCGTTACAAAAAAGGAGAGATTAAAGCATTGAGACAGAAAAGAAAATTTTTACGAAATAAAAAAAATCGATAATAACAGATTAAACTACCCAAATCTAATGAATTTATTATTGGAAGGAAGCGTTAAGGATAAAACCTATAGAAGGAGGTAAAGGGGAGGCGTGAGGGAGGTAAATATGCAATACGTTGGATAAAACAAATATCTTGAAATTGTGACATCAAACTGAACAGAAAGGAAAAGAGAAGTGTATGAAATCAGTTAAATGATTGATGACAAAAAAAACCATACAACAGGAAGTTAAATAAAAAAGTTACTTTTTTATTTTCACCATCTTTTAGGTAGTTAAAAATAAACTTACGTAAATTTCTAACTTAGAAATAAATATTTAAAAATTAATTTCGACTTTGATATTTAAAAGCATGCACGCATGTACACAGCGCAATATTAAGTGGGGTTATATTTGCAAAATTTTGAGAAAATTGACTCCAAGAAACTATTTACCTCACCACCCCTGTAAATATTATCTTCAAAGGTTTACCAATAAATTTCCCCATGTACACAACTCCCCGAGTCACAAAATTTCATAAAAATCGATTTATCCTGTGAAAAGTTATTAAGCCTCAAACACCCCAACACCATGTGGATTAGGTCTGGCTCCTGCGTAACTAGAGGGGAAGGTTTTTTAGGGGGTGAGAGCCCCCGCCAGTAGAGCTTTCTCCTCCCCTACGCAACACAAAAAAAAACACCGCAATACACATACATACGTACGTATAAACCCCATTTGTTTTTTTTTGGGGGGGGTACCTCGGTCATGATACGTCGAGAAATGCAAAAACCCCCATACCCCATTTTTCGTTGATTACCATACTTTCCTTGTTGCAGCATAGCTCTTGAGCTATGATGTCAGGAAAATAAAAATTTCAGATGATGTGAGTAAAAATCAAAATATTATTACAGTCGTTCAGTATTTTAATTGAAAGTACACAAGTGTATTTTATCGTTGTAAGTTATCTATAAAATTTAATTAAGTTTAACAAATGAATTATTGGAATTTTTTAATTTAATAAATAAACGAAAAACTACAACAGCAACGCTTGAAAAGCTATGTATAAAATTTTTCTTTATAATCAAATAAAGTAAGATAATTTAAAATTAAGTTTATATCTTTTAATTACTGTTAAATTAAATTTAACTACAACAGTAACTTAGTTGTACGTGTTTCATTGCAGTTTCATGGAATAATATATTTTTTTGCGGTAATACTAGTAAAATAATCAATTATTTTTATTTTACTAATTCGTTTTATCATTAATTCTTTTTTATTAAATTGATCGTCAGTTAAATTGCTTTTATATCAGTTTTTTCCTCTTGTTTTATTTTCTGATAATGAAAATTTATCCTCATATGAAAATGGCAGGCGTATTTTAGATACGGACTGGCAAACTACGTATTTTAGATACGGACTTTTTAGATACGGACTGGCAAAGTACAGGCGAGCTAAAGCAAGGCAGTATGCAGAACATTTTCTTAATGACCGTTTAACGAACGAAAAAGTGTTTCTAGTTAACGTTAAAAGGTTAATAGATAGCGAAAAAATTTTTTTTCATGATCGAGGAAGACTGGGAAGCACAAGAACATTGAATTCGGAAGAATGGATGTAGAAGCATTACTTAGGTAAATCGGAGGACATCCGCATCCCAACCCCGTAGGGTGACACCCACCTTGCGACGCTTCCGGTCGCTACACCCCCCCCCGTTCATAGCCTTGATGGGCCTTAATGGGAGTCGTCTATTACCACCTCACTTTTTACATCACATAGTAGTAAGCCTGGCCTCGTTGGGATACCACCGATGTAAATGCATCGTTAGACATTAAATCGGAACTCGGCTTTTGCCTACACCTTAGGCCTTGTCCGGATATCTTGAATGTCCTACATCGTTTCCCTCTGAACTAGCTAACCGAATTCGCGGAAGCACAAACCCCGCGGTTAGTTCTACTTTTATAGACAAGAAATTGGCTCAATAATCTAGTAAATGTCTCGAGCTTCGCGGCAAATCTAACAACAACATAGCACCAAAAAATGTTGTTCGTAGAAACGAAATTCCCTTAATGAATTCAATTTAGTTCATACCCCAGACTTAGGGTAATTTACGGACTGATCTACAAGGAAGAGGCGGACAGAGTAAATGAAAGAACAGTATGAAAAGGGTTGTAAAAGGCCGTACGACTGTGGGACAGTTACTAAATTTATTAATAACAAGCAGATCCATAACATTAATTCCCTCACGCAGAAATCGACGGAACCATTGACAATATTGTAGCCGGTTTTCTTTGTCGGGCTCAAGAAGTTGATGAACCGTTTGAATGCGATAAGGTCGTAATTGTAATTGTTTGGTCGCCCGATGAACAGTTGATTTAGACAAATTAATTTCAGCACACAAACGTCTGATCGATTTATTTGGCGAGGCGAGTAATCGGTCTTTGATTTCAGTGACTGTATCTGTATTCAACACTGACGCAGATCATTTGTGTTCCTTGTTATTAACAGAACCGGTCTCTCTAAATTTTGCAACTAACTTTAATACTGATGTTTTGTTAGGAGCTGGTTTATCTGGGTACTTATGGCGAAACAAATCTTGCACTGCAACCACTGATTTCGTACGACTGAACAATGAACCACTGAAGTACGACTCAACAACGAAAACACGTTCATCTAGCAAAAACACGATCTTGTCTCTTGCAATACACTGAACGTTATGATTGCATTGTTGTTACTATCGGTAGTGTTCTACTGCGTCGCCGCGATGTTCAGATGTTGGACGAGTCCATTTCAGTAACGAGTAGGGGAGTAAGCTTGACTTTTGAAATTTCATGGATGAGTGATTGATGGGTTGCGTTTTATATGGGACACCCTGTAGTCTTTTGACATGATCTGTAGGTTTTAATTCTTGAACACATTATTTTGTAGAGAAAAAGTATCAGTTCTTTTCTGACAGCTTTATGTTCAGTAACAATCCCACATCTTGCCACTGTGCTTACTTACGCATTGACGTTGATGTAATTTCGACCATAGCATCCAAAATATGAAGCATTTCTGTTCTTTTAGTTTTGGTGGTCTTCGATCAGCGTCTTCAACTGAGACTGGCTCGAAATTTTTTGATAAGAGTTCGAATTGCATTACGGTGAGGAATTTTTCAGTAAACTTGTAACCTTCACGAAAGACTTGCTTAACGAGAAAAATGCGTTGCTTTGCCGAAGGTACCCTTACTTTTTTCGCAACATTGATTCCGATAAACGAAACGAAGATGACGTTTTGATTTATTACTGATCAACGTCCAACAAACCCAAAGGGCAACCAACTTAATGCCGAAAGAACATTAAAATTCTAAAGCTCCACGTAATTTTAAAGCGTACTGCTCAGCGATTTTCCGAACGTACTGTAGTACGGATAAAAAATCCGGTAGAAAATTAGGCCATAGATTTTCTCCATTAGCTTGGTTGTGTATTAATTCATTTTAAAAAGTAAGATGCAATTTCATTTACAATAAATGGCTTAATAGACCGATCGAAATAACTCATTTAAAGGGAAAAAATTGTTACCTGGACTTTTGTAAGTGAAAATGGTAAAGGGGCTTATGATAAAGTAAAACAAATAAATGCTTGAGCGGAGGAGATGGTGGGTTGAAAAGGGGGTTAAAATGGTATTATTGCGATTTCCGGCGAAAGTTGTCTTCAAAAAAATTTGTGGTTATTTAAGACACAGAAAGGTATACTTTCACTAAGTTTCATTAAATTAAATTAATTTTGCGGAAAAGAAAAATAAAAAACGGAAAAAAAGATTTTTGCATTTTTCTCGGAAATTTTGAGTTTACGTTAAAAAGTGCCTCTAAAAAATTAGTAGATTTTTGTATGATTTACAACTTTTGTATTACATTTTTTTTTTCAACCTCCAACTCACCGAATCACTCCTCCGCCGCCTCCGCTCACACATTTATTTATTTTACATTTATTATAAGCCCTTTTACCATTTCCAGTTATAAAAGTCTAGGTAAATTTTTTTTTTAAGTGTAATTTAGTTGGACTATAACATCTTAGTTACTAAAAATGTATTTTAATAAAACTAATGGCAAAAAAGGTATAAAAGATTTTTGTAAATTTACACGATCTCTTTTTTGAGATTTATGAACCGTGTTTACATTGCATTTTTTATTTAGTTGAAAAATTCGATAGTAATATTCAACCAAACATTATGATGTAATGTCGATGTATAAATTAAAAAAAAAAAATGTAATTTACAGACAGAAGAGTAACGAAGGAGAAATTACCATTTTTCATGGATTTTTTTTTTTTTAATTTTAATTTGTAGAATTCGGAAACGCGTAGTTGGGTACACTTTTTAGATGAACCTGTACCTGAATTATAAAACAAAACGAATACGTTCTAACATGTATGGTGTACTAAAAAATATCGGTTCTACTTTTGTAATTCTTTTTTGGGACGCTATAAAATATTTTTACAATTTTTATTTGTGTTAATGTTTAATATTAATGTTATGTTTCAGGTCTACGGGAAAATAGAGATAAGATAGTAATCCGACAGGATTAAAGATAATTTTATTAGCTGGAGAAGAGGGAAAATACAACGGGTTATAGCAGTAAGGAAGCATCTAAGTAAAAGTCTCTTGACCGGTACAAGTAAATGGAAGGTACGTGACTACTGTATGAATGCGTTTTATTCGAAAAATATAAAAATTTGCGAACAATGTCGTCTTATATTCTGGTATATGTATATACGTTTCAGTAGAAAATGTGTTTTATATGTAAACGAGAAATGTCCCAATGATGTGGTAGAGCATGTCCACAAGAATGGTTGGATAACTTCAGAAAGTATGGAAGACTAAATGCGTTGGAATAGAAGCCCAGGAACTCTCAGAAAACTTAAAAAAAACACGCTTTTAATGGATTAATTTAAAGAACGTTTAGCAAACTCGGTGAAAATTAAATTAAAGAAAATTATGACTTTGTTATAATCCCGGGTCGGTGTCATCAGCTATCATCAGACACTCGATATCTGTATTATGAAGCCTTTTAAAGACCACATAAGAAGATAATACGAAAAGTGGTTACATTCAGGGAAATCATCCTCTTAATTACTTCCGGAAAAATAAAAAAGGCAAGATTTTCAACAATAGCGGAGTGGATTTCTATCAGCTGGAATAAAATCCCGAATGAAATAGCAACTCAATCTATTAAAAAATACAGCATCACAAATGCTATTGCTGAAACAGAAGACTTCCTGAAATGGGATGATGATGACGTTCACACCGCTTCCAGAGGCAGTAGTGATAGTAAAAGTGAGCTTTTATCTGATTTTAATTAATATTTATTCAATTTACATTAACTGTATGAAATTATTTTATTTATTGCGACTTTTAATTATTGAAATTGTAATAATTATAATTTTAATTTTCTTTTTACTAATAGTTGAATGAAATTTTATTAATCTTTATATATAAAAATGTCAAGTTCGTTTGTGTACGCTTCAAAAACTCAAAATATTCTGCACCGATTGGGCTCAAATTTTAGCACGATATATAACCCCATCAAAGATTGTTTTCATCTATTTTTCGCATCAGTCACATACCCGCGATCGCGAGAAAACAGTTTTTTTAACGGTCAGCTGTGTACCAGTGACCGCGCCATCTGCCGGAAGCGAGGGGAACATTCGCCATACTAGCTAACGACAACCGCAGTCACATGTGAAACAATACCTGTTCCTAATTACATTGTTTATTAACAAAAAAAAAAAAAAAACGTATTCACTTGCATCTGATTCAGATTATTATAAAATCTAAATTAAATATTCACTTTAATCGAGGTACTTTTGTGTGATCGTGTCGTGATTGAGCTGCGCCTTTCACCAAATCGTAAGTAGAGGTTATGTTTTATATGAGAGAATATCAGAAAAACTATTAATTTTTTATAATTATTATTTAACTATTTCATTTAACTAATATTTTACTTATTTGTTTAAATTCATGTATTTAGTTAATATTATTAATTTTTAGTCACTTTTCAATACTGTCTGTCCTGTATCTCATTATTGTCGAGTTGTAGCTATGAGAACCATGAGAGATAGATGAAAAAAGTTTAAATAAATTTTTTTGGCCTTTTCAAAATGAAAATTTTTCGTAATTACACTTTTTGTACTTTCTGTCATGGTTTGCAACCTAGAGCTGTGAGAGCCATAAGAGGTTATAATTTTATCCCTTCCTTCTATTCCAGTGAAAACCGAAATAATGCCTCGCAGAAAATCAAATTTGGGCCGATATTCAAATTAATCATAGAAATCACGTTGGCTCAGTGAACGAGCTATCCTTGCCACAAAGAATAAAGATGTCTATCAACTTAATAATGTTATTCAATCCAGCATTCAAAGTGAGAAAATTACATATAAGTCGATAGACACCGTTGTGGAAGGAGATGAAGTAGTTAATTATCCAACGGAAATTTTAAACTCACTTGATCTGCCAGGGATGCCACCACACATATTAAAATTGAAAATAGGTGTGCCAATACTAATTTAATTCAAATACTAATTTAGTTCATCTGCGGTCATTTTTGCTTCATAGCCTGCTCACCGGCGGTGAGCAAGCTATGAAGCAAAAGTGTTTCAACTTTTATGATATCTTGTATATTCGTCTGTTCCCTGACCCATTTATAGATCTTCTTATCCGGTCTGATACTTCCTGGCACACATCGTTCCACATTTGTTTGTGCTACCCGCAGCTTCTGTAATGATTGAACGGTTGATATCGAAGTTTTGCTTTCATAGGTAAGGGCTGGCATGATGCATTGATCGAAAACTTTCTTTTTAAGGCAAAAGAGGTTTGTTCTAGAAAACGATGTTTTTTTTTTTTGTCTTCAGTCATTTGACTGGTTTGATGCAGCTCTCCAAGATTCCCTATCTAGTGCTAGTCGTTTCATTTCAGTATCTACATCCTACATCCCCAACAATTTGTTTTACATACTCCAAACGTGGCCTGCCTACACAATTTTTCCCTTCTACCTGTCCTTCCAATATTAAAGCGACTATTCCAGGATGCCTTAGTATGTGGCCTATAAGTCTGTTTCTTCTTTTAACTATATTTTTCCAAATGCTACTTTCTTCATCTATTTGCCGCAATACCTCTTAATTTGTCACTTTATCCACCCATCTGATTTTTAACATTCTCCTATAGCACCACATTTCAAAAGCTTCTAATCTTTTCTTCTCAGATACTCCGATCGTCCAAGTTTCACTTCCATATAAAGCGACACTCCAAACATACACTTTCAAAAATCTTTTCCTGACATTTAAATTCATTTTTGATGTAAACAAATTATATTTCTTACTGAAGGCTCGTTTAGCTTGTGCTATTCGGCATTTTATATCGCTCCTGCTTCGTCCATCTTTAGTAATTTTACTTCCCAAATAACAAAATTCTTCTACCTCCATAATCTTTTCTCCTCCTATTTTCACATTCAGCGGTCCATCTTTGTTATTTCTACTACATTTCATTACTTTTGTTTTGTTCTTGTTTATTTTCATGCGATAGTTCTTGCGTAGGACTTCATCTATGCCGTTCATTGTTTCTTCTAAATCCTTTTTACTCTCGGCTAGAATTACTATATCATCAGCAAATCGTAGCATCTTTATCTTTTCACCTTGTACTGTTACTCCGAATCTAAATTGTTCTTTAACATCATTAACTGCTAGTTCCATGTAAAGATTAAAAAGTAACGGCGATAGGGAACATCCTTGTCGGACTCCCTTTCTTATTAGGGCTTCTTTCTTATGTTCTTCAATTGTTATTGTTGCTGTTTGGTTCCTGTACATGTTAGCAATCGTTCTTCTATCTCTGTATTTGAACCCTAATTTTTTTAAAATGCTGAACATTTTATTCCAGTCTACGTTATCGAAAGCCTTTTCTAGGTCTATAAACGCCAAGTATGTTGGTTTGTTTTTCTTTAATCTTCCTTCTACTATTAATCTGAGGCCTAAAATTGCTTCCCTTGTCCCTATACTTTTCCTGAAACCAAATTGGTCTTCTCCTAACACTAAACGATGTTAAGTCTTCCGAATGCCTGCCATCCAAGCTTAATTCGTCGTTCAATTTCTTTGATTTTACGGGTGAAATTAAAGAACTTAAATATATTACAACTTAAATTAAGGGGTAAGTTTAATGGTTTTTTAACCTGAAAAAGTTTGATAAAATATATCTCAGAAGTGTATTTCTGAGAAAGTTATTATAAGACAAAAAATCATTCATTTAATTTTTTTTAAATAAATTGCGAAAAATGCTAAACATTTCCTGGTACATAAGCAATATCCTCATCTGTAATAATGATCTTAAGTTGCAAACCGTTCGGCAGGAAATCTCTCTGGTCAACCTACGTTATCAAAATCGTTTTGATCGGCACCCGAATTATTTGCGGTCAATTTATTTGATAACACGGTCAGTGATTTTCAAGATTGCTCAGGAACAATATTCTTGGTTTGCCTTACCGTTTCAGTTAGGTGATTTTATGGTCTGGCTATACGGGGTACTCTTCTATTTCATTTGTTTCGTTTCGTTGTTATCGTTAATTCACCAGCTGCTGGGGCTGTGATTACTTAATGTTAGTTCAAATGGATCTTATTTACTTATTGTTCAATTATCTTGCTGAACAGATTGTAAAATTGTTGTGTCGTTATAATAAACACAAAATACTTTTTTTTTAAATAATTGTAAATAATAAACATAACGCTCTGAAATTTATATAATGCTATTAAACTTTCGTCTTATTTAAATTATATATTTATTTATTTTTAATAACTGATTTCATTTCTAGAAATTTCCAGTACTAAAGTGGTTTTTGTTTCGGTTTAAAACTATAGTGTAGTATTTTTTTGCCACATTCAATCTGTTTTATTTTTAATAAAAGTCAAATTTCTTAAACTCTTGTAAACGGCATTTACCAAGAATTTCTCTGAAATTGTTGAAAGTTTAAGCTTTATACAATCATTTTTGCAAAAGTTTTATTCGTTTACTGGCAATTTTAACGAAGTTACGGTACTTCAACGTAAAAAAATTTGTTTTGCAACACCAATTTTTTTGACAGCAAGCATTACTGGAGATGCAGTTTTGGGACCAATCGAGTTTTCAGGTCAATAACCATATGAAACCATCAAATTTGCCCCTTTAAATTTCAACAGTTTATACATAGTTTCATTTTATTTTTGGAGCAGAACTTTAATTCAAAAACGAAGCGTTTCCATACGCAATATATATATATATATAAACGTTTTTACTTTATTTTCACTTGTAGAAGACTTCCTGAAATTTTTTTTCCGTTTCTTTGTGAGACACTCTGTTTATAAATTTCATTATAATTTTGCTAGTAACGATAAACCATTAAAATTCATTTATTCGTATGTTTAAACGATAAAATGCAGTAAATATTTAAATATTTACTGCATTTTATCGCTTAAATATTATTATATTATTTTATCGCGTATGTTTTTAAATATTTACAGCATTTTATCGCTTAAATCTAAAACACAAAAATTTAAAAAAAATTGTGTACAGTATAATACGATACGATCGTACCGTTTATATTTCATTGTGGCGAATTGATTGATGAATGTATGGATTGTAAAATATTTTGTATTTATATGTTTGTGTTATATTACATATTTGTGTAATCGAACTAAATAATCCGGTAGAAATTAACAAGAATCGCTAGCAAATTAAAAAAAAAAAAAAACAAACGTGCATACACAACTATTCATTCATAAAGTTTTGTTTTCACTAGGTTTATTGAAAAACCGCATGTTTTATATTTTCAGAATATTTTATCGATCTGATTTGTTTTATCAGATATTATTTTAATACTAAATTAAATAATGTGATTGACACAGTATATTTAATTTCACGTAAAATCTTTCTTTCTTGATATCTATATGTATATAAAAATGAATGTTTTTCTGTCTTTATGTCTCTTATGTCTTCCTAAACCGTTCATCCGATAGCGATGAAACTCTGGGGAATGGTTGGACGCATGCCAGAGAAGGTTTCTGAATTAGTTTGAGCCCGCTACGTGGCGCTGGCGTCGAGATATTTCAAAAAATTGTATTTATGGTCCGATTTGCCTCATATTCAGAATACATGTTACTTACATGGAAAGAATTATCTCAGTAAAAAATGAACCCGTTAGATGGCGCTAGGGTTGATATATTTAACCCACCGGGTTGGTCTAGTGGTTAACGCGTCTTCCCAAATCAGCTGATTTGGAAGTCGAGAGTTACAGCGTTCAAGTCCTAGTAAAGCCAGTTATTTTTACATGGATTTGAATACTAGATCGTGGATACCGGTGTTCTTTGGTGGTTGGGTTTCAATTAACCACACATCTCAGGAATGGTCGAACTGAGAATGTACAAGACTACACTTCATCTACACTCATGCATATCATCCTCTGAAGAATTATCTAAACGGTAGTTACCGGAGGCTAAACAGGAAAAAGAAAGAAAGGGTTGAGATATTTAGAAAAATTATATTTATGGACCGATTTGGTTCATATTCAGAATATGAATATTAATTACGTGAAAAGAAATATTTTTGCAAAAACTATACCCGCTAGGTGGGGAGATATTTACAGTGTCGAGATATTTACGAAACAAACAAACAAATATACAAACAGACCTTTTTATTCTACATATATATATATATATATATATATATATATATATATATATATATATATATATATAAAAGGCATGTTCGTATGTGTGTCCGCTCCGCTAAAGACCAAAAAACTAATGGACCGATTTACGCGCGGGCAAAAGGGAAAACGGGGAAAATGTGGAAAGAGAAAAAGGGAAAACGGGAAAGGGTAAAAAGGAAACTTTGAGAGGGGTGAGGGTTGAAGGGTGAAGTTGGAAAGGGAAAAGGGGAAAGAGAATAAGTGAAAGGTATAAAATTTGTGAAGTTCAGTTTTTTAATTTTTTTTATCAAATTTTCAATTGTGTTCATTTAAACTCTCTCTCTCTCTCTCTCTCTCTCTCTCTCTCTCTCTCTCTCTATATATATATATATATATATATATATATATATATATGCAACAGCGAAGCATTGCCGGGTCTGGTAGTAATTTTATAAATTTTACCGCGTTTCTACTTTTTAAAATTAAAATCACTAAGTCGGTTAATACTTTTTTCTTTTTGTAGTAGCCTATATTTATTGTTAAAAATTATAAAATATTTATAACCGTGATTTTGATTTTCTTGCTACTCTTGCAATCTCAACTTTTTTTACTCGCATTGACTATAAAGTTGATTGATGTTCCTGCATTTTGTGCTATTTTACCATTATTAATTTTATATTCTGGATTTAACTTCATACTAATATACCTTGTTTTTAATTATCTTATATCGTTCGTCTTCATAAAAATGCGTTTTTGCTATAGTATAATATAAAAATCTTTTTGTTGATAAATTCTGTATAATAACCTTTTTCTCGTATTATAATGATGAATCTCTTATGTAAAAAAAAATTATATTCTACTTAACTAAGTTTTTCGTTTACATTATTACTTTTTTCTGTTAAAAGTAATTTAATATTATTATTATTATTATAACCCTTCTTTCATTTACTCATTTTATTATTCGTTTGTTTTGAAAACATCTGGCAATTATTATTTTTCTTCTTTAATTTGTTATTTATTTTTCTTCTTATTATTATAATTCTTTATCATTCTGTTCTTTTTTGTTTGAAATAAGTATTTTAACGTGCTTTATTTTAAATTTACAATTTTAATTAGAATTTAATATTCTAACGTTTATTATCTTCTTTTTTTTTTGCTTTTTTAATTTTTTTATAAATGTACATTTAAAAAGTTTTGTTAGGAGAAATTAATTATTAGCTATAATTTAAAAATTTGTTTTATTAATTATTATTTATTTTTTAACTAATTTTAAAAATAATAATTATAATTTGTTATTTGAAAATATTATTGAATTCTTTTCTCTTAAAGATTTATATGCATTAAGCTTAAGAGTTTTTATTTGTTATTGTTAAATAATTTAGCAGATCCTACTTTATTCGATATTCTCGGTAGCTGTTAGGATTATCTTAAATTTGTAGATAGGGCACTCTCCATCAGATCACGTCAATGAGGTATCTTCACAGCTATACTAATCGCCATATTTGAGAATGCCGTTTTAAATACGTAGTCAAAAAAAACCGTAGAAAAGATTTAATTACATCATAAAAATAATCGATCTTTTTTGTGTAAAACGTATAAAACAACACTTTTGTATCCTTTTCCGTTTTTCTTTTTGCGTAAAAAAGAAAAAGTCATCATTTGAAGCGTAAAAATATTGTTGAATCTGATGAAGTAATTACATTTTTCAACATGGGTTTTTTTTGACGACGTAATAATACGTCAAAGCCACCCGCCAACTTATTAGGAGCTTAATATAGTCTCCAAATCTTTTAGAATTATTAATAAATAAATATATTTAAATTAAAAAAAAAGTTAAAAAAGTAGATGAAATCTGATTCGAACCGATGTTCCTTCCCCTTGTAAAATCCAAATATTTCATTAATTAGTATTTCATTTGGCTATAACTTTGGAACCAATGAAAATAAGTAAGCTCTCAATGAGGGCTTATACTGCAATTAAGAAAAAGTCCAAAATCCGATTTTTGGATTTTGGTCTTTTTTGGACACTATTGGTTCAGTCGATTGCAATCAAAAAGAAAGATGCACAACTGAATGTTACAACAGTCCTAAAACTAAAATTTCAACATTCTACGGTTAATCGTACGTACAGACGTCACGCCGAAACTAGTCAAAATGGATGTTTTCGTTGAAATCTGAAAACCCAAATTTTTCGCGATCACAATACTTCCTTTACTTCTTAAAAGGAAGTAAAAATAAACTACTGAAATCCAAATAAATATAGAAAATAATTAAGCAATTAATATCAGCCCTCCCATCGATATTATTTAGTTTTAATTATGTATTTTCAAAGTAAATTACGCCGATCTAAAACAGTTGCAGAGAAAAGATTTACAGAAAATAATATTTTGAATATAAAAACTCTTTTTTTTTAGAATAAAAATGTTTTAAATTAAGTAACTTTTTAAAAAATAAATGAAAACTACTTGACAAATAATACTTCTCAATTCTTCGTTATATTTAAAATTTTTGAAGCCGTTACAAAATCATCGTTAGTAAATTTCCAGCTGAAATTTAAAAAAATTATAAATTCTAATACTTTAAAAGCGGTCTTTTAAGATCAGTTTATTCCTAATTTTTAAATTTTATAATCTTTAATGCGGTTTAAGTTCAGTTTATTATATATTTTATTATTACATTTTTTAACGAATAAACACAGTAAGCCCGTTATGAAGGTGATACGATTAGACTAAAAAAAAGATTGGGGCCACATTTAAAGATTTATAGGCTGGTAAATATGATATACTAACTTCCCGATAGGTAAGCAGGTAAAAGTTAATTTTTTTCTCGTATTAAAATTTATGATGACAAGAATTTATGTTTATATAACTTATTCTGCTATATTACATAATTTCTTATTTAGTAGTAGATTGTGTAGTTAAAAGTTAATATCTCTAGAAAAATAATCTTATTTTGAAATATATTTTTGTGGTTATGGTCGGTTATAAAATAAACAAAATAAATCTAGCCAATCAGAAAATGTCATAGTATTTTACAAATATTGTTGTTGTATTTGTTTCTTTATTTCACTTTCATATAAGCCAGGAATAATTAGACTATTTTTTTACGATTTTCAATAATTTATTTTTAGTTTATCGGTACTAAATATACTTTTTTTTTAGATTAATAGAATATGCAGTAAGAGCATAAAAATATTTTCCTGATAACCATTCCTAGCGTTATTAAAAAAAAACAACAAAAAAACAAATTATTTAATCGTTTTTAAATTTATGTTATTTCTTTTTTGTTGTAATAGTCATGTGGCACTAAAAAGGCACCTAAAAGGGGCCTTTTACATATCCATACACTTCCAAATCCATAGAAATGCTGAAGAAAATCAGGTGAATTTTTTCGATTTGTTAGAGTTGATCGTATAGGATTTGATCGGGGGTGTAATTAGTAATATTTAAATATTTCTAGTGGGAAGTAAAAATTAAAGTGTGTTTTATTCTTAAGAAGAAACCTAAAATGTTTCAAGTAAACTGGAGTTTTTTTTCCAAAAAAAAATATATTTTTAAACTTTTTTAATCGACGTAAAAAATGTAATAAAGAATTTCATCAAAACAAAGTTTAAAATAATATTTATGTTTTGAATTAATAAAAAATGTTTATTTTCTAGTAACACTGATGAAGGAGTTACATAATAGCTCCAAAAAAAAATATCTGAGAATATAATTCTAAGGATTTTAAAAAGTTTGAAGATAAATTTTAGATAGATTTCATAAGAAAGCAGCTACCTATTGTAATAGGTACCATGATTCGACTTCCGGAAAATTTCGACATATCTTCGCGTTTCACATTCTCCAGATCTCCAAAACTACCGTCAGTTCAAAAGTTTATATATACATTTGTATATGTATATATATTTCACTTTTTTGTGGAATCGATAACTGCCGTAATTTTCTGCTGATCACTTTAAAATTTATACATAAAATATAACGACCAAAAATCTCGGTCGAGTTCGTTAATGGGAAAAATCGGACCATGGGGGTGAAAATGGGAGCGCTTTTTCGAACAAAAAATATCGCTATAACTTACCTATTAAGTAAAACATCGAATTCGTTTAGAGTTCCTACTATTCTTTGGATAAGGGCCTAAAACTTATTAAAGTAAAGTTTTTTGATATCACTAATCATTGGCCCAGGGGGTGGAAACAATGGGGAAGACAAAAAAAATCATACCTCTCTTAATAGGCACAGTATAGAATCCGGTTTAAAAAGGTCGTTAGTCCTCTAAACATTATTTAAAACTTTTGTCTGAAACAATTTTGATATGACCAAACCTTACGGAAAGGGATGACCAAAATGTTGCTGGAATTTTAAGAAGATGGGGCTTGTCGTATGCTAAACATGTGAAACGTTTTTTCACTTGCAACCATTGTCGTATTGAGTAAATTTGATATTTTTCTTAACTTTAAGGGGGAAATCTTTTTATCCCCTACTTTTTTCCTTTGTTCCCCTACGCCGAACCCGCAAATAAGCATAGAACAGCGTAGGGGTGTCCTTTCTACTCTAACAGCCCTTCCCACCTACCGGCAATATGTCCGGCATGGCAGATCGGGCTGCTGCCGGTCGGATCTTTATTTTATATTATATTAGTAAGAAATCCATTAGAGTACCCCACTTCCTGTGCAGTTTTTCAACATATGAGGCTATCCAGCTTCCAGTTATCATTATTCAAACACTACCACAAGGGTTCCCGATCCCTCATGAAGAACGGCCCACCTTGGCGAATCGTCCTCTCCAGATCGAGGCTGCTCTTCCTAACTAAGCACACGCCCAGTTACACACGATCGAGGTCCCAACCGTCACTGGTTTTTGTCTTCAATATTCTAGAAGCTAGCTTCTCTACATTTTCCCAGGCCTGCCTACTGGAAAGCATATAATCCATAGTCCTCTCTGGAGTAAGCCGGTCAAACCGAGCTCCTGTCGAACATCGTCCCTCCTTAAACAGTAGTATATGGTGTGCTCTGGTGTATCCTGTGATTCACAGTATCTACAAAGAAGGTAGCGCGTTTACCAAACTGGTACAGGTACCCCTCAAACTCACCATGACTGGTTAGCAGCTAGGAGAGGTAGAATCCCACCTCTCCAAAGCCACACTGAACCTACAGATCAATGCTACGTATAATGCGTCTTGTCCATTCTCCCGTAGAAGTATTCCAGACTTCCTGCCAATCTCTCAAAAGGATTTTTCTAGCCTCAACTTTAGGCATTCCGTTATACACTCTGTACAGAATTTGAGCCCTCAGCAGAACAGGAGGAATGCCCGAAACCACTTCAGCAGCATTACGGCAAACACTCCTGTATGCCGCAATAATTTTAATGGCAATTCGCTGCTGAATAGACGGCAGCCTATCAACGTCTACCTCCGCCTTCCGGCGTGCCGAAAGGGATTTTTTTTTTATTTTGTTTAGTCCCTCATTGGAGAAATTCTAATCAATGTTGGAAACATAATTTTTGGGAATTTTTCTTCTTTGTCCAATAGTCTCATTTTTTTAAACCTCTAGAATCTCTGTTTGATGATATTGTAATTTCTTTGTTTCGGAGTTTTGATTTTTAATTTTTTTCTTGTTTTTAAGGTTAATTTTTTCTTCCCTGTTCAAATTCTGTTCTTCTGTAATTTTAGGTTCTGTAAGATTTTCTCTTATTTCTTTTAGCCAGTTGCTTTTTACATTAATTTTTTTGTCGGTAGGTTAGAAGTTTCTTGGTTAGCCTTTCTTCTGGGAGCCTTCCTAGATTAATGTAGGAGGCTATTCTTCTTTTCCTTACGATGATCAGTAAGGGTTCGTTCTCTTGATATACAATTTCATTAGGGAGAAGTCGATATATTCCATGTACTACATTTTCTGTTAATAAAAAATGTTCTTATTTTTCTTTCCGCTTTCTGAAGTTCTTCTCCTCTGTTTTTGCTTCTAATATTAAATAGTGTTCTCACATGCATATGTAACTTCTGGTCGTGTTACTGTGTTGTAATGTCTAATTTTTGTCTTTAATGAGAGGGACTTGTATATGACCCTTGTTAGTTTCTGGGTCGGAGTTTATTGATTCTATTTTGGATTGTTGGTTTTTCATTTGTTTCTTGATGTTATTTTTCTGTAGTTTTTATTATTTTTTGTTTGTTAAGGATGGTGTGATTCGGTTTATTCTCAGTGATGGGTATTATTTCAGTCTTTTCATAGAAGATTTGCAATCCGAATTTCCTTGCTATGTTTTGGAGGTTTTTTTCGTTTTCTTCCGACTTTCTAACAGCAACGCAAGATCATCCGCGAATGCTAGACAATTAAATTTTATTTGTTCTTTTTATTTTTTCCATTCCCTCATTGTTTTTTCCAATACACAGTTGAAGAGAAGTGGGGAAAACCTGTCTTCCTGTCTTAGCCTTGTTTTTGGTCGTAATGGTTTAGAGAGCTCTCCTTTATATTTCATTTTGGAGTTTGTGTTTTGAAGTGTTGTTTTTATTAGATTTATTAATTTTTTGTGGAGTCCAGATTCTTTCAGGATGTTTAAGGAAAGATTTTTTTAATGATACTGTCTAAGCTTTTTTGAAATCTATGAATTACATTAAATTTTTATTTCTTTTATTTTGGTGGTCAGTTATCCATTTTAAATCTATTTCATTATCAAAAGGAAACAAAATAAAATAACGAAAACTTTGTGTTCTTGCACAGAACTGCGCAAGAATTTCATTTTTGAAATCAACATTATTGTTTTTATGCATAAAAACAGCATTATTGCATTATGTATAAAAATCCATTGTTTTTTCCCTTTTTTTTATATATCATTTTTTTTTTACGGTACATTATTTTGTTATTTTGGTTTTTTTTTCATTATAGGTTTAATTTTGATTGGATTTTCAATGAAATCCTAAATACTGAAAAAGAAAGAAGAAAACTGTTGTCTTATACAAGATAAAAGAGGTTTAAAACTGTACGTGATATTTTATTTTGTATCAGATTTGCTATTATTTTTATGCAGTTTCATTTTATAGGCTGTACCATCATAAAATTACATGAATGAGATAAAATTCTACTTATATACTTTTACTTATTAAAAGAAAAAAAGTAAGTTACTTTATAGACGGTCGTGAATAATAATCCTCTTTCAGTAAACTGAACGGTTACAAGATGTTTATGGTTTCAATTTCGTACCCACAAAACTCCAACATAGTGATACAAATGTTATTCAGTTTTCTTCAATCTATAACGGAAAATTGTTTTACTTAGTGCAAATTTAGTTAAAATTAAAAATTATTTCGATTTTATCGTTTCAAATCAATGTTGAATAGCTTTCTTTCTTTTTTTTAAAGAATCCCTGATTAGTTTGTCTTCCTCTTCATTCAAACTACATTTTTTAATTACGACAGAAGAACCCGTTCGCTCTCCATTCTAGAAGGAAGAGTTTTCTCTATTTTTCATTTATATACTATTTTGTTGAAAAAAATGAATAGAAATTTAATTAAAATTAGAAACACTTTTGTTAAAAAACATTTTTAGATTTATTGACTTTTATTCGGTTGTTATCTTTCTGTTTACTGGATAGGGTACTTATAAGCTGAGAACGCTCGAGCTGATTTACGTTTAACCTATTACATTACTACAGCGTACAAAAACAAGATCCAATGATAAAATATTAAATGTGAAACTTAGATGGCAAAAGAAGAAAAAAAACATTAATATTTTTCGAGTAATTATGAAAAAGAGAAGGGAAAAATTTAGTAAAATAAGGATAAATAAATTAACTATTTTATGTAGAAGAACACATTTTTAATCAACGAATAAAATCTGAAAATTACGCTATTCATCAAAAATCATACCAACAGATCCAATCATAAAAGTAAATGTTATTTATTGTTAAAAAACATGAAGAACAATACCAAAGGTTTCTAATATTCGTCATTGTTTAGATCGGTAATAAATTGAGGTGCTTCCCGAACACTGACTAATTTAAAGGGACAGCTCCATGTGAAACCGTCGTTGGTCTGCGCTTGCGTGGATCGGCGAAGTATTATGAGTCCATTAAAGGCAAACATCTTCAAAATGGCATAAGAAATTGTCAGAGGTCGCTTTCTTAAATTGCGATACACGTCATATGTAGCGAATAGCTCATCAGCTCCATCCACTCCACATTTTGTTGAGTTATAATAGGTGTTGATTTTTGGCTTTTTCTTTTCTCCGGTTGAATAATCAAAAGTGTCGTCATGGTGCAGGCTTGACATCAGTACGACCATCTTATTTTTTTTTAGGGACATGAGAAACAAGGGTAATATACCTTTTTGGAAACCAAATCGGGACGAAAAAAGGCCCCTCCACGATTTTTAGTGAATTCTGGAGGGATTTGTCTATTGTTTTTTCGCAAGGTACTCACTCACATTAATTTGTGTTCTTTGAGAAAATGTTGGACAAGCCCATAACTAGTGAACCAGTTATCGTACGTCACGTTACGGTTTGTTTTAAAAATTGTTTGCACAATACAATCCACAACATAGTATGGTTTATTGCTCACGGAGTGTGGACCATCGGGTTGCTTTCCGGGATAATTTCAAGGTTCTTGATGCGTATTTTTCCGGCTTTGATGGTATATATTGGCGAAATTTTCATCGGCTCCGGAAAGCTACGACCATTTCATCGATAGTTAGTCAGTGTACTGGCATGTAAGATGTTTTACAATCTTCAACAAAAGCTTTGAAGAGTTCCATAATTGGTGCCAAATTGTCTAGTAATTTCCCAGTGATAGTCAACTCCAAGAACAAAAATAACACGATAACAGGACTTACAAGTTGAAATCCAAAGACTATGGAAAAAAATCACTATAACATCAGTAGTAATAGGCACCCTAGGAGCTGTACAAAAAATCCTCCAAAGAACTTAGAATTAATTTGCACATAAAATGTAAGGTACCAATTACGGTTCTTGGCATAATACGAAAATACCTTTGTAATTCCTAGGTTCTTGGTTAGGACCCGAGTAAGTTCTAAAAGTCGATCAAATAAATTGACTGAGCAAACTAATATGTATAACATCATAACGACAAATATTAATTGAAAAATAAAGATAACTTTTTTTTTTAGCCTCCGGGACTATTGTTTGGTATTGCTGCAGAAGATGAGATGAAACGGCAAGTTTTTAGCGTGTGAAAATGCCATGCCTGACTGAGATTCAAACCTGGGACCTCCGGATGAAAGGCCGAGACGCTACCACTCGCGCCTCGGAGGCCGGTAAATAAGATCACTTACACAATACTATAAAACGAGTTTTTCTGTTTTTTTAATAATAAGTTCAAACAACTGTAAGCGTACAATTTGACTTAAACATTAGAATTGCCTAAAACCGTAACAGTTGTTTGTATTTCTTTTCTGATTAAAAAAGTACTCGTTAAATAGTATTCCATAAAAACTGTTTATTTGTCAATTGACATTCTTTTTATTTAAACTTTATCCCGTTGTCTACTAACGATGATCGTTTAACAATCGAAATAGGCTTCTAATTTTAGAATTTAAGCAAGATTTTCCTAAAAGGTTTTTGAGAATTATCTTGTTTCTCAATTTATTTCAATAACTGTTTAGGCTTTCCTTTTGTATATAACAATGTAATAATTTTTTTATTTAATACTAGCTGACCCGGCAGTGCTTCGCCATTGCTATATTTCAGTACGTATAACGATTAAATGAACACAAATGAAAGTTTGGTAAAAAATTAAAAAAAGTGAACATTACGGAACTACACAAAATTTAGTCTTTCCCTTTTCCCAATCTTCCCTTTTCTCCTTTATCCATTTTTCGCAAAAATATTTCTTTTCACGTAACTAATATATATTCTGAATATCAACCAAATCGGACCACAAATTAAATTTTTCCAAATACCTCAACCCCAGCGCCATCTGCCGGGTCCATTTTTTGCACAGGTATTTCTTTCAATGTAAATAACACAAATTCTGTATACGAGCCAAATCGGGCCAGAAATACAATATTTCGAAATATCTCGACCCCAACGCCATCTAGCGGATCCAAACTAATGCAGAAACCTTCGCGGGCGTGCGCACAACAACTCACCAAAGTTTATCGCAGTCGAATGAATGGTGTAGGAACGCATGTGGACAAACAAACATACAAGATGTAGATTTGTTAAATTTGTTGTTTTAGTAATTCTGTTTAATTTAAATGTGTTGAAATTATGGATTCTATGTGCTGTGTATTATTTGAACATTTTGTTTGTAATTTGTTACTGGTATTTTACGTGATATTTTGCAAGTATTACTTTATGTGTATAATGTTTATTACAGAGCGCAAACGTTTTAACCCCATAGATTTTGCAGACTAAACTTTTTTAGTAAAAATATTTTATCTCTAGATAAGTTAAAGTAATTTTTGCACGATTTTGGGTGGTACATTTAAAAAACGGTGTCAATGTTATATTTGTTAATTTTTGACAAATATCTCTAAAGATAAACAAAAACAAAAATAATGAATCATAAAGCGAAGAGGAAATATTTTACAAAAAGTGTCATTTTTGTAAAATATTTAGTTTCTGAATAAAATGTATTTCTTTAATTGCACTTTAACCAAAAATTAAAATAAATTATGAATAAAGCGGGAAGTTAGAAAATACGAATTTTTGGGGGTATATTTGAATTTTAATACATTTTACATTTCTTAAAAAAAATAAAATGAATATTTTATTAATGATGTGCTAAATATGTTTGAATACTACAATGTTTATTTGATCGATCTACATTGATCTACATATTTATACAAATTTTTTTTAATTCAAGAGAAAAATTTATAAAATTTCGTTATGTTATATTAGTAACCCAATAAATGTCTTAAATAAATAATTCCTTTGGTCATAATGATGTGCGCGTGCCTCCCCCCCCCCCACAAACACACATACATACACATTAGGATATATGACATTTTCAATTATTTTCACGGGTGGAATAAGTTATGTAAGTCTCAGAAGAATTTTGTGATGCACTCTGTATATTAAAATTTATTAATAAACATAAATTTATATTGGCACGTAGATTTTGTATTTTAGGTTGTAAGGGGATCAATAACGTTGAAAAGTCTTTCATTCAAGACATTTCTCGTGGAAATATCTGTTAAAAAAACCAGAAGAAATGAATGTCATACAGAAGATTTATTATTTTCTTTATTTATTTTTTTAAGAATAAAAACGTAAACGTAAAAGTAGATATTATATACGTGGGTTTGGCAACGAAAATTATCCTCTACGAAATTATATTTATTTTATTTCTGGTAGTTTTCAGACTACTTTTTAAAAAAAAAGTTATAGTATTTCATCTTACAAGTGTAGCAAAAAACATTTCTATTAGTTACATTTTACTCGATAAATATTGTCATATTTATAAAATCAACAATGACAAATTTTTTCGTATAAAATTTTCTTATAATTTTCGTTATGATCACTTTGTGAAAAACCTCTCAAAAATAGCATTTATCATCACTATTTTCATGACTAGGAGTTTAACTGACTTTGTTTAATTTATCTATAGGTAAAATGTTATCTGCTCGCAAAACTCTATATGGTGTGAAATTTTTATGAGATTTTTGAAGTAATTTTTGAAGTGGATTATATATGTCTTTTTCAATCTGAAAGTAAAACTGCGTTCATTCTTTACGCATACAGGCGTTCAACATATAATTCCTTTTATAATGCTGCAAATGAAAGAATGTACCTGAACTTAGACTAGTATAATTTTTCAGTAAACTATCATTATAATATATAATATATATCAAACAAGAGCTTGTTCCTTTCTAGATAATTTAATAAAGAACTTATTCAAAACAACAATAAACGCGTTGTTTACATTAACCACGAATTTTTTACGGGTTTTTTATACGCTAGTTTTGGCCTCTAGGACTTTGAGAGAAAAGGTTTTTCTGAAGAATGTACGGCTTACGTGTCTTAAAATATGTTTTCCTATCATAACTCTCATCAAATTTCTGGTCGTTTCATTTAATATTTAGGCAATAATGGCCCTTTAAAAAAAATGGCCTTACTATAACCTGTTGCAGTATTGAAATGATTTTTTACATTAAGAAACAGTTTTAGAACTGAAATTTAAAAATTTATGCGTTCATATATTTGGACTATGTTACAAAGAAAAAGTGAAATTAATTTAAACCTAAGTTCACTTCAAAATTTTACCTTTTTTTTTTGCGCAGGAAGAGAAAAATCTGCAAACAAACGCCCAGCAACCCTTACTGCTGGGTGTGTCAGGTTTCCCGCCAAATAAGAGGATTCACTAATCAATCTCCCCCTAAGGCAACATGCCCCGATACCCGCCATAATACTCGGGGAATACTGTTCTCATTACGGGCTCCATAGGACGGTTTCGGGAGTCCCACACACATCATCAATGGTAGCAACCTGAGGTAAGGCTTCGGGTTTGGGGGGGGGGGGCTGACCACCTCATTGTGCGAGCTATTCGTATCCTGCCCTTCCTGTTTGTTCAGGCACCTTCTTCATATTCCAAGGCTGTCTTCTATGCCTATCTCTCTGTGCCTTCTCCATCACTTTATTACAAATAGATATATAGCTGTTATATACATTAAATTTTTTAGGGAGACTATATCAATGTAAAGCAAATAAATTTTTTTTTTCACTTAAGAAATAAAATTCTTATAAAATTTAAATTAATAATTTAGAATTATTTCGTGTCTCTAGATTAATTACTTTATTTCAGATCGTGTGAAAATGTATTCTTTATCAACAAAAAGGTTTTTTTATTTAGAACTGTTGCAGACAGCTGTTTTATATAAATACTAAGTCATATAAATTATATTTATTAAAGAAAAAGGCTAATTATAGTCATAAAGGCTATATATTACATATACACTCATCATGTACTCGTGCGCGCGCGCGTGTGTGTTTATTTATATATATATATGTATATATATATATATATATATATATATATATATATAATCAATTAAATTATAACGTATTTGCTGATCGACGAACTGTTTATTATTTTATCTCAGCAGAAATAAATAAACTTATTTTCAAAAACAAAACGTGTTATAATAGAAACAAATGTGGGCAGACGTAAGAACAGTATATGTGTATAACTAGAGACCGGATTATATGCATTTGCACATTAAGCCCATTCTCACCGGTTATTGCATATTTTCCTTAAAATCTAGTGATGACGCATATTTTCGCTATATTTACAATATTTTTCGGTAGGGTACCTTGTTAATAAATGAAATCTTACGTTGTAGCTGGCCAAACCTATTAGCTGCACGGCTCTTAGAACGCACTTAGCCGCGAACAGTACCTCTGATTGTTTATGTCTACAAAAGTAACAAAGTGTTATATAATTGTTAATTATCGAATTTATCGATATGTTATTCAACTACGTATTAATAGTTTGCTGATTTTGAAATTTAAAAAAAACAGACTAAAAGTTACTATTTTTTTTTATTATTTAAAGTTGCATATTTTGACACTTTTCATACATATTTTTAGCATTTTTCATGCATATTTGCATGCATATTCAAGCTGTTTATGTTGCATATAATCCAGTCTCTATGTATAAACATTTTCAACATAACGAAGTGCAAATATCTACATAATAAACTAACAAATGCATCGATGTACAAATGGATTGTTTATTGTAAAGTTGGAGTAGTTTCTCGGTCCATCAGCGTATCCTCCTGTTTCCTTATGTCAACTCAATCGTACGGCAAGTGCTGTACAAACAAGATTCTCTAAAGAAAACTTTTACCGATGAGTGATTGTACTGCACTTCTCCCTGTTAAAATTTATTCATGATGATTAGATAGCGTTTGCTAATAAGTTCTAATCGTGTTTCTTGCCTGTTCACCGTGTAATTGTACGAACAGATGAATTAAGGGAGAAGAATTTCATTTCATTTGTAAGGAAATAATACATTTGTGCTTATTTCATGATTGTGTTTCATTTTACTTGGCAATGTTAGTTCTAGTCCCAAGCAGGATGGAAACTTATTTCAGGCAGTTTTCATAAAACAAAAAACATTAATTAATTAAAAAGTACATTGTTGACATCTTGAATAATAATTTATCCAAACCAAGAGTTTATAACCTAAAAACCGAAATTAATCAGGAAAATTAAGTTTTGATTTGGTTACGCGTATTACACATAAGATTATAAAATTCGCAACTGTTTGGATGATATTTATTTAGTAAATAAATGAAAGTATACGTATAAGTCGTCATGGATTAATTGAATTCACGTACTCGTACATGTAAAAACAAAAATTATTTTTGCTTATTTTGCACAGTGCTCGAAATTTTCTGTTTGCGCCTGTTTGAGTGGTGTGAGAAATTTATTTGCTCTTGCCAATATATGCTCTCATCTTGTATTTTTACTTTCCAAAGTGTTACAAATACGAGTATTTTGAAGTCTAAATATTTACTTTTAGAAAATAGATATCTCTTTTTAACTACTTTCCAAGTTCTTTTACGAAATAAGTATTTTTATTTTTAATCAGTTTGATTAATGAAAATAAATATTTGCATAACATAAGCCTTGTATTTAATTCATTGTGTATTAGAGCGCAAATAATAATTTATGATAAAAAAAGGCAGGGGAAAAATATAAGTTATATGTTGACCTTTGAGAGCTACAAATATACAATCGTGAGGAGTTGCCTACTTAACCACAGTTTTTCCAAATTGTGCCAATAAAGGGAAATTTCAATTGTGTCATAGGTTATTTCTTTATAAATAAAATAACAACAATAACCCTAACGAGAATGTTCAATTTTAGAATTTCATGGAATGGGAGCCACAGTTTGGAATGTAACTTTCGATGGAGCTATTTCAAATATGACTATGAAAAATTTTCTATGTATGTTTCCTGACAAACCGTGCTTTCGAATTAATGGAATAAACCACAGTGTTTATGTTATATTGGACCTCCTCACATTTTGAAATTACTTACTTATTAGCCAACACCCGCCCTTGGCTGTTGAGCCATTTGGAGAAGCGCTGACCATTAAAAACGGGCTTTTGTGAACTTCGGGCTATCATCCAGATTGATTACTGGGGGGGGGGGGGTATGGTTCACGGCCGGACCTTTCAGGTGATCGGTATCCATCACCCCGCAAGCACACAGCGGGCACTCGGTAGACGGTGGCACACGGATGCGGTGAAGGTGACAAGCAAGCTAGTCGTGGCCAGTTTTTAGTCTGAAGGAGCTACGCTGACCGCACGCGGGAGGCCGGGGTTGACAGGACCGTCAGTGACCGAAGTTTTCCATCTCCTACTAGCAGCCGTCTCGGAGAGGCGCTGTTTAAAAATTACCTCGTAATGTTTTGTCATATTTGACGGTTATTGAATCCAAAAACGGCATTATTTTTTAAAAATATAGAAACGCTTAATGAATTTTAAAAGGTAAAGATGAACTAAAACTTGCTAATAAGTTACCTGACAATTATGCATTTTATAAAAATCGTAAAATGAACTTAGCTTAGACGCTAAGTTCTAGCATAGTTAACGCTTTGCAATTCTTGAGTTCCAAAACGCATCCCCATTTTGCTAGTTATAGTGCTACAGAACAATTGAAGTGTTTGATTTTTTAAATATTAGAAAACCCCTTTTGGAAAAGGGTTTAAAGGTTCAACTAAGTTAGTAAATAAAGTCAAGGATGAAAAAATATTAAAATATTGAGATCTACCTGTCTAAAGGTATAATAGATGGCATTCCAACTTTGGGATACCCCAGAAAAACCTTTGGACTTGAGATTTTTTAATAATTTAAAAGTTTTGCATTTTAAGGTACATATTATTAACATTAGCACTTTTTAACTTGAAAATATATGCAATCATTTATCTAAAGAAAAACGTTTTACTGCTTCCGTATCAAACATTGAGTTAAAACAAAAACTATAAAATTTATTTTATTCAGCAACATGTAATGTAAAATAAAAAAAAAATTATTATATTAAGAATAAAAATTAAGGATAGCAAATGTTAAAATATTTATTTCTGGTTAATAAACATATATTCAAAGTATATTTTTATCCAATTATTAATTTTTATTCGTATTCATCTGTTTACAATAAAATTATATCGAAAAAGTTTGTGAAGTTATTTACCTACACAAACCATAGTAAGAATTTCATAATAAATTATTTAAGTAGTTATTTATGCAGATACTTATTCAATTATAAAGATAATGGGTAAATAATTTTAATGGTTCACTGAATACCTAAAACATAGTTAAGGTAATATTACAATATACATAAACGGAAATCAGGATTCAACGAGCACGGTTCAGAAAAAGAGACAAAAAGTGAGATTCTAAATGAGTTCTGTATCATTCACTAGGCTTGACATAAGAGAGTGGGGGAAACTCCGTACAGTAACTGAGCATGTTTACAATACTCTTGGGCTACCAGTCCTTTATAAAAATAAAAAATAATTAAAAATGTTATAACCAGGAAAAAATATTAGTTCTAAGATCTTTCGTATATGAGTATACTGTTGACAATAAAACAGTCATGACTGTGTACTCATTTTAATTTTTGACTTATAATATTTTTAATCTGCTGATGATGGTTTCAAAAAACAGAAAGATTATGAAAAAATATATCTTTTTTGTTGGTAAGGTGGTTGTTTATAAAATTTGTAATCTTTTTTATTTTTAAAATATATCAGCGGAAACCACGTTTAAGAAAATTATTCTTACACAATCCATTTATATAATTATATATCGATCAACAAATGTAACAAAAATTGTAAAATATGTTAAGAGAGTGGGGGAAACTCCGTACAGTAACTGAGCGTGTTTTACTCTTGGTTAGCAATCCATTTATAAAAATAAAATTAATTAAAAATTATAAAATATGTTTTATTGTGGCAGAATATTTCAGAGTAAATGAAATAAAAAATTATATTTTAAAAAAGCTTTTATTTAACTAATATTAATATTAACATTAATAAAAAGGAAACAAATTAGAAAAACCCTCTAAAAAGTAAAAAATAAGAATTAAATCAAATTGAGAATTTTAAACAAAAAGATTAATATATTAACAAATATAAAAATGCACTGAAAAGTAAAAAATAAATTATATAAATATCTAATAAATAACCAATAAATAAATGTAATTATATTTTAAAATTAAAAGTAATGAAAATTTAGTTAAATAAAAGCGTGGCGCAGTTTTTATAATTTATTTAAAACAACACAACATTTATTTTTACAACAATTAATCTTCATTTTCATTTTCAATAACGACGCGAGGAGGCGGAAAGGTCTGCTGGAACCTCTCCAGTTGAGCCTGACTAGCTACAAGTAACAATCTGGGAAAATGCACCCACTCGCTTTCATTATACGTGTTCTCACATAGTTGAAGTTCATCTTCGAATTCCGCTTGTAATCTAAGCCGAATTGAACGCCCTCTTTCCGTTAAAAGTTTCATTTTAATTAATTATGAATTTTTATTTAATGAATCATAATTACGATTACAATTATAATAATGATAATAATTAATAATTTTTCAGATTACCGTCAAAATGTAATAACTTTGTGCAAGATTTCTAAATTTAATTTTTATTTTTAATCTTATTAACTCTTAGAGGTCATCTCGGTGCAAATTTGAACCATCAAAGAATTAAAACTTGAGTTATTTTATTACAAATAAATAAAGTATATACATATACTAAACAACCTCATTAAACAAAAAATATATTTTAAAATACAGCAGATGTTCATAAATAATTATTCTAAAAGATTGTTATAAAAACTGCGCCACGCTTTTATTTAACTAAATAATTTCCTTACCTTTGATTTAAAAATTTAATAATTATTACATTTATTTATTGGTTATTTATCAGATATTGATATAATTTATATTTTACTTTTCAGTGCATTTTTATATTTGTTAATATATTATATTTTTTTGTTTAAAATTCTCAATTTGATTTAATTCTTATTTTTTACTTTTTAGAGGGTTTTTTCTAATTTGTTTCCTTTTTTTATTAATGTTAGTTAAATAAAAACTTTTTTAAAAAATAATTTTTTATATGTAATCAAATATATTTTGTAATTTTTTTTTTGTTTTTTTTTGTTTTTTTTTGTATTTTTTTAAAGACTAAAAAAAAGTAAAAATATTTATTTTTACACATCGAAGTTACATACGTGTAGCAAATTTCAATCATTTTCATACGATAGTTCATGAGAAATGAAAATTTTCAACTAAATGCATGAATTTAGCGTAGGCGTAGCGCGTGGGAGCATGGTGATGGGTCATATCAAATTCCGACATCGTAGTGCTGTATTGTCATCGAAGTTAGATACGTGTACCAAATTTCTTTGTTTTTCATACGATAGATCAAAAGATATAGCAGTTGCAAGATTTGATTATTCCTAAAGCGAGTTAAATAAAAACTTTTAATAAATTAGCTTATAATAGTAACATCTTTATCACATTACATGGTGTTACTTTGCTGGGTTTTCAATAGCATGCTGCAATTTACGCAGATACGGAGTGTACTTATTTCTATACCGCGTATAATCAAGTCTTGAAATCTGTATAAAAATTAAGTTTTATTTTTTTCCATTTTCTATAGAACTGTGATTCTTTATTTAAGAACAGCTTTACCATTTAAATTTTGTGGTAAAACTGTTCATTAATGTAAAAAAAAATATTTCGATACTACAACAGAATACGGAGAAAGCAATTTTTTTTAAAGGCTCACCATTGTTAAAATACTGAATGAAACGACCAGAAACTTGATGAGATTCAAGGAAGGGTCCATATTTTAAATATATGTAAACAAGAGATTTAACTTTTTTCACTCTAGAGGCCTAGCTTATACAAAAACGGTCACAAAAATTATCTCCTGCGTTTTCCTCCATAATTTAAACATAGGATTTATTTTTGTTTGAATAATTTCTTTATAAATTAAAAGGTCTTTTTACAATGAAAGGGTTTAATAATATATTATTGCTTTTTTCTTCTTATGGTTTATTGAGAAATTATAGCAGTCTTAAGTTCGGATGCTTTCATTCATTTGTTAGTCTATAGTTAATTGCAAATTAAACTTAATCAACAATTATACTCATTAGCGACTACTGTAACACTATTATGTAGTATTATATAAAAAGACAAAAATCATAAAGAACAAAAATGAACAATAAATAAACAGGAACAGTAAAGAATAAACATAAATAATTGACAACAATAAATAAAAAAATCAGACTAAAGTCACTAAATCGTATTCTTCATTTAAAACTTTTTTAAATTTATTTATTTTTAGTGCCTGTCCGTATGTTCTGATTAATGAAAATTTGTACACCTCAGTAATATTTTAACCGATATTGATATTTACGTAGATATAATATCAAAAATTAAAGTTTATGAATTTTATAACAATAATATTTTGTTTAATAATTTAATCTTAATAAAATCAAATCATTTTTGCAGGAAGTAAACTAAAAAATCACTTTAAATAATCTAAGAGAATTTTATATATTCTGTATTTTATAAATTTTTAAAATAGCCTTGTTAAATTAGTCTTATAATATCCGTAATATGATTATATATAACAAAATGAATTGGAAAAAGCAAGATATTACCTCAGAACAACAAATTACCAGGAACTGAGATTGCGTAGATAAAAATTACGTAATGTCCTCTGTAAAGGAACAAGAAAAGTATTTTTCGATACCTTAATGTTGCTGTGGTGCGTTTAAGAAAACTGCGTACATCCTCGATACACTAAAGATGAAACTAAACCCCGCTAAATAAATAAACTCTTCTTTATAAACCGATTTTTAAAGGAAATAATTGTAATTAGAACATTTAAGGGAAACTAAAATAAATTTAAATTAAAATAAACGAGAAGTTAACACATTATAAATATAAAACATAAGAAAAATCGGCTGATATGCATTACTCAAAAACTGATCACAAAATTGGTTTATATTTGTATATTATTTAGAAAGAATAATTTAAAAAAAAATGTACGTAATAAAAATTTAATTAAATAGAAAAACTTATTTTATCAATAATAATTCAGAAAATATATTGCTAAACAATGATAGGGAATCGTTATATACCTTTTGAGTTAAAATGGGTAATCTAAATCCAAAGTGAATATGTACTGGATTATATGTTTTTGTGTTGGAATTGCCTTGAATGAAACAGTTGTATGAAGTTTTTACTATTGTTATTATAAAAATAGTATACTGTGTTTTAGAGTATTTTATATACATAAATATATTTTTCATATATAGCTGTTTACATGTCAATAAACATTTTTTACAGATTTTTCGAAGAAAAATACGGTATTACTTTCGGTCGCATGGTTTTTTTGGAGGGGGGTTGAAATTGAACTTTCATTACGTTTTGAGGTATGAGGGATACGAAAATATCCTGGGAGCCTCCACATTCATATATTAAATTTAGATATGCTGTAGAAGTGTATCTGAATTTTTGTATGTAAGAATTTGATGAAAAAGAAGTACCCTGAGTTGATTTACAACTTAACCTTTCTTACAGAGTCTTTTTATGAGAAAGAATATTAATTGTTTTTGATCGTTAAGGAAAATGAGCTATTTTGAAAGAGATAATTAGTTGTAAAGTTTTTGTGTCATACATTTTTCTTCTTTTTAAATGGATTTTACTTTAACATAAGTGTTTCAAAGTTTATTTATTTAATTCTTAATAGATTAAAAGTTTGTTTTGTATATTCAGGATGGTAATCTCTAAGGTAGGTTATTTTACAAAATTGCCTAATTTAACCATCGATTAAATTTATAAGATATTAATTATTATTTACCTTTAATTTTTTTTGTAATATTTCTATCCGTACGTTAATTTTTTACCGACTTTTCGAAGAAACGTACCATATTACTTTCGACCGCATTCTGAGAATAGGGTAGGGGTGAAAGTGTCTTTTCTTTATGTTTTGCAATATGAGGAGTTCAAAAATACCATTCACATGTCTCGTTCTTGAGTTACGCTTAGTTTAAAATCGAAAAAAGAATTGAGGTTATGTTGACTGTGTAGTGGTGCAGTCTTTTGGTGTATTCTTCATACGCGGTTTTACAATCAATCAGAATGGTGAGTGATTTGAAAGTTGATGCTTATGTGCAGGGTCTATTCGTTAATCGAATGAAGTGCATTGAACTCAGAAAATGAGTACGTTTCTGACTGCGAAATAGTAAGGGTGTCGTAAACGAAAAGTCGATCATTTTGCGCAGATCTGTGCCAGTTTTTCAAGTTATTATATATATTATCAGTAATAAGAGTTGTAACACTTACTGCTTTAATATTTTGTTCTTTATCATCATTAACATATATATAATAAACAGAACATCCCGAGAGTTATTGGCCATACTAAAGGGACTAATTCAGGACATCCTGATTCTAGTAGAGGAAGACACCCAGCTTGTGACGATCCCGGTTGCCACACCATTCCCTCCGTACCTTTTTTTTTCCCTACTCTCCCCGACCGGATATCCAATTAAGTATACTCAGTCGGGGAGAGTGTCCTTTTACTCTCAAAGGAGGCGTTCCCCACCCGCCGGCTATACGTCCGGCACGGCAGGTTGGCCTCCCCGGTCTCGGATCTTTTGTTTTACATTGCCTGCCTCTAATCTCCCGCTTTAGAGCCAAGGTCCGGCTATGCCGTCCCCCAGCGCCTCAGCAGGGAACCGGGACTCGGTCTTTACGCCTTTGGCCTCTAATCGACAGCGCCGACCCCACAAAGAGCCTAGGCTCCCGCAGGGACGACCCCGCCGACCGGGACTTGGTCTTTTATTTTAACCCAAACTCAAACTCCCCTGGAGTTCACCCCCTTCTCAGGTACCCGCACACCAAGGCGTACAGGCCCTCCATGGAGTGACTGTCTGCCCTACCCTACTGTTTATACTCCCATTCTTCTGTCTTCATCCTCTTTGGCCCGCAGGACCTCCCCGGCGAACCTGCGGAACCATTCCCAGTTCTCATTGTTGTACCCCAACCAGTTTATGAGATTTTCTGGTGTAAGACCATTAATTACTATTTGACCTCTGTTAACGGCCCATCTTGGACATATGAACAACGTATGTTCGGCATCGTCGTTCTCTGGACAATAGATGCATTGTGGGGTGGCTCTCTTCCCGATCCTATACAGATACTGACCGAAAGAGCCGTGCCCCGTCAGTAATTGTGTCATGTAAAAATTGACATCTCCGAGTCTATTGTTATTCCAGGTTTTAATATTAGGGATTAGGCGTCTGGTCCATTCTCCCACTCTGGACCCTGCCCACTCTTCTTGCCATTCTTGTTCTATAATCCCTTCCATCTCTTCTTTCGACATACCGCTGTGTCTGAGGGTTCTGGCTTTTATCTGAAGGTCTATGGGTAGGATCCCGGTCAGTACGCACAGCGCGTAATACGATACCGTACAGTAACTAGCAGCTACACGCAGCAATGCCAGTCTATGGACACTTCTCTACTTCTTTTTATTTCGCTGTATGTTCATTGCCGCCCCCCCATATGGGAGCCGCATACAGTACCGCCGAAGTGATAGCCGCGGTTATCAATCTTCGAATAACCATTTTAGGTGTGCCGTGGTTTTGAAATAATCCTCTTAATCCCTTTACAGCAGGAGTAACTCTCCCACAAATCATATCAATATGCTTGCTGAACCTTAAACTTTTGTCCAGAAGTACCCCCAAGTATTTTGTTTCTTTTACTTCATCAATTCTCTGTCCTCTGATATTTAGATTCACACTTCTTAATGGTCTTCTACCCGAGAGGACCAGGCAACAGGATTTATTAGGAGCTATTTCTAATTTGTTATCCTCCATCCATTCATCTATTGTTCTAAGCGCTTGGTTTGCCTTGTTCTCCAGTTCATTAATATCTCTGTCTTCTACTAATATTGCGATATCATCCGCGTATCCTACTATCGATACCCCTTCGGGGTAGTTCAGCCTGAAGATTTTATCATAGAAAACATTCCATAAGGTTGGGCCAAGGACAGATCCCTGCGGCACCCCTCCGAATACCTGAAATATGGCTTTCCTTTCTAGGGTTTTGACCTCTATGAACCTATTTTGCAGATATTGATGTATCTGATTTACTAAGTATTTACTTATTTGCATGGCTTGAAGCGCCTCAATGATGGCTGTCCAGGGGCCCGTACCAAATGCGTTTCTAACATCAAGTATTATGATCATGGGGATTTTTCTAGTCCTCCATGTACCGCTTCTGCAATTTAATGCCCAGTTTTTTACCTTCTCGACTGCGGTCACCGTGGACCGTCCCTTTCTAAATCCGTATTGTTCCGGATGTAGACATTGTTTTTCCTCTATTTCCTCTCTAAGTCTATTTTCTAACAACCTTTCAACTACTTTTCCCATATTATTTATGAGCGTAATAATTCCCTCCGTACCTAGCCCTGATGGGCTTTACGGTCGTCTTTTCGACTCTCTCAACTTGAAACACAACACTGTCATCGGTTTGGCCTCTGTCAGGATTCCACCGATGAAAATGTCTTGGCAGACATTTCCATCAGTGTATCTAACCTATCTACTATCGCCTTCGTACGGCCTCTTCCAACCACGACCACATAGAATACGTAACTTACAACCCTCAACTATCAAATTAACCGATTCGCGCCTTCCCTGACACTGAAGGTTTCACACAAAAACTCTTTCTAGATCTAACTTCAATTAGATTATACACTCAAATCATTACTTATTGTATCTTTAAACACCAAATATACTATCCTCGTACCAACAAAACAAGTTTTGATCGCAACAACGGAAATTTTGTTGTACAATTCAATTTATTCTTAATTTACTTAAAAATCAAGAAATAAATTCACAAATTTAATAAGCCTCTAATAAAAACATACACTTTTTCTCTGCTCGATCTGCTTTCGGGAGCGAGGTCAATGCCTACACCCTCCCATATCGCAGTTCCAACACCGAGTTCTCCACACATCCATCTCATCCTAACAGCGAATATATAAGCTAACCCGGTGCTCGATGCCAAAACGCCTATCTTGGCGAATTAAGTACAACAAAATTAACCATAAATTGTATGAATACAAATGAAACTTCTTATTTGTCAGAAGGATATAATGATATGTTTCCCTTAGGTTTTGTCAACACTTTCCGGGTTACTATATACGAGTATATTTATACTTTTTAACTATTTATCGGTTTAACAATCATCAAATGGCCATTTATTTTTAGATTAATAGTAAAAATGTAAGTATTTTAAAAATAATCTTGTTTTCCAATTATTTCAATAATTATCAAACATTACTTTTTATTAGTATATTAGCTCCTGTCATGTAAAATTATCCTCATAATTTTACAAAACATGTTGATGATAATAATAATGTAAAAACAATGATTTTATTATAAATGTTTATAATAATATAAAAATACATTTATTTTCTAACGAATATAAATACATAGACGTTTTAACCTAAATACCAAAAATTTTGTGGTATTTTATATTTTATTTATTAATCTTGTATTCCTAATTTTTCAGTATTAAGAAGGGTTAAAATATTAAATTGTGTAACTGTTTTTGTAGCTCTATTAATAATGTGATACTGGGCGGCTTATGGATTGTCCACAGGTTTATCGATAGTTCAAATTTGTCATCGCCAAATAATTTTCTCTATTGTAGGCACGTTTGTTTTAGTTAAACTATTACAATTGATCGTATAGGTATTATAATATTTCTTTGAGAAAATCAATTTCATTTTAAGGTTCATATATTTTCGTATTTATTATAAAATATTGATTCATTTATAATCAAAGAATGTTTCCAGCAAATAAAAGATTTTTAATGGTCGATAAAAAAATATGATTATAGGAAAGTATAAATTTACCGTTTCTGTTCGTTGAATGTAAATATTTTCTATGAAATACTAAAGCTTCTTTGGATTTAATGCTGCTTAGCCGTTATTAGGCGTTAAAAAATATTTATTGGGCAGTTACAGAGAGTTTCATTGCCTATTTTTATTGTCCAGTAAAAACAAAAGTATTAAGTTCATAGGTAATGAGGCAAGGAGGATTAGACTAGGTTTTTTTTTTTAGATGGGTAACGTAGTTTAAAGCCGGAATTCGAAATGACAGTTTTCATTCTTCTCGAACAGTGATCCTTCCAACTTCGAACACCATCGATCGTTTTTGGGGCATTGGTCACAAATATTTCTTCGGTCACAATCTGTCAATAAATATTGTAATTTCATTCATCATTTTTAGAATTTCATATTCTAAATGTGGTATCCGTTTTGCTTAGATCTGTTGTTGTAACCCACCGGGTTGGCATAGTGGTGAATGCGTCTTCCCAAATCAACTGATTTGGAAGTCAAGAGTACCAACGCTCAAATCCTAGTAAAGGCCTAGTTTACGCTCAAATCCTAGTAAAGGCCTAATCCTAGTAAACTTTTATACGGATTTGAATACTAGATCGTGGATACCGGTGTTCTGTGGTGGTTGGGTTTCAATTAACCACACATTTCAGAAATGGTTGAACTGAGACTGTTCAAGACTACACTTCATTTACACTCATACATGTCATCCTCATTCATCTTCTGAAGTAATACTTGGACGGTAATTCCCAGAGGCTAAACAGAAAAAAAGAAAGACCTGTCGTTGCACAGGAGTTAATGTTATTGTAGAGATTATAAACTGTTTCATTAAGAAATTTCGGGAGGTGATTCTAGAGCTAAAAAAAAAAGAGAAAAGATCAAATAAGCATAAGTTACTAATTATGATAAAAAATTAATAATTTTGTGTTACGTATTTTAAGGTTGAGTTTTACGTGATTTTGTTAAAATAAATATTAAATACAGTTCTAGGTACCATTCTTTAATTTTCAGAACAAATGATATACAAAAGCACTAATTCTTTATCATAGCTAGTCCAAAAATATTAATTCTATATTATATTACGTACGAAGAAAAAACCTGAATGAAATCTTTTTGCAGCCGTATTCAGATAATAATTTATTTACAGAGCTATGTTTTCATTAGTTTTATTTTTCTTATTTTTAGCTCCACACCTGACAGAGCTACTCCTGAAAGTACACTCTGTATATACAGCCTCTCAGAACGTAATCCAGTCGCTCAGTACGAAGAGAACCGCTCTGTAACGAGCAAAGATATTCCTGTAGAAAATAGACCTGATGTCCGATTATGTCGCTTATTTCATACAGTAGTAATTATTTTTTTAAATACTGCAGATTCCTTCAGTTATTTACTGAGAGCTTCTATCTAGTCGCCAATATATTTCGGTAAATTTTAAATAATGACATTTTATTATCTAATCACAAATTTTTTTTGAGTAAAATCTACGCTGAACTATAGATGTTAAGTAAGTGTATCTGTAAGGTTAAGATAAGCGTACTAGAGTTCATGTAGGTACTTAGTTCGATTGTGATGTATTTATTTACTCATTATTTTAAACCGAAAGGAAAAAAAGAATACAGATAAAAGGGAAATATCTATTTTATTCCGGTTTTTGGTACAATAATTTTAAATTTTAATAAAATTGTTTGCCATGTCAGAAACTTTATAATTACTAAATAGTAACATTATTAATTTATAAATATTATTACTCGTACTTTCATACTTCCTATCATAAAATGAAAATTAATTGAATTATTTTTTGTAATTTTTATTTTTCCATTTTTTACTCTTCATAATTGACTTTAAATTGCGGTCGGTAAAGAAACAAAATGATTAACCTATGTAGCGCTTTGTGTACCGCAAGTTAGGTGGGCTACGTACGTGTATGTTTGTAAATAAATGTGTTTTATATATGCTTTTATGAGTGTGTTTGTCCGTTTCAAAACGTTGTATAAAAAAAGAGACGTGATCGATCAATTTTCCACCCGCTTTCACATAACGTACACACGAAAACTGCTTCTTCATCATTTCGTATTTACCTCCTCTCATTTATTCGATGGCTGGTATTCTTTAGGTGCTGAAATTCAATCCATTTTACCACTTGCTTTACTTCAGACTTAGGTCGTCTATCTCCTGCTTTCTACTCTATTTTGTAAGTTTATTTTTATATAGTTCATTGCATAACTCGAAGTGGTTTATTTTCTTTATCGATTACCTTTTACAATTCGATATATATAAAAATAGTTGTTATTAGTTATTATACAGTTACATTATTTTTAAATATAATAATTTGGTAATAAATTTTTTTAAATTTCACTTAAAAATATCTTTATTTTTTTAAAGTAAACATTAAAATAATTGTATATTGTCGTGATAAGATAGTATTCAGACTAATATTAAAGTAATGGCAATAATATCTCACTTTAGTTATTTACGGAGTGATATAAATTAACAAATAAAATATTCTTGTCTAATATCAACGGAAAGAAAAGATTAGATCTTTTTTCTTACACGCAAAGAATCTACCTCTTGAGGTATTTTGGCTTTATTGTTCACCCAACTTTACATAAACTTAAATAATAGTCTGTATAAGTTGTGATTCATTCATAGGTACCCAGGACTTCAAAAATATACCTGAGAGTGTCCCTCAAAATTAGATAAAAAAATGGTTTTTTAACCTTTAATCTTCAAATATTTTCATTGATTTCTGAAAATATATTTATTTATTCGCAATTGCAACAAGATGAATACAATTGTTTACTCATACAATACAATAAACGAAGAAAAATATTACGCATATAACCGTATGAAGCTCTGAAAGCTGAAGGCTCTGAAAGCGTGAGAAGTCTGAAGGCTCACCGGTGGCTACGAGGACACCAAAATTCTAATCCGATCATCCAACTCCACTTGACTTATTTTTGTCAAGCCGCTCAACTCACAAGTGATTGATCAAAAATTTCTGATCCTAGTTATCCAAAACGCTCCGTGGTACCAGAGTCCAGCCTGTAGAGGATCAAGAGGTCAACTTTCACGAATTCAGGTTGAAACACAAGATTATTCAGGCACTGCAGAACTTTCCAGCTTTCGCTTAAGGTTTAATAATGATTTAATTCCTACTAAAGCTTAAATCGTCCCACAAAGTGAACGTAATGTCATTATTCCAATCACTGGTAGCTATCAACAATACTTGGTACCATGAATTTGGCTCAGTACAGGTGTGCAACCGGTTGAACGGTCGAGTTGCGCGTCTCCCGAATTTAGTCCCTAGCACGAGACAAGCCCTCGGTTTTGTCCGGTAATAACATTAAAAACGGTAACAACATATTATGCCTTAATTATAGTTTTCTATATTAATTTATGATAAGAAATTGATACTTCACACTTTTTGAAGTAAAAAATTGTTAATCCTTACTGAAATACGAAGCCAGAACCTCTGAATTAAAGGTTAAAATTCTACCTATCTCTCACGGTGTTGGTGGAATATAAGGTAGTTTTCATAATATCAAAAATCTTAATCATAGAAAAGTACTGGGGTATAAAATATTTCAGTAACTTCTTTTTAGGAAAACATACAATAAGCGAATATTTTTTCGATTCCCTGCAGATTCAGTGGAAAAATCTTGAGACCTTGGATATTTTGTCAGTGAAGCTAAGTACAACAGTGTCCCAGAATATTGTGAACTCTTCAACTTATTGTAAGGTAATGCGAATATGTGAAGTACTTTTTAATAGTCTTAGACGATGACAACAAGTCCACACACACACACACACACACATATATATATATATATATAACATATGTTATATGCTATATATATATATACTGGCATCCTCTTCCCGGCTTCACCCACGCTATATGGTTATTTGCATTTCCCGTCACGGTCATTCTTTTTTTATTTTATGTTTTTTAGTCATGTAACTGGAGACAGGTGCAGTAGTCGCGTCGCACATACCGTAACACTGACAGCGGCTGTGATAGTTGAGAGCCACGCTGTACACCCGCGTCACACCCTTTAAAAAATCAAAATTCAAGAAAACTCCAAAATAGTTTGTAGATATTTATTTAAAGAGTATTTGCAAGACCAAATCTACTGAATATTTGGTTTAGTAACGTCGGAATGGGCAAAATTTGCTTTCATTGTTCAAAATCTTTTTACTTTTCTTCACCTTTTACAAGGTTGAATTTTGAAAAGTCGAGAAATTGGTTTTTAGATATTCACATAAAGATTACCACAGCAAATATAAAGTTAATATTTTCATTTGTTACCGACAAATTACAAAAAAAAAAAAAAAATAGCCGGGTTTCGAAAATAAATTTTTCCTTTAAACTAGGAATTTCAAAAAAATTGAAAATGATTTTTAGTTATATTCACATGAAATACTGCAGATCATGAAGCACCTGCTCATGAATATTATGAAGCACCAAATATCAAATTGATATCTTCATTTGTTACCGAGAAATTAAAAAAATTATAAATTTCATTGTTACTTAATTTTAACCCATTGAACTCGGAATTCCAAAAATCCTTTCTTAGTGTGAATTTATACCGTAAGAAGAACCTGTACTCGAATATAAATTTTTCATAAATTTATCCTCAGTAGGTTTTGCTAGGCGTTGATTATGAATCACATGTTTATACATATAGATACATATACTCTACACTACTATAGATACATATACTACTATACTACTATACTACTATAGGTATAGTTTACCTATAGGTATAATATTATAGGTACGCACTACTATTGGTACATATACTCTAAAAAGATGAAGGAAAATACATGAGACTTCAGGATTTTTTCAGTTGCAGCCCAAGGTATGTTGGTCTAAAAATGTTAGCCTTCTAATAATCAAAAACAACAATGAAATGATCAAAACACTTTAATAAAATTAATATTATTAATCATATATATTTTTTTTTTGTTTTTTATCGTTTCACCTTTATCTTGTTGTTTAAGATTATTTCCTTTGGTGAGGTTCAGATCGAATCCCAATATTCAAAGTTATGAAATTAACAAATTCTGGTGGAATTCAGTTAAATTCTTGTACGTGTTATGCAGTTGGGGAATATTGGAAAATAGAACCAAAATAGAACTCGCTGAAAAGAGAGAGAATATACATACAATTTCGAGCCAGTTTTTCGTTTCGTTTACAGTCTTTTAGGTTCACGTTGAAGAACGTTCTTTTTTCACATACATTCTTTTATTCTTGGATTCTTCGAGTTTTATTTAAATTCCTACTCGATTCAATACTCATACAATGAAGTCATGAAAATGTCTAGGATAAATAACTTCTCAATACTGACGATTATGTAGCCTAGTTTCGGAGATGCGGTTATAGTGTTCTATGGAAAACTATATAAAGATTGATGTCCCGAGGTGTTTATCAAATAAATCAGGGGACCACATCTAACTTAATTTTTAAAAATTTGTTTATTCTTTTATTGTTTTCTTCAATTTTTACACTTTATATTTTTTTTTTGCAGATATTCTTGTTTTAATATTAAAAAATTTAGTGGATTCTAGTATTAAATAAATATTCAATTCATGGCAATAACCGATTAAAATTAGGTAATATTCGCAGTTGTTAAATCGAAACAAAATGAATGAAGGAATTGGACTTTTCACCATTGAATAATAAACTAATTAGGAATAAATTTTTTTTCGTTTATCTTTTATCACATTATTACATACGAGTAGTTTTTTAAATATTTTCAAAAGGTATTTTGTGTTTTTTTTACTTTGTTCCTTTTTTTGTTTTGTATTACGGTAATTTCAGTTTCATAGCTTGTAAAACAAAAGAGAAAATTTCCAATTTATTTTTCTCTTTACGGTTTTAAATATTCTATATACTGTAGGCTATAGCCTATTCTATTATGTATAAAGAAAAATTAAAAAAAAATTTGTTCAACATCGTATAAAAATCAATACGTAAGAAAAACAAGTTAGTATAGGATATAATTGAAATAAAAGTAGAACAGTTATTCTCTTACTTAACGTGTTTGCCCGCACAGATATAGTCACAAAACAAAAGCGTTATTCTGTATCCGTGTTATTGTGAATGTTTCGTGGATAGAAAGTGTATTCGAGCGATACAGAGAGATGGCCGCTGGGAATACAATATAAATGGCATTGTAATACCATCAAGATATTGCAATATCTTAAAATATTCCTCATTATCTATTATAATACTCTTTTGTTATAAATTATCCTTCGTTTATATTTCCCATATTCTCAAACCGATTTCCTGTCTATTATATTATATTTATACGAACTAAGAAAACGAATGTTAGAACTTTTTAGATAATTATTATTTACTCGGTAGTAAATCTATGTAATTAATCGTATTTTCGGTATCACCTGTATCATGCCTCGTTTTCTGAAAAAGTTGCTGCGGCTCAGTTAAAACTTCCGATGATAATCGGCTAAATTTAAGAAAAAAATTCAACATCTTTTATATTACACCTACTCAGACAAACGATAAAAAAATTAGAGAAGTTTATATTAAAATCTATTACGTTACTAATTATCATTTTTAGACCGAATTATTTCGGAAAATAATCATAGCCACAGACTGTGATTCAAAACACGAACGATGGCCGCAATATTTGTCGATGAACAACCTATGCAGTAAGAAGATAATAGTTTCTGGATATATAAGTGAAGTATACTTGGTTTCACTTGTAGATAGAGTCCGATTAAAATTATTATTGTATTATGATGTTGCACAATCAATATTCAAAACATAATTATCATTGTACGTACGTATGTATATATACATATATATATCTACTCCGTATGTTTCAAAATGAATATCGGGGTTTTAAAGTTATGTAATATTTATTACGTTTTTCTGTCATTGATAAATTATAGATGAAATGAAAGAGTAACTGAAATAGATTTTTAGATAGTGTTCAATGTTAGCAATATTCGTCACATGGAACAAACAATAAAGCCAATAAGATAGTTAATCCCATACTTTTATCAGCAACTCTGGAGTAATTGATGCGAAAGCTGTTTCAATCCTGCGCCTCAAGTCGGATAGGTCAGCTAGTAAAGGTAGCACATACACTTGATCCTTTATAAACCACCAAAGAAAAAATATCGCACGGGGTCAGATCGGGCGAACATGGAGGCCACGGCAAGTAAGCCCTGTCATCTGGTCCCCGGCGACCAATCCAGTGGTCAGAGAGAATTTCATTCAACCTCACATTAGCGTTATGCCAGTGAGATGGCGCACCATCTTGTTGCCAAATAAAGTTCTGTGGTTCAATTGCAATTGAGGGGAGAGCCATAGTTAATGCATAACCCTTTTTTTCTTTTCCCTGTTTAGCCTCCGATAACTTCCGTTTAGAATGAATTAGGATGATATGTATGAGTGTAAATGAAGTGTAGTCTTGTACATTCTCAGTTCTACCATTCCTGAGATGTGTGGTTAATTGAAACCCAACCACCAAAGAACACCGGTATCCACGATCTAGTATTCAAATCCGTGTAAAAATAACTGGCTTTACTAGGACTTGAACGCTGGAACTCTCGACTTCCAAATCAGCTGATTTGGGAAGACGCGTTTACCACTAGAGCAACCCGGTGGGTTAAAGCGTAACCCAGGATTTGTTAGGACTACCCAAAAAAGACTCTCTTACATGTCCAACATTGTCTTCGTATACACTCGATCGTCAAGTACTATTCACTTTACAAATACAGCCAATGGTTTCAAATTTTTTACACCATCTTGTCACTCTGGGGATCACAAAGGAACTTCAAATGGAACGTATGTTGAACGGTAATTACAAATTCACACTTTGCAAACTGCAAAACATAGAACGTTTTCTGGTGAGGAGGTGTGATCATCTTTGCTTCAAGCGCTTTCAAGCAAAAGTAATAGGAAACAGTTTATGAGCTTGCACCAGTCTAAAACTGTCTAAAACTGAGTTGCTCTTTTGTTCCATATATAATTAATCAATTTCCGTGAAAATTGAATAATATTACATAACTTTAAAACCCCAATATTAATTTTGAAACATCTGGTATATATTATTTTATATTTTTAATTTTTATTTTTTTTTTTATATGTATTTTATAATTCTGTATTTATTTTATATAATCTATTTTTACCGTTTTTTCGGAGAAAGGTACGGTATTTCGGTCACATGTTGGGAATGGGAATAAAATATTAATTTTCTTTACGGTTTTAAGTTTGACGATTAGTAAAATATGATTTATTTAAAATTGGGTTTCCTTATATATATATATATATATATAGCCTATGTATAATAGGCTATATATATAGGCTTATATACATAAGCCTATGTATAAAATGTAAATCTCCAAACTACTAGATCAATTTTATCGAAATTTTATCCTTCATTTTTCTCCTTTTCTGGAAACCAATATTTTTGACTATTGATGCTTTTTTACTTCTTACTTTCGTAACAACTTACGTTGAATTAATATAACGTATTTCTAATAAAATATTGTAATATGATATATTTAAATTATATCTTCCAATGAGAGGAACGTTTATTTTTCTTTAATAAAGTAGAAAAAATACGTTTAAATAAATATAATATATATATATTAATTAATTTTAAATATTGTTATTGAAACTAACTTTGAGAAAATTATTTTGATTTTGGAGTTTTTTTTAAATATAAAGAAATTAAAATATTATTTTTCAGTAATTTAAAAAAAAAAATTATACTTCTAAAGTTATAGTTTCCTGTGTAAAAAAATAATCACATTAAATACAGAAAAAACCGTTATTAATGAAAAATTTTATTTATTTTTCCAAACAGAAGTTGATCCTATATTGCAAAAATATATTCATTTATCGATTTTAATCAAGGTTGATTTATACTATTTGTGGAAATCCGTTCAACGGAAATCAGCAAATAAAATAAAAAAATGCAGAGTAAACTGTGAAAAAGTGGAAAAAAATCTAAATTATAAAGGAGTAAATTGAGGAGAAGGAAAAGAAATAGGAGAATGGCGAATAATAAAAAAAAAAATGTGTAGATGTTGAACAGTGGGTGAACTGAAGCATTATAAGTATAGAGAAATAAGAAAGAAAAATACAGGAGAACTAAAGTAACCCATCACTTACGATAATTTACATTTACATGTGAATTTTGAAATTTTTTGTTCGTCTACCTCATTTTGCATTTATAAATAGTATTTTCGAATTACAAATTTATATTAAACGATAAAACCTGTAAAATCTTTTACCGATGATACAGTTTTAATTTTCGGATATTTTCTTTTAATTGTGTTTTCTGATACGTAGATCTTTGAATTTGTAAAGTGAAGTTTGATAAATATTATACTCCTTTAAAAAAAAAAATTACCGTTCTCCCGTAATTTAAATGGCCTACCTTCTAAACAGCACCATCTAATCGATACAACTGCAATCGTTTATCCGTAGAAAAGCTTAGGAATATTATGTACTTAGGCGTAATAGTTCGAGTAAGTAGTGTAGTTAAATGGATGTGGGCCGCTGAGTGTCGCTGCTGTGAGTTGATGACTGGGCCCCTTACAGTTGAAACAATAATAGGCTGTATGCTATCAGGGGCAGAGAAGTTTCTTGCGATAACTGAAATTGTGACACGAGTCCTCCAGCGCAAAAACAGGGAGGATAGGTGGTGAGGGGATGAGGGACAGCCTCTTTACGGAGCTGCCGTTCGTCTGTGCTTGCACGGATGGCCGGCAGTGACGAGGTACCGGGAGTCCCGCACCCTTCGCGAAAAAGACTGAGACCCGGTGTGAGTGCCCTTTGCGGGGTCTTCTCACTAGAGGCATTGGCGTCAAGACCGAGTCCCAAATCCTGGGGTGGGGTTAAGAGGCGACATAGTTGGGCCTGGATACCTCACCCAAGGGGTTAGAGACAGGAATTGAAAAGATCTTACCGGCGGGCTGTCCTGTCGTGCCGGACTTACAGTCGGCAGAAGGGGAGGCCAGTTAGGGTAGACAACCCCTTGGACCGTGCTATGCTTTGTTGTGAGTCCGGCCCTGGGTAAGGTGAAAAAAAAAAAAAATACATGAGCTATGCAGTTTTTAGTTATAATTAAACTGATTAATTAACAAATCTATTTTTCATATTAACCAATTTGATAGTAAAAACAAATGTTGTCTGATTTTCAAAAAAATTATTAAAAAATAAAATTTAGATATGTGAAATAAAATTTACATTTTTAAATTAAAAAAAAAAAAAAACAAAAAGGTTCAAATGTAGTAAAAAAACTCCAACCAAAAATTAAATAATAGCTATAAAAAGCTAATTCAAGTATAAATACACAATATGTATATAAAATAAAGTTTTATTTCTTATATTGCCAGTCATTTTTTCAATACTTAATTGCAATGGGGGAAGGGATGTGACCTAGATTCTTCCATAAGTTAATTATAATATTCGCAAACGTATTTTAAAAGCGCCCTTTCAAAGGACACGACTGTACTCTAATGAAAAAAAATTTTTTCAGATTTTTCATGTTTTGACCGTTGCACAAGTGTACGTCAAATATTTAATTTTTTTATAATTAAAAATAAGAAGAAATTTCAAATTAAACACAACATTATTTTATGGGTTATGACCAACCACAGAATTTTTTTTCAAATTCCTGCTATTTGCTTAACGATTTAAAAAAAAATAGTATATTTAAATAATAAATTAATTAATCTGAGAACAAATTTATATAAAGACTAAATATTAATTTTAAGGCGATTACAGACTACGATTTCAACATCTAATACCGTTTTTTAATACAGTACGTACAGTACGTAATGTAATGAGCTTTTAAATCAAACAGTTCAGTAAGTGCTAACGAGTAAATTAGGAAATATGCTGTACTTTGTTAAATAATGTATGTGTAGTGTATTTATGTACTGTAAGTAAACCAGTGCTTATAATTAATGTTGCCGTCTGTATTTCATGAATAACATTACCCTTAATAAGAACCCATGGTTTTTTTTTCATTTTACATAGAACCTAACCATTCTTCCTTAAACCGTTCTATATTCGTGGTTTTCTGTATTCGTGGCATTTTTACGGTTTCTAACCCCCGCGAATAAGGACATTTTACTATAGTTTATAATAATCATTTATCTTTGTGGAAGCTGAACGATCGGAATACATAGATTACTGATATCCACACAAGTATTATGTATTTATTATTCTTATATATATAATTTAATTCGATTTATTTTTTGCTATAATATAATACAAATGTTGTACTGTGAATGTATGATTTTACAATTATTAATAACTTAAAAAAAAAAAAAAAATTTTATCTAAATATTTTGGCGGTAAGCGCTAGCGACAAGTTGTTGATAAGAAAATAAAAGCGAAATATATGAGATGATTTGTTGTTGTTTTAATTTTTAATGATTTGAGGTGAGATTAATTGCCAAAACTGAAAAGATATCTGAAAATATACATTACATTAATGGATTAAAAGAAACAAAACTCCGGATGTAAATCGTTTGTATTTGAATAATATATAATTTAGTGATTTTATTAGATTTACGAAAAATTTATTAATTTTCTGCAAATATAAAAGAATTGTCTTAGCGTTTTGTCAAATCTGTATAAGAAAAGCATAACTGCAAAGTAGATGAAAATTGTGTGGAGAAATATCAGTATTACTGATAGATTAACTGATATTAGGAATACATAGATTACTGCTCTGGAAAAAGGGTACATAGCCGGTCCTGGTTGAATCAATTTATCCCTCATAGTCCACTTATCGCTTGCCTTGTTAAAAGTAAGTATAAAGTAGTTAAAGTAAGTATGGCCAAAAACTGAACTTGTTCATCTAGAAGTAATATAATTCATTTTTTTAAAGTAACAAATTTCGAGGTTTCTACGAGTTTTATCAAAATGTTTAAGCAGATTAAATAAATAATTTTTAAAATCTGTCACTAATTTTATGAAATAATGATATCTTTTGGGGATTATATTTTGAGCTGCCAACCTGAGAGATTAGATAGTCCATTAATTCCACATTTCCGTTTGAATATAAGTCAACGACATCGAATCAGTTTAAAATTGTGTACTGGTTATATTGTGTAATAGTTAAAGAGACGTAATTATCTGGAGCCCAGAAGTCTGCAATTTCTTTCAGTATGCGTTTAAACGGATAATATTTGCCGAATAAGAAACTCAGCTAAATATGATTCTAAATGATGATGCACTAATTAAGGATGTTTTTTATTTCTCCATTTTGCACAACCCCCACTAACGTTCGACTGTTTGGGTGCGAGTTCGAATTCGGGGAACATGAAATGGTATTTATGGTTTACCTTTAAAATTCGCGTAGCCCTCTTACTTTAACACTAATTACAAACGATAATTCGGGAATTGGAATGTATAATTGTTTCTTTACCGATATCGGCGGTAATGGCTTCAAATATTACGTCCTGATCTCTGTTCGGTATTAAAACAAAAAAACATATTTGATTTTTCGGTAGATAACCCAAAACATCCATTGCTGAGGCCACCATAACCTTCAGGTTTGTTCTTCTACGTGTAATTAAGCTCGATTGATTTTGACGATAATATTTTTGCCACCTATATTAAAAACTGACCGTTTGGTTAACGTGTCCACACACACTCCTTAGAAATAGCTGTTCCAGTTTTATGATTTATTCAGTTTCAACTGCTTTTTACACTACGACGTGAACTGTTCGTTAATTTATTAATCTTACGTTCGTTAACGAAATGAATTTGTAAAACCCAAACCGGTTTCGTATGCAGTTTAACTTTTGCTTACACTGTAAATTAAGCACCGCTGTATTGGTCCTTCGCACACAACTATCTATTCGTCGATAAATTACCATTTTTGTTACAACAGCGCGATGATTGTTTCTTCGGTATTCAGCAAATTCTACAAATCCATTTTCTATGTTTAGACTAATTTATTATTAGCGTCCAGTTTTCTATGATTGTACAACAGAACGGAATGAGGTAAATGCATGTACAATTCTGAATTTGAAACAAGTGTTAACATGTAACCATCATAGTTCTTCTGATACGCTATTTCAAGCAATTTTATTCATTCAGTTTAATTGTTGTGTTCTTTTAATTTACAATCAACTGTGGTTAAGAAGTAAATTAAAATTAGTGCACTGTAATAAAACAGAGATAATGAAACCGTATCGCTGTTTAAAATAATGTAGAAAAGAGTGCAATGACTGTGATATCAAATAACAATTTCCCTCCATCAGGTTAATAAACAATCACCGAGATCTATTGAAATTAACTATCGCTATAACAATTTTTCCCCTGTTTTAGTATATTTAAGCGCGCGCACATCAAATAAAAAAAAATTTAATACAGTTAAAATCATCAGTACAATAATTACTAAGATATATCTTTCCTATTTTAGAATTACTATCGATTCGAAATCTAAGATCGATAAGTTGCAGTAATGATAACAATCAGAAAATTGAATGTATTTCGATTCAGTTCATCACCTATTCATTGCCTTTACCATTTTGTTTGCGAGTAATAGTAATTTTGTTAAGTATTATTCTAATTGAGTTTTTATGTTCTACAAATCGCTGTTTGAATGGATTTTTAGAAATATTTATGTACTGCACTCATGATGATTACATATATTATTATTTATATTACTGCGATATAAAATATTTACTTACTATTATTTATAATAAATTAAAACATGACGTAAATAGAAGAAAAAATAAAAAGAAAAAATTAATTCTGTATCTCTATAAATAATATTCGATATGCAAAGACTTTAAGATATAGAATAATATTATATTATATAAACAATAAATTACTTTTTCTAGTTTATAATAATTTTTATTATAATTATTCCCTTATTTTATTTTAAACGGACTATACAATCCATAGAAAATCAAGAAAAGACTACACTAAAACTAAAATTTCTGTAAAGGAAATTTACAAAAATTACCTATAGTATTTTGGATTGCATTTACAAAAATTTGTAATTTTTCCTTGTCTCGCTCTTGTTTTCAAATCCCTGTGAAGTTCTGTGTATGGCATCTTCAATTTTGCGCTTAAAGAGTAAGCTTCTATTCAAAGATGGATTAGCATCTATAGAAAACTGAATAAGATCACGGGGTGTAGTTTAATGCTTTCGTAAGCGTTTTGACATTTAATTGTTTTCCGAGGATCGTATCTTCTACCTCTTCACTTTCATACTCTACCAGCACCATTAAATCCTTTAAAAAATAAAAATATTATGTATTTTTATTTTATCCGCGAATGTAGAAAAGACATCTTAAAATATTGCACTGCGAATAAGGAGATTTCACTGTATTATTATAGGGTGTTATTTTATATAGGATTTGATACTTTTCATCTGAAACAGCCGATCTCCATTTGTTCACTTCTTTTATGTACAAATTTAATAAAAATATAATCGGTATACATCTAACGAGTGAGATACTCTGGTGAGGAGAGACTTCGATTAACCGGGTTCCTTCCAGGTATAGAGTAAAATGTCCTGGATTTAGACCTATGCGTCGTAGACCGATGATTTTATCAGAACGAGAAGGATTTCTTGTATCGACTCGCCGGAAAAAAGGTTAAAAGTAATCGATCAGCTTATAATAATTTATTTAGTCGTTAGAAATAAATATTGTAGAAAGAAAAAATTTAAAATATGGTTTAAAAAAAGTATGAATCTGCCGAATACGTTAATCGAACTATGACAGATTTTATGATTACAATAATTCAAAAAATCAAAAAAAAAAAGGATAATAGAGAAAAATCGTGAAAGAATAGGTTTAAGTGTCGACTCAAATAACATTTTTTAAAAGTGAAAATAATTTATTATAATTTATTCCATATTTTTATGAGTTTCGAAGATTCGCGATAATCCGTAGCAGTTTACTTATATTTGTCTTTCTTTTAAAGCACTTAAGAAGAGATTTGTCTACGTATTACTGTATTTATCTTTTGTATCCTGTATTTAATGTATACTATTTATCTTTTGATTTGCATAATGTATTTACTAATAATAAATTATACATTAATCAACGCAAAAATAAATATTGCAAATCTTCTACTTCTCAAAAATTTTGTTTTTAATCTACCTTCAATCTATAAAATTTTCCGTTTTACAGCTTAAAATATAACACATTACAACAAATAAGCATTTTGCTGTAATACCACACAGTATTATGTATTTATTATTCTTATATATATAATTTAATTCCATTTATTTTCTGCTATAATATAATACAAATGTTGTATTGTGAATGTATGTTTTTAAATTTATTAATAACTTTAAAAAAAATCTTTTTTATCTAAATATTTCGGCGTTGACAGTAAAACATAAGTTTAAGCGCTAGTGACAAGTTGCTGATAAGAAAATAAAAGCGAAATGTATGAGATGATTTGTTGTTGTTTTAATGTTTAATGATTTGAGGTGAGATTAATTACCTAAACTTAAAAGGTATATGAAAACATACATTACATTAATGGATTAAAAGAAATAAAATTCAGGATGTAAATCGTTTGTATTTGAATAATATATGATTTAGTGATTTTATTAGTGATAAATGATTTACGAGAATAATTTGCTGCAAATATAACAGAATTATCTTCAGCGTTTTGTAAAATTTGTATAAGAAAAACATTACTGCAAAATAGATGAAAATTGTGTGGAGAAATATGAGGGGTAAAGTGGTTTTTATTAATTATATATACTGTTATATTTTTATATATAATTCCTTAAAAATTAAAATTCTGAATTCATCAAAACGTTTATTACGCGGATAACGTCTCGGCCTTCCGAGAGCGGCTTTTAATGTATGTTTTTAGTTTATTTTATTAGGGCGGATATAATGCTCTATCACGTGCTGTAATTTCATATCAGAATACAGATCGAGCTTACTTTCCATTTAAAAAAAAATTGTGTAAATGTAATATAATAGGCGTTCGAGGAAGTCATGTGTTGTCCAGATCAGATTTTTATATTTTACCTCACAGATTTTGCACTGATTTGAACTGAGTTTAATCACGCTAAGTTCTCTTTGATCAAAACATGGCAGATATTCTATAATCCTTCTTTTTATACATTATTTTTTTTATTTTCCTTTGTCGTTCTTTTAAAAATGTAATAATGAAATGATGTTGGCGAATTTCTGGTTTCGTTATTACATTTTTCTTTGTATTCGTTTTCTTACACTAAAATCTATATAAATAAAATTGTAAATGTTCGTTTGTTTAAAATCTTTAATCTCAAAAGTTCATCACCGACTGCTTTGAAATTTTGACACGACGTTGCATTCGAATACATGCATGTTTTTATATACTTACTATTTATATACCTAAGATGTCACACCTGTGACAGGTAAAAACATGTTTCTTTTTAAAAACAGCGCTATCTGTTGGACGTAAAAGCAACACTCGCTATACTAAATATTTTACGACTCCATTTCAATGTTTCCGATATGTGTGTTCACTATAGACTAAAAAACTACTGGACGATTTACGCGCTGGGAAAGGGAGAAAGGGAAAAATCGGAAAAGGGAAAAATTGAATAAGGTAAAAGGAAATAAGGGGAAAATGGAGAAAATAAATGGGGGGAAATGGAAAAGGGAAGGAGAAAAATTAAAGGGAAAATGGAAAAGGGGAATAAAGGAAAGAGAAATCGGGGAATGAAAGGGAAAGGAGGAAGAATAAGGGAAAACGGTGGAAAGGAAAGGGAATACGGTAAAAATGAAAATGGAGAAAAGGAAACGGGAAAGGGAAAACGAGTAAAGGGAAAAAGGGAAAGGTTAAATTTTGTGAAGTTCCGTAATGTTCATTTATCAAACTTTCAATTGTGTTCATTTAATCTGTATATATACTCAAATCTAGCAATAGCGAAACATTGCTGGGTCTGCTAGTACTTATAATAAAAAGAAGCAAACATATATATTAAATGTTAAATTTATATTTAAGTTTATTTTTGGCCTGTAGGAAAAGGAATAATTATCAGGTCTTTTTTTTGTGGAATTAAATAAAAAAATATAAAAGAAATATATTCTTTTTATTTCAATATTTATTATCTAATTTATTTGATAACAGTCATTTAACATTTATAATTGGAATAATTTAAAAAAAAAAAATTAAAATAACTGAACAACAAAAACTACGAAAGATACACTCGATCGAATATGTAATGTAAATTTAATGAAATAGCTTTATGAAAGAGAAATTGTTCAGAAAATATTGTAATTTAAGCAATGTCAACTGAAATGAAATATATATATTGCTTCCGTTTATATGCTCTTTTTACTCATAGATAGTGTAATAAATTTGTAATTTGTTATTTGAAGAAATACTTTTCTCCGAATTTAAATTCATTTTATTATTTTCATATAATTTATTGTCATTTGTTCTCTCGGAGAACTTAATTTTTTGTTGTAATTTTGATGTTTTTCTAATATTCTTATAAATAAGAAAAATAAATAATATGTCTGGTTAACCGATTGTTAAAAGCAATTTTAAGTTAATTGGTTGTAACATACGGAAAATTCCATAAAATTTGGAAGAATTTGTAAAGAAATTAATACTAGAAAAGACAACTAGGTTGATGAGTAATAAATTAATCTGTGTATTAAAATGGTTATTTTTTATTTGAACTCTGCATTTCTTTTTTCTTATTCTGATGACCACTCTGCGATGGTTGTTGTATACCTTGTATGTGGGGCTGGTGATTTAAAAAAAAAAGTCTGGGGTCGATGCGTGGCTACGTGTAGAGCCAAGGAGGCAGCCTTTTAGCTGAGGACGTCTTGGCTCAACCACACGCAAGAGTGGCTTGGGTCAGAGCGCTTCCGATGACGTATTAAGGACCCTCATGGTATGAGAGGTGTGGGATGACGGGTGTGCGCAACGCATGCCCAAACCCCGGTTAGGTCAGGGCCTGGAAGGGTAGCTCTCCTGAGGAGGAGTATTCCGGCCATCCAGAAGAGGAGGTAGGGATGCTCTTACGATACAGGAGAGACCCCGATAGGAGATCCCCGAGAGAAACAGAGTCAGGATGGGCAGTCTACTACCACGACACTCGGGAGCAACTGATGTAACGCCTTCTGGCGGGGATGCCTATTGTTCCTGGGGTGTTTAGTTAGGTTGATAAAAAAAAATACTCTACATTAAAATACTGTACCGTAAAATATTAATCATTATTAAAACTTTGCTCATTAAATTAAACGAAATATTTTAACAAATTTTTAATGCAGATCATGACGTCTCACTAAGCATCTCTGCACATACTCGTTTTTAATTTTATTCCACGATTAAAGTTTTAATAAAGCCATTGGTGTTAGGTCCTACTTGATATATTTAAATTTTTTGTTTTTAATATAACGCCAGATTTATGGCGTTCATTGTAATAAATAGATGTCTGATAACTGAAATCACCAAACTCCTAAGCTCCAAAAATGGTATGATGAATAACAAAAATAATTTTTAACTACAATTTAAAGGTAATAATAATTTTATTAAATTAATTTAAAAGTAAACGGAAAAACTAGCGATTAAATTTACCGGAATTTGAAAACTGCATGTGAAATTTAATTTCACTTAAAATTTAATAATTTAAATTAATTAGCATTAAACATTTTGTAACATACTGTGCTTATTATATAGTGTTTTATGACAACTTTTAGATTAACTTTATAATATGTGAGTACTTTTCATTTTGTATGTACTTTTAATTTAAAAAAAAAGAAAGTGAATATGTAATTTAATAAGGGTACAAGGAAGTCATGTGGTGTCTCCACATCAGCTTTAAAATTTTAATATATTAATAGTTATTAACCCGTGTAAAAATTTTTGATTTAAAATGAAAACTACATAAAATTTTGTTTCACTAATAACTTCTAGCTGGTCCAAACGGATATGGAACGCTATTCACAAATCCATCCATAAAATATAACAAAACTTGAAACTTAGACCCGACATTAAAATAAACCCTTGAAAAACGCCCGATTACAGAATCATACAGCAGCAAGGGACACTGTCCAGTCTCTGCAATTCAAAGGGAGAATTTGTGATACTCCCGCCACTTTTGCGTTCCGTTCCGATAACTTTGATTTTTTTCATATTTTTTTTTTTATTGTTATTATTGAATTATTATTTATTGTGAATTTTTTTTATAATCAGATAATTACTAATAAATCGATATTATTGGTTTAAAAAAAAACATTTTTTTTTGGATTTTGAGCTTTTTTTTGAACACTTTTAGTCCGGTCGATTGCAATCAAAATGGGAGGTGCAGAACTAGATGTTAAAACAGTTCTAATCCAAAATTCTACGGCTAATCGTTTTGAGTTAAGAGAGATATATACGTACGTACAGACGTCACGCCGAAACCAATCAAAATGGATTCAGGGATGATCAAAATGGATATTTCCGTTGAAATCTGAAAACCGAAATTTTTCACGATCACAATACTTCCTTTACTTTGTACCAGGAAGTAAAAATCATTAAGCAGGTCAGACATCTAATAAAAACCAAAGGACATGTTTTTGATAAATAGGCGGAAATATTTTTTCCTAATTCATATTATATGGGGGGTTTGAACTGTATATTACCATTGTATTTGGTACATATTCTCATAGTTTAATTTTTTCTCTAATTAACAGTGCTACCAAATTCAATGAAATTTTATGTTTATTAAAAGTTATGTGCTAAATAGGTACCAATGCTGATGAATATTCAGCTGATTAAATTTGTAGGAAGAATGCTATTAGGAATGGAATGTTTTGTGCTGATATTCTTGAAGGTGGAGCAGATTCCTTTAAAGAGATTCTGCAGGATCTTTTATCAGCAAAATTAAAAGTAATAAATTATCTCTAAGCTATTTTTTGTTGTGAATTTTTTCAATTATTCCTCAAAAAGTTTAAATAATATTACTGTCAAATTAATTGTTTAGAGAACATTTTTAGTAGGTGTTTTCAGAACATTTTTAATTTTATTTTATTTATCATAATGAAATTTAAATTATTGCAGATGATAATTTTAATTCATCAGAATTTAGGTTATAACAGTGGAATTTTTGTGGAATTTCATAAAGAAGTAAAAGCAAAAAAAAAAAAATGTTCAACTCTGGCTCACATTTTTGAACAAAACATCTCTTCTATACAACGTCCTACGTATCATCTATTTTTCTCATGTTTTCATATAATTTTGTTATTATGTGCCATGTACTTTTTTCTTTATTTGTAACCGATTCTCTTCTAATTTAATTATATGACTTTTCTTGGTATAAGGATGTTTTCTGAATAAATTTTCACTTTTATCTCAATACATTACCAGTTTTTAAGGCGTGTAACCTACGTTTTTGTGCAAAAAAGTCCTCATTACATTTTTGAAATGATACAACTTAGTTATTTTCTATAAACATAAATATTTGATGATAATAGTGGAAGAATTTTATTTTCTTCAAAAATGTTTTTTAAACCACCAAAAAAATTATTTTATACAAATTATATTTTATAAAATAATTGTTTGGAATTTGATTTGCTACCCAATAAAAAATTTAATTAATATATTGCTTAAATTATATTGCAGTATATTTCTTTTTTCCTGTTTAGCCTCCGGTAATTACTTCAGTTCAGATAATACTTCAGAGAATGAATGAGGATGATAACTATGAGTGAAAATTAAGTGTAGTTTTGTACAGTCTCAGTTCGACACATTCCTGAGATGTGTGGTTAATTGAAACCCGACCCACCAAAGAATACCGGTATCCAGTATTCAAATCCGTGTAAAAATAACTGACTTCACTAGAACTTGAACGCTGGAACTCTCGACTTCCAAATCAGCTGATTTGGGAAGACGCGTTCACCACTAGAACAACCCAGTGGGTTATATTGCAACATATTATTTTCACACTACTTTACATAATTGGGCATAACAAGTTTGGAACATGGTTGTAGCAGATCAAATAAACAAGGAGTATATATTAAAGTTGCCCGATACAATGACTGGTTAAAAAACAAAATTCATGATTCATTGAGGGGCAGTAGTTTAATTCATAAGATATTTACTGAGTTTTTCCATCCTTAATTTTATCTGTTAATTGATTTCTCCTATTATTTCTAAATATATTCCTATGTTAAAGCACTGTTCGTTTTAATAGAATTTCACAATATTTCTTATTTTACTTTTACATTATCTGACTTTGTAAAATTTGACATTTTTTTTTATCTACACTACTTCAAATATTTGTGAATTAATGTGCGGAATTTAATACAATATAGTTAATTATATACTGGACTTCGCATTATTGTTCTTAACGCTTCTTTATTTTCAGTATTTGTGATGCAGATTTTATCATATTTTTTATGACCCATGTAAGTGTATTCGTTTCCATTTTTATAAAAAAAATTTCATGTCGGCCTTCGTGGCGCGAATGGTAACGTCTCGGCCTTTCATCCGGAGGAGGTCCCGGATTCGAATTCCGGTCAGGCATGACATTTTCATACACGCTACAAATTATTCATCTCATCCTCCGAAGCAGTATCTAACAGTGGTCCCGGAGGTTAAAAAAAAATTGATAAATTCTTTTGTGTTTATTTCATTTTGTATTATTACAGATAATAGTAAATGTATTTTACAGATAAATAGTAATGTTAAGACTCAGGTTTCATTTGCTCTCAGATTTACTGCTGTTATCTCTTAGATTTACTGCTGTTATCCTGATTATTATTGTGGTTGTAATTGCTATATTAATATTTGTGTTCATTAATTGTTTTATTATTTTAATTTATTATTTTTTTTTTTTAACTGAATTTTTACGGGCATCGACTGCTAAGGTCATTAGCCCTCGTCACATTCTTTAAAAAGAAATTATTATCTCCATCAGGATCGTCATATATAAGGGTGTAAAGGGCCCTTACATTTTATTTAAAAACACAGACTTCACAATAGACATTAAAACATGAAAGACAAGGACAATCACAAACACTTGCGGTGTGTAAAGGGCCCCAATATTAAAATTTGAGAGAGGTTCTCAAAAGACCATGAAATTAAAATTAAAATTAAACTTATCAATACCATATCTTTCTTTTTTCTACGAAGTCTCATTTATAGTTTGTTTAAGCACCCTCGGGGCGACCAGAACCGCCGTTGAGCAGTATATCAGTCGTGCCAGGGTGCCGTGGCAGTTGAATCCTTCTTATATCAGGCCATAGGCATGCACGGCGTATACCCATAGCCTCGCGCCCTCAATCCACCCTTGAGGGTCCCCCATGTCATCATCGGACACACCCCGACTCACTGCTCTTGAATGCAGGTGAGCCAAAATGGCCTAGGCAAGAGGGCTACCTCCCGTCACTATACGTGCCACGCTTCGAGACTCCCTTATATGTATATATAAAACTACCGCTTAGAGTATCTTTTACCACAGCTTTAAACTTCCATTTTATAGACTTTTAAGAAGTCCACTGGCGTGTAAAAATGCAACTATATTTTCTTCATTTCCATTATCCAGATCAGCACTAATATTATTTGTAAGACGGAACTTCTTTCTGAGGTCCTCATATATGGTACACTCTTCTATTAGATGCTTGATTGTCAGTGTTTTATTACAAACACCGCACATTGGTCTCACTTCGCCGGTTAACAAATATAAATTTTGTTAATCGCGTGTGACCGATTCTAAGTCTGGTCACCGCTACTTGTTCACGGCGAGTCAACTTAAAGTCGCTTTTCCATTTATAAGGAGAAGTTTTAACCGAGTTTAATTTTGTATTTAAACTCCTCCATTCTGCGTTCCACTTGTTTCTTACTATGTTGGTTAGACGGTTTTTAACATCTGCCACTCTTACAGGAAATGCATCCAAGTCATTGCAGACTGTTGCCTTTCTGGCAGCTTCGTCTGCGATTTCATTACCTGTAATACCAGCATGCCCTGGAGTCCATACAAATACGCATCGCTGTCCTCGTTGTTTTAGTACGTATAAAATGGACAGGATGTTTGCAATTAGGACATCCTTAATTTTCTTGTTCCGAATTGCGACGAGTGCACTTAATGAATCGGAACATATTAGCACTCTCTCTTCGCAATAGTGTTCAGTGTAGCGAAAAGCTTGCTGAATTGCAGTGAGTTCTGCCGTGTAGACACTGGCCACATCTGGCAGTCTCCAAAAGTGGGCTTTTTTCATTTACATATATCGAGCATCCAACACCATGTTCGGTTTTAGAACCGTCAGTATAAATTCTAATATGTTCTTCGTAACTACTGACGGTTACTAAAAATTCCTGCTGGTTTCTTTTTTATTTCTCCGTGAGAGAGATCCAAACTTGTATTTACCGCTGGCAAGAGCCATGGCGGTATTTCTCTAGTAGAAATTGCTAGTGTCTCTGGTATAGCAATTTCATATTTTCTTCTTAATTCGTGGTACCTAATTCCGGTTGGTCTGGAATAGGTAGCACGATGTTCATATACTGCAGCCATAATTATTATTATTATTATATTTATCAACATTGTTATTATTATTATTATTAATTTGTCTGGTTGTAATTATGAACATTTTAAACTAATAAACTGTAATTATATAAAAATTCTAAATTGTCAACTTATCCTGATCGAGCCGCGGAACAAGCTACAATATCAATAGTTAAACATACTTTCATTGAAAAATCGATGATTCTGATAACAATAAATCGTTATATATTTATTACTAAACGATTCGTACGCAAAAAAATTATCTTTTAACTCATGTTTAGCATTCGATTCAGAAATAATAACAAATCGAAGTTACATAAATGCAGAGTAAATAAATTTATTTTACTCTTAGGATCGAAAAAATGTCTAATTGTTACTCAAATGCCACTTTATTTTATGTGGGATGATAAATTTGTACGACCGTTTTAATGTTACTTTGGCTAATATATATGGTTTTTTTTTATAGTACAGCTTCTAAATAACTTGAGTTTAATAAAAATAATTTTAGACTTACAACAATTTTTCTTTGAAAACTTTAGATAAACCTTTTCTCTTATAAGTTTTAATAAATGATTGATTACTTATTTTTTTAACATTTTTCCCCCAAATATTTACAATTTATAAAATGATTTTAATTGAAATTAATAAAAAGTTAACTTAGTAAAATGCAAAAACAGATTTCATTTCATAAGAAGTGTATACTTATAATAAATAATAAGAAATGTACACTTCTTATATGAAACGTGATGATCATATCGGCAATGAAATTTAAGTATTCTTTTATACGACTCTCAGCATAAATATCTTCTTTTTTTCAGTTTATTTTCACTGATATAGCTTGACGTTAATATAACAGCGATCAAGATTGTAGCTTGCTGTTGTAAAGATCAGTCTATTATTTTCAATAAAGTTTTATCGATTTTCTAATCTTTATTTTCATTTAAAAATACTGTTTTTTATTTGGTATTTATTTATTTATTACATTAAAGATTTATTTATTAATTTAAAGATTTTGTTTTCTTTTTATTAAAAAAAATGTACATTTTTTTAATTCTGAGACCACCATTAGGTATTGCTTTAGAGGATGAGATGAATGACAAGTAGAGTGTGGAAATTCCATGCCTGACCGGGATTGAACCCGGGACCTCCGGATTAAAGGCCGAAACGCTACCACTCGCGCTACGGAGGCCGCCACGGATACTGGTGTTCTTTGATGGTTGGGTTTCAATTAACCACACGTCTCAGGAATGGTCGGCCTGAGTTTATTCAAGACTACGCATTTACCGGTACTATTAAATTACTCTGATAAGTCGCTAATGACTTTAATTGTTGATGCGACTATAAATAAGAAGATGTACTTGGCAATATCATTTTAATTTTTTTCAGAAGAAAATTATTCTTAAAACTATTGATTCCAGTTGTTTATATTAAAATCGATATTTTTAATATTTTAAATTTTAATATATTTTCTTTATTTTTAATTTTATTTTTATTTACTAAGATACATTAATATAAAATTTGATGTGGACACCACATGACTTCCTTATACACCTATTAAATTACATATATACATTTTTAAAAGGACATAAAATTTTATTTTACTAATAACTTCTGATGTTTTTTCATATTTTTTTTTATTGTTATTATTTAATTATTATTTATTGTAAAACGTTTTTTACAATCACAGGTTAATAATTATTAACAAATCAATGTATTTAAATTTAAAAAAAAATTAAAAAAGAGAGAAGAAGTTGGATTCGAACCGATGTGCCTTCCCCTTGTAAGATCTAAATATTTCATTAATTAAACTTTTATTTGTCTATACTTGTGGAACCAATGAAAATAAATACCAGTTATGATATGTTGTTGAAAAGCTTTCAATGAGGGCTTATTATTGCAGTTAATTCCAAAATTCAAATGGTTTGGATTTTGGGCTTTTTTGGACACTTTTGGTTCAGTCGATTGCAATAAAAAGGAAAGGTGCTCAACTAGATGTTATAGCAGTCCTAAATCCAAAATTTCAACATCCATCGGCTAATCGTTTTTGAGTTACGCAAGATGAATAACGTACCTACGTACAGACGTCACGCCGAAACTAGTCAAAATGGTTTCAGGGATGATCAAAATGGAAATTTCCATTGAAATCTGGAAACCGAAAATTTTCACGATCACAATACTTTCTTTACTTTATACAAGGCATAGTTCAGTTAGAACTACAACGTGGATTTAGTTAGAAAAGTAATCACGACTATAAACTATATAAACACGATTATTTGTAAAATTATTGTATTCCGTACGCTGCAAGTAATATTTTCTGCAAAGGTTTGTAGTCCTGCGTTATTTACAGTTTGCTTCCGCGAGCCAGTCAGCCGGTGAAGACAGGTCAGTAACCCGAGAAAGTGTGTCTGGTTCTTTGTTGTTTTTCTAGTTTTGTGTGTTCGTCCACTTTGAACGATTGATACATATCTTTCCGTGTGCACTCAAAATTGTATTAACTTTAGAAACAGCGAATATTTCTCTTTGATTTTCTCTTGTGAGCACAGTAAGTATATGCAGATAGTAAAGACCAGTTTTCCGTTACTTTTTCAGGTATACCGGTTCCTCGCCGATACCTTGGAGGAGCAGTTCACTCCAAACCCCCCTCCCTCCCCGAACGACGAGCACACAACCGAGGTGGAATCCTTTCTTGTAGATTATTTCTCACAGGTGGAGGACGCCCCTCTAGAGATTGACCAAGTCACTGAAGGGGAAGTTTCCGCAGCCATTAAGGCCACAAGCCCCGACAAGGCCCCGGGTGTCCACGGGATCAGCGCCCGTGCATTCCGGAACATACCGGCCTCCGTGATTACAGCAATTTCGGTGATATTCACGTCCATTTTGTACGTTGGATATTTCCCGAATTGTTGGAAAACGGCTAAAGTCGTATGTTTACCCAAACCGGGGAAAAGTTTACTTTTCCCACGGAATTATAGGTCAATCTCCCTGTTACCGGTATTGTCTAAGTTGTTCGAGAGGATTTTTCTCGAAAAACTGAGGCGATACATGGAGGGAGAAGTGCGGCCCAAGCAATTTGGGTTCAGGGAGGGTCACTCAACCACTCTCCAACTGGTAAAAATAATAGACGACCTTGTCGGAGGCCTGAACAGGAAACGGGTGACTGCAGCCGTTTTTCTGGATGTGGCCAAGGCCTTTGACAAAGTTTGGCATAGCGGGCTGCTTTATAAGCTAGCGCGATCGGCGATCCCGTACCGCTATGTCAGACTGATGCAGTCATATCTGCTAGACCGACATTTTGTCGTGCGCGTAGGGGAAACGATTTCCTCTACCAGAGAAATAGCCGCTGGGGTTCCCCAAGGAGCAGTACTTTCCCCGTTCTTGTACACTTTGTACGTGAACGATATGCCGCTGTCGGAAGGGGTCAAAACGGCCCTTTACGCAGACGACACGGCATATTTCTACGAATCCGCAAATGTGGATTACGCGGTCCGGAGGCTCCAAAGGCAGCTGGACTTAGTGGAACCGTGGCTCGACATGTGGAGAATCAGGGTCAACGGTGAAAAATCGGTGGCCGTGATGTTCACATGCAAGACACGAAAACCGACCAGAGAGCTGGAAATCTCAGGGGAGAAAATCCCTTTTGAGAAAACAGTTAAGTACCTGGGGGTGGTGTTGGACAGGCGGCTTACCTTCGGCGAACATGTAAATTATGCGACCCGGAGGGCTAAGGCCGCCAGAGCCTCGCTATACCCAGTGCTGAACAGTGCCAGCCCGTACCCACTGGCAACTAAGCTCCTCATTTTTCGGCTGTACGTACTGCCGATTCTAACATATGCTTACCCGGCATGGGGGGCAGTGTTGAGCTCCTCGCTTCAAAAGAAGATCGAGGCCGTCCAAAACATCGCGTTGCGGACGATCTTTGGAGCTCCGTGGTTCGTCAGGAACGCCACTCTCCGATCTGATGCGAGATTTCAATCCGTGTCCGAGGTGGGGGTGGCGCAGGCGCGCAGACTGTTCGGGAGAGCGGCTGTGTCCGAACACAGTCATCTTCGGGACATCTGCCGAGAGGACCCAACTCCGACAGTTGTAAGGAAGCGGCCTCACGCCGTACTGGACGAACCACCGTGATGATGCGGTGCGGTAGCCGAAAATCGACAAACCAGGCTTAGGGGCCTCCATATCGCATGAGCCATAAACGGAATAGTGCGTCAGACGCGTTTCCGGGGTCGCGAGTGAAAAGTTTTCGCGAGTTATATAGTTTTAAGACGTCAAACACGGTAAGTCGCGCATAAAACAAAAACGCGGTCTAAATTTAAAAAAACTTACAGTAAGACAAAATATCCCAGCAATTGCGACTCCTCCGGAAAAGGGGACGCATTGCTCCCTCCTTATAGCTAGTGCCCCGTTGTGGCGTATTCCTGCTAGCCTATTAAAGAGTTAGCACCGAAAGGACTTCAGTGGACGGTCTGAAGGGGAATTACGTCGGGAGGACAGGCTTTATAAGCCTAGCCTTCCGCGGTCGGCCCATGAAATGGGTTCGATAACGCTGGTTTAACAACGGATTGGAATGCAATTAAATCCGTCTTAAATTCACTAAAATAATAATAGACAAAACTTGAAAAATTAGATCCGAGATTAAAAAAAATAACCCTTTTAAAAACAAGCCCGATTAGAATGATCCAGCAGCAAGGGACTCTGTCCAGGTTCTGCGATAAAGTAGGGAGTAATAGACTCCTGCCAACTTTGCATTCCATTCCATTCCATACCGGTTCCTAATCGACATAAAGTAAGACCGCTAATCGGAAAATTAGAGAGACGATAGGTAAAAGACCATGAGCGAAATGGTAGACCATCAGCATTCGATGAAAAAGACATTGATTGTTATGCAACGTAATCCCGTCCGCGAGAAAGTCGGCTCGGCAGAGAAACATCGGTGCTGTAATTGCACGCAAGAACGTTCGTAAGAGCTCAGTCTCATCCCGAATAAAGTGAAAGCGGTTTAAGATGTTTTAGGCCACAGACTGTGGAAGTCGAATTTCATAGACTTCATTGGAGTTGTGAATGGTTTCACAGTTTCTATCGGACAACTCTAACGATATCTTTGGCTACGTTTTCTATACCGAGAAGCATGGTTTATTTATCAGAGTATGTTAACGCGTAGAATTCACGTTTATGGTCTGCCGAAAACCCAAGTCCCGTACATGGAAAATTTCTCTACATGACCAGAAGATTGGGGTGTGAACTGCAGTATCCAGCAGAAGAATAGTCGGCCCAATATTTTTTTACATAAACAATAAATTCAACTCGTTATTGTGAAATCGTTTCATTTCATAGGAGATCTAACCGAGGACGAAATTAATAAAGATTGAATTCAAAAAGACCGAGGTCTGGTTGTTGCCTGGCCACAAAAGGCTGTTTTTTGGTTAGGTTATCCATGAAGTTACTGAAAGAGGTTATTGGAGATCAAATTATTCCTAAAGGCTCGTAGTCATCTCGTTCTTCCGGCTTTAAGCCCGTCAGACTTTTACTTCTGAAGTTGCCAAAACGTAATCTTTATCAAAGAATCCCTCACAGACTTTCAGGAACTTCAAACTTCTATTCGTGATTTCACCAATAACATTCTAAGTAAACAACTTGTGAGAGTTGAAGAACAAGAAAAAATGCCTGTAGATGTATGTCTCTTAATGTTTATGAGAACCATTTCCAACAACTATTAGTCGATGTTACGCGTTGTTGCAATAGTACATTACTTTTCGAACGCACTTATTTAATTATCCATCCGTAGTAATCCTTATATTCGATGTTGTTGTAAAGCAATACAAGGGATTAAATTTATTAATTTCCTATTAGAGTATATTATTTCTCTTTTTGTGAACATAAAAAAATTATTCAAAATTATACGACTATATAAGTACTACTTGAAAGAGGACGAAAGTAAAAACTGCAGCGATGAGTCCTGAAATTTAATTTTATTTTAAAAAAAGTAATAAATAAACATTGCACTCAAAGAATTGTTTAGAGTACTGTTATTTCAAACAGTGCTCTACTAAGAAATAAACGCGGTTTTATCTAAACGTTTTAAAGGTCTTTGTGACTAATCAATTTATGAATGTGTGTTTCCTATGCAAGTCCCAAGGCTGTTTCGTAATACTGGGTCAGAATTAAGAAAATATAAATAAACAAATAAATAATGACTAGAAAGAAACTAAACTAGAATTCTTTATTTTATAATTAAATTTTTTCAGTTAGAACGTAACCTGTAGTATGGGATTATTTGAAAATTCGGGTGTTATTATTTTGCTTTAATTACCAGTGCTTCTCTAAATTTAAAAATAAAATGTCTCGCTATTTTAAGGTATTTGTAATTAAAAAATTATTTTCCACCTACCACATTTCATATAATGAATATTGAAGTAAAATTGTATATTTGACCTCTGTATAAAATTTTTTGTTCATTTTTCTTTTCTTTTTTTTTGAGGTATGAATATGCTCAGCGTGCTTATTTCTAAATTACAAGGTCTGAATATATTGTTGTCTGTTTATATTTCTTTGATTATAAACGATATATTTTTATTAAAAAAAATTACAGTAATTTCTTCTTTCTACTGATTATATAATCCTGCCTACTCTCATATTCACTAATAACCGACCTTTATTAATCCAACAATGTTTTAACTGTATGAAAAGTTGACGATTAAACACAATTTAATAAAAAACTTACGGAAGAACTACGTACAGTCAGTTCGCTTAATGAAAGAAAAAATTAAAAAGAAATAATGGAATGTTTTAAATTCTGGATAAATTAAAGGGATTAAATTAAAAGAAAATTTATGTAAATATTTTTTTTTTGTGAATGAGAAATATTAGATTAGTTTTTCCACAATGATAAATTGCTTAATTTTATTCCTGTCTTTATCTAAATTCTAAATTTTAAATATAAATGTGAATGGTATAATAGCTTTTTTTTTAGCATACTTATATATCATTACGTTAAACAAATTTGTTTTAATTGATTAAAAACAATTGAAGTAAAATTAATCATAAAATTAATGAAATAAACAATCAAAAGAAGAAATTTAATATGCATTACAGGAAAATAAAAAAATAATTAAAAAAATAAATATACAAGATGTCCTAGGAGTGGGCCAATTAAGGAATTGATTCAAGACATCAAAATTTTTGTTTATTTTGACATCAAAATAAACAAAAATTTTGATGTGGACAAATGCCCCCTCGCTTCATTTTTTCTATATCCATCATTTTGTGTTTATTTAATAGAAATGTATAAATCTTAAGAACGGATTAAAATATTTTGATAAATATTAAAATAAGTATGTTTGAAAATATTCGCTTTGAAAACTTCAAAACGACGGTTATTTAAAGTTTTTAATTATTATTAAAACTCCATAAATATTAATATTAACTCCATTTATATTAGTTTTATCGGATTATATTAAACAATTTTATTATGAACAAAATTTATCGTTATTTGTTCAAATCGGTCGATAAAAAGCTGAGATGAAGCTGAAATTCTCAAAGTGGATCGCAAAAATTACGCATCTCAAACTTTTATGTCCGTTTTCATTCGATCACTAATTGAATTAAAAATAAATAATAATAATTTCTATTATTAATTTAGAGTAATTTACGAATTCAGTTCAATTGAATCCAAACTATTCGCCTTCTGGGTTTTGAGACCTGATTCGGGTTCTCCATCAAAAATTACGGGGGACTTCTTTCGGGAAATTTCGATTGAAACATCGGGAGGCTCTCCAGAGGGGGTCAAAGTTTAAAAACCGCATATTTATCGCCGAAAATACGTATAAGTGTAGTACTAGCCCATATATGTTTGTAGAGGGACTCGAGGGTCAACATGCCGATTCACGCATGTTGAGAAAGAGAGAGCTAAATGAGTGAAAGGGAGAAGCCGAGAGAGAGATAAAAAAACGCTCTTCCTAATTGGTAGATTACTCCATCGCTTAATTTTTTGTTTTGATATAGTTAATTTTGGCCAATAGCTATCGTTAAAACCTGAATAAAACAAAATGGATGTATTTAAACTATAAAGAGAAATATAAATTTGTATATTTGAATGTGTATGTACGCCGGTTTCGTTCGGGTGCTATCTACTGTATGTACTACCGTCATCTACTCGTAGAAGTGACAGATATTATTTCTACAAAAATAATAATAATAAATTGGGAACGAATATACTTAAAATACTAATTTTATTAAATTTTATTTTATGTTATGGGAAGGGATTACGTGGTAAAAATAAAGCAAAATGATTTTTATTTTCTACAAAAAACATTTTTAAAGAATCTTGAGCTATCAAATAATGAAATAATTATTTCATTAAATAGGAGGGAATACTATACCACACTAAAAATTTCAGAAAGGTTCTTTTTTTATCAATTTTACTGCAAGAGTTTGGTGTTTTGATTTTATAATTTTGTAAAAGTTATTAAATTTTTAAAAATTATTAGATGGTGGATGATGTTTTATATATACATGTTATGTTAACATATAGATTATATTTTGATGGTAGTTAAGATAAACTTTTCCTAACTAACTTTCTTTAAAATTGGTAACATTGCTAACATGTGATCGGAACAAAATTAAACGGTAAATATTATACACATTATTAAATAGTTTATATTAGTATTTTTAAAAAAAATACATAAAAAAATTTAAGAGAAAAAAAAATACAAAATTACTTTGTATAAATCGATTACAATAACTATTAATTTTTATTAATGATAATTTTACGTTAATAGTGCGGGGTCAGATTTTTATAATAGAAGGGAAATCTGAGGGAATCGAAAAGGATCCGAAAACCTGAGTCTAACGTATCCTTTAAAATTAATCGTTTTTGAAAATTTCAAAATGGACTTCAACTTTCGATTGCACACGATTTTTATTGACTTCTGGAGACAAGACACAAAAAAGAAAAAGATTGAATAATTCAGTATTTTAAATTAGAAGGAGCTAAAAACAAACAGTTATTTACCTCTTTAACATAATATTGAGTGTAATCTTTTTCTTTACGTTGCAGACAGAACAATTTAAAAAAAAAGAAGAAAAAAAGATTTAAATACACCAAAATAATTTATATTCTGTAGATTTATACTTGTGTCTACGAGGTGCGACAATAAAGTAATGAGACTGATGTGAAAAAAATGTTGCTTACCGTTTTAGTCATGTTTAGTGTTGTCTCCTTCAAAGTAGTTTCCCTATGATTGCACACTCTTAGTCCAGCGCTTCTGCCATTGATGGTAACATTTCTGGAACTTATCTTCTGTAATATCCTCCAAGACCCTCGCCACAGCTTTTTGGACATCTTGTGTTGTTTGAAAATGGTATCCCTTGACCGCTATTTTGAATCTTGAAAATAGAAAACAGTCGCACGGAGCGATATCTGGTGAATAAGGTGGCTGTGGTAGTACTGAAATTTGTTTTGAGGTTAAAAATTGCTGTACTGACAGAGCAGTATGGGATGGCGCATTATCGTGATGCAGAATCCAATTATCAGCAATGTTGGCACGGACACGAAGAACTCGTTTACGAAGTCTTTCTAAAATTTCTTTGTAGAAATATTGGTTAACTGTTTGTCCAGGAGGCAAATTCCCTTGGAATCGAAGAAGCATACAAGCATGCATTTCACTTTTGACTTTGACACGCGAGCTTTTTTTGGTCTGGGTGATCCCTTTGAGCACCATCGCGAAGTTTGGCGTTTTTTCTCTGGATCGTATTGAAAAAACTAACCTTCATCACCAGTGATAACACGGCTCAATCTGGATTGATTTCCGTTTGCTCTAACAGATCGGCTGCCACATTTTTCCGTGTTTCTCGCTGTTGTTGTGTGAGATTTTTGGGGACCATTTTTGCACAAATCTTTCTCATACCAAGATCTACAGTTAATATTAGATTAACCGTTTCTCGATCAATGTTGAGTTCTTCTGCAATCATTTTCACGGATAATCTTCGACCAGATCGTACGATTTCACGCAACCTTGGTCAAGTTGACATCTGCCCGTGAGGTTGATGGTCGTCCACTGCAGTCTTCATCTTCAACATTCGTTCTGCCTTCACTAAAAATTTTATGCCACCGAAAAACTTGAGCTCTTGACATAACCTCCTCCCCAAAGCCTTCTATAGCTTACCATAAGTTGTCGTCGCGTTTTCACCCAATTTAACGCAAAAAGAAATGGCATACCGTTGCGCAATATTTTGCGGTTTCATTTCTGTGACGAGAGACACAAACACGTGTTCACTTATTACAGCACAACTCACGACTGAGCAGTTGCATCAATGTGCCGCTTGGACTAGAAGTAGCTTATAGACCAAGGTCAAAGATGGTGTGCTTACGCAAGCTGCAGGGTTGCCACATCTTGCAAAGAAAAATCAATCTCATTACTTTATTGTCGCACCTTGTATATATAATTGTAATAATAATTTTGGACATCACTCTGTGAGATCTTTAAACTACCCAACCTATAGGGAAGTGAAGACCATACAAAAGGTCAGCTATTTTGAAGTTAGGAGAATTGTGCTCGTAGATCGCCAAACGTTACGTCTCAGGTTCCTGCGGCTCCTCTAGCTGTAAAAGACGCTGCTAAAAAAGACGTACGCTCGGAATTATTACAGCCGTAGCAAATATGGTTAAATCTGTAATCGATGAAAAATTGAAGAGTTGACCATCAGCAGTAACTAACCCAAAACCGACGCAGAAGAAAGGACATGTTTTCCAAAAAAAGAATTTTGAACAACCTAGGAATGAGCCTTCGAACAGTCGAAAGATGAACGAAGATGAAGGTAAAACACAAAAGAAGCCTGAACTTAAAATTCAGGAAGTTCTAATTGAGAAAATCCACATTCAGAGAATCCGGAGGAAATTCTGAAATATGAGAAGAATACTATTAATTGAACAGGAATGAAGCCTCCGAAAGAAAGAGGACTCTAAAGGAGAGAGTGAGTATTTTACCGGCTCAAAAATCTTAGCGGGGAGTGTGTCAAGTCTGGACTCTGAGGCAATGTGCACCGCCCCATTTGGGTATCGGTATCGTCTGATGCCGGCCGCAAAACATCGTATGGGAAATGGATGAAGATTCAGTGATAATCCATGAAAAAGATCAAGACAAAGATCCATCAGACGTGGAGACGTTGAGATCCATCAGACGTGTCAGGAAGTTGCAGTAAAGACAGAAAAAAGGATGTCTTGGCCATTCGTTCTTGTGGAAGATAGTGGAAGATAACGCTCCTATGTGGGCGCTGGACACCTTCATAGAGGCGGTAGAAGGCCCACCGAAAATCGGGGGTGTTCAGGTGGTTTAGGAAGGCGATTGCTAATTAAAAAAAGGCAAAAATTATGTTTTCCTGTTTTTAAGTAAATTCGAACCTGACGTTAACAAACTCGTTAAAGCACATCAGATCATCCATCACGTTAATGTAAGTGTAATTTTTCAATTGAAAGCTTTGTTTTAATTATGGTTATATTGAATGTAAGGTGAGAGTAATTCTTATCATTATCAGGCAAAAAATTCCAACCAATCATATTCTTTGTTTTGTAACCAATCATAAGGTGAGAGTAATTCTTATCATTATCAGGCACGAAATTCCAACCAATCATATTCTTTGGTTTTTAACCAATCATAAGGTGCGAGTAATTCTTATCATTATCAGGCACGAAATTCCAACCAATCGTATTCTTTGTGTTTTAACCAATCATAAGGTGAGAGTAATTCTTATCATTATCAAGCATAAAATTCCAACCAATCATATTGTTTGTTTTTTAACCAATCATAAGGTGAGAGTAATTCTTATCATTATCAGGCATAAAATTCCAACCAATCATATTCTTTATTTTTTAACCAATCATAAGGTGAGAGTAATTCTTATCATTGACAGGCACAAAATTCCAACCAATCATAAGGTGAGAGTAATTCTTATCATTATCAGGCATAAAATTCCAACCAATCATATTGTTTGTTTTTTAACCAATCATAAGGCGAGAGTAATTCTTATCATTGACAGGCACAAAATTACAACCAATCGTATTCTTTGTTTTTTACTAATTAAAAAGAACATTAAAAAGAAGCAAAATATATAACACAAAAACTTTTAGACTAATCTATTTCCAAAGAGATTATTTTCCTTAACGATCCAAAACAATTAATGTTTTTTCCGATAAAAAGACACTACAAGAAAAGTTACGTATATTGCAAATAAACCTTGACTACAGATAATAAGAGTAACAAAGTTATAAGAATATAATACAGTAAAACTTCGATATTCGAAATCCAAAGTATTTTTTAAATATTTCGTTTTAACGAATAGTATAACATATCTAACCTAAGCTAACTTTCACCTTTTGTATTCTTTCTTTTGGTAAAATAATGCTTAAATAATGCATAGATGAAATAGGTTTCCTTTTTGTAAGGCAGCGTGCTTTTATTAACTTAAAAAAATAATAGTACGATTTTAGACGATTATTAAGTTTAATGGTAATAAATACAGTACATACTGTATATGTATTTATAACTGACAGTTATTGGCGCATAAAAAAATATGGCGTAATTTTAACTTGTTTCTTCTGTTTATTTTGAATTTTTACGATACTTTGTTCTAACTTATTTAAACAACTAAATTCTTTTGGCTCTGCATTTACTTGACATTTAAAGTAAGACTGTAGTTTCTTTAACATTTCCGACGCTTCTTTATTGTCAAGCAGTGGCAGCTGTTCTTCTTCCTCAACGTTGTCGTCTTCATCGATTTCTAACTTCGGTTACGATTTCTTCATCTGGTGTTTTATTATTAATGATGATATTATCATCCACATTTAAAAACTTAGCAAAGGATATACTAGCAAGTTCTTTTCAATTTTTCGGTTCACTTATACTATTGTCTTCATCATTCTCTTCACAAATGTTTCTTCTGACTGTTTCTAAAATGAATCCAGCTATCTTAAAACAGTTTGAAATGTTCAGCTTTATTTTTGTTTCCATTCAGTTAATGTCATTCGATTTGTATCTAACAAATTAATAGTTATACTGGTGTTTGAATCAATTTTCGTTGTTATCTTATTTACTAAGAGTTGGCGATAATAATGTTTCAAATTTCTTATGACATTTTGGTTCATCGATTGACCCACGGAAGTCATATTCGGTGGAAAAATATTTGTTTTTATTTTCTCCACCGAATCAAATTTCAAATTTGAAGTTTGATTGCATTTAATTTAGTAAGAGAAGGGTATGCAGAACAGTTGTAAATGAATAAAATGACTGCTTTTCTGCAAAAGAAATTTTTTATCCAGTTTCCGAACACAATTTTCAAAGCAGTTCGCCGTCATCCATGCTTTGCGATTTACAGTATACTCAACTAATGATTTTACGTTTTTAAAGCAGCGTGGACGCGCAGATTTGCCAATTATTAGAAAAGGAAACTTTTCTTGTACCGTTATGTTCGCACCAACTAAAATGATAACTTGATTTTCACTGAGTTTCTGCAAACGAATGGATTTCCTTTCAAAGTATAAGTTCTACCGGGAATACAATTATAAAACAACACCTGTTCGTTTCCATTAAAAACATGATATTGGCTCTTTTCTTCTTTTAACAGCTGAGGAAGTTTATCTTCTCACTAATCAAAATCCTCATCAACTACGGGTGCTCTTTTTCCACAGATTCTTTGAAAAGAAATTTTATTCTTTTCAGTAAATTTTTCAAGCCATCCAGCACTGATCTTAAATTTATCACTTACTAAATTTAGCAAATCCTTCGGCTTTAGACTGAATAACCGGAACACTTAATGATGTATCGGCTTCTTATTGTAAAAACCATTTCATTACATACTGATCAATTTCTGGAAATTCAGACCCCCTTTGTCTTTTCTTTGATCCATCTACACTACCTTCCATAATGTTATCATTAGTTTTTGAGTAGGTGGACAATGTCGATAAAGGAATTCCATATTCCTTTCCTATATCAGACTTTGTTCTTCCTCCGTTTTCTAATACTTTAATAATTTTAGATTTTTCTTTAAAAGTTAAGGTTTTGTATTTATGGTCCGTTGACATGTCAATTAACAGATGGCGAAACAAATGATCGGGGTGGATAAAATTATGCTCTTCCTTATCAGTAACTTTGGGTTTTTAATGAAAATTTCATTTTCGTACATAGAAATAATCTAATATGTTAATAATTTTTTAATTAAAAAGTTTTATTGCTTGTAACGCGCCGGGTTAGTCTAGTGGTTAAACTCATTAAACTCATCGTAAAACCAACTGATTTTCGTAAGGTTCGAGTCCTTGTAAAGGCAGTTAGTTACTTTCATATGGATTTGAATTTTAGACTGTGAATACTAGTTTTCTTTGGTGGTTGGGTTTCAATTAACTACATGTCTCAGGTGTGGTCGACCTGAGTATTTTGCAGACCGGTGTATTTTCACTTACTTTGCAGCTTCGTCAGGGCTTACAAGCCGGTAGGGATAATTGTATTTGCCTGTACACACACACGCACACACGCACACACACACACACACACACGCACACACACGCACCACCCAGACTCACAGTAGCTGGCAAACTGGTTGAAAAAAAATATAAACAAAACAAACTTTAAGGGTTAGTATTGTTTCTTCTCTAAAAATATTTAGTGGTGGCATTAATTAGATTTTCGTACCAATATCTTAAAGAGATATTTTTGTACTATCATCAGAATGTTTAAAATAACCTACCCGTATCATTTTCAAAAAATACTTTTTCAATCTTTTTTTAACTTTTTATCGGATTTTTTTTTGTCGGGTACTTAAGTATTTTGTTTTCTTTTGCATATGTATATATCGTAGGCGAATTGAAAAAAATCAGGCTTACTGCAATCCGCCCGTCTAATTGGAAAATGAAATATAATATATTTGGATTATTGCTTATAATTATAAATATAATTTAACAAATTTAGCCTACCCACACTAAATTTGACTAGCAAGCGAAACGAGCGTAGGTTAAATTTGGTTAGATTATATTTATAATTTCTCTCCAAATGGTCATTTTTCAATTAACCTGGCGCATTGGAATAAGCCTGATTTTTCAATTTGCCTAGGACAAATATATTGTAATTTTTTTATAATTAATTTTTTCAGTTGTTTAATTTCTGAATGTTACTATACTCACTAGCGAACCAAGGCTATTTAAGTAAAAATTACAGAATTTTTTACTCATAAACAATTTAGTTATTTGTAAAAATAATTAGGCTCAAATGCAGAAATAGACAATATTTCGAAACTCTGCACATTTTTTTTTCAAATATATCATTCAAAAGTGAACTTGTGTATTTTTTTTAATATATGTCTTTTGATGTTTCATTTTTTTATTACAAAACCCTCATAAAAAGAATAATGCAACGACTTCAATTTCTGTTAAACGAGAGTCTAGAAGGTTTTCGGAAGGGATGAAGATATAACCTCTACTATAAGTAATAACAATAAAAAAATGCTATTACCTATTGTTGAAGATAGAACGCGTTTTGAGAAATTAAGGTCTGAATATCCTAATTACCAAAGATATCAATGGTACAGGATTTTTGGAAGTGACGGAGGACTAAGATTATATATTTCATCCTATTTATCGAAAATAGAATACTTTTTAAAAAGTTTTAATTTGAAATGTTGCATTGTTTTAGTTTTTTATCGAAAAAAGCATGAGGTTAAAAGACGAAGGAGTCAAGAGACACTGACTGAGTCTGTCGGTCACCATTATTTTAAATTCTGCCAGAACGTAGAAAAAAGGAATTTTTCTTTTCCTTTAAATTACAAATTGATTGGAAGAAAAGACTGAATAAATTTTTATTTAATAAAGAATAGATTATACAAGATAAGGATTGCCGACCTTTGTAGCTAGTGGTAGCCTCTCAACATTTCATCTGGAATGTTCCGGAATCAGGCATGCCAATTTTTTATACGCTGCAAAATTTCTACTAGATATTCCCTCGCGCGAACCAAACATGTTTAGTGAATTAATCATCAACAAAAATTAAGAAGAAATGTAAATACCTTTCCGCCTATTAAAATTATGAGATACACTTCTCATTTGAGTTGACAACTAAAATTCCGTTTTGATTTTATAGATTTGTTCGTACAATAATAATACTTTTTTTTTCTTGAAAATATTATTATTTTTTCTTATTAAACTATCTTTAGGCAGTTTTTAAAAAAAATTATCAAACATAATCTTTATTTTTATAACCTTTAGCGGTTTTTTTTTTATATAAGGTTACCGTTTTACAAATATTTTTGGAAGAAATTTGATATCGGTCCAATATTATGAAATAAATAAAGATCAAAAAATTTAAAAGGTGTTAAAATCGCACGTACCCTTTAGAATTTCTGCCGCGTTAGAGATCCCTGACCAATCGTTTCTCGAAATTTTTATGTAAGTAATTTCGTCTCAATCCGAACTGAATATGTTGTTTTTTAAAAGACACATAGCAAAACAACAGAATCAACAATTTTCGTTTGTCACATCAAAACCGTGTATTAAATATAAGCTATCAATCGGTTAATTATAGATAAAGTAGGTTACGACAGAGCCGGCCTCCGTGGCAGTGTCTCGGTCTTTCATCCGGAGGTCCCGGGTTCGAATCCCGGTCAGGCATGACATTTTCACACGCAACAAAACTGTCATTCATCTCATCCTCTGAAGCAATACCTAACGGTGGTCCCGGAGGTTAAAAAAAAACGGTTACGACAAAACAGTGGAGATCTTACATAAAATTTTTTTTTAATATAACTGTATCGACATATTAGTTTTTTTTCTTCAACTGAATTGAATTTTCCACAGGTTAACTGTTATTCTAGATTAAAAACTAAAAATTATAAAATGATTACTTAATTATTGCATAATGGAGTTTAATACTTATTTTCAATGCAGTTAAATAGGTGCCATAAATTTAAAAAAATACACGCAGTTCTATATAAAATTTTACCAATAGTCAAATTATTTCTAAAAAACCGCACGTAGAAATCTATTAAATGAATTTCTGTGGTATTTTATTATAAATTTTATTTCATTCTAATTTTTTTATTTCTGCTGCGATAGCAAAAAGGTCGATTTTGGAGGAAAAGGTCGTCAGTCTTGTCGGCACGTTTTTATTCTTTTCAACACCAATCTATTTTCACTCTAACATTAATTTTCTTGCTCGTTCATCCAGTTTTTCATTTACACACATTACTGAGGATCACTGCATTACTTTTGGCGCTTTTCTCTATTCGGGATTTTTTTTCTCTATTTATTTTAGGTTTCACCCTCATTTTATTTCCTGTAATAATTTTGCATAAATAAATTTATATTAAATAAAGTAAATATGATATCGTTCAAGTTTTATCGTTAGATATATATTCTGTATAATTTAATAAATAAAAAATGATGCAGCATTTTATAACCTATTAGTTTGTGTAGTGCTTTTTTTTATGAAATCTCTTATATTTTTGTGGAGATATTGACTTATATGCTGTGATATAATCCTGCTATGATCCTGATATATGATTCTGCTGTGCTTAATAATATTATTTTTATGTAGTAAAAAAGACTTTCCATCCACTTTCAGCTTTTGTTCAGTATATAAAACCATGATATACTGTATTTATTCGTATATATGCACAGTAGCTTTCAGGAATTTAAAAAAAATAAAAATAGAATGCTTTTTAGGTAGATTTCATAAGAAAGAAATTGTAATAGTACCATGATTTGACTTCTAGAAATTTTCGACATATCTTCGCGTTTCACGTCCCCCAGACCCCAAAACCACCGTCAGTTCAAATGTTTATATTTACATATATATTTCACTTTCCTGTTGGACAGGATAACTTACCGTAATTTTGCGCCAATCACCTTCAAATTCATACATGAAATATAACGATCCAAAATCTCGGTTGAGTTTGTTGATGGCAAAATCATTCCATGGGGGTGGAAATGGGAGGGCTTTTTCGAAAAATCAAAATATCGGTATAACTTTTCTATTATGTAAAATATCGAATTCGTTTAAAGTTCCCACTATTTTTTTGAATAAGAGCCTAAAACTTATCTAAATAAAGTTTTTTTATATCACCAACCATTGGCCCAAATGGTGGAAAAAATGGGGGTTCGAAGACAAAAACTCATACCTCCATTAATAGGCACAGTATCGAATCGGTGGTTTAGTCCTGTCAACATTATATAAAATTTTTGTTTGAAACGATTTTTATATGACCAACCCTAACGGCAAGGGATGACCAAAATGTTGCTGGAATTGTAAGAAGATGGGGCTTGTCGTATGCTAAACATGTGAAAATTTTTTCACATGCAACATTGTTGTAATGAGTAAATTTGAAGTTTTTCTTAACTTTAAGGTAGAAATATTTTTTATCCTCTACTTAGCAACGATGAAATCTACCTCCGCCTTCCGGCGTGCCGAAAGGGATTTCTGCTTTGGATTTGTTGAAAAAGATAATTCTCAAGTTCAAAATCAATCTGTTTAGTATATTTACAACAAATTATAAATAATTAACTATTTCACTAATTTTTCATATTATCGGCTATTCAAAGAATTTATATAAATCGCTATTGCGCCCGGTTAGATTTTCTAACAAGTTCTGTCGGAGGGGATCAGCGTTTCTTTACGTCTTTGAATCTCCTGAACATGATTGTGTTATGCTTATTTATATATCTGTGTGTAAGATTTTTTCACCCGCTCTACTGTATGCAAATAATAACCGATTTTGAGGAAAACTTGGTGGGGTGATGTAAACCTATTGAGAATAGATCTACATTGATTTTCAAGCAAATAGGTTCACAGGAACCGGAGTTAGAGCCAAAAACTGGGGGTTTGGGTACGTTTGCAAGGTTTTCAAGGCTTTTCATGTTTTGTGTTTATATTTTGATGCGTTTTGTGGTGTTTTGCGTGATGGTTGGATTTTGATATTTGCTTGTGGTGACCGGTTATGTGTGTGGGCTTTTACTTCTCTCCTAAAGTAATGCTATATTAGCGCTTTTCAGGGGTGGAGGTTTAGTCGGTAGTGCGCAGGAATACATATGCAATTAATAATATCTTGCGGAACCTGCTAGCGAGACCAATACTGCTTAGGCGTCCGTAAATGAGGTTTCTCTATCTCTTCAAAAAAAAAAGAAGGGTTTTCATGTTGTAATTTGAACGGTAACATGTTATAAAGCGGAAATTAAATTTTTACTAGCACTACGAGGTGCGAGCTGGTTTCGCAATGATTCAAATTCCAAATACTATGTTTGAAGTCAAAATTAGATTTTTACGAGCACCGCTAGGTGCGAGCTAGTTTCGCTATAATACTTAAGCCTAGTAATAATCCAAAATGTGATCTGGTAAGAAGGAAAGGGATTGGTGTCCATAAAATCAGTTTTGATCAGTTTGGGTCTGTTTTGGGTCAATTTGAACATTTTCTTTTTTGTGAGCACGGCTACAAAACCATACAAACTACAAGTAACAATATCAAAGTAGCAGTGTTAAGTAATTGATGCAGTCACAACTCAACAACTACGCGCATGTGAAAAGAAGGAAGAAAAAACACAAATGTAAAAGTACAATATATGTATTGGAACAATAGACAGTACCTACAAGTATTATATAAAAATATATGAAGCTAAACATAATATGAAATACAGAAAAACACCGAAAGCAATATTGTTTTCAAAAATCATTACAACAATGCAACATCCTTTCTTTCTTAATTAAAACCGAAAATTCGTCCTTCTGACGCACTTACTGTGACAAGAGTATTTTTTTAATTTCTTTCGTAATAAACTGGAATTGGATCTTTTAATTCTACCTGTACGTTTAATCATGGTCATTTAATTATCATGTATCTTTTTATACAAATTTTAAAGGGCTATTAAAAAAAAAAAACTGCTATTGTGGTGTGTTATTGAAAATCTTTTCAAAAAAGATTTTGAAAATTCACTGATAATCGATGTTGGAATCTTACGTTTTACTTTGTTATAGATTTACTATAATATTAATTTATTTATAATAGCCGCAGTGGTTAATTTTTTTTCTCCGTGGATACTCCTTCAAGGACCACGCAAATATCATTTCATTTAGTTTCTTTCTTTTTCTTAAAAAAAAAGTTCTTCGATCTTTCGGGCTGTTTAGCACTTCTTTCTTCAGTCTATTCCCTTTTGTTGAGCGTTTTATTTTCACCTACAGAAATCTTTAATTCAAAAAGTCTCTTTTTGTATTCTTTTCGATCTAAATAGTCATTTTCTGTAATTTTGAACTTTTTGAGGTCTTCTTTCATCTGTTTAACATAGCCACCTTGACCTTTATAATTCCAGAGTTTATTGAAAATCAGTTTGTTTAGCCTTGATTGGTTCATTCGAACGATTTGTCCATAGAATTTTAGTCGTCGTTTTCTTATTGTTAGTTCCAGGTCTTCAGTTTTATCGTAAATCATTTTCTTTGATCTCAGTCTATGGCTCTCTTCTGTTCTTTCTGGAACGAAAAAATCCTTTTTAAAATTCTTCTTTCTATCTTGAATAGATTTTCAACTACAGTTATATTTGTAATTTCTATACCGTATAAGATTACTGACTTACGAATGTGCTATAATGCCTAATTTGTCATTTATAAAAAGGTTATTTTTTACGTAAAATTTTTGTTGTTGTAATTTGTAGTTTTTGGTCTCAATCACTGGTTTATCTCCTCCATTTCTGTTAATTTTCTCTCTAAGGTACTGAGTCCATACAATTTTATTTCATTGATAACTCCTGATATTTTTTAATTTTTTTTTGTTATTGAATTAGTATTCATCGTAAATGTTTTTACAATGAGAAGTTAATAATTAACCTCTATAAATCGATATATATAAATATTAAATGTGTATATATATATATATATATATATAATAGGTGTGTGAGAAAAGTAATGAGATTTGTAACACTACGAGCGATCTGGCAACGATGTGTCTACCGGTCTGTGCTAGACCGGTTTATTCATCCCTTCCACATGCTCAGTACGAGTTTCAACTCCGTTCAGCCAACAGATTATTATTTTTGACTGCGCCATCAGTGAAGTTGTGTTTTTGTTGTGTGTTACGAAAATGGAGATCGGAATTTAGAGCAACGTTGTGCAAAAGATTAACACAAAACTTGTGTTAAACTTGGGGAATCCGCGAGTGTGACCTGTGAAAAGTTGAAACAGGCCTATGGGGAACATTGGTTATCAAGAGCACAAGTTTTCCGCCGGCACAAACCATTTTTGGAAGGCCGAGAACACGTTGAAGGTCAGCCTCGCTCAGGGAGACCTTCAACTTAAAAATCTGACGAAAACGTTGAGCGTGTGTGTGTTCTTGTGAGATCAGACCGTCATTTAACAATAAGGAATATGAGTGAAAAGTTAAATTTAAACACTTTCACTGTACATCAAATTTTAACAGACGATTTGGACATGCAAAAGGTTTGTGCGAAATTGGTGCCGAAAAACCTCACAACGGAACAGAAGGGCAATCGAAGAAACGTGTGCGTTGATCTTCTTGAGAGGATTGACAATGACCAAGAATTCTTCAATCGTGTGATCACAGGTGATGAATCCTGGATATTTGAGTACAATCCTGAAACAAAGCGGCAAAGCGAAAAGTGGCACACTGCGTCATCTCCTCGACGGAAAAAATGTCGAATGTACAAATCAGAGATCAAAACCATTCTGTTATCGTGCATAAAGAATTTGTTCCTCCAGGACAAAATGTCAACCAAGTGTTTTACAAAGGTGTCCTTGAAAGGCCCAAGAAAAAAGGTGATTTGCGTGAGACCAGACATTGCAGACAAGTAGATGCATCATCATGACAATGCCCCGTGTCACACGGCCATTTCCATCAGGGAATTTTTGACCTCAAAACACGGTTCCTCAACCCCCCCCCCCCTATTCACCTTATTTGAGTCCTTGTGACTTTTTCCTATTCCCAAAATTGAAACATGTCTTAAAAGGATGTAATTTTGGAACTCTGGAGAACATTCAAAAGACTGTGACCGACGAGTTAAAAGCCCTACCAATTAAAACCATACAGCGCTGCTACCAGGAGTGGGAACAACGACTTCGCCGGTGTATAGTTGCCCAACGGAACTACTTTGAAGGGGATAATATTGTTTGAAAAAATAAAAGATTTGGAAAGTAAAAAGTCGGTTTAATTACTTTTCTCACACACCTCGTATATTATTAATACGTATATAAAATGTATTTAATATTAATCGTTATATTTAAATTAAAAAAAAAAGTTAAAAAATAAAAACGGAGATGAAGTTTGATTTGAACTGATGTGCCTTCTTCTAAGATCCAAATATTTCATTAATTAAAATTTTATTTAGCTAACTCCAAGTGCAAAATCCAAATTTATTTTTTGGACACTTTTGGTTCAGCTGATTGCAATCAAAAAGGGGAGATGCACAACTAGATGTTACAAGAATCCTAAATCCAAAATTTCAACATTTTACGGCTAATCGTTTTTGAGTTATGCGAGATACGTACGTACAGACGTCACGCTGAAACTAATCAAAATGGATTCAGGGATGGTCAAAATAGATATTTCCGTTGAAAATCGAAATTTTTCGGGATTACAATACTTCCTTGTTCAAAGTAAAAATATTGGTGAAAGACTATTTCCTTGTCTTAGGCTTTTTTTTATTTGGAATGGTTCGCCGACTTCACCTAGAAACTTGAATTTAGATACAGTGTATGTTAAGGTGAGTTTAATCTCATTTATGGTTTTTGTTCAACTTCGTAAGCTTTTTGATAATCAGTGATTGTTAATATAAATAGAAAAATTTGAATAATTAATTTTTTCCAGTTTTGTAATACAATGTCGGTCTACGCATACCGTAATTATCTTTGTAAGTTTTTAAGCCGATATTTAGTAAGTCGGAGATAGACCAACGTACGTATTTATCTAACTGTTGTGTTTTGAATTTAAAGTACTACCACAAACCCATTTAAGATAATGAAGTATAATACCATAACAATCTTGGTCCCACCACAACTATTGTAACGACTAGTTTTGTTATTTATGGTATAGAAAATACGTCTGTATGTTCTTACAAGCTTGCCTGCTTATTTAGTATTAGGCAGTATTATGAGAAACAGTAATCCTCTTTTTATTGCTGCCATACATATTGACGTAATTTTTTTGTACGTAAACGATTTCTTTTTTTCTAATCTTTATGGCAAAAATGATCTTTTCGTTTTTTAAATTTTATAAATCTAAAAAAATATTTAACTTTAATAGCATTTCCATTATACTCGAAATTGATTTATTATGTTACGATTTATTTATTTTTACTTATTTATTTAATTTTTTTTAAATTAGGTAAAGTATAATTTTTGGTATAGTGACGTCGTAAGACTTTTAAAATAGAATGCATAAAATTGCCTTTTCAGTGCTTAGAAAGAAGCAAAATTCAGTCTAATTTAGCAAGAAGTTAGAAACTTTGTAAGAAAATGCAATTTAATGGTTTAATTTTTACTTCCCCAGCGATAGATGTATACCAGCTGCTACAGTCGCTATAGCTGTAAGTATGGTGATCGCTCAAAATGTTGAATGCGGGGGTTTTTAAACATCTTGACGTTTCATTACCGCAAAAATATAAAAAAAATCCCTGGAAAATTACGGAAGAATGTATTATTTCGTACATACGGATCTCCGTATGCATGTATGTATATTGATGATATTTTCAACTCGTTTAAACATTGAAAGGGGTGAAATATTTCTTTATATAGAGAATTGATGTCATCTTAACCAGAAAAAATAGTGAGGTATCTATCGACATTTTAAAATTAAAATTTTTTGGTCATAGGAACTTGAATTTCGGTATACGGTAGATAAGCTGTATCTGAAATTTAAATCGTTCGAACTTAGAGGTAGGGATATAATTAACTTAATTTTTTTATAGTTTTTTATTATATATTTTTAAAAAGCATTATTAAAACTCATGAAATTCGGAATAAAAATTTTGTCCTTATAAGTTCGGACACGGGCTAAATTTTCACTCCAATCTCATACGAAGCCATAGTAAAATAAGGGGTCTTTCAAATTGATCGCGTAAAGTCGACAGATGTGGTAGCAATGTTGGATTTTCTTTTTTTTTTAATGTTTCAAGTATCATTTATTTATTTTCAGCAGTTCGTGACAAAACATCATGGAACGATACACGCCTCAACGTTTACAAATCATAAAATTTTTTATCGAAATATGGAATCGGTTACTGCTACGTATCGTGCGCTTCGCGATATTTATGGTGTAGATAATCGGCTAAACCAAAGCACAATTCATCATTTGGTTAAAAAATCCAAAGAGAACTTTTTTCTATTTCACGTTGAAACACCAATTCACAAAAGAAATACAAGGAGTCAAAAAAATGTAGCTGCTGTAAGTGCAAGAGTTGATGAAAATTGAAACTTACCGATTTCCCATCGTTAACAGGAATCGAGTCTTTCTTCAACATCAACATGGCGAATTTTGCGTATAGATATTTTTTCTACACTCGTTTAAGATTCAACTCGCTCAATAATTAAAGACACGGGACTGACTATTCTTTGCATCGATGGTTTGCCGAATAGACTCTAGAGCAGCTCGAAATGGATTCAGATTTTCATAAAAAATAGTATTTTCAGATGTGACTCATTTTTGACTTGACGGCTTTGTAAAAACCAAAACTACCGTATTTAGGATGATTTCAATTGATAAAGATTCAATAAGTGACCATTGCGTCAAAAAAATCACTGTTTGGTGTAGATTAAGGGCAAGGAACGTTGGTGGTGTTGGGGGGGTGTCGACCGGAACGTCACTAGGCGGGTGTCTTCCCCTACGGGGTTGGGATGTTTGGTGTAGATTATGGACTGGTGGCATTATTGCGATATTTTTTTGTTGTAGTAGATGTTGAATGTTATCGAGCTATGAGTCATGATTTTTTGTTTGCAAATTAGAAAAATTTGGATTTGAATGATGTGTGGTTTCACCAGGATGGTATCACATGCCACACAGTTACTGAAACAATTCAATACTGCGTTAAACGTTAAAATATTTGATAATTTTATGAAATTCTTATGTCAATTAGCCACCAAGACCGAGTGATTTTACTCCCTTTTCTCTAAGGTTATGTTAAATCACAAATTTATATCATCAAATCATGAACGATAGATGAGTTAAAAGCAAATAATATTCGAAACGTTATTAGTGGAATTCAAGCTGATTTGTGCGAAAGAGTAACGCAAAGATATTGTTGATAGACTTCGCTATATTAAGCAAAGCCTTGAGGCAAATATGAATGGTATTGTTTTTAGAACATAACTTATAAGCTTCAAAATAATAATTAAAAAAATGGTTGATATTACATATACTTTTTAATCTATTGGAATTTTATTTTTTGCACTAAAAATGATTTTAAATTTTGTTTAGTGTTTGTAAACCTGTTTATCCATTAATCACAGAATCAGGCTAAAGTGTTTCTGTGTACGAGATCTTAATTGTATTAAAGTTTCGATCCCGACGACGTGTGGTTAAGGCGGTACCTAATTTCATATTTTATTAGTTTTCTTCTAATATCATTAAACCGAGTCTACATTAAAGAGTGAAATTTAATTTAAATATTTCCTTATAAGGTAATCATACAACAGAATATTAATTTTTACAGAAGATAAACATTGTTACATATTCGTTCTCTATCTTTTGGTGAAATATCGCGAGATCCTATTGAGACCTATAGAGACCAAGGTTAAAGTAGTTTACTAAATTCGTTATTGAAAACTATTATTTAAAATCGATTTTTAAGGTAGTTTTCCATTTTTAATATTTTGTAAGTGATTTGATAGATTTTATATTATTAATATTTTAAAACCCTGCATCAAATTTTAAATGATAAACACCAGAAAAAACAACTTCTAAACTTACCTGAATTTGCAAAAGTGAATCCTTTGATTTAAAACCATTTTGTAGAAAATAATCATAGTTATATAAATAAAAGATATACCGTACGATTACCTGAATAAATTTATTAACACAGTTACATTTTTTTTATTTCAATACACAAAGAATTTATTTCAGTGAAACGAACTGAAAACTAAATATGTAATGTAAAATTTTATCTGTGCTTTTAAACTTTTTTTTTGTTATTTTACTTATATACAGTTAAAATATTACAGTTTCCTATTTATTATTATAATATAAATATACAAAATGATGAACTTTTTACTCCTTACCACTCTTACGATCTACAGTACATGCATAGTGCCGTTACATATACAGCTACAACTGCATTTGAATGAAAAGCAGTATTCCTTGATTAAAAAATAAAAGTGGAAAGATAAATATAATCAATATGGCTTTAATTCTGATAACTTATACTTCTTTTATTTTACAAGTTATTTTTTACTCCTTTTTTCTTCATTTTATTTCAATTGATTTGTCTCTTAGACCATACTTCTTTTCAAGTCTGTATAAAAAATTGTAATATTAAAAAATTAATAAAAATAATTTACTGTAATCAAGAATTATCACTTTTTGTTCATTCTAGGGAAAAGTTTTGATTTTTTATATTAAATATAAAATGATTAAATATATGCACCTATACAACCGCTCTTTTGGACCGATTTTGATTATTTTTTTTTAAATACAGTGATTCAAAACGACTTCACAAATCTGAAAGCACATAAAAATTTATTTAGATAACTTACAGATTTGAGGTCTCATTTCTTAGCAAAACAGTTTTGATTCGCGTAGTACCAGTTCAGCCACCAGTGCTGTACCCACTGTTGTTAAAAATTGATACATATACTGATGCTCTCTGTGTGTTCTAGTTTCACGATTTGCAATCAACAACTGCAGTTCAACCTGATTTTCATAAAGAGTACGGTAGATAGCCTAATAGTAGGCATACAGTTTATTTTTGGCGCCAAACCTTTTTTAAGGCAGTTGGTTCTATTAAACATAGAAAATCACCAGGACGCCTACGCACCCCTGAAGCTGCTGTCGAACAACTTAGAGAAAGCTTTGCACGTAGTCATGGGTCAAGTGAAACTGGCATTCCATAAACGACTGTTTGACGCGTATTACGTAAACGATTGCATTCGTAAACGAATGCGGTAAGTGCATTACGTAAACGATTGCGTATTACGCAAAAGATTGTAAGCTATACAAACTTACCATAGTTCAACACATTACATATGTTGCTCGGCTGTAGTTTTGTGTGGAACTGATTGCTAGAATTGCAGACAAGGATATATTTTTAGATAACGTAATTTTTAGTAATGAGTCAACTTTTCACATCAGTGGCGACATGAATACCCATACGTGCTGAATATGGGATAGTAAAAATCCTCATGAAACTTTGCAGCATATTCTTGTAGCCTTAGACCAATGTTTTTTGTGCCCGAAGCAGAAAAAGTCTGTACGGCCCACTCTTCTTTCAGAAGGCAACCGTAAATGGTATCCTTTATCTGGATATGCTTCAAAATTTTCTAATTCCTCAGTAAGAGGATAATGATCAAGATGGATGCTGTTACTGTCAATAAGACGGGTTGGCTATTTTCTTGATACTCGATTCCCAAGTCGGTGGATTGGTCGTGAAGGTCCATTTGCATGACCACCTCGCTCCCCAGATTTGGCCCTGCTAATTTTTTTTCTTGTGGGTTTCATTAAAGAATGTATCATCTTTGCCTGCTGATCTTGTTGAGCTAAGACTTCGAATTAACGCCGCCGATACAGAGATAATGGCTGACTTAATGGGTGAATTCTGGAATGAAGTCGACTTCAGGTGGGTTGTATGTCGCGTTACAAATGGAAGCCATATTGAACCAAAGTAAATGTTCAAAACACCTCAATCGAATCTGTAAGTTATCTAAATAAATTTTTATATGCTTTGAAAATTGTGAAGTCCGTTTTGAATCATCAGGTTGACTGTTTCATTCAGTAAGAATATGAAAAGTGCATTAATACTGATTTTACACTTCGAGTAATTCTAAATTGGTATCCGTTTATACGAAACATATTTATGTACAAAAATTTGTTATTTTCAGTAAGTTTCCGCATAATTTTTCTTATCGGTCGATAATTCCGGATGTTTTTTTATCAAATGATAATTGAAAATCTACTTTTTCTAATATTTCATTAAGAAATTCTAATCTTTTCATCGTTTAAATCATTGATTCCCAAAGTGGTCCAGGTGGACCCCCAGGGGTCCACGGGAGACTCGACGGGGGTCTACGTTGGCATGACAAAAAAATGGGGGTTCACAATTCGTAAGCGGGTGTCCACGAAAATTCATCTGGTTTCGATAGTGAAGAACTAAAATGTTGGCTTGACTTTGCGTATCAATCTAGGCAAATAATGTTTTGAGAAGCTTAGCGACTGTTACTTGTAAAAACTTGCATATTCCATATTCAGTACAACGAACGTTTCGAGACTTGCAAAGCGCCGGCGCTGCCGCCGCCGCCGTCCGCAACGCTTGTTCAGACGTGCAAAGGGACGAAATACGACTTGCGGTGTGTGTGCTAGCAATCTTGCATGAACTTGTTTGATTCTTCACTAATATAAATACGATTGCCAAGGATAAACGTTACTCATTTGTTTCCGGAATTTCGAAAAGAAAAGTAAAGTGAATAGATGTTAGTATTTGCCAGTGTCGTAAAAAGTAGTAAGTACTTACCTGCAGGGGGTCCACCGGAGCTAGTACACTAGCTGCAGGGGGTCCACCGGAACCAGCAAAATTTTGAAAGTGGTCTATGAGAAAAATAAGTTTGGGAATCTCTGGTTTAAATTATTATTATCATTTCAATTAAAACATTTGCGAAACACAAACACTTTATTGAATATTTTGGATCTAATTCTACTTTATTATTTACTTCATGTTACTCTTCTTCAAATTTCCAGTGTCTTACGATTTATTTTAGAACACACGTAAATTTAAATATATATAAACTACTTCCTTCTCTGAATCCATTTACCATTCTTAAATGTATTAAAACTATTCCAAAAATTTACTTTAATATGTCCTATTCGTTACAATCTTTTTCGTAGAGTTTTACAATTAAGATTGTAAAAAGTGAATCTCTAACTATCGATATTAGATCGTATGCTTCTATTTTTTTTATATTTTTTTTTTAGTCACTCTACTCTCTATTAATTTATATCGTTCTCCGACTAATTCGACTAATTTTGCCGTAAAACATTTTATTTTATAATTCGATATAATAAAAAAAAAATATTAGGATCACATTAAAAGTTTATATTTATCAGTTCTTTTATAAATGTCGTGTCATCAAAAAGTATTTGCATATTTCATACGACAGATATATTTACCCGTATTTTGATACATAAAAAAGATATAACCAGTTTTTGTTGTCGATGTCGTTCGATTCGACCAATAAAAACTGTCGTACTGATCGAAACTGTCAGTCATTCATGTCACACGTTCATTCTACGTCACGACTCTTTGAATGTCATGATACCATGAATACATCTATTGGTGTCATCGTATAAAAGTCATACAGGGAGAATAACACGTATCTATTTATAAATATATTTTTGACATATTTCTAAACCGTAGAAATTAAATAATTATTTATTTATGAGTAGTATAGTTACGATAATATAAATTAAATTTTAATAAAGTCTGTAAAATATAAGTGACCCTTTCTTTACACTTAAAAGAAAAACACAGTTTTTAATTAATCTTGAAAACGTAAAAAAAAGTAATTAATATAAATAATAAATAAAAAGTTGCACAAAGAGTAATTAATTGTTTAATTTTTAACGACCGTAATTAACTTTTTTCATCGAGATTTGTCAGAGTAGTTATCAGAATTCTTAAGATACGATAATAAATGATATTGTCGTCCGAAACCTCTGTCTTCAAAATGAAAAATAGAGCTTTCAGTGTACTTGAGGATTTCAAAAACAGTCTAATTACTAAGAACGTAGGGAAGTTTCCGTTTTAGATTTTACAAAACGTTTTTTGTTTTACACATAAAGTAGGCGTATAATTATAAACAGTTACCAATAAACCTAAGTTCGTACTTCGATGTAACATTTTTAACGTATATTTTTTTATTTTTGCAAGTACTTCGAGAACCATCTATCCAGCTTAATGAAATGAATCTAGACAAAAGATACTCGGCGCTCCTATTTTTAAAATTAAGTTAAAAATAGAACTATATAGCAGTGGATATATGACCAGTTGGGAATCGTAGGACAATTTTTTTAAGCCGATATTACTTAAAAGAAGATCTTTAGATAAAAGCATATGATTATACACTCAGAGAACCCCTATTTAAAATATGAAAATTTTAAAATATATTTAATAAAATATTAAATATTATCTAACAAAAGCGGTCTCAAAATTTAATTTTTAGGAGAAATATCAAAATCTTTTGGTATTAAAACAGGTGTAAGTCAAGGCGATAGTCTATCAACAAAACTTTTAATTTGTGCCTTAGGAAAGGTGATCAGAGAGTGGAATAAGAGATACAAAATTTAAGAATTGATGAAATCATTAAAAGGGGGAAAATTTTAATTTTTGAATGTGAATAAATTAGTCTGCGAAGATCTTTTAGTGATCCCATGAAAGGTACAAATAAAAAAAATTAGAAGACTACGCAAATAAAATCCGTCTCAAATTTCTAACAACAAATCTGATGTGGGCACTACATGACTTTCTTGTACGCCTATTAAATTAAATATATACATTTTTAAAAGTACATAAACTGTTATTTCATGAATAACTTCTGATTTTTTTTTATTGTTATTATTCAATTATTATTTATTGTAAAAGTTTTTTTTTTACAGAGGTAAATAATAATTAATAAATCAATATATTTAAATTTAAAAAAAAGTTTAAAAAAATGAGATGAAGTCGGATTTGAACCCTTGTAAGATCCAAATATTTCAGTAATTAAAATTTTATTTGGCTATAGCTCTGGAACCAATGAAAATAAGTATCACTTACACATACATCGTTGAAAAGCTCTCAATGAAGACTTATTACTGCAGTTAAGAAAAAGTCAGAATCCAATTTTGTTGGATTTTGGCCTTTTTTTGGACACTTTGGTTAAGTAGATTGCAATCAAAAGAGGTGGTGCACAACTAGATGTTACAACAGTCCTAAATCCAAAATTTCAACATTCTACGGCTAATCGTTTTCGAGTTATGCGAGATACATAAGTACGTACGTACCTAGGACGTCACGCCGAAACTACTTAAAATGGATTCAGGGATGGTCAAAATGGATATTTCCGCTAAATCTGTAAACCTAAATTTTTCGCGATAACAATACTTCCTTTACTTCGTACAAGGAAGTAAAAACAGGGTACTTTTTCGTTTCTCTCTCCCAAAAAAAAAAAAAAATGTACAAGTTTTTTACCTGTAAATTACTCAAAGTAGCGGGAAATATTGATATTAACAATAACCAGGCTGGATAAATAACCCTTTAACCATTTATATTACCAAACTCCAGGATAAATAGCAGGAAATATACCGGTCATTTTAAACATTCTCCTTATCAGAATTTTTTACATATTAATAATATATGCATTATTGCTTATAATTATAGATATAAATTATAAATATGATTAACCAAATTTAACCTACGCTCCCTTTCGCTCGCTAACCTCGACTATTTAACAATAATGTTTTGGTTATTTAAATAATATATAATTGCAATAATTACTGAATTTATTATTTAAATATACAAAACATTACTGTTAACTGGTCAAGGTTAGCGGGCGAAGCGAGAGTAGGTTAAATTTCGTTAGATTATACTTATAAAATAAATAAATATAAATGGTTATATCGAATTATTGGGTTATTTCTTCAACCTGGTTATAGTTAATATCAATATTTCCTGCTGTCTTGAGTTATTTGCAGATGAAAGATTTGCAGACTTTTGGTGAGGGGGAAAACGAAAAAATACAAAAAAAAGAATGGTTTTCAAACAGAGTAAATAATATTAAAAAAATAAAAATCTTAAAAGAAGAAACAATAAAAAGAATCAACAAATTTAAATATTTCGGAGAAATTACATCAATGTGTTAGAAAAGATAGAGATAAAAGCTAAAGTACAGAAGATGGAAATTGTGTATCATTTTACAAAGATATATATATTACGGTAAATTTAATTATCCGGCGATTATGCATAATTACCGGTGAATTTGATTAATCACCTCCATTGTTGGAAAATTTAATAAATACATAGCAATTTATTAAATATACCGGTCATTTTACACGTCCTCCGTCAAATTTAATGTTATCCAACGATAAAATTTTGATTTTATTTTGTTATACGTGTTGCATATTTTACCTTATTAGTTACATTTATTTTATTATTTTAGTTTCAGTTTTGTTATTATCGTAAGTTTTCATCTTAGTTTTAATCTTTTTTTATTAATATTTTTCTTATCCGAGAATTTTTTTAGTTTTTGTTATAGTTCTTGTTCTGGGCTACGATAATGTAAAGCGTTTTTCACCCAAAAGAAAAGATGGTAATTGAATTATTTTAATTGAGATTCAGACTTTTTCCTTTTAAGATGTATTTTTACGTTGCTGGATTTTAGCTTTTAATTAATTTTTTATTGCGAATTTTTAAATTTATTTAATTACAACCAATATATATTTTGTCTAAGCGATGATAATTCGAAATCGTTTTTCGCCAGAAAAAACATATATATTCTATTTATTAACTTGTTTTACATAGTAAAATAACAACTCAACTATAAGCAGTAATTACTGAATTTATTATTTAATTAATAAGTCGAGGTTAGCGAGCGTAGGTTATGTTTGATTAGTTTATGTTGATTACATGTTCCGACCAATCGTACTTTCTTTCTTTTTCCTGTTTAGCCTCCGGTAACTACCGTTTAGATAATTCTTCAGAGGATGAATGAGGATGATATGTATGAGTGTAAATGAAGTGTAGTCTTGTACATTCTCAGTTCGACCATTCCTGAGATGTGTGGTTAATTGAAACCCAACCACCAAAGAACACCGGTATCCACGATCTAGTATTCAAATCCGTGTAAAAATAACTGGCTTTACTATAGGACTTGAACGCTGTAACTCTCGACTTCCAAATCAGCTGATTTGGGAAGACGCGTTAACCACTAGACCAACCTGGTCGTACTTCTGTTTTTCCTGTTTAGCCTCCGGTAACTATCGTTCAGATAATACTTCAGAGGATGAATGAGGATGATATGTATGAGTGTAGATGAAGTGTAGTCTTGTACATTCTCAGTTCGACCATTCATGAGATGTGTGGTTAATTGAAACCCAACCACCAAAGAACACCGGTATCCACGATCTAGTATTCAAATCCGTGTAAAAATAACTGGCTTTACTATAGGACTTGAACGCTGTAACTCTCGACTTCCAAATCAGCTGATTTGGGAAGACGCGTTAACCACTAGACCAACCTGGTCGTACTTCTGTTTTTCCTGTTTAGCCTCCGGTAACTATCGTTCAGATAATACTTCAGAGGATGAATGAGGATGATATGTATGAGTGTAGATGAAGTGTAGTCTTGTACATTCTCAGTTCGACCATTCATGAGATGTGTGGTTAATTGAAACCCAACCACCAAAGAACACCGGTATCCACGATCTAGTATTCAAATCCGTGTAAAAATAACTGGCTTTACTATAGGACTTGAACGCTGTAACTCTCGACTTCCAAATCAGCTGATTTGGGAAGACGCGTTAACCACTAGACCAACCTGGTCGTACTTCTGTTTTTCCTGTTTAGCCTCCGGTAACTACCGTTCAGATAATACTTCAGAGGATGAATGAGGATGATATGTATGAGTGTAGATGAAGTGTAGTCTTGTACATTCTCAGTTCGACCATTCATGAGATGTGTGGTTAATTGAAACCCAACCACCAAAGAACACCGGTATCCACGATCTAGTATTCAAATCCGTGTAAAAATAACTGGCTTTACTATAGGACTTGAACGCTGTAACTCTCGACTTCCAAATCAGCTGATTTGGGAAGACGCGTTAACCACTAGACCAACTCGGTCGTACTACATCAACATAACCACAATAAATGTAACTTACGCTCGCTAACCTCGTCTAAATTAACGTTAAATATATTAATAATATATGTTATTCTCTAACACTGGAGGTGATTAATCAAATTTACCGGTAATTATGCATAATTACCGGATTAATCAAATTTACTGAATATGAAATTTTTAACATAAAACAAGAAATTTCTTCCAAAGACACAAAACAGAGATATTACAAGATAGTAATACTTCCAGAAGTTCTATATCAGTCAGAGAGTTTCTAAAGTAGGAATAGTAAAAAAAAAAGAAAAATACACGTCCAAAATATGAAAACAATATTTATAAATTAAGAAAAGGAGAGACAATTTATAAAAATTTAAAAAATAGATTATAATATGAGGAAAGAAAATAAAAATTTTATGGACACCTGCATCAATGGAATCAGAGTAGATTAACTAAAGAAATTTTTCATTTTTAAAGGAAAAAATAAGCTGGTTTGGAAAAACAGAAAAGCAAAATCCTGAAGATTACTTTGAGAAAGAGGATCGATGAATGTGATTTTTCAGAAGAAAAAAATCGTAAATAGAGTGATGTGGTGAAAAGAAAGATGACAAAAAGGATAAGAGGTTTTGGAAAAGAAATAAGTCTGAGATATGTAAACGTGATACTTAAAATGTCAGATGAAAGGGAAAGAAAAAAGAGATTCAAAGCGGTCATCGCGATCGCTTTGATATGAAAATGGATGACTATAATATATATAGTAGTAGGGTTAAAAAAAGAAAATAGTTATAATTTATTAAAAAACACATCATACTTTGTATAGTAATACATCATGTTACGGAAAAAACTTTCAGGTCGATGTAACATTTAAAAACGTTAAATGACAAAAAACAAAATTAAGGATACCTATAGCTACATTCTTTCGTCCCTTGATATAGGAGATCACTACTTTAACATAGCCTTACAAAAGCCTATCGATGTATAAAAAAAGTTACTAAAGAGTAGAAAATAATCCGGCAAAATAAGTAACTGAAGTCATAATTTTTAACTCGATCACTTCAGTCGATCGGGCTTACCGTTGGTATTCAAATCTCACAACGCTTCGACAACATACTCGTATTACAAAATGAAAACCGACAGATAATATTACACCTGCATTTCTGTATCGATCGTATGACACTCCCCCCACTACTGCAGAGATACGTAAGATATAAGTCGACCTTACGTGCTTATCGTTATATCGTAAAACAAATCACTAAACTTTCTTAACGTTAAAATAAATAAAATCGGTCAAGAACGCGCAACCGCTAATACCTCTAAATCGTCAGACGCGGCTCAAATGATCGGCTTTCTTGCAATTCGCCCAATATACAAACCTTTCTCAGCTGATCTATAAAGAACAACTAAGTATAAAAAAAACATTTGACACAAGTTGACGGCTACCAGTATAAATGATACGTTTCAAAAAATATTTTTAAAAAATCAGTTGGAAAAAAATCATAACACATAGATCGACCATCACAGGTACAAAATCGCAAATATTCATTTATAGGAAAGGAGTTGACTTTATAGAGTTCAAAATGGTAAATTACACGAAAATTCCATAACAAACAATAACATTTTAACTTAATTGTTGGTAATTATGAGTAATAATTCTATTGAAAAAAAATTACATAATTAGATTTCATAAAAGGCAGTCGTTGCCGGTAAGGGGTCAAAAAGTCGTTTTTTTTTTATTTCTTCTCGTTTTACGTTTCAATATTCTCTTAGTCATTTGATTCATAACTGTATGTTATCAAATAATTTTTTTATGATTTTTTTTTTAAATTGCGTCACAGCTGTTTTGGAAACAGCTTCAATTACCTTTAAATACCTTAAAATTTGCCAGTAAAACTGGTAAATTTAGCCAATATTTCAAAGTTTATCTGATGAAGATTTCTTGAAAAAATGTCTCCATGGATAGACGCAGAACTGCGAGTCTTTCAACCACATAATTTGGACCGGTTGCCAAATATATTTTTGTGGGAAAGGAAATACTTGAGTTTGGAGTACATGATGCAGTGTCAACATCTAATAATGAAAACATTAGCAAGTATAAAATTCTATAACATCTTGGAATCAGTACCGTTCTTATACTGTAAAAATTTAAAAAAAGATTGATATAGAATATGTAACAGAGGCGGAAAAAAATTCAAGAAATACAGAAAAAAGGCAAGTCAGACAAGCAGAAATAAAAGAACAGAAAGCTAAAACCGATGACCCAGATTATAAAACTGGGCAACTTTAAAACATGAAACTTAAAAAAAAACTCGTTTATGTACTTTTAAATCCCATTTTCCAAAAATCTTATTTTTCTATATTTATGACGTATTATCTTAGGAACAACTGAAGATAACAAATTGATTTTTTTTTTATTATTATTATTATTCTCTATGTATGTATTTTTCAATACATCTAGAATTGTGAAAATGCCGGCCTTCGTGGTGCGAGTGGTAGCGTCTAGGCCTTTCATCCGGAGGTCCCGGGTTCGAATCTCGGTCAGGCATGGCATTTTCACACGCACTACAAATCATTCATCTCATCCTCTGAAGCAATACCTTACGGTGATCCTGGAGGTTAAACCAAAAAAAAAAAAAATGAAAATATGTGGACAATTAACCGTTAAAAAAATTCCCAAAAACTGGACAAAATTTATTATTATAATTATTAATTTATATTTCATTTTAGTTTATAGTTATAATACTATATTCATCTAATCTACTTAGAATACCAAGAATCCAGAAAAAAATTTAAGTCTGAAGCATTAATAGTTCCTTAGATAATGGGTTTTTGGTATATCTAAAATTAACATGCAAAAGGATAGGAGATTACGACCGCCCTTATTTTTCCATATAATTAAAAAATTTTTTTAAGATTTATTATTTTTTTTTTAAACTTTAATCTTTTTTTTTGATGCTGATCGAAAAATAGTAAAGTACATTATTTCTCTAAAGTAGTTTACCAATATGAATAACTTAGCATTTTATACTTCTTTTAAACATCAAATTATTATAAAAATATAAATTTAATTTTTATTTTTTTGTCAAAATAATTCCTAAAATGCATTAACTACATTAATTAGATAATAATTTCCACTTCCCAACTATTTTTATTATTATGTCCGAGCACTTTCGGATATTAATCCATCATCAGGAACATTTATGGTATGGATTATAATTATTTCCTTCACAAATTAATATATTAGATGAATATTGAATTAAAAAAAAAAAATTATAAATACAACTGATCGTTAAAATGTAAAAATAATTTATGAGCTTCATACCGACAATACGTCGAGATTATTTTTACATTTTAACGATCAATTCTTGTATTTATAATTTTTTTTTTTTAATTCAATATTCATCTAATATATTCATTTGTGAAAGAAGTAATTATAATCTATAACAGATAAATTTTTCTGATGATGGATTAATATCCGAAAGCGCTCGGAGATAATAATAAAAATAGTTGGTAAGTGGAAATTATTATATAATAAATTTATATCAATACCAACGAGCTATGATTAATAATAAAATTAATTAACTATATTATTATTAGGGGGGTTCAAAACCTCCTTAGTCTAAAAACGCAATATTAAAACATATTTTTTTAATACGTAGAAGTACAAGTAGCTGTATTTTGATTAGTATAACCGGTGTATAAGTTATTACAAATTTTTAAAACTTTGTAATTTTATAATCTCTATAAAATTACAAAATTTTAAATCGGTCAAATTTAGGGGTATGTACTTAATATATCCCAGCTTTAGTCTAATCTTCGACTTCATCGAACATCAGGTCAAAGAGAGCATCACGATAATTGTAAAAGTTTTTTAGCCTTGTTGAATAACGTTTCATCAAATTGTACCAATTTGTTGAAGTAAATAATTACTTCGATAAATAAATTATTAATCACCAAAAATAAGAGAACTGACTGGGACTCGCAGTTAAAAATATATTGTACTTTTTTTTTTAATTTTACTTTTCAATATTTAAAATCCAACTGTATCTATTAATGTAGTCATGGAAACATTTTTTTAAAAAAGCAGATTCCTTGGAATCTGATATAAGATTTAAATTTTGTAATTTTATAATTTGTGATAATTAGCTTTTTCAATTTTTGGCTATTATTAAAAATGTTGTATTTAATAGCTGTTGAGCAAGGGGGTCAAGTAGGATAAAGATGTTTTCACTAAAAATTTTGAATTTTTTTTTAGCAATCATACTTCAAAAGAAATAAAATTTTATGATAAAATTTAATTTTTTCAAATGGATTAACTGAAACCGAAATCTTTTTACTAATAATTTTGATTATTTTCTTTTACTTTTAATACTGCACAATTTTTTTAAATAAAAACATCAATTTGATCAAGGAATTGAAATCGGATCCTTTTACTGAATATTTATATATTTTTCAAAGCTGCATCCAAATATTGTATAATTACGTCATTAATATTTAAAAATCTATATTGCGTATTTTCAAATAAAAATTTAACAACGGCAAAGCTAGCATAGTTATACAACCTTTTTACCGGAATTTGTCTTTTAATTTTGTATTTGTATTGAAAAAATCGTATTTATGTTCAAAGTGAAAATCGAATATTAAATACTAAGTGTTTTTTTTAAATTATTTTAAAATAAGGTGTAAATTATAAAATAAAATAAGTTATAAAAAATAAACTAAAATTAAGTAGATTTTAATTAATTGTGATGTACCAGGGGTTGAATCCCTTTAATTATTGTAAAGTTGTTTAATTAGTTTATAACTTCTTTCTGTTTTCGACTATAATACATAATGGTAAAAACGATTGTTGAATATATATATATATATATATACATTTTTAAATATTTACACCGTTGTAATTTTGTGTGAAGAGATATTTGCTCGATGTTCAGTAGCATTTTATAACTGATTAATGAAGAAAGGTTATAAAGGAGTATTTAGTGAAGAAATGCTTTACACGGAGAGTGGTTTCGAATAAGTCTGTGCATGAAGCAATTAGTAATGTCAACACCTAGTAGGGTAGTTTATAACCTGCTTCTGTCGTACCACGGCCAATTAGGAAACTAGTTGTCACCGAAGTAGGTGCAGAAGTAGTTTTACTTTAATTGTAAGGTTCTTTAGAATACTAAAATAACTTTGTTAGTTTACTTAATAGTATTTAAATGAAACAAAACAAATGTAAAAATCAGGGTTTAAATTCATTTTTTTAAATGTTTGAGTTGATTTACACTTAAATATGTATTAAAGATTTGTACTGTTTATTTTTTATTTTTTGTAGTGGAAAATAACTTAATTCAATGGTACTTAGAGAATATAGTTTTTTAGGAATGTTGCTTAAAGGTAATAAGCTGCTTTCGGACCATAAAAATTAAGATGTTTCATAATTTCAATGGAAATAAAGTAGTTAGTAATCATCAATTTGCCGTGGGTACTTTATGGTGGGCGACATGGTATGGGGGTGTATATACAGTGTATATATATATATATATATATATATATATATATATACAGTGTATATATATATATATATATATATATATATATATATATATATATATATATATATATATATATATATATATATATGTTACCATGAAAGACCGCTATCTGTTAAATGTCGATATTCTCCGGTGAATATCGACACTTACCAAATTAATCGGTAAAGACCGAAATATTTGCTTATTCGAATCTAGGTCGGCAATTTTTCTGTATATAGGACATTAATGGCACTACACTTTGGACAAGATTAGAAAAGGAGAAGATTAGTTTTATACTATCCATAGGTTTATAAGTAATAGTTATATACTGGATTTAGTTTTATTTCTGAATTTTTAAATATTTTTATTGTGTTTGCAAAAATTGAGCTTTATTTAATACGATGAAAGTACTCATTAATTTCCTAATTAAAATTCCTATGTTTTAAATCAGACAGATTTAGTAGAGGGAGATAATTAACATTATTTCTAATTAGTTTTATCCTCATACCGCTCGAAAACCTGTCGAGCAAAACGTTGAAATTTGGCTCAAATATTTTACTACATATAACCAAACTTTGATCTGATATTCCAACTTATCGGATAAGGGATACTTATCACAGTACCCAAATTTATTTTAATCTATATTGTTTTTAGCTTGTTTAGTAACATTACATAAATTAGGCCCACTTACTATAATAAATAGTTATTCCAGTAAATAAACTATTAAAGCCCTTTTAAATATCAATTTTTTAAACATTAATTTTCAAGGTTGAAAAACCAACGAAATCGAGTTGACGAAATGGGACATTTTTTTTAAAAAAGGTGTCACATGAGATTTGACCTAAGTGTTAAATCGTTTTCTTTTTAATTTTTTGTTATTTCTAGTACTTTATCTGTTTTAACTTCGTGATTATTATAAAAAATGTTCCATGAGGTTGCTGTCAAACCTCGAGGTAACACAAGGTTGTCAAATGGGACCAAAGTTTTTTTTACTAATTAATTTTATTTTTTTTTTAGTTTTTTAATTACAGTATAGTTTTTATGATAAAAATACAATTTGATCAAAGGGAACAAATCGAAGCTAATTTTTATTTATTGAAAATTTTGATTATTTGTTTTCCTAATGTATACGTTGTAATTTGTTCAACTAGTGAACAATAAGCAGTCCACCACGGTCCATTGTGATGAGGATGAGATATATGACATGTAAATGAGGTGTACTCTTTTACAGACTCAGGTCGACCATTCCTGCCTTCCAGTGTGACTGTCTTCCAGTGCCCAAGGTAGGAGGAAAACAGGAGGGTATGTGGACGCGGTTGGGAGAGGTTACCACAGATAATATAGTGGTGGTAATGCTTCATGGTGGGCAGGACTGGGCAATAGTCAGAACATCATTCGAAAGAAGACGCTGGAAGAAGTGGAAGATGGGTGAGGGGTGTTAGCGTTAGTGCAGAGAGAACAGCCCCGTTCAAGAGGGGTTGGATGCTCCAGCGTCCCACCTTCAATGATTAAACGGGGACTCCTGGGGTTCTTAGATGTGGAAAAGAAAAACTGAGACCCGGTCTGGAACCCCGAATTAGAGGCAGGCGCTTATTAAAAGATCGAGACCCAACCACTGGTGGCGTGCTGTCAGTTGGGACGACATAGCCGGGTCTGGCATGACCTCCCAGGGGAATGAGGCAACTGGTACCCTCAGGGCCGTGTTATAAGGAATCGTGGGTTGGGCCTTGAGAGGAGCGGAAGGGAGTTAAAAAAAAAATGATCGACCATTCCTGAGACGTGTGGTTAATTGAACCCCAATCATCATAGTACACCAGTATTCACTACTTAGTATTTAAATCTGAATAAAAATTAATTTGGTAGGATTTAAACCTCAGAACCTTCAACTTTGAAAATAAGCTTTTAAACAATTGATTTGCGACGAGTTCTCTGGAAGATCATCCCGGTGGGCAGTATTTCGTTATTATATAATAAAATATTGCATAATAAATTCATTAGTATTTTAAAACCCTCTTACGCATTTAAATTAAACAGCTTTTAATGGCAACGTTGGGAAGATTACACAACCCATTTGCTTGCTTTTATTTTGTACCATCGGTTATAAATATAATATATCCATATTTTCGATTCTGTAATCTATCGAAAAACAATATATTTTTGTAATCAAAACATAAAAAATTTTCCTTAAATAATGTAGTTTAATTCAAAAGTTACTAATGTTTCATCGGCTGTCAAACTCAATAAATGAAAGGAAAGAAAGCTTATCAACAAAGTGTAAACTGTCGGTGCAAAAATTTATTTCATTTAAACTTATTACTACACTGTTTCTCTGATGAAGTTTTGTAAAATAAATAAATAACATACACAGTTATTGAATGAGGGAGGAAGAGATCTTGCTTTAGTAAATTTTTGATATAATTGTATTCGGCTTATTTCCGAATGTATTTCTGGACTCTTGTTTCATATGTGAGTAGTAATTATCAAATATAGTAACTGTCAATTCAATTGTTGCTAGAATTCACAATATTATTATATCGCATAAATTAATAAATTATAAAATACATTTTATGTATATGTTTTAATAGTTAAAACTAGTAATCTATTATATTGTATTATAATGTAGCGTAGTATAGCAGACAAATTACATTGATAACTATTAGTTGATTATAATATTGCTAATGTACTCGTACATTTATTCAAATCATTAATTGTTATTCATTCATATTCATAGTTAAACATTTTGTACTTCATGTAGATTCCTTTCATCTTAATTGTTAAAATACACATATAAATGCATGTGCGAAATTTTAAATAAATTACGATCCATAGATGATGAAATAAATAAATTAAAAAAAAATATATATATATATATATATATATATTAGCATCCCCGTCGCGTCTTCATCCGCACTATATGGTTACTTGTGTTCCCCGTCGCTTTCAGGGGATATTTAGCCAGTAATAGCGCGCTTCGCTCGCCCTTCCCGTCTAGCCAGAGGACTCTGCCCTTTAGACCCCGCTGTGTTCATTAAACTCATGCTTGTGAGAACAATAATGATAAATAAAAATTAAAGCCTGTTCAATTTATAAAATATATTAGTGTACTGTAATTTCTTCAGAATAGTAGTTTGATACAGGAAACGAAACTTGGAATGATCTAAAAATGTGGGTTTCAAAACAGTCGGCTAAGTCTCCAGGTACAAATTTTCCATCGCCAACATTTTAACAAAGCTGTCTGTGAACAGATCGTCATATTTAAATTATTCTTTCATTGAAAATAAATCTATTATTTTAATTTTAATTCATTTACATTTTATTAATAACTGCTATATTATAGCAGTTACAACTGCTATAGGACTAATATAACTGCTAGTTATATTATAACCGTCTCGGTTAGTACCAAGACGGTTAGTTTTTATAATTTTTTTAGCCATCAGTCAGTCGACTGGTTCGGTCACTGCTCTTCTTCGTTTTCCTCCGTTCTGTGCGAATATTTTATAACCTCTACATTCTACATCCACTTTTACCGGATTTATATATTCAAATCTTTATCTTCTTCTGCAGTCTTTTACCTTCTACATATCTCTGTATCACAGAATTAATTAAACTTAAACGTTTCAATTCACAATCTATCAATCATTCATTTCAATCATACGATTCCGTCAAAAATTTCACTCTTCTTATTTTAAAAATCCTCTTATAATATCCCCTATTTCTTTTCTTTTCAATTTTTCACTATGATAAAGCATTACACGCCACATAAATATTTTCAAGGATTTTTTACAAAATTGTTAGATTCATATTTTCATTACCGAGAATACTTGTCGTCAGAGGTTTAGAGATTATGGAAGCAATTGAAAGAAAGATTAAATAGATTGGTATTTCAGAGTAGAGGAGGTTTTACTAGATGACAAGAACGGATAGAATGCATATCGAGAAGATAATGAGAAGAATGGATGTCACCGAGCGTGTTACAGATATGATGAATAGGAGACGACTACGACGGTATGAGCGTATGAGGGATTCGAATGATGAGAGACTTCTATTGAGGGTGCGGAACTGGGCTCCTTCCGAGCATAGACCAGGAGGACGTCCTAGATTCAACAGAAAGTTCTATATAAAGAGATCGAAGTGAATAGGAGAGATCGATTGTTGGGCTGAGAGGTGGCTCTTAAGCTTTATTAACTCGCTATAAAGAATGAAACGATCTACATTTCATTCTTACAGTTTTTTTCTGGATGAAAAAGCTCTTCTTTCTAGTCCCAGTCTTGTTTTAATATTTACCTTTCTTAATTTATCCTTCATAATTTTACTCCAAATAGAAAAAAAATTGTAACTCCTGCTATACTGAAATATTTATCATTTCATTACTCTTGTTTTACTTTTATTTAAATAAAACATTTCATCGCTTTCTCATTGTTGGTTTAATAATAATTATTGTACAGAAAAAAAAACTTAAAAATCCTTTTAACGATTAAATTTTATAAAATGAAAAAAAATTTACAAAACTTTTTTTTTTTTTAATAAGATCGATTAAGTTCTTTCCTCTTTTACGATAATTTTTATAAAATTGAACTATATTAGTTAAACGATTTCGTTTTATTTCATAAAGTTCCTTCTTTAATTAGACAAATAATACTTTTACTGTGCGTTTAATTTTATAAAGGATTTTTAAAAATTACTTTAAAAACACCGTTACGAATGTATTTAAAGAGGAATTGAAAACATTTTCTGTGTTTTGTGATATGAATCGAATTGTTATTTTTAGTGCAAAAATAAGTTAAAAGAATAAAGGAATATTTTAGTTTTGTACCATTTAAGAATCTAACTGTAATATAAAGAAACCTTTATATAACAAATTATTTGTGAAAAGAAGAAATTACTAGACGTAGATTCGATGAAATCAGTAATTGTTTCTAAAACTTTTTTAGAACTTCTCTAATTATTATGTGTTTCCACGCTTTAATAGTATTATTTATAAATCCAAAATCCTTTTGTTTAAGATAAATAAATAAGTACATTTACTGACCTGTAAAACACAATGGGATATTCTGAAAATAAGATGGAGTTAAAATATGAATGAATTATTATTGAAATAATACGTTTATTGTGTTTTATAATGCACGTGTTCATTTTTGTACTTAATGAGTGTCATATAACTGGATTGTTTGTATTCTCAAGAGTGTGTTTAAACTAACACGGATAATAATGTTCTTTCATAATTGTGGTACCTTAATTTCTTTTTAGTTTTGTTTTTTTTTTAATGTACTATAAACAATAGATTTCGATTAAAACACTTTTTACGCAGATTATTTAAACAAGAATGGTGCAGTATATTAAGATCTTAGACGTATGTCTAAGATCTTAAATTTATAAAAAAAGAATTATTTAAAAAGTTTTGTAGACCGATTACCTAATTTATATCTGAAAAATCAGAATGTATTTACAATTTTTGTTTTTTATGACTACCTACACTATTTTTTTGGACCTATCTAAAGCATAGAATTCAAAATTTTAGCCAATTTTTACACTCGGTCCGATACCCTTATACGACGGACGATCAGAAAGTAATTTACACCCCCGTGTGAAAAAAATATATTTATAAGACAATTTTTTTTTTATTAAGGAAAAACTACATATTTTTATCTAATTTTTGACATAATTACCAAGTTTTTCTAAAAACTTCTCATACCTTGTGACAAATTTTTCAGTACCGCTCTCACAAAAATTTCCTTCAACCATTTAAGAACCGCTTCCTTCGATTCATCATTAGCGAAACGCTTCCCTCCCAGGTCTCGCTTTAGAGGACCAAACAGGTGGTAGTCGCTGGGTATTAGGTCAGGGCTGTAAGGTGGATGAGACCACACTTTCCACTTGAATTTTTGCAGTAACTCCTTTGTCACATGAGCTGAATGAGGAGTAGCGTTGTCGCGAAGAATAACGATCCCATCGCTCAATCTTCCGAGTCTTCGATCTTTAATGGTTTTACGCAATTTTTTTAGTCTCACAGTAAGATTCGGCATTGATTGTTTTTGTTCGAGGCATAAATTCGTTGTAAACAGCTTCCTCAGAATCGAAAAAGACTGTCATTATAATCTTTCGAACATGTAGGAATGTTTTAACTTTTTTTGGCTGCGGTGAATTTTTGTGTCTCCGTTCATGTGATGCTCGTTTAGTCTGAGGAGTGTAATGAAGCACCCAGCTCTCAGCCCGTGTAATGATTTGTTAGAAAAACTGTGGACCAGTCTTGGAATAGCGTTAAAGAAAAAAAGAGCAGACGCAAAATGTTGATATTTATGATTGTCGGTCAACAGATGTGGCACCCATCGTGCACACATCTTACAGTAACCAAGCTCGATCATGAAAAATCGCAAACAAACTACCATAACTGATGTTAAATTCACTTGGAGTCTCTCTAATTTTAATGCGCCGGTCACTCAAGATCATTTCATTCACGCGTTCCGCGTTACCCGTTGTGTTTGAGTTGAAGGACGCCCAGCAAGCAGTTTGTTACTCGCCTTTGTTTTTCCGTTTCTGAACATTTGGCATGGGGCGTGACATTGCTCTCTCACCGTATACCTCAACAACTCGGCGATAAATTCCACAGTTGTAATTTTTTGCCTACAAAAATCGGACTGCTGAATACACTACTAATCTGAAAAAAAAACCTTAGAGAACACGCCATATTGACAACGACACTACACTCGTACTGAATGTCGAACAGGATTGTTGCTAGGGAAACGTGAAGAATACAATACAATAGTGCTGCCACTACAAATCATTAATATAACCCTTTCAGTTCAAGAAGGACGGCAAGGGTGTAACTTATTTTTTGATCCACCTCTCGTAAAATCAACACCATTTATTTTCTTTCAGCAAATGTTTCACCATATTCTGTCCTAGACAAACCCAGATGCGGTAGTATACACAGATGGATCGAAACAGTACAATACCGTTGGATACGCATTTACTGTTAATGACTGAACCTACATGTTTGGTCTATCCGGTCTTACGAGTGTCTTTACTGCTGAACTATACGCTATACATAAGGCTTTGAATATCATTAACCCTAAGTACCGTAATATCCTTATTTGCAGCGTGTAGTGCACTCCAAACTTTAGAAGAATTGTATTCTAAACGTCCTATCGTCACAGACATCTACAATGCAATCACCGAGTTGAACCATCGCAACATACAAGTGAGTTTCTGCTAGATCCCTAGTTACGTTGGGATTCTGGGTACTGAACGTGCGGATTCCGCTGCTAAAGATGCATGTAGTCAACCACCCTTCACTGCCCGTGTTACTACCTCCGACTTTATTAACCATGTCAAACACGCACTTGGTGCGAGGTGGCAAGACGACTGGATTGCCACAGTCGACAAAAAACTTCGCTATATCAGTGTTGCCGTGGGATTCCTCCCACAGGAAAATTCGCCGTGAGGAAGTGATACTCTGCCAATTTAGGATGACATACAAGAGCTACTCACGGGTACCTGATGCCAGAGCAGAAAATACACCGGTTTACGTACGATGCAAATGCCGCTTGACTGTGCGCCACATCCTTGTGGATTGCAAAAGTTATGCGGCCTTGTGTCGTAAATTTAAATTTCACAGGAATTTTCGTCATATTTTGGGCAATAATAAAGACGTTTTGGACCGGGTATTTTTATTTCTCCGAAGTATTAGTGTTTTTCATACTTTTTAATTATGTTCTTGAAATTTTCTTTTTTCTACGGTAGTTGTATATGTTTGTAACATTTAAGTTTTTTATTTTGTATTTGTTTTTTATATTTTAAGTTGAGTTTTAATTTTCATTTTAAATTCTACTTTACATTTTTATTTTGATTTAATTTTCTTGTTATCTTATTAGATTTTATATTACACATTTTTGTTTTCGGGGCGATGATAACACGAGAATGTTTTTCGCCCCCCCAAAAAAAGGTACCCTTATCGAGAGAAAACTATTAATAAAATTTATTTCCGCTGAAAAATTAAACTATATTTACGTAATATTGACACGTAAAAAAAATCCACCGTATTTGAAGTTCGGAAAACTGACTTATTTTCTTTTGTTTTGAAAAAATATTTGTATTAATATACCCTGAAATAAAGTTTTATTTTTTTTTCTCGTAAATATTTCAATAATATCTCTATTCGTCGTGTTACCTATAAAGTGGACCGGACATCAATTTTATGATAGCAGATTTTAAGCGAAGTATGGTACAATAAACTTTACAAAGAAAAACCAGACGATACATACACCGAAAATTTTACAAGAGTATGAAAAGAACTTAAAATAAATAAAGAACTGAAACGAGGTTCCATCATAGAAGAAAAGGTAAACAGTACGATGACGACGTAGGTTATGATTAGCCGGTCAGTCTAATAATTCAGCAAAAGCAGAATTCGATAGTGAATCCTCCTGGAGAATCGTGTGAAATCCACACATCATGTTTATTATTTTAAGTAGGAATTTTGATTGTTGAAATTAAATGTAAATAAAGGCGGGCGAGTTCTTATCGTTTGTGATTTTACAAAGAGAACAACTTCCTGATTTTATAGCGTAACCCGACTGAAAAATTACTTTATTCTGTGTTTTTATTCAAGATTTTTTTTTACTAACGTTATTCATTTTTTATAACCATTTAAATACATTTACAAAGCCTATTTAATAATCTATCGTTGTTATAAATAGATTCGACAGATCAAAGATGTTGAACGGAAACAGTTAATCTGTTGCCCGATGGTAAAATTTCAATCAATTATATTTGCTGGACAGGTGTTCACATTTTTTATTGTCCAACAAACTTTTAATATAAAAATTCATTCTGAGACCGATTTGGATGTATGAGGTAAGGGGTACAATGAGCAATAGCAAAGTTTATTTCTTTTTATTTTTTTTTTGCAGGGAAAAAAACGCTCTTTCGTTATCATCGCCCGGAATAAAAAGGTTTTATATATATTAAAAAAAAAAAACTAACTACAAACAGTCTAAAAATTTAAATAAACAAATTTACAACTAATATCACAAATAAAAATTTTGTTAAAATACATTTAAAATTAATATCAGCTGCAACAGCTGTAAACATAGAATTAAAATAAGCGTAAATATAATTTAAAAAAAAAAAATATATATATGTATATATATATATATATATATATATATATATATATATATAGTTTAACTAAAAACAAATAGAATTTTCGAAGCCCGAGAGGGATGTAAAGAGTCCCTTCTAGGATAACAAATTAAAAAACCAACATAAAACATAAAAATTAAATCAAAAACAGACTTTAAAAACCTTTCAAATACAAAAACTATACTTAACAATATCAAATTTTATGTATAAGGGTAACTTGACGCAAAAATATAAAAGCCCGGTCTAAAACTTCATTACCATAGCCCAAGATTTGATCGATGTTTTTGGGCAATTTAAGCGTAACGTTGAGGTTATACAACATTTCCAGAGTAAATTGGCGAGAATTGGGTTACAGAACCGTGGTTTGCTAGGAACGAAAAAATTGATGAATATCTGGAAATTTCTTATATTCGCGAGGAAATCAGACGGTTCGATTAAGATTGCAAACGGTGGCTTCGTAATCGTTTGAACTTTGTAGCCTAGACAACAGTGAAGTTGTTTGGCGGTTGAAATGCCTTCACGTGCTGGACCTACAGGAGTCTCAGAGACTCTTGAGTTGGGACGCATCCCTTAACAGATGAACATCTTCTCAATGCCTTGATGGAGAGCCTAAATTCTTTCCTTCTTCTTTCATGAGCTAATTTTGTTACAGGTTTATTAATCTTTTTCTTTGTTTTTCGTTTGACTTATATATAGACTTTTGTAATTTATATGGACTGAATTAGTGAAAGTACAATTATTTATATGAACTTTTGATTTATGTATGTATGACGGCATTCGTTGGGGAACCCTGATCATATGCTTATTGTAATTCTATTTACTTGTGGTTCCTTAATCGGAGCCGTCTGTAAATAAAGAAATTGTGGGGTAAAATACAAATAAATATATATATATATATATATATATATATATATATTATTATTATTATTATTATTATGCTTTTACGGCCAACATGGGACCACTTAAGTCAATTTTAGTTGGATCTTTTCTGAGAAAAGCGTGTTATTTTACTCTTCCGAGCTGCCCAGTATTTCTTCATCCGTTCAGATCTTGCTTTCTTTTCTTCATCCGTAAATACCCTCTTCGTTATATTTTGTCGTTTGTCTGTCTTTTGTTTAAATCTAATGCTTTTATCTTTTAGCTTTGTAATTTTTCCAGTTTTATTCTGTAAGTCAGTCAGGGAAATTCCCAATTCTTTCATATCTTCTCTAATTTCTTTGATCCATCCTACTTCTAGCTTTTGGAACCAGAGCTTTTCAATGATATTTCTTGACAGTCTTGTTTCCGGTGTCCTTATGAGATGACCAAAGAAAGAGATTCTTTTTTTCCGCATAGTATCAGTAAAAGGCTCTATTTCTCGATACACCACCTCATTTGGCATAATCCACCATTGGCCTTCTTTTTGGTGTTTTTTATTGATACACGTTCTGACAATTCTCCTCTCTATTTTCAGAATTTTTTCAATTCGGTTTTTCTGAGTGATTTTGAAAAGGGTCTCGCTTCCGTAGGTGACTTCTGGCTGTACTACAGTTTTATAATGTTTAAGTTTTGTTTTAGCAGAAAGGAATTTTTTGTTTTATGTTGACCAAGTTAATTTTTGGCATTTAATCATTTTATTTGTCCTGTTTTGCCATGTCACTTTTTCATTTAAATTATAAGTTATTATTTCCCCTAGATATTTAAATCGTTTTACTATTTTAATTTTCTGATTGTTTACCGTAATGTGCTCTATTACCAGAGGATCTATGGCCATTAGTTCAGTTTTTTCGAAAGAGATATGAAGCCCTATCTTTTGTGCTAGGTTTTGAAGGCTCATGATTTGTGTTTTGTCTTCTTGAATATTATTTGCTAAAAGAGCGAGGTCATCTGCAAATCCTAGGCAATTTAGTGTGATGGAGTTTTTCTTAGTACCCATTTTTATATTTTTGGGATTTATTTCATACCATTTTCTCATGACAAATTCGAGGGCGCAGTTAAAAAGGAGTGGTGAGAGGCCGTCTCCTTGCCTCAATCCAGTTTTTATGTAGAAGGGTTGAGAGAGTTCAGCTCTGAATTTCACTCTGGACTGGGTATTGGTTAAAGTTAATTTTATCATGTTTACGAGTTTAGGGTGAAGGCCCAGGTTTCTCAGAATATTCAGCATGGATGGTCGGTGTATACAATCATAGGCCCTTTTAAAGTCGACGAAGGTGATTATTAGTTGTTTTTTCCGTCTTTTATATAAGTCCATCATAAGTTTTAGGGATATTATTTGCTCCGGGCAACCTCTCCATGACCTAAATCCCCCTTGGTATTCCCCAAGTTCCAGTTCAAGTTGGTCTTTGCATCGGTTGTATATGATTCTCGACAGGGTTTTGTATGTGCAATCATATATATATATATATATATATATATATATATATATGTTTGTCGGAATTCACCTCTAGTTTTTTTGAACTGTATTATACGCAGTATAATAAAACGAGCTGATGTACTGTGGTATCGGTATGTAAAGCACACTGCAATATTTTCAAACCGATGTATCACAAGAAAATCGTCTGATATTTATTTTAAATTACAACAATGTCATAATTATGTTTTAATTAAAATAATTTACAGAGTTTGAAACGGATAGTACGTTAATCTCTTTGTAAAATCACAACAGTTTAATCTATCGTACAGCGATCGGAATGTTATAATAATTTCACTCTTTTAAAAGCCATTTGGATTTCCCTCTCTTGGCTTGATATCGTATATTCAAATTTAATGATACAAACATACTCGTTTGCGCATGCGGATCCAGAAATAAAACATCGAATGAGTATTCACTTTTACGAAATTGTTTGAAATAGATTCTTTGATGCTAAATACGTTTAAGTAGGTAACTCAGCAAGTAGATACCTAATATTTCAAAAGGTATTCATTTATACGGATGAAACTAACAAATATGTCCTAAATTTTTGTTTTTAAATAAAAAGTTTTCTCCATTTAATAAGATTATTTATATTCCAATATTATAATTAGATAATTGAAAATACATCCGACTTTAAAACGCTTTAAAAATAAATAAAAGTTGTATATAAAATTTAAGTACAGTATAAATTATCCTTATAAATAAATCAGAAATTTCGTTTTTATGTTTATTCGTCTTATGGAATTTATTCACTAAAAACTTGGGAAGGACTGATCTGTCGTTGCAGATTTTTTTTAGAATTCGAATCTTGTTCAGATCCTCTTTATTTACAGAACTTTGAAAATAGTTAGTAGTTTATATTACGTGTAAATAAATCGGGAGTTGGAAAAGTAGTACGGCCTTAATTGATAGCTTGTCGTATTTTATAACTTTTTTAATTTATTTTTTCTTGTAGTAGATGTTTATTAGAAAATTAAACTGTTACATTTTCGTTGGTAGGCTAGGTTGAATTCTAAAAAAAAATTCAATGCTTTTTGAAATGATTTGACGCAATCCTATCTTTGCTTTTGAGTGATTCCTTGATGAGGTCCACCTGGAGAGATTGTTTGTATATAATATCATACCGAAAATCGAGCGTTTTGAAGTAGGAATATTTATTTAAAAATTATTTAAGGGGTTTCCTTTAATAGAATTTTATATATATATATATATATATAAAAGCAAAGGTTTGTGGCGGTTCTGTCCGTTTACAACAGAATCACGCCAGAACCAACCGACGATTGCTTTTAAATTTTCTGGATACATTTTTGTTATCCCAGGGAGGGTTTTAAGACATAGATCGGTCCTAATCTCCTTGGGGATGAAGTTATCAATTTTTCCTCTTCAACAACGACCTAATTTTGATTTCGCTTTTCGATATAAAATTAATAAAATATGTGTTTTATAATATATCCGATTTTCAAGTCTCTATCTTGACCCCTTCTCGAGATGTGGGGATAAACGTTGAAAAAACTTACTAACACGTTTACGTGTAGTAAGGTCATTTATGTATGTGCTACCGATTACAACAATACTAGCGCTTAAGGACGACCGAAGTGAGAAACGCAGAGTGGGCTAGTATATACGTTCTAATGAATCTAATTTTGATCAGTGGGTATAGAATGATTTTATTATTTATTTTTTAAAAATAAACAAAAAAGTAAATAAATGATACAAAAAGTATTTACACCTTTATAAATCCACTACAGAAAATAGATAAACTAATTTATGTTTTTACGCTGTTGAAAAGAAAAATATTCTGTAGAATAATTCCTTTCTATTGTCAATTAGAGAACATTTTTTTAGTTTTACCTGTAATTGTTCTGTTTTATTTCTTTCACGTCCTATTCTTCAAATTTATTTTTTTATTATTATTATTATTTAATATCATATTGCGGAGCTCTGTGGGTGAGTAGGTCAGGCATGGATGACATCTTTTCATACGCTACCAATTTCCACCGCGCTAACGACCATAGCTGTTGATGCAATATTTATTTTTAAAAAATATTTTATTTAATGCACACATTTAACTCTCAATATTATAACATTACAATATTTTTTAAATAACAAATCAACTTATTTGTTTTTATAAATTATTTGATACTTGACATGCAATAATAAAATACGAAAATATAACATTATAATGATAGTACATTCAGTTTATTTAAAACGAAATTAGATAAATTAATATATGTAATACATTTTATCCAGTCAAAATATATATGATTCTCTAAAAAAAATATATATGATTCAAAAGATTTCTTTTTAAAACACTCAGTACATGCAAACGCTCAGCATATCAAATATGTAATCAAACTGTAAGAGTAGGTCTAATAATAACGTCTTACAATTTTTAATCTCACTTCTATCTCACTCTTTCACTTTCTCACTCACTCTCTCTCTCTCTCTCTCGCCCTCAAGCAGTCAAGTACAAAGATAGCCATCATCGAATACAATCACTCTTTGTTTATGTACAGAAGGTATAATCCATAGTTTGGGGTATTTCTTCAGCCGTTTTGGTAAATAATTTACTTAGCTTCCTTTAATAAAAGAGTTATTAATAATAAAATTCTTTAAAGAAATCCGTTTCACTCTTCACTTTAAAGAGACAAATTTCACTCGACGTTCATTTGTACGTAAATAGATGGTATCTGGAAGTCCCAGGTTCGAATTCCGGTCAGGGGTGGCATTTTCACACACGCTATAAATCATAGATCTCATCCTCTGAAGCAATACCTAACGGTGGTCCCGGAGGATAAACCAAAAAAAAAATAATGGTAATCAGAGAGTGAATTCTTTAATTGATTTCCGTCGAAATGTACATCATGTACTGCAGTGTTTAACATTCAAAATTTATTCGATGAATTCAAGCTATCCAGCACGCCAGGATCGGAACTGCGGGAGCGACAGTGCTCTCCCTCTCTCTCTCTCGCAGCCTCGTGTGTAGCTTCCTATGTGCGCATGCGCATAACAGCCAAACACCACGCCGCTGGAACTGTGAAGCGCACAATTCCATACAAAGATTTTTGTATCTTTTTCATAAACTGGGGGATGGTTACTGACATTAAGCTTAAGGATTATATATTTTACAAGTATAAAGAAAGATAAAAGGACTCATTATATTAAATTTTATCGATAATATCAAGTAGAAATAGTGGCGCTGCAGTTGCACAGTGCCTATAAATGAGCCGCCACTAATTCTTGCGTTGAATCGGTCCCATATTTTATACGATCAGATTTAATTTTGTTTTTGCATCGAAATTGGAATAATAATTACGTCTTAAATTAATTTCTTTAACTAGAATTAAAACCGTTAGATTTACTTTAAAATTTCATAACTTTAAATAATTTTAATTCATAATAAATAAATATATGATAAATATGTATGTAATATATAGATAAATCCATGAATAAATTAACAAAAATTAGAACGATTACTAAAATTGGAAAATGACATCGATCGTTAAGTTACTAAGAATAGATGAAAATGTTACGTTAAAGTTTTCGCCTTCATAAAAGTAATTATTAAATGATATAAATGATAATAAAGATTTAACTGGTGGGAGGTGAAGCGTAGTCGATGGGAAGAGGAATGAGTGTCACGGAACATACATCATCATTGGATGTCATCCTCTCATCCTGTCGCCATATTCACCTCATAATCCTATTAGAAGCTAAGCAACAAGATCCCTTAGCTATTGTTCGATATTCTATTAGATAAACTAGGTTACCTAAAGTAAAATATAATAAATTAAAAACAGAATTATTCTATTTATTTAATAGTAATTATAAATTTTTTTTTTTGTTAAATAAAAATAATTTGTTTTAACCAACAAAAATATATTTTCAGAAATAAATTATATAGTTTATTTTTATTATTTTTTTTCTATTTTTTTAGTAATAACAGTAAGGTTATTAGGTTTTATACAAGACTTGAAAAATTGGTGAGAGTATTTTCAACCCCTTTTTCTTGTAATAAGTTTCAACAATTCAATTTGTTTTTTCATCAGTATTTGCCCGGTTTTTGAACAGCTCCTTTTTCTCTTTATTTTAATATAAATTCAACATCGTATCTTGTATTATAGAAACATTGTAATAGAAAATAAATAGCTTACAGTGTACGCAATACCATATTATAATTTTGGGTGTATACCGTTACGGGCCTGTTTACGCGCAACAATCATGCAAACACAAAAATATGTATAGTAATCTATGTTGTATTTTCTTTAAATTATTGTAAAACCGACCTACGTTTAAGTGAAAAAGGAATTATTTTTGCATGATAAAAACTGCGCAATCTTTTTGAAATTTAAAACTCGAATACTCAAAATGATTCTCACAATTTTAATTAAATTTTAACGTATTTATATTCTTTAAAAATGCAGTGTTTTTAATATATATATTTTAATATCTTCCAACAATTTTTAATCTTAAGTTTTATCTTGAAAATTTCAAAATTAAAATGATTTTGATTAAAAAATGTTTGTGGTTTAGTCGGTTGTAAGAGTATATTTTTTAGTGTCATGAATCGTTAAAAAGTCGATAAACTTGATTATGATGTATGTTGGTTCTTTCATGGTAAAACTGGGTTATAATGGTTTATACGTTCTTTCCACGTACCAACGATTCTAGGAATAGATTAATTTTTTCATCTGATATTAATAGAATGTTGCATTCATAATTTTTACGATGGAAATAAAAAAAAAAAAAAGAATTAATTTTGTAGTAAATAAATTATCAATTTAAACTTTTTTTGCACTTAATCATTCCATCTTTCTTTATTAAATATTCGAATGTGTATATATATATACACACACATTAAATTTTACTGAGATTTTTAAGATTTATATAATTCCTCTGTATTGTTAAATTATATTTTAATTCTATTAAATCAACCACCTAGTACAGAATATTGAGTTAAGACATTGAAGATGTACTTTCATAAAAAGTGCATGATAAACTTAGATAAAAAATGAAAGTAAGATATGTCATTCAATATTCTGTACTAGGTGGTTTATTTAATAGAATTTAAATTTAATATATATATATACAAACAAACAAATGTTCTTCTTTATATATACATATACTCGTATACTAGCTGCAGAGGCGAGCCTAGGGCACGGCCTCCGCAGCTCTCTCTCTACGGCACGCTCTCCAGTCGGGTTGCACTGGCGGGCGGCGACTCGTAATGCGATTTTTAGGTTTCCAGATTTGATTACCTCTTATGTACAAATATTTTTTTTGGATGATGAAATTGATATAACGAAAGTTAAATTAGAAATTTAACTCTAGAAATTGATAGTAACGAATTGGGATTTTCCGCTAGTGATCGCTACGTTCCCGTGATAAGCTAATGGGCACGGACACACACAGACCCACATACAAGCAGGTTACTTTTATATACAAGAATACTAGATCGTGATACCGGTATTCTTTGGTGGTTGAATTTCAATTAACCACACATCTCAACCTTAGACTACACAAGACTACACTTCAGTTACACTCATACATATCATTCTCATTAATCCTCTGAAGTAATACCTTACGCTGATTCCCGGAGGGACTAAATAGAAAAAGAAAAGACCCACATACAAATGCCCTTTAGTAGGTTAGGATATAATATTTGTCGTTTGTATAGATTTAGAGTTTTATTCCAATCGTGATGAAATTTCGCACACTAACAGTTCAAAAGTGGTGGAAAATTGTTATCTATATTTCATTTTGAAAAATTATCTCTGCCCCCGTTTTCCAACCCGTGAAGTAAAATTTTAACGAGCAGTTTTGCGTTTTTCCCAAATATTTCGAAAACGGTGAGGAAATAGAGCAAAATGCAGGTGATTTACTATAAGCTCATAAGATTTTCTACAAAATTCAATTTTCCCAGCTCTGATATCATTCTTAGTTCCAAATTTATTAAAAAAAGTTGAAAAGTGGTATTATCATAAACTACCTCCTTCTAACCCGTTTTCCATCTCATTTTCGATCTCACTGTTAGGCTATAAAAACAGTTGAAAACTGACCTTCAACAGCATCCAGATCTGCCGAAACTTAGGTCAAATGGGAGTCGACGAGCTTGAATGAGCTACACGTCAAGTACGCATTGGAAGCCGTGTATAGACGCTAATTTACAATAGAAAATAAATATCAAAATCTAATTCAATTTACCTTTATTTAAGATAATATAAAAAACTAATTGAATCCCGCAAAAATTATTTTATGGAATATTTAAAAGATCTAACTACATACAAGATATTTTCAGTACTATTCGTTTAACAGTAATCTTTGGTAATTTTTCCAAATAGGAATATATACATAAGTTTATAAACAATTATTTTAGTCTTTTCTGATTCAACCGGACTGGTTGAACTGATAACGACTAAAGCAAAGCAAATTGAAATTCAAATAATGAAGTTACATAAATGATATATGCGTTCAATGTTTTAAAAAGTGACGATTGACGTTCCAAGTTTTGACATTGAACTTTGAATTATAACAAATAATAGTAATAAAAACAGTCGATTACTTACCATTCACAAAAAAAAAATTATTTAGGCTAAATAAAAATAAATGTATCTATATTTTCTGGTTGACGTAACAAGTTTTGTAATAAAGGATATGTCTTTTCCGTTTAACGAACAAAGATAAAGAAATAAACTTTTAAGCTTATGTAAATTTGTTTACCAAAACTTAAATATTAAAATGATCTCTTTGCTAGAATAATATCGCACGCCAACGAACGTTTATCAAACATCAACTTGTATGTTTATCAGTAGTGTATTTTGTTTTTTGTGATAATAGGGAATTAAGTAATAAGTTAGTATTAAAATTTTGAAACAGAAAATTAAAAGCCCTGTTTCTAATTATTATTTTCATTTTCTATTTAGGTACACGATTTTGTTCTAAAAAACGTAAAAATTTGAAATATTATTTTGTTAAAGGTAAGGTATTTTTTAAGGGCTTTTAGATGATGAGAGTTTTTTATTACGACAAATTAGTTCGTACAGTACGTAATTTTCTTTTATTCTGAATTAAAATATAGGTTTTTCCTATTAGTTTTTTTTTTATAAACAAATTTAAATTTAGAACAAACCTAATATCTTTATTCCAAATATGATTTATTACAATTAAGTATAAAAAATAATGTCGGTCGAATGGGGCCATCAGCGTCATCTAACAGTAATTTTGGATCAATTCAGTGTGGCCAAAAAGTCCCTTTAGATGTTAATAGCATAGTTCAAATAGATAAACATTATTATGAATTCAAAAAAGAATATATTTCAACATTTATCTCTGGTTAACATCAATATTTATTGTGAATAACATTGTTATAAAGATTCAAGGTTAATTTATTGGTTTGGAATCATTTCATTTAGCCGTGGCGGACACTCACAGCAAAATGTGGTGGAGCACCGTCCTGTTGAAATGTAACGATGTCAACTATTCCTCTTGCCGTTAATTCTGGAAGCAACCACATAGAATATCTATGGTGGTTCACAGAACAACCAAAAAAATATGGTCCAAGCACATGATTTACCGTTATCCCCGCTCAAATCATAACATGTGACAGATTGTACTCGATTTCCTCATAAAAGTGCGGATTGTCTTTTGCCCAAAAAAAGAGGTTATTTCGTGAGCTACACTCGTCAGAGAACATGTTTTTTTTATAATTTGCATGTGGGAAGCGTACGAGCAGAATTTCACAGGCACGCACACGTTATTTCAAGTCACGATAACTCCACTGAGGATGGCCGAAAAACATGAAACATTCAAGTCTTTCCGATTGTGGTCTCGCATAGTCGATCGGGGGATGCCTAATTCTGCAGACCGCTTATGGTTTGACTTCATCGGCGATCGTTCAATTGATTCAGCCACAGCAATACAAGTTTTGGTGCGAGTCGTAGGCCTTCTGCTACGTGGTGTATCGAGTACACTTCCTGTTACAAAGGTTTTCTTCTCCCGTGCGAATAACGTTGGTCATGATGGCGAACGTTTTCCAAACTGTAAAGCGAAGTCCCTCAAAATGTCTGTCATTATCTTATTCGTGAACCAGCAAAGAAGCCATCAAAAGCTTCTCAACAGTTAAAATATTTGTAATCGCCACGGTTTAACTCGAGACTATCACGTCCATCCCACACTAACCGAAGTGACATGCGCAGGACTCAGCTTACGGCGGGAAATAATAATACAGAGTCAATCCGCTCAACAATAGTAAAAGATATACCGTTTTTTGTGTTGTTTTGTATTTATAAAATGTTTATCTACATGTCTAACTGTATATTCTATTAATATGTAAAGGGATTTTTCGCCCACACTGTAGATCTTGAATTTTATCTTTGACTTCATGGATAATTTTTTATTATTTCTGCAAACCTTGTCTTTTACTTAATTCTAAAGAAAATAAATCAGCTGTAGTTAAATCGTACGATCTTAGAGCCCAGTTTTGTTAAAAAATTCTGACTTTGAACTTAATTCGCTATAAAACTATCGTTTCGTTGTGTTGCAAATCGCACCGTTTAGTTGGAATCGCATGATGCCCTAATCCATGTCTATCAGTTTTGGCCACAAAATGTTATTTATCAACATTCTATAGTTTTGTTGTTTTCAGTTATTACCTGGATATCTTTATTTTTAAAATATTACGACCGAAAAACGCTTCCATTCCACAAAAAAAAACGCACCAAATAGTCACGAGGATGAAATTCCGTTTTCTTGGAGTTTATCTTCTTAAATACGATAGTTTTACTCGATAAATATCCATTAACGTGAAAATATGCTTCGTTCCTAAAAATTATTTTCTAACAAAAATCAAAATCAATGTTTTAATTTCAAGCAAAATCATGTTTACAACACGACGATACCGCCCTTAGTCTGTGAGACTTTAATTCCAATATCGTATAAACTTGTAAATCCAAATGTTTCATTGAAATTCACCGGTAGTGCTCATGGCGACGCTGAGTCGTTGCGTATAGCGTGAAATCGATATTATCGGATCTTCAGCAACATTTTCATAAACCGCGAAAATATTTTCAGCCGAAAGAGATAAACGAGCATGATCAGACATGTTTCACAGAACGATTTTCTCGAAAACAATTTACTTTAAACGGTGAATTTTCTTTTTTACTCGATTTTTTCTTTTTCTTTCATTTTCTTCTTGTTTGGTCTATTATACCAATCGATAAATATCACAAAGTTTGTAAAATATGTTTTTCCTCAGAATATGTATTTCCCTAATAAGTTTTAAATATCTGTTTATCTAATCGTATCGTTTCATGGGTAAAATTATGCGGGAATAAGTTGACAGATATGAAACACAAAAGTCGAATAATGTTCCCGATCGATAATTATAACTTAACGGCAACCTATGGGTCATATTATAACACTCATTATTTATAACCCCAAATCTTTTTTTTCTTCTTTAAGTACACGAATGTTTTTCCTCTCTAACCAGTTTTGTTTTCTAAAAGTCCTTATTTTATCTTTTAGAATTAATATTTTCAAATTTAATATTTTTCTAAATCTGATAAAAAAGGGATGGCACACATTTGTATATTTTTTTTAAATTTACAACGACTAAGTTTAAATAAGAAACAAAATAAAAATTTAATTAAAAACGGGTAAATTTTTTTAGACCGAACCAATCAATTTTAGTTTTTAAAGATTTCATATAATTCTCTAGATGAAGCAGCTCTTCCTCGTATGGGAAAATATTAAATATCGAAATATGTCATTAACATACATTTATCTTTAGAAGCACAGGAAAACATAATAAAGTATTTTCAAATCGATATTCATTGCGTGAAATCCATTCGATCCGATCTTAGAACTGAATGTACGATGTAAAAGCTTTGTCTTTTAAATCATATTTTTATTATGTGTTTCAAATAGTATCAGAATATAAACCGGAAATAAAAAACTGCTTTATTCGGATACGCTCGTAAAGGGAAATTTCTTGGGAAAAAATTTGTAGGAAATTTCCACCAAAACAATTTTCAGAATTTCCTGCTTCGCTTCCAATCGCTTTCTATTTGCCGTGTTATAGGTATCGAAGAGAATTAAGAAGTGTGTAGTCATCCTGTTTCTCTTTAATATGTGTTTAAAAGGAAAGCACTAATTGTTTTATTCTTTTGATACATTAGAGTTGTTTTTATGAGCGAAATGGTTACTTCATATTAGTGACAAAGAAGATAACAGGATGATTTCATGGGAAAATTATTAAATCCGTAGTTTCAATCTTTTTGGGAATGATTTAAAGGGGAAATTCGTTATGATTTTCCTTACACTGATGAAGTTATTATGTGTAAAATATTTTTGACTTTTATCATCATAGGTTCAAAAGGTGTATGGTCATAATGGATTATAATTTTAAAACTCTCAGGGATGGTTTTAAGGGAGATTTCTTAATGCGGAGATAATATTTCTGGTGATGCTTATTTTGAAAAATTTGTTTTCATGTCCCGAGTGGAGAGCTAGAAAAAAGTTATACTTAACATCAGTTCCGGTGCTGCCTAGACGAAATAAATTTTATTATGGATGTTTTATATAATTTTAGTAGTTGACGGGGTGCGTCTACCCATTTTACCAAATATATGACAAGTGAGCGGTTGGAACATGTAATCCGATGGTGTATGGTACCACGCTTAGTCCGCTTACGCTGTTAGGTAAGCTTTAGAAGCTATGTTTAGCTAGGTCGGTGAACTTTTCTTGGCTCAGTTGCCGTTTATAGCACAGAAATTGGGTCTTATGCTTTAGGATGACCGAATCGGGTGGTAGCGAGAGAAATGCAAGCAAACCAATCAGTTCCGGTTTCGTTTTAACTTTTTTCGCTCTCCGCAAACCCTTTTCCAACCCCTTTTTACCGTTTCGGGATTTTTAATCGAAATAATTTGGTTATTTTTTTGAAAGATTTCTTCCTTAAGAATAAGTGCAGCGAATTGTAATTTCATACCTTTTCATAAAAGAATGAATTCGTTACGACTGAATCTGTAAGAGTTTATGATTTATTTAAATATCATATAAATTTATATATAGAAGGAAGTCTTTGTGTTGACATTCATATTTTTTAGTGTATTAAATAACCTTTTTATTTAGATTTCATAATTATTTATATGCAATTTTGTTTGGAACATGGAACGTTTACGCACATCGTATTTCTTTTTAAATTTCCAAACAGAAATTAATCTTTGTGTGTTAAATATTTCTAACAGTTTATTTGTGTTTATTTCAATTAAAAAAAATATATAGTTCCTGGATACATTATTCGGTACCGCTAACTTTAAACCTACGACTTATTCACTGATAACGTATACAGCGGACAATAAAAATGACCAAGCAGTTAATAAAAGAAATTAGCTTGTTAATAATGAAGATTATGTTTAAATTAAAAAATATTTAGCAGGAGCTAGACGAAGGTGGAAACAGATATAGAAGAATGATATGGTATGATTTTTAAAATCTTTTCTAACGCATGAATTAAAAAAATGTTTTTTTACGGTTCATCATATTAATGTTTTTTAACAAATACGTTATCAAGTTATCCCAAATCATCAGCTAACTTATTTAAAAAAAGTAATTCGATAATTTTTTAATGAACTGGATTAAAAACATATAAAAGTACACTAAGTACCTATAATAAGATATTGTCAAATCGATATCTTCCCTTTAAATCGATTAAAGTTGCACAGATTTTGTTATTTTAAGGGATGAATTTACGTAAATAATTTCTAAAAATTAATTTTTATAAGTTTATTACTCGTATTGTAATAGGAATTATAATGTATTCGAAGAAAAAATTTAAATTAAACAAACAGCGGATCATTACTGTATGTGACAGTTATTGAAGATTATATCACTATCAGTATATAATCGTTTGAAAATTAACTGTTTGTCAGAATTAATAGAATACATATCGTCGGTTATTAGACAAATTCTAATCTAACAAATATCTGTTACTGTACTATAATCAATTCCTTCAGTTTGTGCTTAGAAAATTACTTATTAAATATTATTTCCCATTTAGTGTTTATATTTAGATTAAGTTATGGCAAACGTAGCTTGATTTTATATTTCATTAATTACTAATCACAAAATATTTCTGTACGTACATCAAGCATGTGTAATTTTTTTATTTTATCTTTATAATTAATAAAAATTGGTTAATAAATTAATTGAGATTTATAAAAAAAAATATGCTTATTTACTTAACGTGAGTGAAATACTATGCTGTACTAAGTAATAATTACGTTTACCTTGTGTTTTACGTCTTGATTTATATTCGCGTTAAGCTTCACTCGATAAGACCTATCATAAGATTTTTGGGTTTTTAAATAAAATTATTTCGAGCTCATTGAAAACGGATTTCATTCCTCCCATAAAAGTTACGTGTTTGAAATAGTAGAGAATCGCTAATAATTTACTGTAGATTAATAACGTCTTATAAAAATATATCCCATATTAAAAAACAAATCAAAACCAAAGCTATTAAAACGTAAATAAAGATGAACCTCTGAACTGAGTTACCGCAAAATCCTTTTTTGGGCATTATTAAAATTAATATTTTCTGTTACGCGTTTGTTTTAAATTTTATTATTATTATATTAATAACTTACGTTTAAGCGCACGTTAAAAGAACAAACGGGAAGAAACGAGATGTTGCTTCTCTGCCTCTGGCTCGACAGCTGTTGTTCTGTTTCTTACCTGTGTGCGCTGTAATGCTAATTTTTAGTTTTATCCCGCTGGCTTTTGTTACAGGTTTTTTCATTGGAATGGTCACCTACATCTGTGAGTGATTTACCTTATTGTGTGTGATTCACTCCGAATCACCCGTTTCGAGCTGGGCAAATATCGCATCTGGATAATCTGGTTTTTATACCAAGGACACGGACTAACCCTTTTGCATCCCAAAGTGAGAGACGGCTAAAGAGTATCTTCGCCTTCTTCTGCGAGTTTTCTACTTGTAGCTCATTAACAACTTGTAAGTCGAGAGGCTCTTTAGTTCTTTCGGTCTTGGCGGTCTGGTCGAATCACAACCAGACCGCAGGGTTTACTTTCCTCGGCGTCTAAAGAGGAATCCTTTTTGAACCACTGTAATTTTTTATTATCTGACTTACTTTTGACAATTCTTTTCTCTTTTTTATTATTTAGTCCCGTGTAGTTGCCTTTGTCCTTAGATTTGGCCATAATACCTTTGGTTTAGCCTCTTCTTGTGGCAAGATATTCTGTAGAAAATAAAAATTCTTTCGTTATTCTCGATACCATGTTGCATGCCTCAGGATCACTGCAGAAGAATTGAAAATCTACAGAGTGATGAGTAATTACAAATTTGAGAGTAGCCTAAGCAGAAGATCTATTGAAAATTACATTACACCTGTCAAACTTTCTAATCCTTTAATAGATCCTTCTGTTGAGAAGATTGAAGTGGATGTCGATATTGATGTTAGCAATTGTTCTGATGTTAATTATAAATCCGATACCGCCTTCATAGCAAATCATCCGAGGTCTGAATGTCTTTCAGGATCTGGCTAAAATGATATAAAACTTAATACTTCTTTGTCGAGTACCAATCATCCATCAGTTAAGTCTGACTTTTAAGTATTGTATTCTGGAAATTCTGTGCACTAAACAGATTGAATTTAAGGCAGTTAAAGAAGAGTTGCTATCCTTGAAAACGGAAAATAAGAATTTGAAACATACTTTGTCACTTTCTTCTGAATCCGATTCTTATCATATTTATGACATTAAAATTGAGAAAATGCAAATAAAGAACTGTAAAAAACAAAATTATTCCACCTAATTCTTCAAAAATGATGTCTGATCAATTCAAATGTATTTTATACCATTAGACAAGGCCACGCATCTTGTTAATAGTAATTATTCAATATCTGACTCAAACGCAGATGATGTAAAAGACTTTAGAAGGTTTTAGATTTCCGTAAATTTAGATTTAGATCTTGACGCTGGTAAAAGAATATTGACACCCGGTAAAGAATATTCTACTAATATTGATTACATCCCTTCTCAAAATAATCTTACTTGGGCCAATGTTAGAAAAGCAATGAAGACGTGTATAAAAGTATTAAGAAATCAAATGATGCCAATATTAAATATATTAATAAGTATAATGGCAATTTATGATGATAACACTGTTAGTCGACCTGTTGTTAGAAGGAACAATAACTGTTTTGGTGTTGACTCCGCAATGATTGGTGAATCTCTGGTTTGTCCAAGGAAGAAGGCTTTTTTCATCTCTCTCGTTACTTAGGGAGAAGTTACGGGTTTGCTTGGAGATATGGAAGTAAACACTGTTATGGTATTTTGCACACGGTTAAAACATAAGTTTCCTTTCTAGAAATCTTTTCATCTGGAGGTTTCTGTTGGGAATTTTAATAAAATCAATGACCAGAGCATCTGGCCATCTGGATTTGTATTTGCCCCTTTTTTGGCTCTCTAAAAGAGGGCATTACATATGTGCTTAATGAACTACAACGAGGAGTATGTATGGGTCATATCAATATTATATAGATGATTTGAATTTTAGGAGGAAGCAGTCTGGGTAAAATTCCTACGACCCGGAAAGAATCTTCTAATCGGTAATCATTAGTTTCCTCCATTTTTCATTCCAGGTTATATTGAGAATTTTTTTGATTCATTGCTTCAACATATAAATTTTTTATCATGGAATTGTTTTTGGGTGATTTTAATTCTCCGGATATGTGCTGGTCGTCACAAAAGTTACTCAAATATTAATTTTTATGCAAAAATGAAGGCCATAACTATTTTCCAATCTGTGGATCTTATCTCTCTTAATATACCCGATTTAAACAGACGTATGATTTCATCAGTTCTTGATCTAGTCTTAACTAATAGCTCTGTTGAGCTATCGTCCAGCGCTCAGGTTTATGTAAATCTTGATCATTTTCATACTACTTTCTCTTTGCTAGTAAAGGATGTTCATTATGTTACAGCATAATAAACAGTGTAATAATGTTCGTAATGAAGACCATGTCAGTTACAGAAATTACAGATTTTGAGATTATCGATAAATGTTTTTATAAATATTCAGTTGCTCTGTGGTACAATGTATTCCTGTCTTCAGAAATTGAAATACAACATCTCATTTCCCGATTATTAAAAAAAAAGCAGAAGAAGATAATGTTTGTCTCGGCGTAAGATAGGAAATATCCGGCTTAGTTTTCCTGTCCGATTATTCTTCTTGCAAGAAGAAAAAATCTCATAAATATTACAAGTCTTCTGGCCGTCATTCAGATTATGAAGTCTTCCCGAGGTTGTAAAAAATTGATAAAGAATTGCTTCGTCGTGACAGGATTAACGTTTCTCTTAACTCTTGAAGAAGACGCTACTTTTAAACTTAAATTTTGGCAATAATTTGTCAAGAATAAATCCAAATCAACCGAGTTTTTGCTCCGATTAAATTTGGACTCTCTTTATGTTTTATAATTTTCAAGAAACAGATTGTAATCGAGTAATAACAGTCTTAAAAAAGTAGAGAAAGTTCTTGAAATTCCGAAGTGATAAAGTTAGTGAGAGTAATTTAGTGCTTATATATCTTAATAATTGAAATTAAAGCTTTCTTAAACTTTTATTACTCATTACGTAAAATTATACCAACGAAGCATTATACCACCAAATATCTGAAACAAATCGAGTGATAAATAGGAATAATGGAAAGTTTACGTCAAAAGTTAATGGTCTTTTAATTTCCTAGAGATTAAAAAAATGTAATTACAACAGAAAGTGTAATAACTGCTCTGTTTATAATAAGTTGACATGAGCAAATCCAATGCCAACCGAGTTGGTATTGCTCGAAACACCGGAACACGAAGCGTTCGACTGCCGGACGTGGGCTGCTGAACGTCGCTGCTGTTGTGAGTTTTCTATTACAGTTGACACAATCATATACTGTATGTTATCACGGGCCGAGAGGTTTCGTGCGATAACTGACTTTGTGACAAGGATACTCCAGCACAATACCAGGGAGGATGGGGTAGCGAGGGGTTGAGGGACAACTCCCTGCGGAGTTGTCGTTCGTCTGGGCTTGTACGAATGGGCGGCAGTGATGAGGCACTGGGTCTCTCTTATCCCTTCACGAAAAAGACCGAGATCCGGTGGGAGTGCAATATACAGAGTGCTCTAACTAGTGGCATTGGCGTCAAGACCGACTCCTGGCTTCTGTAATGAGGTCCAGGAACGACATAGTCGGACTTGGATACTCCTCCCTAGGGGTTAGAGGCAGGTAATGAAAAGATCTAACCGGCGGGCTGGTCTGTCGGAATAGCTAATGGCTGGTGGACGGGGAGGTCCGTTTGAGTAGACAACCCCCTGGGCTGTGTTCTGCTTTACTTTGTTGTGGATCCGGCCCGGGGGGTAGGGTGAAAAAGAAAAAAATACCAACCGAGTTGTTGAATAACAACAGAAGTTTATAATATAATCTGTGTAATAACAATAGAGATACTATTTTTCATTTTCTGGCTCTTCAGAATTAGGCCTCTGCCTAATGAACGTCCTATCTCTATAGAACTTCATTAATTCAAGCCTTTTCTTAACTTTACCTTAAGCGAGCATTTTTATTAGATCCAGTGATTTTTTGTGGATCTGATACTTTTTTGAAAGCTCGCGTAAATTTAAAAATTTAAAAGCGAGTTCTAGAGATGGACAAATAAAAGTATATTTGGTTTTTGTAAATTAAATTTATACTTAATATAATATTTTTTATTGGTTTTCGGTTAAATTCGTTCAACATTGATGTCTGTTTATCAATAAAAAACAGAATATTGTTTTTTTGTGTGCACAGATCCACTATTCTTCTTAACAGTTCTGAACTGATTTCAATGAAACTGTCTTAAAATAATTATTTATTTATTTTTATCTGAAAAAGGTGAGTTTAATGGAACCGTTGTGTATATTTCTGAGCCGATGTATGTATACAAATGTGTAGGTATATGTGTTTTGTGTGATCGTAATGTATATAGGCTACGTACTCCAGATGTGCGAACGAGTTAAAAGTAAAATTTACTGTTTTTGTATTTGAATCTCTGCCAAGTTTAATACGGATATCAGCTGTACTGGAAAATTTCCAATTGATAACTTTTTTGATTGTTATCTACTAAAATTTAAACAATTAACTAGAATTTAATTTTTTAAAAAAACTAACTCAATATGTAAAAAAGACTAACTAGAATTCGTAATAATGTTTTTTTTTCTAAATGTGAAAAAATATACATAATATAATGGTTTAAATAATCTTTTTTAAATTAATTTTTTTTATTTTTCTATAAAGTCGAATAATCTATTAAGTTTTATTATTTGGTTTACACTTCAAGTAAAATTTCAAAATACGGATTCCACAAGGTCCATATCAATCTCCCTCCTTAACTAATTATGACCAAAAATTAAATGGCATTAATATACAGAAATTTTCGTGCCAAATTCATCAAAATCGGTCCATTCATTCTGCAGTTATCAAGAAAAATCAGGCCGACTTAATTCTTTTCAAATTTTTCAATGCAAGTTTAGCAAATACAGTATAACTATATAGCCGCGAAAGTAATATTTAAAACTTTAAAATTAAAAAAAAACAACAGTTTTCCAATTATTCTTACATTTTTTTTTTTTGAAGTCTCTCACTCTTTTTAGCCTCCAGAACCACACCGTAAGGTGTTACTTCAGAGGATGATATGTAAATGAAGTTTATTCTTGTACAGTCTCAGGTCAACCAATCCTGAAATGTATGGTTAATTGAAATGTAACCACCAAAGAACACCGGTATCCACGATCTAGTATTCAAATCCGTATAAAATTAACTGATTTTACTAGGATTTGAACCTCTCGACTTCAAAATCAGCTGATCTGCGATGACGAGTTCATCACTAGACCAATCTTATTTTTTGAAGTCTGCTTTATATTAAGTTGCACGTTATTTATATTTGTTTTTAATTGGTATCGAATTAAACATTTTGAAATCTGAAGAATTGATATATATATATATATATATATATATATATATATATATATATATATATGTGCATATGTAAGAATAAATAATTATTAAAAAAATAATGGACCATTATTAAAGCAAAGATGGACCACTGAATGTGAAAATAGGAGGAGAAAAGATTATGGAGGTAGAAGATTTTTGTTATTTGGGAAGTAGAATTACTAAAGATGGACGAAGCAGGAGCGATATAAAATGTCAAATAGCACAAGCTAAACGAGCCTTCAGTAAGAAATATAATTTGTTTACATCAAAAATTAATTTAAATGTCAGGAAAAGATTTTTGAAAGTGTATGTTTGGAGTGTCGCTTTATATGGAAGTGAAACTAGGACAATCGGAGTATCTGAGAAGAAAAGATTAGAAGCTTTTGAAATGTGGTGCTATAGGAGAATGTTAAAAACCAGATGGGTGGATAAAGTGACAAATGAAGAAGTATTGCGGCAAATAGATGAAGAAAGAAGCATTTGGAAAAATATAGTTAAAAGAAGAGACAGACTTATAGGCCACATACTAAGGCATCCTGGAATAGTCGCTTAAATATTGGAAGGACAGGTAGAAGGAAAAAATTGTGTAGGCAGGCCACGTTGGGAATATGTAAAACAAATTGTTAGGGATGTAGGATGTAGAGGGTATACTGAAATGAAACGACTAGCACTAGATAGGGAATCTTGGAGAGCTGCATCAAACCAGTCAAATGACTGAAGACAAAAAAAATAAAATAAAAATAAAAATAAAAAACCGTATAAAAGGAAAACTTTCTTTTTATTATAAAGAATAAAAATTATTGTTTTCTGGCCTAAATTTTATTAAAGAATATCATTGACTATTTTTATAAATTTACTGTATTTATTCTTACAAAACGTTTACTACATGTTTCCTTCAAGTCAATTTTATACAAGGGAGTAATAATAAATGGTTTACTTTATTAATTCATTTCAAGTTTATTATAGGCATGCTATTCTATTTTTACCTAAAACTATTTCAAGTACAAATTTATTGATTTGCCGTAAAGCTATATCAATTATTTCTATGAACTCCTACACAAACATATTGACTTTCACGTGAAATGTAAATGAATATTTTCTACGTAAAACACAAATACTGTTTGTATTACAGTACATTTACAATTATGGTATATTTGTTAAATTTTTGAATCGGTTGTTATGTAATTCAATATGAGTCAAAAGAGCTATCTTAAGGTAAGTTATTGATTTTATGTACATCATGGTAATCAAAAATTTATTCAATTTTAAATACTTAATGCTAAATTATAAACCTATTGAAATTTATGGTATCGGTGAACCACCACTCAAAAAACTTTTTTCAGAAGGTTACATCGAACGACTGATTAAAAAATACATTATTAAGCTTTAATGCCAATACGATGACTACACTGAATTTTAAAAATGAAATAGGATATAAACGATTGATTATTCTTATTTCATTCTTTGCAAATTGAAGTCGACTTAATTTTCAAATGGACTGTTGGAAACAAGATGGCGTTAAATCTGGATAAAATCGTTGTCATGACTTTTTCAAGGAAGACAGCGTCTATGTGTTACTACTATAAATTAACTGACAAGAAAGACTTATTCTCTTTTTCTGTTTAACCTCCGCAAGCACCGTAAGATATTACTTCAGAGAATGACTGAGGATTATATGTGTGAATGTAAATGAAGTGTAATCATGTACATTCTCAGGTCGACAATTCCTGAAATTTGTGGTTAATTGAAATGCAATCACCAAAGAATACCAGTATCCATGATCTAGTATTCAAATCCGTATAAAAGTAACTAACTGCCTGTACTAAGATTTGAACCTTAGAACTCCGAGCCTTAGAACATCGCTGATTTGCGATGAGATAAAAAAGACTTGAACCTCGTAGGGGAAGACACCTTCTGCTATCCCCTCTGTTCCTAGCCCTTATGGGTTTTACCGGAGGTCATCTTTGAAACCTTGACTTTTGACATATTTCACCGATGCGAATGCCACGAGTGTCATTCACATCGGTGTACTACGAATTTAACTCAAAAAAAAAATCTTACCGAGATATGCATGCAACTAATATCCGTCACCTGGCTGTCTAATTTGTTGTCTAATAGATGTGCTGATAAGATAATTTTCAAGGCCAGAAGTAATTTGGGCTTAGTTCTTCGGGGCAGTAGGAAATATCGTCGAATTACTACAAGCTTCATAAAACTAGTACTTATGTATTTCTCTATAATTTGGAATTACGATAGAGTGATAACTAGTAAGCGTGTTGAAGCCGTTCAGGTTAAGCTTTTATCAGTGTTGCAGCATCTAGTCCTGTGTGAGAAGGGTACGTCTTGTCACTCAGGGAAAGGAAGGCAAGTCTGAACATTCCTGCTTTCAGTACAAGAAGAACCACACAAGACGCGCTCTTTTGTGTATAGGCTCTCGAATTGATATTCTGACGTCGACATATCTGATATCAGGCTAAAAGAAACTGACATTTGCAAGCAGAAGTCCAAGTATATCTGACAGTATATATAATGGAGATCTGATTTCTTTGAAAATGTGTATTAAATTTATTTTACCGCAGCAATGAGTTTTGGCTCAAATTTGAGTGCTTTCAAAAGTAAAATAGTTGATGTCTTTTCTTCTTATTTATGGAATAGTTAATTCTATACTCCTAAATTCTATGATATCGTTATGTGTTGTTTCAAATGATTTATGTTGATGCGAATGCTCTTCGTTACTTGTTGATTATGTTATGCGTTCATTCATATTAGATATGTGTATCTATTTATGTTACGTGTACATAAGTGTTTTTTATTTTGGGATACCAGTAAAGGTTGTCCGTATTTTAGTAGAAGAAGCGCCGGCGGAGGTCCTCCGAATTTTTAATAAAATGTTAAATCAAGGGCGGGTGCCCTAATTTTGGAAGCGGTTGAGGCTAATCCGTATACCAAAACCTGTGGCGAGAGAGGATTCGTGACAGCGGTTCTGCAAATCAAAGTCCGGGAATAGAGGAATTGATGGATGCTACGTGGTGGATCTTCTAGAGAGAATTACAATACAAAGTCCTCAGACTGAGGCGCAAGCACATGATCGGTGGGTCAGAAGGTGAAAGACAGCTTTCTGCGGAGCTGTCGTTCGTCTGAACTTGCGTGGATAGGCGTAGGTGATGAAGCATGGAAACTCTGGATCCCTGTGGCCCAAAGGCACCTGTCAGGGACGTGCAATGCTTAATTGTGAATCCGACTCCGGAAGATGATGATCGGTGAAATATGAGGTTTAGTTCGTAGGGCGCAGGTTCGCTCTCTTAATAACATCTAGCGGAACCTGTTAGCGAGTCCGACACTCCGCTCGTAAATGGGGTTCCTCAGAATCATTGGAAATAAAGTGTTTTGTGTTAATTATACAATATATCAAAGCTTAAATAGCTGTTCTATTGTGCTAAATAAAATAAAATAATTATTATTTTTATTATTATAATTAACTTTACTACAATATATTATTAATTGTAACTTAAAGATTTTTATTATTTAGTAAAAACTTTTAATATCCTTTTGAATCGAAAGCCTTTAATAAATATTTGCATAGAAAATATTTCATATTGCTCAGTAATTAATTTAACACTGTATTTTTATGAAGTCTTTACGTAACAATTCTATTATTCATCTAGTGATTTATATTAACTCTTATTAAATTTTAATAAATTAAATTAGGACTAATTAAAACATATTCACTCGTTTACTAAACTTGTTTTCCTTTGTTATTTTAATATAAATGCGCTATGTTAAACAAAAAATCTCTGTATTTTCGCCGTAAAAATTGAGTAGTTTATTGTTAACAGACAAGTTAAGGTTTTTAAAAGAAAAAATAATTTTATTAAGTTTTTTTTTATTATTATACTTTTCTGATAATTCCCTCTTTCCTTTCAGTAAAATAGATGCTAATTAATTTTTTTATTAAAAAAGCATTTCTAATTTTATATTTTTAATTTATGCGTGCGCGAGCCCGTTTGAGGAGCTCTCGACATTTATTTTTTAGTAAAAGATTTTTATCACATATAATTTCAGTAATACCAATTAATTAAATATAATTTGACTCGTTAAAATTCAACAAAATTTATTACACGACTGCTCAAAAACGAGTGTAATATATTTAGGGTCTATGTACTCGTATGCATGTATGTTTGTTCCAGCGTAGAAGCTCAACGGCTGAATCGATTTAGATGTTTGACCCCGCGTTGGAATCCTTACGTTACCGGGATTATCATAAGCTGTATAAATTTACGTTTAAATAAATTTAAAAAAATTGAAAAAAGATTATACTAAACACAAATTTATCTCCCGCACGCTCTTTAATTATCCTATATTGAAGAGCAAAGTTTGTCAGCTATTTTTTTATGGCAGTCGTGTTTTTTTAATATTTATCTTTGTTATTTTTATTTCAAATTTCAATAATTTCTTTTTACATGCACATCTTATAAATTTTTCATTTTCGATTGATTATTTAAACTTAAATTGTACTAGTGTATTTTTAAAAATCTTAATTATTTAGTAGAAAAAATGTTTCATATTTATTCTCGAAATCGGCAAAATATTTTTCTCTAATATAATACGAATCCTATTTTATATTACTAAGCATAGTATAACTTAGCGGGTCAATTATGAAGTTTCTAGGTTACCGTGCCGTCAAAAAAATTCTAGAAAAAGTTTAATTGCACTATTAGAGTCATAAATATTTTACATATAAAATTTATAAAACAAAACTTGCCTATCTTTTTTTTTATTATCTTAGAATAGGGAGAAAACATTTTGTAAGGATATTTTCAGAAAAACAACTTCTAAACTGCTATAAAAAAAATAACTAGCAGCGATAAAAGTTGATGTTATAACAACTTGTTAATCTAATTCTTATTTATCACTCGGAGGAATACCGGTTTTATTAAATAAAGTTTAAGACTTTTTTTGTAAGAAGCGCATCGTTGGAACTGAAGAGTATTTTATGATAAATTTATTTTAATTGAAACGGTCAGTGAATCGACTATAAAAATTTGAAGCAGAAAGAAAATTATGGAGACTCGTGGTGGATGTAGTTTTGAAATAATTTATGAATTAAAAAAACGCACTTGGAAAGTCAGTTCTCTCTTTTGAGTAATTTTCTTCCTTACATCTTTTAATAAGAAAAGTGTGCTGGATTTAAAGATTGTAAAACATTCGGGAAACAAAATAATTAATTACGAGCGGAATCGGAAAACGGCTTTTCCGTTCGTATAATTCGTAAATTTTATACTTTGACAGTATATTAATGCCGATTCAAATTCATAAAGCACTTTCAGAATAATATAATACTGGAAACAGTAAACCAATTATCTAGTTTTATGATCCTCTTAAGGTAATTATGAAGAAAATTCCAGAAATGTGTTTAGAAAATCTAATTTGTATCAGAGCCGAAATGTTTCATTTGTGCGTTTATCTAAAACATTAGATTAAATTCTACTTCATCTGTTTCATAATTTAGTGTGGTTAAAAGGTTATCATCGATTATTTTCAGGTATTGGTACAGATTTTTTCCATCTAATTATAAATAGTACAAAAATATGTGAGAAAAATGTAATCCATTATTGGTCCATTTTCATCTTTTAGGTGCGGTTTAAAAGGAAAAAAATCCGAGATACTTTTTCGTGGAATGTTGAAATAATTATCTGTACTTGGTTTCTATTTTTTATCACAATCTCAAGACATAAGAATCAATAATTAAAAAAACAAACGTTAAAAAAATTTTATCATTTATTTAAAATAAAATAATGATAGATTAAGAAAAAAGAAAAATGCTGGCAAAGAATTACATGACTTTCTCGGATATTATGATTAACAACTAAAAGAGTTAAATCCAAACAAGAGATAAATATTAAAAATGAAAAAAACCCGACTGCCAAAAAAAAAAACATTGCTGTTTAATATAGGATAATTAAAAAGTGTGCAGTGACAATTTTGTATAGTGTATTTGTAGATTATAATTTTTTTTTAATTTTTAAAACTTAAATATATATATATATTTATGTAGCCTGTGACACTTCCGGTAATGTAAGGATTCCAACGCGTCATACATCTAAATCGGTTCAGCCGTTGAGCTGCTACGGTGGAAAAAACATACATACATACACCCTAATACATTACACTCTTTTTTGGGCAAAAAATATTTCAAGAACCCATGTAGTTCTACTAATATAAATGAAAATATACAGATCACATAAATAAACGACACATTTTCATTAGTAAAATATGTGATAATTTAAAAAATTTATAATGTAAATCATACCTTTTGCCTACCTGAAAAGTTATTTAATTTATAGATACTAATAATTATAGTCAACAGACATTTAAAAGTCGATAATGATAGGAAAGAGTTTTCATCTAAATTAATCTTCGTTTCACTTTTACTTAAACTGAAATAATTATTATTTTCGAATAACCGTGATCTGTTAGGTCGAGAGTGTACCTGATGCATGCAAAAGTTAGCCTTTAACCTACTAACAAATACCCCGTTTTAATTTTGAAAATCTGACGATTGTTTGCAGAGATGTAAGAGCACCCCATTGCACCTTTCAAAACAGCGTCCCAGGGTCACCCCATTTGTTACCAGCTGATGGTGATTATTAGTGTAGCCTCGCACGAGGTGCTTCCATTACCTCACCAGTCTAGCCTCACACGCAGTCTCCACGCGAAGCCCATTATTATTACAAAAAAAACTTTTTAAATTATTTAATACTATTTTATTTTATTTAATGTAAATTTAATTCTATTAGTTTTGTAATATTATTCATTCGATTGACTCGAATCGTTCAGTTCAAACCCAGTTAACACACCTTGCGGTGGTTCTGGAGGCTAAACAGAAAAAGAAAAAAGCTCACACAGTGATAAAGGCTAACAGTCACAGTTCATTTAAGTTTGTGCTTCAACTGGCGACTCTCCACTACGACACATATATACACATACATACATATTTATATAGCCTATGACACTCTCGGTAAAGGATTCCAACGCGGGATCATATATCTAAGTCGGTTCAGCCGATGAGCTGTGGAACAAACATACATATACCCTAAATACATTAAACGTTTTGGGTAGTCGTGTAAAAACATAATTGATATGTTTTGTGGAGGGTAATAAAAAGAGAAGTTTTTATAAAAATACTCATGTATTTTGGTTAAGCGTAACAAATTTGCTGAAGATTTTCCTAAATATAACAAACAAGTTTTTCCTCTTCAATAAAGTCTAAAATAAGAAAAAAAAAATGTTCTATATAAACATTACTGCATTTTTTGGTGCGGGGTCTATAATTTACAAACTTGTAAGCATTTCTTGATAACTTTTTTTAAGAAGTATAAACTTTCAAATTTTTTTTGATAATACTTAAACCGAAGAAAAATTAATCAAAAGAACAGGTATATTTCAATTTTAAGAGGTAGAAGTTGATTTTTTTTGGATTATTTATATATGCATTGCACGTAACAAATTTATTTTAATAAATTTTTCTCTAAAATTCCTCTGAAGAAAATTAAAATTTGTTTTTTTTTGTGATGTCCCCCAATCACATTAATGAATTTTTACTTCCTTGTACGAAGTAAAGAAAGTATCGTGATAACGAAAAATTTCTATTTTCAGATTTCAAGGGAAATATTAATTTTGACCATCCCTGAATCCATTTTGACTAGTTTCGGCATGATGTCTGTACGTACGTATGTATCTCGCATAACAAAAAAAAAAAAACTATTAGCGGTAGGATGTTGAAATTTTGGATTTAGGATTTTGTAACACCTAGTTGTGCATCTCCCCTTTTGATTGCAATCGACTTGACCAAAAATGTCTAAAAAAAACCTCAAATACCAAAAAAATATGAATTTTGGGCTTTTTTTTAACTGCAGTAATAAGCCCTCATTGAAAGCTTTTCAACGATATATCATCGTAAGTGATACTTATTTTCATTGGTTCCAGAGTTATAGCCAAATGAAACTTCAATTAATGAACTATTTTAATCTTACAAGGGGGAGGAAAATCGGTTCGAATTCAACTTCATTACCTTTTTTTTTATATTTTTTTAATTAGATTATATTGATTTATCAATAATTATTAACCGTGATAGTAAAACAAAAATAAAATAAATAATAATTCAATAATAACAATTTTTAAAAAAATCAGAAGTTATTAGTGAAATAAAATTTTATGTACTTTTAAAAATGTGTATACGTAATTTAATAGGCGAAGAAGGAAAGCATGTGGTGTCCACATCAGATGGTTTTTTTTTTTATTTAATGCAATCAATGCCACTATAGCGTTTATAGAAATATTTGATTAAAATTTGAAGAAAATCGGTTTGGTCAATCCTGAAAAACAAGGTAAAATCAGTATGGTACACAACGTACGTATGTTTTTTTTTGGTTTTGGTGAAGTAGTTTGGCCAAAAATTTTAAGATTTTTAAAAAACTCGATACCTCATTTTTTAAATAATCACCATAGTTCCCTTTAACATAGCTATTCCAGCTATATTCGTCGGGAAATATAAAAATAGCAAAAGTTTCTGGAAAATATCTAAAAATATAAAATTTATATTTTGTTAAAAATATCTAAAAAAGGCAGATGGAAAAATTATTCTTACTAAACATTGTTAACGTTTTTAGGAAAAGGGTAAATAAATTGATTTTAATATTAAAAAAGAGGAAAAGATAAACGGCTTGTGATGAAAGAAATCTCTGGCACAAGAACAAATACAAAGGAGATTCGAAAATATTTATGATAATAATTCATAATATTTATGATTTTTTGGTTATGCATTACGGAGCACTGATTTCAAACTATTATTCTAAAATATTTTCAGTAATTCAATTTAAATTTACTTTAAATTGCCCGTTCTTAGCTTTTTATCTATAAACCGATTTTAATTATAATTATTTTACTTTGTTAATTTTAATGATAATTACTAATTTTTATTATTAATTTCCTAAATAGAATTGCTAGAGATTATTTTGTGTATATATTTAAATTTTTTTTTACAGTATCTTGTAATCTAACGTGATAAGTTTCATATATTGTTATGGCTGGGATAAAACAGCAAATGGCTCCTACAGTTTTGCTTTCCTCATTTTTCCATCTATCATATTACATCCATTTCGTATTTCTCGTTAGAAAACATGCTAAAGTATGCCTGAATAATAATAATATAACTATAAAAATAAAACTACTGTTAACTCACGATTGTTATGAATCATTTTATATAAATATATATTTATAAATAACTAGCATCACCATCGCGGCTTCACCCGCGCTGTATAGTTACTTGCGTATTCCTTCACGGTCAGGGGATATTTCTCGTCTACCAGGTGACTCTGCCCCCTAGATCCTCCCGCTGTTCATTGAAGTCATGCTTGTGAGAATAATAATGATAAATAAAACTTAAAGCCTGTTCAATTTATAAACGCTGTCAGAGTAAAATGAATTTTGCCCGTTTCTTAGCATTACCCGACAACCACCATTAGGAGGTGACCGTACTTCATTTCTCTTTTTTTTTTAATTTTATATTCATTTTATTATTTTTAGTCAAAACTACTGGAGGCAGAAGTAGCCTGTCTGTCGCACGTACAGTAACAGTAGTAGTGGCTTTGTTGGTTGAGCCGCCGCGCCGTATATCGCTGCATCTTTAAAGAATTGAAATTCAAAAAAATACCCGAAAATGTTTTTTAGGTATTTACCTGAAGAGATTTTGAAATCCCAAATTTTGTGAATATCTCATTTAGTATAGTTGGAAATGGGGAAAATTTTTGTTCAAAATGTTAACTTTTCTTCATTCCTTTCATGGTTGAATTTTGAAAAATCTAGAAATGAAATTTTAGATATTAACATGAAGATTACACACACCATAAATTTCCATTTTAACTCTGTAAAACTTGGAACTTAAAAAATAAATCCTTATTGTGCATTTATACTGTAAGAAGACAAATTTTCGTCAATTTATCTTCAGTAGTTTTTATTGAACATTGCTTATGAATATATATATATATATATATAGATGTAGGCATGTACTAATGTATTAATTTAATACATACATTACCATATCACTAACATTCAAGAAAAAAATTACTTAAAAAAATTGCTATTTGAATTTCATATATTTTATTGTTTTTTTAAAAGTGATTTTTTTTTAAATTATATCTTGCTATATTACACCAACTGCAATCATTTGGTTTATTCATAAAAACTCGTATTAATAAATATATTTTAAAATAAATTATGAAAATTCGTTAAAAGTTTGAGTTCTAGGATGTGTACATTCCCATTTTTCGAAATTTTTTTTGATTAAGAAAGAAGAATTTAATATTACTTTTACAGCGTACCCTTTATTAAGCCAACATACTAGCGAGAAAAACAATATGCTAATTTTCATGTTGTCTAAAAATGCCATATCTGTTATAGATTTGAACCCGAAGCCGTAGGGATGAAAGATAGTAGACGCTACTATTCTTCAGCTGTAAAAGTTGATGGAGTTATTATTATGAGTTATTATTTTTAAATTAAAAAGAAATAAAAACTAGAATAAAAAAAATTTGGTTTACGTAAAACACGTATGAAATGTTTTCATTTATTAAAATCTCAGTTGTTTCAATTTCTGTAAATTTTATATGGAGATTTATCTTCTTATTTGAATTAATGAAATAAAAATAAAATTATAAATTTAATTACAATCTCGTGAAAGAAATTAAAAATATTTTAATCTAAAAAAGTTGGGCAGCTTTTCTCTACTAATAAAAATGTTCAATTTTAGTTTTGCTATTGCAGCCATATAAATTGAGCTAATTACTCATATATCAGCCCATCAATTATCTACAAGTTTAGAAAGTCTTCTTTTGGGCACGTACGTATTACAGAGAAACTGGCAATTATTTTATATTTTAATATAAGATAAAATTATCTTAATAATACATATAATTATAGACTAAATGGCAGATCCGACTATATAAGATATGTATATGATGTAAGTGTTCGTCAATAAATTACAGGTTATTATTATTAAATAATATATAATCGTAAAATGTTATGACGTGATGGATCTCGCTTCATGATGAGCGATGTTATTAAAAAAAAAATTAGTAAATTTAAAGATTGTTTACCTTTAATGTGTTAATTTTGTCGTTTTCGGTTTAATCAATATTAGCCTTAGCATTTAAGTATTTCCAACTTTTTTTCACGCGTGGTCAAAGTACTTGTGTTTGTATTTGTCTAAGAGAAGGATTATTTTGATTATGTATTAGTAATGAGACACTGGTATATCAATCTGATCGACGCGCCGACGGTCATTTCTGTTAAATTAAAATCAGTTTCTGAAGAAATGGAGTGTTAAAATAATAGATTCTCTTTGTTTCCGACCTCTTTTTTCCTTTTCCTTCTTTCTTTAACTGTATTTTAATATTAAATATATAAAATTTGGAGAGACTTATAATTATATATATATATTTAAAATTTTATGATAAACTGATCTTCGTGGTGAAGTGGTTTCGTCTCTGGTTTACATTCGGAGATTCTGAATTTGAGTCCCTTTCAGACATAGGATTTTTTTACATGCTACAAAAACCATTGACAACGATGTTGTAATACTTTCCTGGCATTGTTTATTTATTCTGTAGTGGGAAAATAATTATATATGAAAAAGTTACCTAAGATTTCCTTTTTCGGTGTGAGTAATTTATTATGAAGTTTTATTGTGAAATTATCATCATATGTTTAATAAACCTTTTTTTTTTTTTTTTTTATGTTTAAGAAACCTAAAAAATTTTAACAATTCATAAAATCGGTTTTTTCTGCTCCCCTCCTCGAAAATCACTTTCCAAGATAGTTTTTTGAATTTTTCTAAGCTTACTATGTTAAATGGAAGAAACTAAAAAAAATTCCACTAAAAAATTACCTATAAACCACTAAAAAGTTACCTATGCTTTCTTATTTAAGGGTAGGGGTAAAAAAAAATGTGATGAAATTTTATTGTAATATTTTTACTAAAAATTTATTATTTAAATTTTTATTAATGTTAAAAATTGAAAAAAAAAAAAATTGGTAGGGCTCTTCACTCCTAATATTGCTCTAAAATATTTTTTTTGGGTTGTTTACATTACTACTTTGCCTTGGAAAACGTAAAAAAAAATCGGTTAAAAAATATGTAATAAATAAAAAGATAGTTTTTTCGATTTTTTAGGAAGGGGGAATTTTTTTAAATTAAAAAAAATTTTTTTTAATTTTAAAGCGGGATTTTTATTTTTTTTTTAAATGGTAAGTAAGGTAAGCATGCACGCATGCTTATCTGCAAAAGTAGAGCTTAATACAAAGTAGGATTATGTTTTCAGAGTTTTGAGAAAATTGCCCCCCAAAAAACCCTTCTGGTGATATTGAACCCAAAACTTTACCAACCAATTGATACATTTACACTAGTCTCTATAAAAAATTTCATCAAAATCGGTTAATCCAGTCAAAAGTTATTAAGTTTCAAACACGCTAACAAACTTTCATGTATGTACATACAAATTGCATCCCTCTTTTTTGTTTTTTGGGATTAATGGGTCATAAAATGTCGAAAAATTAAAAGAAAACCTATACCCCATTTTTTAATTAATTATCATGCTTTTCTTCTTGTAACATAACTCAGAGTTATGAAGCCAAGAAAATAAAAGTTCATTGCGTAATCGTCAACTGTACAGGGTTCCAGCTAGAATGAAACGTAATATGTAGAAAGATTACTGTTGGATTTTCTGTCCTTCGATTCAATTATAGACATATAACATCTATTTATTGTTCCCATGGAATACATTAGATGTTTGAGTAAATATATATGTGTATAAATATATATTTTATTTTTAAACGTATCATATTTTAACATTTTTAGTTTTTATGGTTCTGTTTGTAACCAATCAGTTTACTAAATTATAAGGTCAAATAAATTATCGTTAATATAAGGGATAAAATTAAAAAAAAATGATCTATTATTTTTTGGTGAGAGGTTAATAATTTTATTTTGTGTCATTAATTATTTCATTCTTATTGACATTTATTTGAAACTTAAACGTTTTACAAGATTGAAACTGGGAAACCAATTTAATTTCAAATAATAAACCAACTGAAAACGTTTATTTTATACTAAACGTCAAATATGAACAAGAAATTTTTTAGACAAATTTTGCAGAAGTAAAATTAATAATAAAAAATACTTCGATGATTAATTAATTATCAATAAATATTAAAAAAAAAATTTATGAAAATTAAAAAATAAATAAAAAAGATCTGGTTTGTCCAAACTAAAAATGAAGTATCACCACCATTATATGGTATTATATATTATCGTTATTATTAAAATATAAAATAATATTTACTTGAAACTTGGACTGTTTACAAGTATTGTTATTATTTTCTTTTATTTATTTTTAGTTATTTTTTTTAAATATCGGTAAATTTTTACAGCTGTAAATTATAAAATGCTTCTTACTTTAGGGTAAATAACAAACTTATTTATATTTTATTGCAATAGCTTATTTTTTGTACAAACAATACATAAATAAAACTGATGTTAACTAAATTAGACACGTAAAAAAACAATTGCACTTCACATTTTATAATTTTTGTACTAGTTGCCCCGTAGCGTTATTATTATAAATGTTATATATATTTTTTTAAAGATCTATTAAAAACCTAGTAGACCTTGCTTCTCCTCAGAATTATTATTACAAAGTAATGTTATATATTTTAAAAAAAACGGCTAAAAACCTATTACATTTACAACATGTCTCACCGCCAATCCTCTTGTTTTTCTCTTTTCTTTCCCACCACAGGTAAAATACATGCTCAAAACCTATTTCTAATTCATCCAGACGTTCTACGGGACGGATCGGAATAATTTTGTTTTTTTTTTCATTCTGCTCTGAAAGGCGTATAGATATATCATCAAACATCGACGGAATTTCAAAGTTATTTTCCTGTGAGTAATAACCTCGGAAATTTTCTCAATTAAGGAATAAATGGACATTATTTGAGGAATCAAATTTGGGGTCCGATGATATATCTACGGAACATTTTGAGCCGAATATAAAAAAATAAATCAGCTCAATCCATCCAGTTGAAGCCCCAAACTGGAAATAGGTTTTTAGCCCAATTTTTTTAATACGAGTATAAGACTACTATTGTTTTAAAAATGTTAGTTTTAAATAGAAAAATTTGTTTAAAATAAATTTATTTTAATCAGTTAAAAAAAAATAATAATAAATTCCAAAACCTTCATTTTAATTTTATAAACACTTCATTCATCGTGTATTTTTGTTGTAATAATTTTTTAACAAAAGAATGAAAAAAGTATTTATTAAAATAATACATCTTATGTTTATCTTTATAATTATGAAATTCATATATATATATATATATATGATGCTTGTGTATATAATATATACAAGCATCTATAACTTATTTTTTTAAGTTTCTGAATATAATCTTTTTTTCTTTTTTTTTACAGTCGCATCAACAATTAGTCATTAACGACTAAAGTAACAGTAATATAATCTTGAATTCATAAAATTATTTACAAGATAAATTCATTAAAAATTGTCATTAAATCCTTCTCTGTTATACGACAGATGTTTTTTAATTGATAACTAAACATTTAAATTCAAAATCAACATTTTGGATGATATTCTTTTTATCTTTGGGTAAAAAATTAAAATAAAACCGTTTTAAATAGTAAACTGATTTAAATTCATGTTACATTTTAATTGATTTGATTGCATCAATAGTAGTAATTAATTTCATTGAAATGTATAGTTTTTGTTATTAATATAAATAAACTAGCAAATAAATGGTAATGATGACGTAATAATTGAAATGCATTTTGTAAATTATTTTAATTTACAGTTTCATCCTAAGATAACGTTGGATAATATAAACTCGCTTTTTACAGTTTTATATTTTTTCCTATTTTAACATTAAACATAATTTATAAAATGGTTTATTGACGTATCGGTCAAAACGTATAGATTCACGATTAATTGGATGTGAGAAAAATTTATTAAAAGCAGTTTTTAAAAACTATTTTTCCAGTAAATTTTAAAAATATTTTTATTATTTTACTGTCATTAATGATGATTTATTATTATTTTATTTTTTATAAATAAAATTTATGATTTTTTTATGAAATATATTAAACATTTTATTTTATTGAAAATTTCCCCAAATTTTGTTATTTCCCTTTTATTCATCCAATTAAAAAACAATTTGATAAATTTATTTCAATTAAATATAACATTACCTTAAAAAAAAGAATGATTTTAAACTCCCATTAATTAATTTTTTCTTTTTTAAATAAACAAACTATTTATTGTTTTTTTTTTGTTTTTTTTTTTTTACCAAATTAAATAATTGTATCAAATTTAACGTTACGAAAAATATTTTTTGTAACTTTATAATCAAACATGTAAATAAAACAAAAGAATCAGAGTTTCTATGTTAGATATTAGAATTTCGTTGCTTTTTATCACAACATATAGTTCACAGGAAATTTTATTTATTAGGAAAATATTTTTCTTGTTACAGAAGTAAAACATTATTCATTGGTATTTTGTATCATATTATTATCAACAGCTTTTGTTTTTGGAATTTAAATAAAATAAAAATGTCTTAATAGTTTTTAATCATATGTTTATAATTGAAAAAATTCGATTTTATTTTTGTGTACTTTGTATATGTGCATGTATGTATGTGTTCTTTGTTTAGTTTGACTCCTAGACTTTTTTTAAAATGATTTCTCTAAATTGTTTACCTTATAAATCTAACCACAATTTTTTCCTTTATAATTGAAACAAATATATATTTTGGTATTTATGGCTTACGTAGATATGTTATATAAAATAAGTAAAATTTTATAAATAATATATAATATTTCATTTTTCAAAATATTGAAGGCATTTATGTTTTTAAATCCAAGTAATTATAAATTGTATATATATGTATATATATATATATATTATAATTGTTATAATGTTTGTAGGGTTTATTTCACGAAGAATCACTCGTAAATATTACATATATTCTTTTTACTTTTCTCTAACCTTCTATTAACACTTATTTACATCGAATCATTTATTTCTTGTTCCTAAAATAATATAAATGCATGATTATAATAATTATTATTATAATTATATTGTAATTCTTACCGCCGATACCGGATAAAGTTGATAAACGTAAAGGTGATGCTGATTGCAGTAACTGGAGCGATGGGGGGTTGTTGAAATCTATAAATAGCTTCCAGTTTCCGTTTGACAGGTGATGAAATATGTATATTTGCAGTACAATAAACTGTATCTTATATGATAATTTACAATTATAATTGTTATAATAATACTAATTAACAGATAAATTTTAATATAATGTATAAATTAATAATAATTGCAATAACACAAATACACTGTTATTATTATTATAGTATTAAATGTTATTACTCTAAACATATCACAGATGTAATAACAGTACAACGGGATACGAGTACAACGTAACCACCCCCTTTTCCCGTTTTAAATAACAAGGGGGTGTCTTTTATAGCGGCGCGTAACGTATACTAACGGAACTAAAAGATACTGTTGAACACTTTGCTCCTCGCCATAATAAGCTGACATCCTCGACTCGACCACTTGTAGCAGCTCAGTATTACCAACTTTAAAACTCCCTACTATACGTAAAATTTACCTTATATTTCCCTTACTGTAACGACAAATTTTTCTTTCGCATATAATTTTTATTATGTTTGAAATATAATTTAAAAGATTTAATTTTTATTTTACTTAAAAAAAAGATAGAATATCCCTAAAAAAATGGAAATACGAAGAAAACTTTTCAGAAGAAACAGGTACGATTGATTTAATTGGTGTTACATGCACGTATATCTTTTTATGAATGTAAATATAAATAATAGTAATTCTTATCGTGTTAACTCTTTTATCGATTCGTATAGTTTGTTATTTTTTTTTTTTTAATTTTATCTGGTGAAGTCTAATTTAGTGAATATCGAATATATCGGTATCTCTTTTCGTGTCAGGTTACAATACAGCGCTTTGTTATTTGTTAAGTTTATTTGGCCAGAATTTGTTAATTAAAACTCGACAGCAAAATGACTATCGGGGACAGTGTCGAACATCGATTTAGTTGAATATATATATATATATATATATGTATATTTAGCTTAAATATTAGTAGCTAAAATAATAGGACATTTCTTAATCTCTGTTTATTTTAAATTTCAGTTCCTCATTGTTGTAATAACATATTTTTACTTTTATATTTTAATTTATTATATTGTTTTACTACTTATTTTTCTTACATTTTAACACGACTAGGAAACTTTTAAGTTTTTTATTCTTCGTAATAGTATTATTAATTTTTCTGAGTACAAAGATTACAAATGATCTCTTTTAGATAAATTGTAGAATAAATATAAAACAAAGTTATTTATTAAATTACAGGAAATTTAATAAATTAAAATTTATTTATGTCTGTCTTTTTTCTAGAATCAGTCCTTGTAGAGGACCTAAGAAAATTTGAGTCATCATAATCACGTGAAGAGAGGTCTCTGACAAAACCCCCTCATTAAAATATACAAAGGTTTAAATAACTTATATCTAAAAAAACCATTTGTACAGGTGATCAAAGTAAAATTTAATAGTTAACGTAGTAGAAAAAATAAATTACAGGAAGAAAAAAAATAAAAACAAATGTCATAAATACCAATTGTTGGAAATAATACTACAGATTATAACTATAACTTGTAAATTATCAAAGGGATATTCATTACACAGTTATAGAATCATTCTGTATTCTCCTTCTAGATTCCTTCTCCATGTCACTACCCTGGTTTCATCTTCCAGGCCCAGTACATGGGTATAATTAAGTCGCCTGATTTCCTCGCTGTTGTCATTTACTGCCAAATAATTTAAATGTTTATCTAACCTCTGTTTGTAACGCTGGAAAATGTATTGTATCTCTTCATAAACAAAATGCAAACCAAGATAATCATGAATTTCTGTGTTTCTAACAAACCACGGCGCTTCTGTTTCCTCGCCAATTTATTCTGGAATCTTTGAATTATCTTAATATTGCTCGTGCTCTTCATTCTCTATAGCTGGATCCCATACATCTAGATAGAATAAGGATAACTCTGTAAATGAACATTTTATTAGATAAAGATACCTGTAATTTTCTAACTAGCAACCAGTTTAGTTTCCTATACTTGATGTTTAGCTATTTCCTTTTTTCTACCACGTGGCCCTTCCATTTCAAGCGACGATCCAAGTGTAGGTTAAGGTACCGTACTCGATCCATGAGGGATGTAGATGCCACTCAGTGATCGTATTTAAGGACTCGTGGACCATCACATTTTCTTATCGTAAATATCAAATGACTCGATTTGTTTTGATTCATCCTCATTTTCCATCTGATCAACCATGCTCCGATTTGATCTAACTCTGATTGAATTTTGGCCGAGGCTTGATTTGGGTTTTTATCTTTAGCTGGGATCGCAGTGTCGTCTGCAAACGATGCAACAGTGACGAAATTCGGAGCAGGAAGGTCTAATGTGAAAACGTAATGGGTGTGTAAATGTATATTATTTTTATCGGTTATTCGATCGGCTCAATTATCTATGCCATTCCTTTTTGTTTTGTGCCAATTTTTTAATCCCAAAATGTTTTTGATTTAGGATTATACACACCAGATTGTATAATCTGGTGTGTATAATATTACACACCAGATTATACAAACTGGTGTGTAATATTTATGAAACAGGGGAATTTCCGTCAGACTTCAAAAAAAGTGTTATAGTAATGATACCAAAGAAATCAGGGGCAGATAAATGTGAAGAATACAGAACAATTAGTTTAACGAGTCATGCATCAAAAATCTTAACTAGAATTCTATACAGAAGAATTGAGAGGAGAGTGGAGGAAGTGTTAGGAGAAGACCAATTTGGTTTCAGGAAAAGTATAGGGACAAGGGAAGCAATTTTAGGCCTCAGATTAATAGTAGAAGGAAGATTAAAGAAAAACAAACCAACATACTTGGCGTTTATAGACCTAGAAAAGGCATTCGATAACGTAGACTGGAATAAAATGTTCAGCATTTTAAAAAAATTAGGGTTCAAATACAGAGATAGAAGAACAATTGCTAACATGTACAGGAACCAAACAGCAACAGTAGCAATTGAAGAACATAAGAAAGAAGCCATAATAAGAAAGGGAGTCCGACAAGGATGTTCTCTATCTCCGTTACTTTTTAATCTTTACATGGAACTAGCAGTTAATGATGTTAAAGAACAATTTAGATTCGGAGTAACAGTACAAGGTGAAAAGATAAAGATGCTACGATTTGCTGATGATATAGTAATTCTAGCCGAGAATAAAAAGGATTTAGAAGAAACAATGAACGGCATAGATGAAGTCCTACGCAAGAACTATCGCATGAAAATAAACAAGAACAAAATAAAAGTAATGAAATGTAGTAGAAATAACAAAGATGGACCGCTGAATGTGAAAATAGGAGGAGAAAAGATTATGGAGGTAGAAGAATTTTGTTATTTGGGAAGTAGAATTACTAAAGATGGACGAAGCAGGAGCGACATAAAATGCCGAATAGCACAAGCTAAACGAGCCTTCAGTAAGAAATATAAGTTGTTTACATCAAAAATTAATTTAAATGTCAGGAAAAGATTTTTGAAAGTGTATGTTTGGAGCGTCGCTTTATATGGAAGTGAAACTTGGACAATCGGAGTATCTGAGAAGAAAAGGTTAGAAGCTTTTGAAATGTGGTGCTATAGGAGAATGTTAAAAATCAGATGGGTGGATAAAGTGACAAATGAGGAGGTATTGCGGCAAATAGATGAAGAAAGAAGCATTTGGAAAAATATAGTTAAAAGAAGAGACAGACTTATAGGCCACATACTAAGGCATCCTGAAATAGTCGCTTTAATTTTGGAAGGACAGGTAGAAGGGAAAAATTGTGTAGGCAGGCCACGTTTGGAATATGGAAAACAAATTGTTAGGGATGTAGGATGTAGAGGGTATACTGAAATGAAACGACTAGCACTAGATAGGGAATCTTGGAGAGCTGCATCAAACCAGTCAAATGACTGAAGACAAAAAAAAAAAAAGATATCATCCTAAATTGTCTGATTTTTTTTTGTTTATTTAACCTCTTGGACTACCATTATGTATTGCTTCTGAGGAGGAGATGGTTGACTTATAGCGTGTATAAAAATGCCATGCCTGACCGGGATTCGAACTCGGGATTTCCGGATGAAAGGCCGAGACGCTATCACTCGCGCCCGGAGGCCGGCAAAAATAAATAAATTAATAAATCGTCTATTTATTAATTATTATCATTACCTTCCTTTAACCGGTTTCCTTGCACAACACAACCCCATATTACTAAATTTATAAAACTCAAATGTTTTAATCGCCCAACAATTTAGTTGCCCTTAAAAGATTCTTTCGAGATTTACCTTACTTCAGTTACTCTACAAACCTACTCATAAAGCGATCTGATTTGAATATTCTTCTACACCAATTACAATGAGAAATTTTTATTTTTTTGCGTACATTTTTCTTATACTTCATATTTTGTTGCCTCGATATGTTTTTCTCCATGTAATGAATTTTATTGTTTTACCAACTTTTTGAAGAAAAGTATGGTATTATTTTCGGTCGCATGGTGGCCGTTGGGTTGAATTTTCTTTACGTTTTGAGATATAAGGAAAACGAAAATACGATTCATATGAAGTTTGATTTCCGTATATATTTATTTATAAGCTTTGTAGAAAACTTTGTGGCTCAGAAATCCCTAAAACTACTCGATCAATCTAATCGAAATATAGATATGTTTCAATACTGTATATGAAGTTATGCATGTGAAGATTTGATGAATATTGGTCGAGTTGTTCTTTAGTTGCACTCAATTTAAGGTCAAAAATATTTGAGCGGGAGAGTTAAAAAAAAATGTAACTTCATGTTACATATTAGAAAATAACGCTGTTATGTTGTGAAATAAGTCGTTTTGTCGGTTATAACGATGTTTTCGTTATTTTCCAAATATTATATTCCACCTTAAAACTAAACAACTTTTTCCTGTATTTTTTAAAATCATTATAAATTAAATTTTTTTTTACATTTATAGGTTGGAAACTTAAAAAAAAAGATACATTCGCAATTTACTGATTGACGGTCAGATAGAGAAATTCCTGATCGTAGAAAAGTTATCGTAGATTATCAAGTAAATTATCTATTCAGAAATTTTTTTTATAAAATTTGACTCGCGAAATCATAAATATAGATCAAAATTATAGTTATGATTATTTAATTATATTTACATATTTTTTTAAAGATGCAAATTCTAAGTTTACTAAAAATATATACATATATATTACAGAAAGGAAAGTGTTGAAATTTTTAGTAATAATATATTTATAAATAATTTTATGCATATTATAATGCTTCTACTTATTGACATTTTTGTACAGATAAAAAGCCTGTTTTTTGTAGGTATGCGTGTCTATGCAAGTGTGTACGTGCTTCTATTTATGTGAAATAAAGAGGAAAATAATTTATGAAATGTTCAACAGGTCTTCACTTGATTATTTAAACAGTCGCGAAAGTAAAAGTTAAAGACATAATTTAAATTTCTGGAAAGAAGCTTTATAAACTTATACATCGAAAGAAAACTTAAGACTTTACTTTTGTTAATAAAGATAATGGAATTTATACGTAACATAGAAATGCTTTTAATGTAACCCTATTATTTTTATATTTAAGATAAAATTTCAATACACTGTAATGAAATTACAGCGGTTGTTGAAATATCTTACGGATTCGTATTTTTTTCCTTAAATCGACAGAGTTTGAACATTTTTCACTAACCGTTTCACGTCCTTGTTTTAGTAATACATTTTAAAAGCCTCTCCTGTTCGACTGTTTCAATTATAATCGGTCGATATCGATTAGTTTTCGATTGATATAATACGGATTTCAATTTTAGGAATTACTTATTTTTCTTCGCGCACTTATATCCGTTTCTGTAAAAAATATAGTCTAATATTATCTCAAATAAAGCTAGAATACAAAATTGATCAGTACCGTCGGTTTGCCTTCTTCTAAAAACTTATTTCTACTGAAATTGTTTTTTTTAAATTTACCTTTGGATATTTCCACTCTTTTTAGCCATCAGTGTATCTAGATTGGTAGGTGAGTTCCCACGGATAAAATATTTCGTTCATCAAAGTACGAATAATTCATTCCTATAGATCAAGTACTTTTTGAACCGTCCTAATTATCAGCGTATATGGGCTATTCGGAAAGTTATCGGACTGACAATGAAAACAAGATTTTTCAGGAATTTTTTTTCTTGGCTAACTTAGAACTATTAATAAAAAATATCTTAACCATTTTTTCTCTTTTGACTTCCTTTCATTCTTTCTCACTGTTTTTGCTTTCTCTCTTCACTCCATTTGTAATCAAATCTCTTTTTTGGTTTTCCTGGAAACTTTTTATTTTTTAATTTCCAATGATTTTTTTTTGAATTTCCAATGAATTTTATTTTTTAATTTCCATCTCGACGTATAGGTGGTATTATTAAGCAATGTCCTTATGTAAGTGTTATATTTTTTGTTTCTTAATTTGTTTATGTGATTTTCCTTTTTTTTCTGGGTTTTATTCAAAAGATTTTATTTTGAGTTTTTTTTATGCTTGATCATAGTTTTTTTTTTTGTAGTCTTACTTTTATTTATAGTTTACTTTTAGTTATTATTTTTTTCGTTACATTAATTTTTTTATATTTTTTATGTAAATATTTATATTTTTTTATACTTTTATTGTTTATTTATTGGTTCATTTATATTTCGATTATTTGAGGATGATTATTTTATTTATTTTGTCTACTGATTTTTAAATTATTTCTTTATTTTTATCTTTTATATATATATATATATATTTTTTTTTTTTTGTTCAGGTAGCTTAATTTTAAAGCTTAACGTTGAAAATGGTACTATGATTTATTTTCTCTGAACATTTATAAAATTTTCTTTTATTTATACATGAAAATAATTGTTTTTTTTTTTTTTTTAACTATATAAATAAGAATAAAATGATTTTTCACTTGAAAGGTAGTTGGCGGCTCCTTATTTTTTATTCTTTTAACTGGATTTATAGCTCACCTTTCAATTAGATACATTTAAACTAATAACTTTTCATATTTATAAGTCTCTCAATACAATCTGATTTGACAACATCTGCAAAAGAAGAGACTGTCTCAGGTTAGATCTCATCATTTGAAGTGAAACTTTGTCCAGAAAATTTCTTTCAACTTTGTTTAGAGAGAATTCTTTCTTTAAGTTTGGGAAGAGGAAATAACCGCTGGGAGCCAAATCCGGAGAATATGTCTCATGTGAAAGCACTTGAAAGCATAGATCATGGGCTTGAGCGGCAAAAACCCAAATTGTGTACGTGCAGAATGATTATCGTTGTGAAAGAACAAATGCAAACGCTTCCTTGTTTTAATTTAAGGAATTTGTACGAACATCTAAAAAAAGTCCTTTCGGCACGCCGGAAGGCGGAACTAGATTTACCGGCGCTAAGTAGGGGATAAAAATTATTTCCACCTTGAAGTTAATAAAAAATTCAAATTTACTCAATACGACAATGGTTGCATGTGAAAAAGAATTTCAAATGTTTAACATACGACAAGTCTCATCTTCTTACAATTCCAGCAACATTTTGGTCATCCCTTGCCGTAAGGGTTGGTAATATCAAAAATTGTTTTAGACAAAGGTTTTAGATAATGTTTAGAGGACTAACGACAACTTTAAAGCGATTCTATACTATGCCTATTAAGGGAAATATGATTTTTTTTTTGTGTCCAAAACCCCATTTTTTCCACCCCCTGGGCCAATGATTAGTGATATCAAAAAACTTTACTTAGATAAGTTTTAGGCCCTTATCCACAAAACGGTAGGAACTTTAAATGATTCAATATTTTAATTAAGAAGAAAGTTTTAGCGATATTTTTTTTTCCGAAAAAGCCCCTATTTCCATTCCTATGGTCCAATTTTACCCATTAACGAACTCGACCGAGATATTAGGACGTTATATTTTATGTATCAATTTGAAAGTGATTGGCGCAAAATTATGGCAGTTATCGTGTCCACAAGAAAGTGAAATATTTATATATGTAAACTTTTGAACTGACGGTGGTTTTGGGGTCTGGGGGATGTGAAACGCGAAGATACATCGAAATTTTCCGGAAGTCAAATCATGATATCCATTACAATAGATAACTTTCTTATGAATACTACCTAAAAGACCCACTTTTGGGGTAACTAAATCCGTTACGTCTACGCACAATTTGTCACAGTAACCTTCTATAGTCCACATCTGTCTATCTCTCTTTGCTTCGTTCCCGAAGATTTGTGATGAAACAGAAAATTAATGAAGACGAATGTTATTATACGAGTAGTCGACTGTTTTTGGTCGGTTTTTAATGATATACTAGTTAATAGTTTTACGTTGTACGTATAATTTTTGTTAATTAAGTTCTGTTAAAGAGTTGATACTATTATTTCGAGTCTGAAAAGTACATTTTGAATAAATAAATAAAATAAATCCTTTAAAATTTTAAAACGAGATGGGCGAGCGGGTTTTGTTGTACTATGTAACCAGATATCATCCGATTACTAATCATGACACATTTGTATATAATATGTAAACACAACAGACTAGTACAATATAATGACTTGTATAGTATATATAGAGATATATATATATTTTCCTGTTTAGTCTCCAGGAATCACCGTCAGGTATTACTTCAGAGGATGAATGAGGTTGATATGTATAAGTGTAAATGAAGTGTAATCTTGAACAGTCTCAGGTCGACAATTTCTTAGATGTGTGGGTAATTGTAACCCAACCACCAATGAACACCGGTAAACACGATCTAGTATTCAAATCCGTGTAAAAGTAACTGCCTAGGATTTGAACGTTGGTACTCTCGACTTCGAAATCAGCTGATTTGCGAAGACGTATTCACCACTAGACCAAACCGGTGGGTTTAGTATAGTATATTCATCTATTTATGTTGGCGGTCTTCCCCACCGCCTGTTTAGCCTCCGGTAACTACCGTTTAGATAATTCTTCAGAGGATGATATGTATGAGTGTAAATGAAGTGTATTCTTGTATATTCTCAGTTCGACCATTCCTGAGATGTATGGTTAATTGAAACCCAACCACCAAAGAACACCGGTATCCACGATCTAGTATTCAAATCCGTGTAAAAATAACTGGCTTTACTAGAACTTGAACGCTGTAACTCTCGACTTCCAAATCAGCTGATTTGGGAAAACGCGTTAACCACTAGACCAACTCGGTGGGTTACCTATCGGTGTATCTACGAGTTGTCATCCCCACTATGACCCAACTTTCCTATTCCGTGTGACCGAGAACAAGTTACCGTAAAAAACAGTGCGTGCTTTCGCTGTACAGTGTACGAGTACTCTATGAACTGTGCAGTGATTACACAGTGAGTAAAACATTACTGTTTTAAACAGCCTGTGTGTGAGAGAGTGTACGTGTATGTGAACTGAGATTATAAGGCGGGGACTGTATGTTGCCCGTGCAACCCGTTGATGGTAAGAGTAATGAGTATAGTCTCAGTACTTGTCGAGGGGCAAACTTTCAGTTCATGTATTGTAATCATCGTAAAAATTAATCTAAACCATGATTATGTGGTAATGATGGGCTAATTATCATAATAAAAAGTTTTTCGTATGTTTGTTATAAATTTATTACTAAGTAAACTGAAACAATTTTGTAACTTAAACACGTAGTTTTATTGAAATAAAAAAAAAAAAAAAATACTTTTATGACAGTGATTCAGGTAAATGTCGATTGAAGGCGGTTTTAAAAATTTCGCTATTAATTTTTTAAATTATTTAGAATATATAGGATTCTTCCAAATTTATTTACATTAAGAAAAATGTAATTTAACTTTGCGTAAACTCGAGTATACCAGAATTGACAACCGTCTTGAAATATATTGGAAATTTTCACATTTTCTTTTATTTTTATATTTTCATCTAAAACTCTTAGGATTAAAAAAAGATATAACCTCGTAATTATTTACTAAATTTAATAGCGATAATATTACATCTAATAAAATCTGATCAAATTAAGATTATTTTATAAAATCTGTGTGCTTAGAAATCATATTAAATTTAACAAAAAGGTCTGATAATTATTTTATGTGTAAGGAAATTTGTCGATGTTTTTAAAAATAGTATAAACAAATAGTATAAACATTGTTTATATCTTTTGAAGTCTAGTAAAGATTTAAATCTAAACAAAACAAGTGTTTCTTATTTATAACTGTTTATTTAGAATCGCTAAATATTTAACCTAAAAGCGACAGCATTATTAGGTGTTTTATTTTAGTAAACGATTGAGTAGAAATACTCCAGATACCATGAGTATAGGCTATACTGTGATTAATATTTAATGTAAGTACCAAAAGAATTTTCTTTTCCAAATTTTTTTTTAATTCAGATTAATTTTACTAATATATACGATGTTTTATATCTGTGATGATCAGTAATGAAGACCATTTAAAACTATCAAAAAAATCGATCCAAATATATTAAACAAAGATTTATCAAAAAATACTTCATAAAGTTTCCAGTCGCTCTTTATACTTCTGCCAACTGGTTCTGTCGTTCTCATCGGTTTTTTTAGTATGACACTTGGAAGTACGTCAATTAAAGATCGCATAGAACTCAAGCAAGAAAATAAATATAAACAAAACGAAAAGATTCATAGAAAACTAATATTCAAAGAAAGTACTGTGGAATACCGATTAACGGATTGATTTTTAAAGCTAAATGCAGTTAATCAGAAATCCGGATAAAGTTTCTGCCCAATGCGGGCAACAGACATATTGGCCTGTAGGTCTGTGGTTGCCCTACAGCTGCCGATTTTGGTAAGTAACAGCTTTCCCAGCTTCCATGATGTTGGGAAATTCCCAGCGCCCAGAGCTTTGTTGAGAGTGCTTCCAAAAGTAACCAAGGATGCTCTGCGGCTAATCCCTTTAACAGCGTGCCTGTAACCCCATCAGGTCTCGGGCTTTTTTTGGAGTTTATTCTTGATACCGCCCTGCGGAGTTCTTCAGTAGCCAATCTTCGTACTTCATGATTTGTTATATTTACGCGTTCTTGTTCGGTAGTCTGAAATAGGCTCTGAATTGCCTCCAACGCTTGTCTTCTTGATAGTAGCGGAGTCGGCACCGCGAATCTCCTCATCAAAACCCGGTTGGCTCTTTCCCACAGATCATTGTTTAAATCTTCTACTAACTTTTCTCATGCTTTCCGTTTTGCCTGCTTAATTGTCACACAGAAAGTGTTTCTCGCTGTCTCGTAAGCTAACTTCGCTTTCTCGGCCTCCTTTGGTCGATTTCTTCTTGTCCGTTGGAGCTTCCTCTTCGCCGTGAGGATCGCTCTTAAGGCAGAAATTTCCCTGGACCACCTTTCTTCTAGTCCAATCATTTCGTGTTTTTATTTTATCGTTGTTTTCCTTTAGGATTAGTAGAATGTCCTCTGGGCTCCAGTAATGCAAATTTTCCATTATCGTTATTACTGCGATAGTAAAGGCTAAGGTTTTCGCCGCCGACGGCTTCAAATTGTTACTTTTGTTCTGTTCCACCGGGCCCCAAAGTCGGATGCTGAATCTTATCGTCCGATGGTCACTGGGAAATTCGTCTCCCAGTGCGTTCCATGAGATCAATCTTGGCAGAAGTCTTTCCGGTATCGCCGTAATATCAACTGTAGAGCCAGATACTCAACCAATAAATGTCCGCGCTGCTGGTGTGTTTATGCCCGTCATATCTAATGATCCAAGAAGTGCGGCTAGCTTATATCCCCGTCAGGTCAATCTAGTCCCGCTAGTTCTACGCACTCTGCGTTAAAATCGCCCGTGAGAATTGTCGGTCTCTCCGCCGTCCGCAATAATTCTTCCAATTCCGATAAAAATTCCTCGAATCTTTCTTCACTGCTGTTGGGCGAAGTGTAGCGACTTACGAGTATACATGAGGTCAGCGTCACTGCCACAAAACCTTTGCCTGATATTACGTCTAAAACTACGAATCGATTATTGACTTTCCTCATTACCGCGTCTCTGTCCTCATCCATTAGCCAGCCCTTCAACGAGACTACCCAGTGGTTCGTTTCCGTGATCAGCATAAAATCATCATCAGCTTCTAGCGCTTTTTTCCACACTAAGTCGTTTGCGGGCGCTCTTCTGTTCACTTTAAGCTGTAAACATTTCATACTTAATGTCATCCACATTCCCGGTCGCTGGTCCGGTGTCCCCTCTTGCCACAGTCAAGGCACATCTTGGGTACTTTGCAGTCTCTTATATTATGCCCTGTCCCGCCGCAATTGTAATACAAATTTCCGTGGTTAGGGTCTCTGCCGTCCTAAGGTCGAACCCCCAACATCTGTAACATTTTGTTTCGTCGTTTGTAGGCTCAATTCTGCAAGAATGCCATCCAATTTGCACGCTTTGTACACCAATATCGTAGCTTCTCGGCCCGAAACATCGTCTCCTTTTGAGTTTCCCCATAAGCCGGTCTCAGGGCCTAAATATCCCGGTCTCAGGATTTGTCTATATCCCAAGGGGTTTGGGTAGGGAGTGAAAGGTTCGGGAATTAAAGGGAAAAGGAAATTCCCCCTTATAAATCAGCTACTAAACATTTAGAATAATTTCTCTCTACTCACCAGTAAAAATCTTCAAATATTTTATAAGTCCTACTCTACTTGTAAACAAGTGACGTCACTAACCTCTCCTTACTCGCCAACTGACTTAGAAAAATTTTACTTGTTTTCAAGGTTATGTTGAACTTCTTATGCACTGTCTTTTATGGAGAAACGAAGCATTTCGAAAAAGCTTAATAACTAATTATTCCGTTCTTTTTTTTTAAATTTTACATACGTAACCAATAAATATCCAACTACAAGTCCTTAATGTCCATTTCAAAGTAAACTACCGAAAAACCAATCAAAAAAGAGTATAAACGTAGAGCAAAAAATCAGCGACCACACTTCACAAAATCTCTAACTCGACTAATATTCATATACTGAAACATTTCATCAAAACAGATAATTTTTACAACTTTAATTGTTATTATTTAGATCTTTTAACAATGTTATTGCTATTATAGATGAAACAATTTCTACGATACCTCACTTAATTTCTATCCTTCGAAATCCAGAGATACTAATTGTAGTGCGCACCGAACAGCGCAAAACTTTTCTTTCTTTTTCCTGTTTAGCCTCCGGCAACTACCGTTTAGATAATTCTTCAGAGGATGAATGAGGATGATATGTATGAGTGTAAATGAAGTGTAGTCTTGTACATTCTCAGTTCGACCATTCCTGAGATGTGTGGTTAATTGAAACCCAACCACCAAAGAACACCGGTATCCACGATCTAGTATTCAAATCCGTGTAAAAATAACTGGCTTTACTAGGACTTGAACGCTGTAACTCTCGACTTCCAAATCAGCTGATTTGGGAAGACGCGTTAACCACTAGACCAACCCGGTGGGTCCGAACAGCGCAAAACTAGTCTACTTTTCCCCAACTCACCTCGCGATGACTAATGCAATAGTTTGTTCATCTTGTTCAATTTATAACCTTTGTTCCTTCATTTATCAAATAGTATATCGTATAACCGAAGGTTTTTTGTTTGGAAGATATTGATATTTCAAACGTTACATGAAATCGTAACGTTTTATTTTCTGATCGGGGGCCTACTGCCGGCTTAAAAGTTAAGACATACTCTTTGTCAAAAAAAAAGAATCCCCAAAAAATTTAAGCGAGATACGGTTCTATTAAGAAAGTTGAACAAATTAAATATCTGAGTAAAATGATATAACCAAATGGAAAAGATAACAAGGCGAAAGTAATAAGAGCTAATAAAATGGGGAAAAAGGACATATTTAAAATAATCGATACCATGAGTACCGAAACTATAAGTTACATTATCAATTCCATCGATACTAAAATCAGACACTATAATAATGTAATAAGAACAGAAACGTATTAACTCTAAATGATAAAGGTTAATTAAAACAAATTCTCGAAAAAGAAAAAAAAAATCACTAAAAAAAATAACTGGACCCAGTATTACAAATTTCATCAGAATTATGAAAGTAATAAAAATATTTATAAAAAATGTGAAAACTTCTTCTAAGCAGCCAGACTAAGACGATTGTGTTTCTTTGTTCACATCTTTATATTGAGAGATAATAATAGAATTGTAAAAAAGAGATTTCTGCTGGAAGAAAAAAAAATAAATTTAATTGAATCAGTTAAGAAGGATATGTAAGACGTCGGAATGGTAGTAGAATATATTTTAAGCTTAAACGAACCTTAAAACATTTTTACAATCATGAGTTAATTTTATAATCATAAATTAATAATCATAATCATAAATTACTAAAAAACGGACAAAGAAGACCGTTGTAGAAAGAACTGGACAGAACAGAAGAAGGAAAATAAGTAAATTTAACATATTTATTTTCGCCCATTTATAATGAATGGGATCATTCATAACAGTCACCGAACGCTCGTAATAATAATAAAATTTGACCAATATACGAATTAACTCCTCCCAAAGACAAGCCGATAAAAAAATAAACCAATTACAATACACAATCATCCTCTCATATCGTGGATTACACATTACTCCGTTCCCACTGATTACTTAATAAACTAATCACTAATCAGAATACCGTATTTTTCTGACTTCTAACCAATCACACGTTCAAACACGATTGACCAATCAAAAAGTTACTTATTTACACCATACACAACTGGAAAAGGAACGTACAAATTCTTAGGCATTAAATTCTTACCAATAATATTCTTTCATTCATTTCCCAGTCATAAGATGTGAATACAACTTACCGATTGGAATATAACAAATTATCACAGAAAATACTTGTATCGCTCCTAAATTCTGTTAACACTCTACCATATACAATCATAAATCTTTAAATTTTATCAGACATGAAAACTGAGAACTATCCAGACAACAAATAAACTTTGCCAAACACAAGAGAAAGAATTATCATCACTACTATTTTATGCAATAAGCATAAAAATATATTTGTGAAAAATCCAAATCCTTTTATGATTCTATTTATATATGTTTATATACAGCAAATTGTTTACATGTGCTGTAAGATTTAAATTTAATATATGAAACTATGTACTTTTATAAAACTATTTGCTTTTGATTGATGCAAATATGTAAATTTTTGTAGGTGAAAAATTTTGTAGGTGAAAGTTAGCACTCGAGATAATAGAAAATATAATTTCTCGGAATTGAGAGTTAAATTCACAAATTTATAGTTCATTTCATATGTTTCGTTTTACTAGTCGAGAAAACGTAACCGATATGAGGTTTATAATTTATATTTTTACCGGAAAGGGAAATGGTCAATATAAGAGGTCATGTCACAAAAAATGGAAGTTTGACACAATTGTATGGCGATTTATTTAGTGTTTACTAAAACATCGCGAGAGGTATGAAATACTACCTGAAAATGTTTTCATTCAGACCGCAAACAGAGTTCGGACTGAGTGATTCCTACTTTTGGTACTTTTATATGACTCAAAAATGAAAACACGCTAAAACAAATTATTTCAACTTGGTCTGTGGATGACCTAAACGAAAAGAACATTTAGGTTGAATTAACCGTTGCAAAATATTTTTTGAACGAAAGTTCTAAAAGTATTCTCTTATGTATAAATAAAAATATTAGTTAAATATAAAATTCGTTTGTTTATAACTAAAATTATAAATGATTTAAATGTTTTATTTTATTTATAGATGTACTATTACATCTGTGAGTCATGGTTCCATCTATTATACTTTAACATTCTTCTATAAATGTTATATCTTCGTGCTATGGTAATGCGTTTATTAATTAAACAAACTTTACGTGGAAGTTTGTAGCATCGGAATTTTTTTTTTCAAATATATAATAAAATACAACTTTCATTGCGTTTTTTCACTAATTTGAAAACTAAAAAAAAGTTCTCCAATCTTGTTGTGCTACCTGTAAGTGCCATCATGATCTCCACAATATAGGAATTCTGGAGGATTTTTTAAGTGATTTGATATTTTATTAAAAAAGAAAAATGATTTAAAAGCCGCTACACTATAATACACTATTCCAGAATAGTGTATATTAATTTAATGATTATTACTGATAGGTTAAAATATATTAGTAGGTAACTCTTGACGGAAAACCTCAATTTACTGAAAATTTCTCTAAAACACGTTTTAATATTAACTATCGATATATAATTACTAATTTACCTTGTATTATTTAATATAAAATTTACAGAGGTTTTAATTAAAATTAATGAAACGTTGGGTAAAGTCGTTATTGAATTTGAATTGCCTTTAATTTTGTTCATTAAATTTTGCCCGGGAAGTCATCTAATGGCAAAACTTATTATTAGGTTAAATACTTCCTTCTTTAAATTACTTAATATTTAAAAAAGTTATTTTAATAAATATTTTTGACATTTTAAGATAATCTTACTTTATTTTCAGTTATAACGAAAATAATATATCTATTTTAAATTTTATGAATAAATTTTTATTTCTTAATAAGCTAAATATACATCTTCCTTTTTTTCACGGTTAAAACAATAAGTTTTAGGATTACTAGATGTTCTTACAGTTAAAAACAATATTTCCATATATGATTTTCCGTGACAAAATTTTCCTTATCTATTAAAGAATTTTGGTTTCTGTGAAAAACAAATTATATTCATTTATTTCATTAGCAACGTGTTAAAAATTAAGTCTGCTGCATTTCAATGTTTACTTTTCCGGTAATATGTACATATATATCTACTGTGTTAGATAAACATGTAAATTATGTAGTAGTAAATGACAACAGCGAGGAAATCAGGCGACTTATAATTGCATTCATGTTCTGGATCTGGAAGATGAAACCAGGGTAGTGACCTGGAGAAGGAACCAAGAAGGAATATACAGAATGATCCTATAACTGTGTAATGAATGTCACTTTGATAATTTACAAGTTATAGTTATTATCTACAGTATTATTTCCAACAATTGGTATTCATGATATTTGTTTTTATTTTTCCTGTAATTTATTTTTTATATTACGTTAACTATTAAATTTTACTTTGACCCCCTGTACAAATGGTTTTCTTATGTATGAGTTATTTAAACCTTTGTACATTTTAATGAGGGGGTTTCGTCGAAGACCTCTCTTCACGTGATTATGATGACTCAAATTTTCTTACGGACCAAATATCTTACAACAGTACTATGTCATGGTAAATGCAGAATATAGATTATGGTAAATATAGATAAACAAATAGTTAATTAAATAAAATGGTTACTAGAAATGAGGAAAATTCCCAAGGATATCTGAGAATTAGATTCAAATTCTAGATGTTTGAAAAATAAATGATGACTCATGTAAATAATTAATAATCTCTTACTGAGAGTTTTTCTTGATAGTGTAAATAACTACACTGTTTTTCAGATAGCAACGTAATCGATACAGGTTCAAGTGTTTAAAAAAAATATAAAAAAACCCTATTGGCTCGCCAGAAGGTGGAGGTAGATTTCACCGGTGCTAAGTAGGGAATAAAAAAGATTTCCACCTTAAAGTTAAGAAAAACTTCAAATTTACTCAATACCACAATGGTTGCATTTGAAAAAAAATTGCCATTTTCAACATACAACAATCCCCATCTTCTTACAATTCTAGCAATATTTTGTTCATCCCTTGCCGTAAGGGTTGGTCGTATCAAAACTTATTTCATACAGAAATTTTAGGTAATGTTTAGGGAACTAACGACCACTTTAAACCGATTAGTTGCTGTGCCTATTAAGGGAGGTATTGATTTTTTTTTTCGAAATTCAATCTTTCACCCCCCCCCCCCCCCCAATGGTTGACCCACCTGGTACAATGATTGATGATATCAAAAAATTTTACTTATATAAATTGTAGGTCTTTATCCAAAGAATAGTAGGAACTTTAAACGAATTCGATATTTTAATTAAAAAGAAAGTTGTAGGGATATTTTTTTTCGAAAAAGCTCCCCCATTTCAATTCCCATGGTCCGATTTTGGCCGTTACCAAACTCGACCGAGGTTTTCTGACGAGTTATTTTTAAGGAAAAATTATAAATTATTGGCGCATAATTACGGTAGTTATCGTGTCCACAAGAAAGTGAAATATACGCGGTGCGACAATAAAGTAATGAGACTGATTTTTCTTTGCAAGATGTGGCAACCCTGCAGCTTGCGTAGGCACACCATCTTTGACCTTGGTTTATAATCTGCTTCTAGTCCAAGCGGCACATTGATGCAACTGCTCAGTCGTTATAAGTGAACACATGTCTGTAATAAGTGAACACATGTTTGTGTCCCTCGTCACAGCTTTTTGGACATCTTGTGTTGTTTGAAAATAGTGTCCCTTGACCGCCATTTTGACTCTTGGAAATAGAAAACAGTCGCACGGAGCGATATCTGGTGAATAAGTATCAGTGTACTCCTACACTGTAACAGTTATGTAAAATCTGATTGCAGAAATGAATTCCTAGTAAAATTTCAATCTGTTTTGATCCATCACATGACTCCCTTCCCATTTAAATAAATGGACGACGATTCAAACTGGCGGTGATTGTTGTGTTACGCTCCAAAGATGGGCTCTCATAACTAATTTACATTGGTATATCCAGATGTTTCATCTTCTTTACAACTTCTGAAATAATAGGCTGTACTGCGACTTTTGGACCACTTTGTATATAAATTCTTTCTTTTTCCTGTTTAGACATCAGGTCTAAACAGGTCTGTTACCTTTCAGATAATACTTCAGAGGATGAATGAGGATGATATGTATGAGTGTAAATGAAGCGTAGTCTTGTACAGTCTCAGTTCGACCATTCCTGAGATGTGTGGTTAATTTGAAACCCAACCACCAAAGAACACCGGTGTCGATCTGGTATTCAAATCCGTGTAAAAATAACTGACTTTACTAGGACTTGAACGCTGGAACGCTCGACTTCCAAATCAGCTGATTTGGGAAGACGCGTTAACTCTGTATATAAATTTAAAAAAAAAAAAAACAGTATAAATAAATAAATAACCTACAATTTCTTTTACTAAATTTAATGACATTGTATTTATTAATATCGAATTTTTCAGGTATTCATTATGTGTTTTACTAAATTTGTCATTGTCTAACCTGGCGGCCCGCCGTGAAAAACTTATCCTGTCGCGACTAAAGTAATACTCTTTAGAATTTTATATCCTTCTCTAAGAAGTTTCATTTGGGTAAGCGATACACATAATTGGCATTCAATAAATTCGACTTTCAGTTTGTTATTATTATTTTCATAATCTCTAGGTCGGCGAGGTCTCAGATAAGGAAGAAGAACTACTGAGGTTAGTAGAATTCATGTTCGTAGACAATGTGAATGTACCCCAGAGCGTGGTATATGGTGCTATAATATGGTGATATATTACTCCAACGCTACCCTTTCTTTTTAAAATCTTTGAGTTGCCCCCTAGACACATAGGGGGGGGGGATTTGATTTTCTCACACCTCAAAATAGACCATTTTGAGGTAGCAGCATTTACTATAGTTCATTTTCCTATTTTTAACTATTAAAATGATTTTTTAGGGTTTCCTTACTTTGTTGACACCAAATATGCAAGGTGATTCGTGAACATGTTGGCTAAACTTAAGGGGCTGATTTTAGATATTAAAATAAACAAGAAAACGTTTGTGTGAACAAATTATTTATCTTGCTTTGCTTTCCTTCTGTCCATCATTTTTGTGCATTTTCAATAAAAATCTATATCTTAGAAGGAATTGAATTAAATTCCAAAGAGAGAGGCGATTTAAATTTGTTCAATCATTAATAACTCTGTAATTATATATATATATATATATATATATATATATATATATATATATATATATATATATATATATATATATATATATATATATATATATATATATATTAAATAAAATGTAAAGCCTTTCATTGTGCACAAAATGACAATTTTTTTGTTTAAATCATTTGATAAACAGCCGAGATGGGTTGGAATTGTTAAAGTAGTTGCAAAAATTATCCAGTGAAACAATTTTGTAACCGTTCAGTTATTACTAACATTATAAATTATTATTATTTCAATTAGTGAAGGAAGTAAAAATTTCATATTTATGTTTAAAAAAAAGTATTGAAAAATCACTGAAATATGAGAAAGAGTCTTATTGAGTTTTTGATGTTATAACGTGAAACGAATAAAGTTTTTCAATTAAATCGACATGTTTAATTATGATATTAGAAATTCAATATTTGCATTTAAATTACAGTAGGTTATATTTTACTATATCAAAATAATTTAAGCTGATCCTGTTTATATCGATTTTATTTTGCTGTGACCTTTTCTCTCGTTAATAATAAAATATCTCATTTATCATTAGGGAGTACATTATTTCATTAAAGCCAATAAATATCCACCATTTCTAACTACCTAAGGTATATCATCATTAACTACGTTATTAAAAAAAAATCATGGTTTAAATTACGTATTTAGGTTACAGTTTTTTAAATATTTATATTTTTACTACAATAAAAAAAGCTGACAACACAGTTGTAGGACTTTCCCATCACACGGCTTACACACGCATACACACACAACTTAATTTAGCACGTCAGTGCTAACTAGCGGTACTTGTGGTGACAAGGGATATTATTGACGCAGTATACCCACTTTGCGCCAAGTTTAATGCATTTTTTGGGGTAGGGATACGATTTTTCAAAAACGTTTTTTTTGCAAATATTATTCTTTTTTAATTGTTAGCCAATAAGCTTAAGAAAAATAAGACCTTAATTGGGCGAAATTTCGAGATAATGAGGGTGATCCTTCCTCTACAGTCTCATCCCCTTGACCTAGCGTAAGACGGGAAAGTAAAATGTAAAATTATTGTTCAATACGTACATCCTTCCTTGGGCTACCCGTATGATATCTTCCTTCAATTCAATTTCATATTTTTCGAAATAATTCTGCAACGGTAAAATAATTTCAAAATATTTCTTTCTGGTCTGCCTCATAAAAAAATTACATAATTTGTTTTTTAATAAGGTATCATTTCTTTAATCACATTTTTGATCAATGTGAGTGTGTGTGTGTGTGTGTGTGTGCGCGCGCGCGCGCGCGCGTGTGTGTGTGTGTGTGTGAGGGGGTGAGGACGGAAATTAGTTTAGATGGGATATATTATTTATTACACTGTTGTATAATTAATGAACGTAAAACAAGAATAAAACTATTTTCCAAAACTAGTTTTCTTTTCAGACTGTTCAAAATAAATTGAAAATTACTGATTTTATCCCATTTTCCCCCTTTTTAAAATACAATACATATTGTTTTTTGTTTTGTTTATAAAAATTTATTTTCACTTTACAAGACTACAAACTTAATGGTGTTAGGTTTCAGTAAAAAAACTTCCACGGTTCAAATATTTAGTTGTTAGTAAATGAACAAACAGAATCTTATTTATTGTTGATGGAGATATTAGTACATTTTCTTAAAGAGATTCGAAAGATAATTCATCCCATTTTTCGACCATTTATATTCCAAACTCTTTTGTAAGTGAATATAAAGTTTTGTATTCATTGATCACGGAGTTCGATAGAACTTCGTCGGTAAGAGGCGACGAAGTCAACGAACTACATTTACAGTTCTAAACATGACCTAACCTAACAGTAAAATGAAAATGAGGAAAAAAGTAAGCGTGAAAACATTTTATTTCAGTTCAGTTAGATTAGTAATAAAGAATACTTTCAAAAAATACGTCGAATTTTGTTAGACAACGTTTTTTTTTCCATTTGATGAACCGCGGGACTCGAATATGTCATTTTACTCATTTTTTTAATGTACCTTTACGAATCGCGCCGCTAGATAGCAGTACTTGATAGTACTAGGTAGCGTAAAAAACTTGATAACGTACTTGAAATAATAAAATTAAAAAGAAAATATACTGCAGCTTGTTTTAATAGTAAATGCTGTATGTAAAATATGATATGAAGTGAGAATGATATGACTATCAACAAAAAAAATTGGCCGTGAAATTCAATTTGTGTATTCTAAGGCAATATATTTTTTATAATAAATCCATAAAATAACAATCAGTTAAAAAAAATAAAAGAATAATCTAATAAAACGCAGTGATATCCAAAAAAATTACAATGAAATTGTAAACTGTACAGTAAGAGTCTCGCAGATATCATTCCTTCCGCTAAAAAAAAAATTTCTGTAATATAAATAAAACTGTTTTTTACAAAACGATACTGATTTCAAAAAAGGTAAGGCAATACATTTTTATTACCAAAATTTGTAAACTGTACAGTAAGACTCTCGCAGATATCATTTCTTCCGCTAAAAAAAAAATTCTGTAATATAAATAAAACTATTTTTTACAAAACGATACTGATTTCAAAAAAGATAAGGCAATACATTTTTATTACCAAAATTTGTTATAATTTAGAATTTGTTTATAATTTAGAATTTTGTTTAAAAAAAACTACATGTTAAATATATATACGATAAATAAAAGAATAATCTAACAAATATATCTACGACAATAGATATACGATAATAGATAATAAACAATGTTTAAGCGTTCCATATAATAAGCAAAAAGTAGAAAAATTTGTTACAAAACTCTAACCGGCCCGATTTCATTTCTTAAACAACGAATAATAATGAAAAAAAATTGTATTATTTCTGTAAATGATATGTATTAGTTGTTTAATAAATGAAATCGGGCCGGTAAGAGCTTTGCAACGAATTTTTCTTTTTTTGCTGATTATATGGAACGCTTTAACAGTTTTTATTATCTGCTATTGTATATCTATTATCTATTTTACATTATTTAACATGTATTAATATTTTTTAAAGAAAAATTCTAAATTAATAACAGATTTTTATAATAGAAATATACTGTCTTACCTTTTTTGACCTTTTTTACCTTCAGTATCATTTTGTTTTAAACGGTTTTATTTATACTATAGAAATATTTGTTTTTTGAGCAGAAGAAATATCTGCAAGATTCTTACCGTACGGTTTACAATTTCATTGTAATTTTTTTTTTGGGATTATGTTTACTATTATACAATACCTTATTTTAGTCAACAAAAAACAAATAACAGAATTTTGTAGATTATGACATCATGTGCGGTTTATTTTTGCTTAGACGATTTCGGTTTTTTGTTTGAAAATTAGAATATATTTAGAAATATGTTTAGCCATAAAGACTCATTTTTGCTTTAATCGTTAATCAAGACTAATGTAATGTAGAGAAGCTATATTAAACTTTCATCCGGAGATCCCGGATTTGTATCCCGGTCAGCATGGCATATTCACAGACGCTACAAATCATTCATCTCATCCTCTGAAGCAAAACCTAACGGTGGATTCGGAGATTAAACAAACAAAAAAAAAAAAATAAAAAAATATAGAGAAGTTAAATAGTTGAATCGTGCAATAAATTTGGATTACAAAAACACACCACCAAACCTATTAGCGTCATAGGTCTAATATGTCAAGGCTACCCTTCTCAACTCCATTTATTATCGTATATTGCAGGACAATGATTATTTTTTAAATAGATAATTTAACAGGTTATAAAACTTAAAAAAAAAGTCTTTAGAATAAAAAAATAATAATTTGTTTTTTATAATGATACTAAACAAAAAATAAATCCACCTTATGTATTAAAAAAAAAGCTAAAAAGTTAATTTGACCTTCTACTGGAGGGATGGGGGATGGGGCTGATTGTATTTTATTATTCTGCTCTGAATAAATCACAAATATGTTATCATACGCCATCGAATCTCATCCTTGAGTCTTTTCTGAAAAATTCTCAGAAACTCCTAATTTATTCCTTAATTGATGAATTTCCCGAGATTATTACTCAGAGGAAAATAACTTTGAAGGTCCATTGATGCATGATGACGTTTCTGCGGGCCATTCTGAGCAGAATAGAAAAAATTCATCCCGATCTGTCCGGACTAGAAATAAGTTTTCAGCGAACATATTACCTGTAATAGGAAAGGAATGAGAAAAACAAGTTGGTTGGGGTGAGACATTCTGTAAATGGAATAGGTTTTTAGCCTTTTTTAAAATATATTACATTACTTTGTATTAATAACACAGTGGAGCAGCACGGGTCCACTAGGTTTTTAATTGGAATAGGTTTTTAGCCGAATTTTTAAAATATGTAACATTATTTTGGAATAATAACGCTGCAGAGCAGCAAAGTCGCCACTAGTTTAAATTTGTTATAGTTACTGAAGTCTGTTTGTACAAGCTCCTTCAGTTTAACTGAGAATGTAGTTTTATAATTGCATTTTTCTTAATATCTTTTTCTTACTTGTACGAAGTAAAGGAAGTTTTGTGATCGCGAAAAATTTCGGTTTCAAATTTAAACGGAAATATCCATTTTGACCATCCCTGAATCCATTTGAACTAGTTTCGGTCTGACGTCTGTATGTTGTATGGATGAATGTATGTATGTGCGTATCTCGCATAACTCAAATACGATTAGCCGTAATATGTTGAAATTTTGGATATTGGACTGTTGTAAAAATTGTGCACCTCCTCTTTTGAATGCAATCGAGTGAACCAAAAGTGTCAAAAAAAGCCCAAAATCCAAAAAAAATTGAATTTTGGACTTTTTCTTGAATACAGACTTTCTGCAGTAATAAGCCAGCCCTCATTGAGAGATTTTCAACAATCATCATAAGTGGTACTTATTTTTATTGGTTCCAGAGTTACAGCCAAATAAATTTTTTGTTAATTAAATATTTAGATTTACCATAAGGGGAAGGCACATCGGTTCGAATCAGACTTCATCTCTTTTTTATTGTTTAACTTTTTTTTAATATTTTTTTTGTTTTTGTTTTTTAATTAATAATTATTAACCCGTGATTGTAAAAATAGTTTTACCATAAATAATTTAATAACAATAAAAAAAATATATATGAAAAAATCACGTTATTAGTTGTTATGAAAAAATCAAGTTATTAGTGAAATAAAGTTTTATGTACTTTTAAAAATGTGTATATGTAATTTAATAGGTATTATTATATATGTAAGAGTTGGTTTACTCTCCTGTAAACTGAACGTTATCAAAGATTATTTTTTTAAGTATACAAAATAAGTTCAATCGTTCTAGAAATTTCTTCGAGATAGATAAAGTTTTATAATTATAAAACCATAATATCGAATCATTACAGCGTGCATGATAATATTTCGCTCCATATCATTATGATATTAAAAGAATTAGTAAAATCAGTCTGAAAATTTAGAGTAAAAATCTGATGTGAATAAAACATGACTTCGTTGTACGCCTATTAAATTTCATTTACATATTTAAAAAAAATGAAAAGTACATATATTTTTATTTCATTTATAATTTCTGATATTTTTCAATTTTTTTTTTTGTTATTGAATTATTCATCGTAATTTTTTTTTTACAATGAGAGGTTAATAATTATTAATAAATCAATATATTTAAATTAAAAACAAAAAGTTAAAAAAAAAGAGATGAACTCTGATTCGAACGATGGGTCTTCCCCTAAGATCCAAATATTTCATTAATTAAAATTTTGTTTGGCTATAACTCTTGAACCAATAGAATTAAGTACCACTTATATCTTGAATGATGTATCTTGAAAGGCTTTCATATTGAGCTTATTACTGCAGTTAAGAAAAAGTAAAAAATCCAATTGTTTTTGGATTTTGAGCTTTTTTGGCACAACTACATGTTAGAGCAATCATAAATCCAAAATTTCAATATCCTATGGTTAATCACTTTTGAGTTAGGCGAAATACATACGTACATATATACATGCGTACAGACGTCACGCTGAAAGCAGTTAAAATGGATTCAGGGGTGGTCAAAATGTATACTTCCGTTGAAATCTGAAACCGAAATTTTTCGCGATCGCAATACTTCCTTTACTTTGTACAAGGAAGTAAAAATATAGATCTTTTATGTCGGCGGGTTTAATAACAAAAGCTTTTTCTATTACATTTTATTCCAAATTAATTAATATATCTGAATTATGTCGTTGAAGTTCATAAGTTTTACACTTTCTCTTTTTGTTTTCCGCCTTAGGCAGTCTGTGATACTACTATCCACTTTCTTTCTTTTTGTTACCCGTTCGATTTTTTTTTAATTATGTCATCTGTCCTCATTTTTTCGCCTTGACCGTGTTTCATTTGTTACATATTTTTTCATTTTATTTTTTCCATTCTTCTTAATTTTTATGTTACAAAAAATCTTTATTATTTTTTTTATTTTTTGTTTTCTTTAGGCCGTATCTTCGAAATACAAATAATTACGCTTCATATGTTGCTGTAATTGTATTATTTTTTTTCGATATCATATATTTTACAGTATAAAACTTTCTGTTATTTTTTATGTTGAACTCCATTTTCATAGTATATTTTATGCTTCCAGTGTAAGAAAGAGAAAAAACCAAAAACCATTAATCTAAAAAAAAATTACAAATCAAAAAATAATTTTTATATTTATATTATGTGTTTTCTCCAAAGATAAATTTAAACGTTTTCAGTGCTACTGTTCACTGATGTACAAAATAATATTCAAACTGTGGATATGTTATAAGACTAAGATTAACAAATATGTAATTAAGAAGATTTTCTATCTTTCAGTGATAGATAGTTAAGAACAGATCATATCTCTTCCAAATCGTCTCTATAAATTAAGATAATCATGAATTAATAGAAATGATGTTAACAAATGATAAATCTTATCGTGTTTAGTTTATTTCTAATCACTGTTTACACAAAAGTTCCTTTAAAATTAAAAATGCTTCAAATAAGATGGAACTGTAAAAAAATCTATTTTTACGATAATTGTATATTTTAGAAACCGAGTAAAATGTATGTTGCTTGTTTTTTACCTTTACTCGGTAGGTTATATGTGTTCATACGTCCTTTCGTAGACCTTAATAAGTTTGATACGTCGTCATAAAATGTTTTTAATAATATTCAATATCTTCTAAATCGAATATTTAAATATATATAAAAGAAATCGGATTTACTTGAACAAATCCTAAATTGATGAAATTAGGGCAAAAAAAAATTTGTTTGGTGAGAAAATGCAAAAGACACATAAAAGCGGCTGTAAAGGTAGTTGTAAAAATGCATTACCCAAATGAAATTAAAATAAAATATGTAAAACAACAGATATGAATGATGAGAAAATTATCTTGACCGGAATCGGAAATGGGAAAGCCAAATACAATTTTTAAAGCTTAATACATTAAATTTAAACCTTCAAACATTTAAACGGTTTGTCCGTTTCATCCATACCATCTCTTATATTGTATGCTGTATGCTTATTTAATACTTTTATACAAAGCCGCAGAAGTTTTGGTTTTAAATTAACGTTTTGTGTAACGTTTTTGATGATGAAAATATCCCTGTTATAAAAAAATCTGATGTGGACACCCTTCCTGGACTTCCTTCTACGCCTATTAAATTACATATACACATTTTTTGCTGCATTTCATTTAAACTTATTTCATTTGAAAGTGAGATACGATTCTCCAATTCTTTAATAAAGTGGACAGTTACACAGTTGCTGAAATATTAGTTTTTATTAACATCAAATATTTATACAATTATTAATTCAACAATCTTATTCATTGTCACAATTATTATACATGATATATTACGTAGAGTAAAAGTCCCTTTATTACTCGTATTACCAGATCAGTATTATTCGTATCTTCGTGAGTTGCTGATTAACAAATGTTTTAGATTTCTTGTGTGTCGTATAAATAAAAGTTAGTAATAATTAAACTATTCCGTTTAATGATCTCCTGTATACTGGTTACAAATGTTAATTTCGACCTAACGGTGTAAAATATTCAGTTTTCATTATTGGATTATTTAGTGAATAATCAATATGAAAAAGATTCAATCATATTCGAAAAAGAAAGATAACATGAATAAATATATCTAAAAAAACCACAATAACATGAATATGCGGGAGATAAAAATGTTAAGAACAAGGGACGAATAAAAAAATGAAAAGATGATACATATAAAGAGGAAGAACATGATAAAACCAAAGAAAAAATAAAAAGATTAAGAAAAAATGATAAATATAAAGAGAAAGAAAACGTTAAGACCAAGGAAAGAATAAAAATATTAAGAGAGGACGATGTATAAAAAGAGAGAGAAAATTTTAAAACTAGAGAACGTGTACACAAATTAAGGTCAGAAGATTATATCAAACCAAACAACGATTAAATGATTGCCAACAAAAAACAAATAAACGAAATGATGATCAACTCTGACTTAGGGAGAATATTGTCCGACAATATCAGAGGAGTAATGAACTAAAAGATAATAATTTTTTGCAATTTATTAAAGATCAGGCATGTACGAGTATGCCTCAGTGTATATGTTGTTTTTGTAAGGATCTGTTTTTCAGTCACTCTGTACTTAACTTTAATATAGATAAAATTAAACAAATTCCAGAAATAATACGATTATAAATTATAATTTTCAATTACTGTTAAATAATCAGATGTTTCACCAAATCTATTACATATACACATACTTAATAATGCCTATTAAATTACATTTATACATATTTAAAAGTACATAACATTTTATTTCACTAATAACTTCTGATTTTTTCCATATTTTTTTTCTTTATTATTGAATTATTATTTATTGTATTTTTTTTTACAATCACGGATTAATAATTACTAAATCGACACATTTAAATTAAAAAAAAGAAAAAAAGGATATAAAGTGTGATTCGACCCGATGTGCCTTCCCCTTGTAAGATCCAAATATTTTATTAATTAAAATTTTACTTGGCTATAACTCTGGAACCAATGAAAATAGTACCACTTGTGATATATCGTTGAAAAGCTCTCAACGAGAGCTTATTACTCCAGTTAAGAAAAAATTCAAAATTCAATTGTTTTTGGATTTTGAGCTTTTTTGGACACTTTTGGTTCACTAGATTGCAATCAAAAGAAAAGATGCACAACTACATGTTACAACAATCATAAATCCAAAATTTCAACATTCTAAAGCTAATCGTTTTTTAGTTAAATATTTAAAATGATGAAAGTAACTATTAAATAACGAAAAATAACTAAAGAAACTAATAACTATTAAATAACGAAATAACTATTAAATAACAACAATTATTATATAGTTTTTCAAATACGTGAATAACTATTAAATAATGAAATTAACTATTAAATGATGAAACTATTAAAAATGGATTCAGGAATGACCAAAAAGAATATTTCCGTTGAAATCTGAAAACCTAAATTGTTCGCAATCAGAATACTTCCTTTACTTCGTACAAGGAAGTAAAAAGCGGTTAAAATTGTTAACGGAGTTTATTCCTCTCACCGTTATAAACACTTATTCCGTAAATCCAGCATAATAACAATAGTTATTTTATTATTATAGTAACAATTAAAATTGCTTCTTATTATTTAACCTACCGATCTGATCAGTGGATCAAATAATCCATGCACCGACATCGGTGTTAACATTCATGAAGTCTACTTCAGCTAATAATTATAAAGCTACATCTTTCAACGAGGGGTCAAAACGTCAGCATTGCCAAATTCAAGACTGTCCTGACTTGATGCCAATGAGGAAAGATTTTTATCACCGATGAATATTTCAGTCAGAAGTTTTTTAAATTTCGTGATACATGAAGGTTTTATTTAAAAGATTTTTGTAGTTTAGTTTTTTGTATAATGTAAAAAAAGTGATTGTACATATGTATATATTTGTTTATAAGATATGTGAAAAAAATATATATATAGTAATTCCAAATTGCACGGCAATCTCTCGGGAGTTGATTCTATAGCCAAAAAAGAAAAAATCATTTAAACATAGGTCAGAAAATGGTTTGATAATGAGTTTCGGCTCGCGAAACATCTAGCCCTGCTTTCTGTTTTGTCTGTGAAATTAAACAGTACTAAAATTCTTTGGGTACAAATTGATGGGTAAATTTCTTATGGTGTTTGATCTAAGAAATTGAATAAAATTGGTCCCAGACCTCTATCTTATCTAGGTTCTAAGAAAGATGGGGTAAAACCCCCCACTTTCCGTTCCAGTTTGTATGTTTTGTTTTTTATTAAAGTTAAACTTAGAAGTTTAACTTTAACTTATACTTAGAAGTTTAAACTTAGAAGTTTAACTTTATTTCAGAAGTTAAACTTCTGAAATTTACGTTACTAACATCAGTTTTTTTTTCAAAATTATATTCTCTACAATGGTAATTAAAAATTTTATTTATTTATTGGTAAATTAACAAAGTTATTTTCTTCAAACCTAAAAAAGTGGGTTTTTCCGACAAAACGTTTTCGTGTTTTCCTGGTTTTTCTTAAAACCTAAGTGGTATATAGGTCTGGTACCAGTTTTATTCAACTTCTTAGTTCAAAAACCATAAGGAATTTACTCCTCGATTTGTCCTAAAGAATTTTATTACGGCTTAATTTCACAGAGGGAGCAGAAAGCAGGGATAAATGTTTCGCAAGTCAAAACTCGCTAACGTATCCTTTTTTGATCTATGTTTATATAAACTTTTTTCCTTATTTTTGTCTATAGAATCATCTCCCAAGAGATTGATTTCCAATTTAGAATCATTCTAGATATATAATGAAATTAATGTAGAATATTGTGTTTGGATGTTAGTGAGCATATTTAAATTTGATTTCCTTTATTATGGTACGAGATCGAATTTCACCTGATTTTTTATCTAGTCAAAATATTTTTTATTTATTTTATTAATACGCGTTAATGATACATGATTTGTAGCTCCAATGATTTTGAATCTATATAGTATTATTACGAGTATAGCTAAGTGAAAAATATTCTATTAGAGTTAAAATAGAATAAAATAATGAAATAAGATATAAATATCTGAAGGATATATTTACACTTAAAAATTTAAATACCCCACCCCTCCGATTAAGAGGTAGCGTCAAGCCCTTTCATTTACAGGACCCGGGTTCGAATCCCGGTCAAGCATAGAATTTTTCATACGCTACAAAATCTCACATCCCACAGATAAGGTTCAGGCTTATGTGTGGAATTATTTCATTAAACAAAAAATATAATAAAAAATAAAAATAAAAAGGGGTTCAAATTGATCTATGAAAAATTTTTGCTAAACAAAAAGAAATAGCATCGAAATTGATCTCATCAAACAATGTTTTCTAGTTGATATGAAATAAGATGAATGAGACTTAAATAAATTTCATATTTTTAGTTCGACGAAAAATCCATTTCATGTTAAAACATTTACCAATATGTACTATTTAAAGTTAAATAATCCTTTATAAAATAAACATATTTGTTTTATAAAAACGGGTCAAGGAATATATATATATATATATATACAAGGTATAGTATTCCATTAGGAAAATTAAAATATGAATTGGAATAATATATAGAAAATTTTCATAGAAATTATTATCATTGAAATCATATCATTCATTACATCGATGAAAGATTTGCTATTTACTTAATCAGCTGCCATTCATATGTACATACATTTAAATAATACGACTATTTACTCGTATTTTACGGTTAAATGAAAAACAATTTCAATATATAAAATAAAATATGAAATCGAAATGAACTGAAGTCGATTATTATAGTCGGTCGAGTAGTATTATTTTGTGAAATACTATTTTGTTTAAAAAAGAAAACCGTACATTAATTCCAGTTGTCTGATTTAGGCTAACAGTAATTACTATAACTTTATACGACTATCTTTAAAATAGGTGAATATCAGAGGAAATGGAATTAGGATAAATTTCATTCATAAAGGCTAAGTTTATATTTATTAAAAATCTAGCTAATCACGGTGTTAAAGAACTTTACTGTGATTTCAATAGACTTATTATCTTATCGAAATATCACAAAAGAATAAATATCTCACAGTATCTTACTGTTTTTTAAGATCGATATTCTTTTTTATTAGGTAAAGGATTACGGAAGATTGTGCGAGTTCTCTGATTTTTTTAAGATTTACATCTCTTTACCACCAAGGAATAGACTGGTAAATGCAAGTATCCTGGAGTCAGGATTAATGATAAAGCTTTTATTTTCGGACGATCAGGTTTTATTAACAGAATCTAAGGACGATATGGCATATATATGCCAAGAAAATTATAGACGAGTCCAAGGCTTGGGATCTGAAAATTACTGAGAACAAATCTTAAAAACGTCTGATTTGGATACGGGGCAAGATGCTATTAAAAAGTTAGTTAAAAGTTGTTACCTTAAGGAAGAAAGTTATATCTGATAGTAAAGGTGATCAGGATATTATTATATGAGTAAATAATGGAAAGATAATAATAAGAAACTCCGTTCGATGTTATGGTTTGATGGGGTTTCAAACCAGTGGTGGAAAGTTGTTTAACCTGTGGGAGCGAGGTTTGAGTAGTAAATGACACAATTAAGAACAAGCTGAATTTAATGGAATTGGGTTTTTGAAAACGATGCTTCAGTCTAACGTCAAAAGACAGGTACTAGGAGATCAGTAGAAGAATGAAGGTAACTCCGATATATTAAACATCATCGAGAAAAAACAGTTGCAAGGTACTATTTTTTGCGAAGGATGAGCCCCAGTTACTTTACAAAATGCTTGAGAAGATACCAATAAGGCGAAAGAGAGGAAGACCCAGAATTTCTTGGCAGCAGTTTGTGTTAGCAAAAATGGAGTGATGAGGGATAGAAGAAGAAGATGAAGAGACTATCATCAGCGGTTTGTAAAGTGTGGAAGACGGCTGTTGTCATTTTAATATCCGCTTACAAGGTAAGGTTATATCTTAACGAAATAAAATAAAAATCCTCGAATGATCTTTTAATAAAAAAAAAAAAAACAAATTCAAGTACAACACTACACTCGGTTATAAAATTTAGTTAAAAATCTCAAATATTTTAGCAAAGAATTAATATTTAAGAAAATATAATCATTTTTATCAGCAATTATTATGAAGATAGAAAACTGGAGGATGGAACAATAAATATATTTTGTACTAAATTCTATTTAAGTTGTGAAGTCTTATTTTTAGTTAGAAATAATTCTGAACTGTACACAATTACACTCAGGTAAGCTCATGGATACCATTTTCATTCCAAATAAGGCACCCCCTCAATTATCTTCCATTACCCATTAAATGTTTCAAAATATCAGTAGAATCAGTCCCTGTAAAATCTAAATACCAGAAATTAATGCCATGATTAAACAGTTTATAAGAAAAAAAAAAAAACGAATAGTTGCCGACACTCATATAAATATAAGTATACATACAGAATTTTAATTTATTAAAAGAGAAATAAAAAATACCTGATTAGCGGATTATTTTTTGAGAGATTTTATTGTTTTCCTCTTTTTCGTAATATAACTGCTTGGTTAATAATAACGAATGTTAAATGGTTTGGACCGTTAGATAAAATACCCTAAAGTCATAAAAACTGTTAACTTATGGATAAAATTGTTTGTTTCATCTTATTACTAACTGTTGGTAAATCATAAATCGGATTTATAATTATATTTATTTAGTTGTCGGAAAATTTACGTTCCATTTCTTACAGATGGCAGGTATTTACAGTATTGTTTGGATACATCCTGCAGCAATTTAGAGCTTTTTAGTTTTCAAATTTTAGCATAATTTCCTTTCCGTGGAAGATATAGGTACTAATACTGATGAGAGAGGGTATAAATTATGTTGAGTTCTGTTCTATAAGCTTCTGATCTACTAGTACTCATTCAGTAACAGAGATAAATAGTATTTGTTGATAAGATAATGGCTGTCTGTGGCATTTGGTGTTGATCCTAGTAAAGGTACCCTTTATCTTCTTATTGTATAAAAGTTTCCTTAATATTTTGAATTTTCGCATGACGGCATCGGAAAAGTGGAATCTCATTTATATAAAATTAGTTACAGTAGGAAAAATGAGGAAAATGTACGAAATATGAATGAATGTATGATCGACGAAATCATCATAAATATCCACAACTCCATTTTAATTGGTTGGAAACTGAAGGAACGCGATCTTGCTGACATCGTAAATATTTCGGTAGATTATTTCCATTAGATTTTAAGCGATGTTTTGGGTATGAAAAAACTTTTCGATGGGTGCCGCGTTTGTTAACACTCGACCAAAAATTCATTCGATTGACAGTTTTCAATGGTATTTAGACCAATTTAAACGCGATTCAGTTGATTTTCTTTGACGTTCAGTAACAGTAGATGAAAGATGAATCCACCATTACATGCCAGAGAGCGAAAGTAGTTCAAACAGTGGGAGGAAGCAGGTAAAAAAGCGCCAAAGAAATGAAAACTGGTCAACCTTCAGGAAAAGTGATAACTACGGCCTTTTTGGATTCTTGTGATGTGGTGTCCATAGATTATCTAGAAAAAGATAACACCATCATTGGGGAGTATTACACTGATCCGACTGAAGGGTGCCTATACATCCAAATCTGGTCAAAAAGAATGCTTTCTCACCACCATAATGCTCCTGCATAGCCGTCTCAGATTTTGCTGCAGAACTGTATGACCAACGCTTCAAAACATTTGAATGCTTCAAAATCTGGCGAATATAGCTCATGCAAAAGTTTACACACGTGCCGTATTCTCCGGTTTTGGCCTCCACAGAATACTTCCTTTTCTCAAATTTGAAGAAATGGCTCGCTGGAATTCGCTTCAAATAATTAGGCCAAAGCTGAGACAACCAGTTATTTTACAGAGTTGGACAAACCAAATTATACTTAGAGTATTAAAAATTTGGAAAATCGTTGGTCTAATTATGTCGAAATTCAATTTGATTAAGTCGAAAAATAAAATAAAAATTTCTAAGAAATTTAGTATTTTCTTTTTCAGGCCGAGAACTTTCTGAATTGTTCGTCGAAGAAGTGAATCAATAGTAACGTGATTAGTAATTTTTAACAAGATTAGAAAAAACAGAGAAAGAGGTTGATCAAGTGTAGTATACCGAGGGATCTATTACGAACATGTAAAGCATGGACACTGTGGAAGAGGGATGAGGCAATTTACTAATCATTTTACAATATTAAACCATATTTTAGCAGTTGCACCGATAAATAATCAAATGAAAAACTGTTAAATTAATTTTATTGTTACCTAAAATACGTGGAGAATTTTAGCCGAGTATTCATGGCAAGAAACCACTTCCTACTACATTTGTTTACTCTAACAGCGAAATTTTGAATGTGTTCAGTTTAAATTAATAGGAACAGTTTAATAGTAGTAGTTTAATAGTAAGTAACAGTTTAGGATTAAACTAGACATTTATCAATCAGCCTTATATAATTGAAATTTAATAAATCTCTTTTTTTGTTTTATTTTTAAACTACATTCAATGCATTTGACGTTACTTCATTTGAATTTTAGTCGGATCCTTCATTTACATAATAATTTTAAACCAAATAACAAGAAGCATTTTTCTGAAGATGACATTTTCGGTATGAGTCAAATCGCATTCCGTCGTAGATGTAATAATGCATTGTGTAAAAAATTAAATTCAAAGAAAAGGTTTTTTTTTTGTTGATTAGTCGGACAATTCGATGAAGATTATGCATTAAAACTTTACGGCGACAGATACTTCTGAGGACATGTTTCAAACCCTTCCGTTCAGTTCCCTGGGATTTTTTTTGGAATTTTGAAGATTTTTAAGAGCATTAGAGTAAATTTTTAGAGCATAGAGAAAAACATTTCTAGGATAGCCAGAAGTTTCGCTAGAGTTTTTATTTATTTTTATTAAATTGCGCGTCCCTTTTTTTTGACGCTTTGACAGTATACTAATTATTCTACGTCATATTCTAATTACATATTCCTAATTACATATTCTACGTCAAAAATTAAAAAAAAAAACTCAGAGAAAACAACTCTGATAGATGGCTTTCGTACCTAAGTTTATTCAATTCGACATAGCCCCATTGAAAGCGATCGATGAGGTAAAAAAAAAAAAAACAACAAACAATTTATCTCTTTATTTCAATTTTTTCTTTTTTTTTTAACCTCCGAGTCCACAGTTAATTATTGCTTCAGAGAATGAGATAAATGATTTTGTAACGTGTGTGAAAATGCCATGCCTGACCGGGGGATTCGAACCCGGGACACCTTCGGGTGAAAGGCCGAGACGCTACCACTCGCGCCACGGAGGCCGGCACAATTATTTCAACTGCTAAATATTATTGATCAGCGATTTTATTTTTCTATTTTCATTATGAGTTATAAACTATTATTAATTTATACTAATAATAAATCTGCAGTCAATTGAAGTGTATTTCTTAAACAGGTGCCGGATATTCACTTTTCTAAAAATGTATTAAAAGTTTTTTCTAATAAAATTATATTTTCATTTTTTGTGTCTAGTTTTAATCTAGTTTAATTATTTATCGATAAGAGTTATAACTATAAAATTTTTCAAAGTGCATTGGAATATTATAGTGCTAGAAATTACGAATTCAGAATGTAAAAGGTTGAAATTGTTAAAATTTTAATTTGATGTTAATTGTAAAACATTGTCTGAATTAATAATAACTAAAAAGAGCGACCTAAATTATATTATGCTAGCGTACATTTTTGTTTACTCATTTGTGTTTGTGAGGGGGGAAGTGCGTGTGGTCAAATAAACATAAAATAAAATAAGTTACTGAACTTTAATTCATAAGGCCATTCTGGTAGTTTTTTCCGTTTTATTCCAATTTTTTTTCAGATTTCAATATTTTCTCGTCTTCCTTTCAAGTTTTTCTTATGCTTATTTACGCTTCGTTTGAATTTCCCTTTCGAATGCGTTTTAGTAAAATCCTCTTAGAAATATAAAATCCATTAAAAGCATATTCACCATTCCATTCTAATAAAAGTATTTATTTTTTAGCTTTTTTAAATGAGGGATTAAGTTTTTTTTTATAATCATTTTAAGGAAGCAATTAATTTATTATTTTTTTTAAAGTAAAGCTCTGGCTGTTTTTTTCGCACTTTTAACGATAAGTAATAATTTTCTTTTAATGGCTTCATATTTTATCTGAAAATAATAAATGTTTATTTGTGTATCGCTCAAATATTCATGTTTAGGTTAAATTAGCACGTGTTTAAAAGGAGCAAAAATTGTTTTTATTACTAGCTCCGATAATTTTATTTAAATAATTTTATTTTACTGTATAAAATGTATACAGCAGATAGAATACACAGTTGCTATTATTAACTTTTATCTATAATTGAAAAAATAGGTAACCATTTTCTAGCGAAAATTAAAATTACTATTTATTTTTTTACCGACTTTTCGAAAAAATACAGTGTAACGTTTGGTAACATGGTGAGAGTTGTGATGAAAATGAATTTTCTTTTCACTTTGAGGTATGAGGAGTACCAAAATATCATTCATTTAAATTGTGGTTTCCTTATATATTTATAGGCCAATATATACATTTTTAATAATCTTCGTAAGAATGGTACACTTTTCAGAGATGATGTTTCACTGTAACAAGTAACCACTATTTTATGACAGTAATGAAAAAATAATAATTTTAAAGCATACAGTTAGTGTTGCAGATCTAATTTGTCAAAGGTTTCAATTTATTATACTATAACAGCTGTTTTTAATTTTTATAAATTCATGAAATTTTTCTGTTAAATTTTGTTCTGTTTTGATTTTAATTAATAAAAGTTGATTTTTTTTGTGTTTCATAGATTTTATTACATCAATTTTATCAGAATTGAATTTTCTACAAGGTTTGATAATACAATTTACGTATTTGTTTAGTCATTTAACAAAGTTGTACTTAAACCTAAGGAAAACGTGTTTTTCGTCACAGAAAAGTTTTTATTTTACGTTGGATATCAAGAAAACTACGACAAATAAAGTTCTGTAACTTGTTTTATTTGATTTTTCAGGTCAAAAATCATAAGAAATTATCAAGGTATAGTTCTTAAAAAACGTTCTTATGTAACCCTTAAAAAATTCTTATATAACGTCTTAAAAAATTTCAGTACGACATCTATTCCCGGGGGAACTGAAATCCGGACGAATTTTTTTGCTAGCCATTACTTGATTACAAAGAGTTTTCGGACATTAGTTTGTATGAACTTTTTTCTTTATTTCAAGATCTAGAATCAGTCCCAAATTATTTCCCTTTCCTCCTAAATCACTCTGTATATATATAAAAACTATACTTTATTATACACAAATTTTAGCAAAAAACCTTTAAATAACATTTTAACCGTTAAACAGAAAGATGAAATATAGCTGATGTTTTTACTATGAAGCGATCTATTTTTTGATATGAGATTACTACATTCCCTAATAACTACGGTGTGCAATTCATATATTTTAAATGGAAAGGGTAGTGTTGTGAACAAAATATTACGTATATTTTTTTTTTAATTTTGACTGACGAAAATCGTAACCAAAATGGCAGTTTTTTAATGTTTTTTTTTATAGCTAGTTCGAAAAGTGGTGCTTAACCTCTTAAATAAATTCACAGAATGAAACTAAAAAATAAAATTAATAAATCTTCCTACCTGTTTTTTGGTATCAGACTACTTAGAATGTACTGTAGGCCACTTTTGAAATTGGTTATGGAAAATATGTTGCTCTTTAAAATGATGCATAATAACTCTACTCCTTCTACAAGGACTTAATATTTTTGTACTTAAAATTTTTGAGTTGCCTATCTATAAGGAATTGGGATTTGATGGCAGAAAAATACAACGTTTGAGTTAAGAACATTTGTTAAATTTAATTTTTCTATTTTTATTTGTTGAAAAGTTATTTAAGGGTTCCCCTACTTAAAAAAATCTTGTATATGTATTATACATATATAACCTTCTTTCTTTTTTCTGTTTAGTCTCCAGTAATTACCGTTCAGATAATACTTCAGAGGATGAGATGTATGAGTGTAAATGAAGTGCAGTCTTGTACAGTCTCAGTTCAACCATTCCTGAGATGTGTGGTTAATTGAAACCCAACCACCAAAGAACACCGGTATCCACGATCTAGTATTCAAATCCGTTTAAAAATAACTGACTTTTCTAGGACTTGAACGCTGGAACTCTGGATTTCCAAGTCAGCTGATTTGGGAAGACGCGTTCACCACTAGACCAACCCGGTGGGATAATATACATGTAATCTAAATAAACGTTGTTGATATGGTAACATAATTATAAAAAAAAAAAAATCAAATCAAACAGAAGTGTTTGGTATTCAATGAATTATAAAAGGGAAAAGCTTCAGAAACATTGAGGTAAAACCCTCGATCAGGGTAGATTTACAAAGAAAAAATTGGTAAATAAAAAATAAAAGTAATTAAAATTTGTATAAATAATATTCCAACTAAATTACACTTATACAAAGAAAAATTATTACTTGGAATTTTATAAGTGGAAATGATAAACGGGCTTATAATTAAAAGTAAAAAAATAAACGCGTGAGCGGAGGTGGTTAAGGGGTGATTTGGAGGGTTGAAACAAAATTCTTCCAATACAAAAGTTGTAGATCATGCAAAAATTTACAACTTTTGTAGAAGTAACTTTTTAACAGAACCTCAAAATTTCCTAAAAAAATGCGAAAAATGTTTTTTTTTTGTTTTTTATGTTTAATTTCCTCAAAAATAATTTAATATTGACAAAACTTGGTGAAAGTATACCTTCATGTGTCTTAAATAACACAAATTTTTTTGACATCAACTTTCGCCGGAAATCGCAATAATACCATTTTTTTCACTTCTTTTCAACCTCCCAAATCAACCCTTCACCATCTCCGTTCACGCATTTATTTTTTTTACGTATAAAATCCCTTTACCATTTCCACTTAAAAAAAATCCAGATAAGAATTTTTCCCCTCTAATTGAGTTACTTCGATCGTTCTATAAGCAAAAATTACTTTATTAAAAATTAATTAATTACTTTAATTAAGTAATTACGAAAATATACATAAATAAATCGAAACAGAATAAAATAACAATTTTAAAACTGTTAATTACTGAATATTTTTTTACATATTCAATTAATTACATGTCAAAAATCTAAAGTTTATCTAATAGTAACTTTATTTAGTTGTCTGTAAAGTGTTTACAGACATAACAAGACAAGTGTCTTGTATCTGCATATTCTTCGAGGAATCGCTTGATATTGCTCTTTCATATACTCATAATTATTTATTATACGATTTATTTATGGTTTCACACGAAGAACCAATTGTAAATAAAACATTGCAGCAAAAAAAAATACATATATATCCTGTTACATACATAGTATGATTCTTTTACTAGTATTATTATTAAATATATAAAAATATTTAAATAATTATAAATTGCAGAATAATTATATTACGCTGTACAGCTTGAAAATAGTTCCGTTTTCTGGTTTAATGCAAATTAATATTATTATTATTATTATTCGCTGCGAGGATCCCGAAGGGTTACGTCCTACGGGACTTTCTATAGGGGAGAGTCAACTGCCACGGCATCCTGGGGCGACTGATATACTGCTTAACGGCGGTTCTGGTCGCCCCGAGGGTGTTCAAATAAAATAAGGGGGACTGAATTAAATAACATATTGATAATGTAGACATTAACTTTTCCATATTTGTGTTTTAATTTCTATTTAAATTTTAAGTTCGGAGCCCTTTACCGAACGCCCTGTAAGTGTTGTTTTTGTGTTTTGTCGTTAAATGTTACGTGTAAATTTTGTGCTTTTAAATAAAATATAAGGGCCCTTTACACCCTTACATATGACTACCCTGATGGTGATAAAAACCTCTTTTAAGAATATGACGAGGGCTATTAACCTTAGAAGTCAATGCCCGTAAAACACAAAATAATATATTATTATTTTTTTAAGGAATAAATGACTAATTTTCAGTTTACTAAAAATCTTTATTAATAAAATAAATTTATTATTATTATTATTATGCTAATAATAATGAATTATTATGCTTTCTTTCTTTCTTTCTTTTTCCTGTTTAGCCTCCGGTAAGTACCGTTTAGATAATTCTTCAGAGGATGAATGAGGATGATATGTATGAGTGTAAATAAAGTGTTAGTCTTGTACATTCTCAGTTCGACCATTCCTGAGATGTGTGGGTAATTGAAACCCAACCACCAAAGAACACCGGTATCCACGATCTAGTATTCAAATCCATGTAAAAATGAATGAATTATTATGCTAATATAATAATTCATATATATCAAAGATATATTATTATTAGCATTAAAGATCTGACAACCAATTTTTTTTTCAAAAAACCTTATTCTGACTTTTCCAAGTAGCCACATGATGTAATAATATCTTATATATTATTAAAATTGAGCCGAAAACCTATTTCCAGACTGTTTGGGCGTTCTACTGGACAGATCAACCTGATTTTTTTGTATTCTGTTCGAAATGACCCACAGGTATATCATCAAGCGTCATCGGACCTCAAATCTGAGTCTCCTCTGAGAATTTCTCAAAGAGTCCTAATTTATTAATTACTTAAGTGACGAAATTTCCGAGGTTATTACACACGGGAAAATCACCTTGAAGTCTGTCGATGCTTGATGACATATCTGCGGATCATTTCGAGCGGAATAAAACAAATCAACTTTTATCCAGTAGAACGTCTGGATGGACTGGAAATAAGTATTGAGCACAAATTTTACCTGTGGTAGGAAAGGGTGGAGAAAAATAAGGAAGACGTGTTATAAAATGGAATAGGTTTTTAGGCGATTTAAAAAAAATATAGAACATTACTTTTGAAATAATAATAATAACGCTGTAAAACAGCAAGGGACCACCAATCATTTTAAAAGGTTCATTTACGTACAGAGACATAATAAGTGTGTAAATAACTATGTCAAAACGTTTGATTAAGCTCATTGTAAGCATACAAAATGTTGTGTTCTTTTTTCTTCCATATTACCGTATTTAATTCACAAATAAATATGGATTCGATTAAATAGAAAATAATAATAATATTGAGGACTTATACTAAAAAAAATCCTCAGATTTAAATGCTTTTTTTTTTGTCGGAGGTTTTTATTTTATCATATTTTTATAGTATATTTAGAAAGGAAACTGGAATTGATGATATTACACACAAAACGTTTGTAGATAATGTTTGTTTGACCGAAAATAAAAGAAGATAATAGTTGAACAACTTAAAAAAAGAATAAAAATGTGTGCATGAAAAGAAAATAAGAGTTTGGTTAAAAGACGTAAGGTTACATTAGATAACTATTGGTGGGACTATTTATTCCGAAGAGAGCTAAATTTTGTAAAGTAAAATTATACGGTACAATAAAAAAAAACCTGTTCTTTTACCTGCGGAAAGATAAAAAAAAGGATGTATTGTGAAATAAAAAAGAATAAAATAAAATAAAAAAAAGGTAGACTTCTGCTTGAAATATTGAATTTATACCATATAAGGGTAGTATAACAAAGAAGTTGTTTTATTATTTTTTTTGGAAGGTTTTCTAAATTACATTACTTTTATCGCAGAATGTTTATGGAAACGAGATTCCTTGTTTTGGTCTTTCCTTCGAAGGATTTTTATAGTATTACTAAGACACAATAAAGTGTCTTGGATTAAATGTACGAGTATAAGTATCATACGATCAAAATTAAATTTTTAAACGAAATTTACATATTGTTAAATTAAGAAGATCTCGGGTTCGAATACCAATCAGGCATGACATTTTTCATGTGCAAAAAAATTTCATTTCATAAATTAAATTTTTTTTTTTTAATTATCATGTTATAAAAATCATGTATTTTTATTTAGTTAAATTTTGTATATTTAATTAATTATTTTTAGTAATAATCCTGTTATTATTATATCAACTGGCGGCTAGCGCTCAAGGCTTTTATTTTACTGATTGCGTCAAGGATATATATGTTGAATAAAACTGTAAATGTAATTTTCAATTGACAAAAAATAAATAAATATATTTCCACGCTCAAATTTAAGCTTACTTGGCTATTATCCCTTCTTAATTTTCACCGTTTACTCAAATATTTAATACTTTTTTATCCAGTTAAATATAATTGGAACCGGGTCAGCCGCTACACCGGTTGCCATTTTGAAGGCACAATGGATTTAATAGCTTCTCTATCAGGTAAACCGATCGTGGTGGTGAATACCATGAACTTATTCAAAATTGTTTGTACCCATTAACCTATCGGTTAATAGGTATAAATAAAAATTTATAATAACAGTAAAGAGTAAACCGGTGTTATAATTGTAACACGTAAAGTAAATTCTCAGCTCACCGTCTTTTGTACCGACTTTTCGAAGAAAAGTGCGATATTCCTTTTGGTCGTATGGTGGGAGTGGGGAGTGAAGATTAATTTTCTTTACGTTTTGGGTTATGAGGAGTACGAAAATACCATTCAATTAAATCGCGATTTCCTTATATAATTATTTATAGGCCGATGTATAAACTTTTGTGGCTTGAAAATCTCCAAAACTACTTGATCAATTTCTTTGAAATTTTTGTATTCTATAGTAGTGTATCTAAGGTTGTATATGTAAAAATTTGATAAAAATTGGTTGAGCCCTTCTTCAGTTACTTTCAATTTGAGGTAGAAAAAATTGATGCTACAAGTTGTAACGTTGACTTTCTTTATCTATATTATCTATTTTAGCAATATTGTTCGGTGTATTCGCGTAGTGTTCATACTTTGAGAGTTATGATGACTGTGTGTGTGTGTGTTTGATTGTCCCAGGTGCGAAGCTGAAAGTAACAAACTAGCTAGAGAACTTGCCAGGATTAACTGTGGTTTTGATCTGCAAGTAAATTGGAAACCGAGAGGTATTGAAACATAATTTCTGGCTTCCTTAGATTCTTAGGAATCCTTCCTTAGCGGAGGATGGCTGAGGGGATCTGATGCTGTTGTAGACATATAGATAGAATAGCAACCCGTGTGGCTAGGGTTTCGCCTTAGTGCTTACTTCTCCAAGATTTGGCATCGAGACCCGGTTAGCTTAGATATTCGTTGTTAGGATTAGAATAGGTGAGTGAACTCTGCGATGAAGCTGCGGTGTGAGAGGGTGTAGACATTGACCTCGCTCCTGAAAAAGGACCAGAGCAAAGGGAGATAGGGTATGTTTTCCATTAAAGGCTTATTAGAATTGTGAATCTTTTCTCAATTTTTAAGTAAATCAAGAGGGTTTTGAGTAAATTGAATTGTACGACAAAATTGTCGTTGTTGCGATCAACATCCCGTTAAAGCCCATCAGAACTTGGAATGGGGAGGGGTTGTGGCGACCGGAATCGTCACAAGGTGGGCGTCTTCCCCTACGAGGGTTGGAATGTTGCGATCAACACTTGTTTTTTTTTGGTATGAGGATAGTGTTTATGGTGTTTAAAGACTCAGTTAAATAATAATTTGAGTGCATAGTCTAACTGAAGTTAAATATAGGAAGAGTTTTTATGTGAAACCTTCGGTGTTAAAGGAAGGCGCTGGGATCGCGGTTCCGCGAATTGGTTAATTTGATAGTTGAAGGTTGTAAGTTATGGTAGGTGGTTGAGGTTGGAAGAGGCCTTACAAAGACGATAGATACTAGGTTGTATAAATACACTGATGGAAGTGTCTGCCGAGGCATTCGCATCGATGGGATCCTGACAGAGGCCAAACTGATGACAGTTTGTAGTATCAAGTTTAGAAGGTCTAAAAAACGACCTCCGGTAAAGCCCATCAGAGGTAGGAACGGAGGAGGTGGTGTGGCGATCGGAATCGTCACAAGGTGGGTGTCTTTCCCTACGGGGGTTAAAATGGAGGAAAAGGAAATAAGATAAAATAATGAAAAGTCGATCTTTTTGCGCAGTGCTGCGCAAGAGTCTTTTCTATCATATTTTTGCACCTCGCTCACACAAATTCTATTTTACAAAAGTATCGTTATATGTAATAAATAAATAATAAAATGTGTATAAAAAATACAAAGAAATGATTAACTGGAATATGCTAAAACAATTAGTGAAATAAATTATAAAACAAATAAGACGCTCAAAACCCATTTGAATATAAGTAAAATCGATCAAATAAATTATAAAATATAACAAAAAAAATATATTTTAGAGATCAATTTTAACAAAATTAATAGAGTTGTGAAAACGTTCTTAGAAATCGATTTCTACAGCGTTTCTAAAAGTTCTGAAGATATTTCATTATGTAATAGCCTACAGGCCGTTGAATGTTAACAATTTTTACGTCATTATTTTATAATATAAAAAGTGATATCTCAAGAACGATAAAATGAAATTGAATTGAAATGTTTTGTCGTATTGGTATAAAATAAATTCAGCTATACTTTAAGACTGGATGATTGTGAGCGTCGGCCAAACATTTTAACAAAAAAAAAAAAAATCTGATAGAAGAAAACCAATAAAATATGAAAACAAACACTACGTTACCGACTTGCCTGTAAGGTTTTTAAACGTAATGCAATTAAGCTCTCATGTACAGAATTTACTTTGGACTAATATAGTGCTTAATGGTTAAGACGGTAAAGAAATATTAAGAAAAATCTAAAAAAATAACTATTTCGTCAAATCGAGGTCAAAATTTAACAGAAGTTTGATGTTATGTAAAATAATATTTTTGCGAAATTACATGAATTTTTATTAATCTGTTTTGGAAATATATAATACAAACTTTTAAATAATTAGGCTGATTAGGCTCTGTCCCCACCCCTAAGTCCGATCGACTTAAAATTTTGTATTGTAAACAACTTATTCAGTACCACAATTGTGCTAAATTTCAAATTTCTATAATGCCTTCGTAAAAATTGAAATTTTAATTTGGCACTGAAAACCGTAATCCCTATTGTTTGATTAAGTTTAAAATTTAATGACAGGAATGCCATTTAACTAGAAATATTTTTCAAGTTGTAATTCTCAGACCGTCCGGAGATACTTATTAGAATACAGGTCAACATGCATACCGATTTACGTACATAGCCTACATAAATAAAAAATATTTTTATGTTTTTTTGTTTTTCGATTAGAGAGAGTGATGAAACATAGAGTTTAATACTAAACCCAAAGTTTTGCCGTCCTACGTGGCGCGAGTAGTAGCGTCACGGCCTTTCATCCGGAGGTCCCGGGTTCAAATCCCGGTCAGGCATGGCATTTTCATACACACTACAAATCATTTATCTCATCTTCTGAAGCAATACCTAACGGTGGTCCCGGAGGTTAAAAATAAAAGTTTTGTTCAAAATAAAATACGATGGTGACTTCCATTTAACTGTACAGATAAAGTTGGTCGGCCTGTAGCTCGGAGAAACTTCATCCAAGGTCTGTAACGTTCACGTTAAACCAACGGCTCTCTGCCCCGACACAGCCCCACCCGATTTTTTTTTTGTATTTACCTTTTACGTAGTATTTACTGATGATGAATTCTTTTAGTATCAAAATGACAATGTTAGTTTAGATTTTAAGTAAAATAATTTTTAAACAATTTTTGAAGTACTTTGTTTTTAACAAAAAACTGTTTAAAATAAATACTTGTATATCTCTTTATTTGTATTTACTTCTTGATGGCTACATTTTACTTTTAGCAGAATAAAAACTCTTAAATGAAGTTTAGAGTTGTACGAGAAACTGAAGAAGTTGGATTTCATCGGAACGAAGTTTATTTTCATGAAACGTACATTATACAAATTAATGTATATAAGAAGGTTTATTTATTTATTTAATTGTTTACTTTAAGATTTTTAAAGAGTTTACAGAATTTAACAAAGATTAAGAAGATTTTCTACTTAAGTGCGCAAGGTATTAATAATACAAACTTTATTCTCTCTTTGTTTTCGAAGTTATATTAAAGAAAACTTTCTTCTGGTGGGCTCGAATGGAATTCAAAATAAAGACAATGTTACTTTATTAAATTCATTTCAGAATATTTTAACAGAAAATAGATCCGTTCTTTTTGTATAAATTAGAATTATATTCAATCGTTACTCTCAAAATAAATAAGAAAAATCGTTATTAAATTTTTATATCGTTCCAGTATGTTTTTTTTTCAATAAGAAATATTGCCGGCCTGGGTGGCGCGAGTAGTAGCATCTCGGCCTTTTATCCGGAGGTCCCGGGTTCGAATCCCGGTCAGGCATAGTATTTTCATACGCTACAAAAAATTATCGTTCATCTCATCCTCTGAAACAGTACCTAACGGTGGTCCCACAGGTTAAAAAAAAAAAAAATATCAAGGAACGAACAGTTTTTTATTGAATTCATAACAAACTATATGCACGTGAACATTTTTATTTTTATTTCGGATTTTGATTAACCATCGTTTCATAATTACAAAAAATCCCTTTCGGGACGCCGGAAGGCAGAGGTAGATTTAGGCGGAAGGCGGTGCTAAGTGGTGGATAAAAAAGATTTCCACCTTAAAGTTAAGAAAAACTTCAAATTTACTCAATACGACAATGGTTGAATCTGAAAAACGTTTATCATGTTTAGCATACGACAAGCCCCATCTTCTTACGATTCCAGCAATATTTTAGTCATCCCTTGCCGTAAGAGTTGGTCATACAAAAATTTGTTTCAGACAAAAATTTTACGTAATGTAATAGAGGACTAACGACCACATTAAACCGATTCGATACTGTGCCTATCAATGGAGGTATGATTTTTTTGTCTTCGAAACCTCATTTTTATTACCCGTTTGACCATTGATTGGTGATATCAAAAAACTTTACTTAGATGAATTTTAGGCCCTTATCCAAAGAATAGTAAGAACTTTAAAATAATTTGATATTTTACTTAAGAAAGTTATATCGATATTTTTATTTTATCGAAAAAGCTCCTCCATTTCCACCCCCATGGTCCGATTTCGACCATTAACGAACTCGACCGAAGTTTTAGATCGTTATATTTTATGTATCAGTTTGAAAATTATTGAGCAAAATTACGGCAGTTATCGTGTCCACAAGAAAATGAAATATATATATTTTTTTTTTATATATATATATATATATATATATAAAAAAAAATTTTGGACTGACGGTGGTTTTGGGGTCTGTGGGATATGAAACGTGAAGATATGACAAAATTTTCCGGAAGTCGAATTATGGTACCCATTTCATAGATTGCTTCCTTATGAAATCTACCTAAAATATTCGATTGGCCGCGATCGGCCAATCGAGGTTCCGTCTTACAAATGATATTACTGCTGATCTGGATAATGGAAATGAAGAAAAGATAGTTGCAGTTTTACACGCCAGTGGACTCCTTAAAAGTCTATAAAAATGAAAATAAAGCTGTTATAAAAGAATCTCTAAGCGGTAGTTTATATATATATATATAAAAGAAAGTCTCGAAGCGTGGCACGTATAGTAACGGGAGGTAGCCCTCTTGCCTAGGCCATCCTGGCTCGTCTGAATTCAAGAGCAGTGAGTCGGGGTGTGTCCAATGATGGCATGGGGAACCCTTAAGGGTAAACTGAGGGCGCGAGGCTATGGGTAAGTGCAATTGGATGCCCGTAGCCTGTTTATAAGGAGGAGTCAACTGCCACGGCACCCTGGTGCGACTGATATACTGCTCAACGGCGGTTCTGGTCGCCCCGAGGGTGCTTAAACAAACTATAAACGAGACACGTAGAAGAAGGAAATGGTATTGATATCTTGCATTTTTAATTTCATGGTCTTTTGAGAACCTTATCTCAAATTTTAATATCGGGGCCCTTTACACCCCATAAGTGTTGTTTTGTTTTTGTTTTTGTGGTGTTTTAATGTTTCCGTGAAGTTTGTGTTTTTAAATAAAATGTAAGGGCCCTTTACACTCCTACATACGACGATCCTCATGGTGATACTAATTTACTTTAAGAATGTGACGAGGGCAACCTTAGTACCTTAGTGACCTTAGCTACCTTAGTGACATCGACTACCTTAGTAGTCGATGCCCGTAAAAAAAACATAATAAAAAATAATAATAAGAAGAAGAATGTTTATTCGGGAAAGACTAGACTTTTCATTCATAACTTGTTTTACTATTTATTTTAAGTGAGTTCTAAATTTTTATTTTTTTAAATCCAATCCAATATAGTTTTAAAAAGGTGTTTGTTAAAAGAAATTTAATTGTTTTATTTGTAAGTTATTATATTTTTTAATTAGTATTTTACACGATATTTAAAAATTAATCGATTTTTTAATAAACTATTTAATATTCTATTTATATATATTTTTTAACAAATAGTTTGAATTTTTATCTCTCTTTGTCTCTCTCTCTTTGACCTTTCGTACTTTTACCTGAATATTCGGTGAGTATTTTCAGTAAGCTTAGGTGGTTTTAGTTTTAGGGTGTTGGTGAAATAGGTCTCTTGCGAAAGGCTTTTTTCCTATCTTCCTTTTTTTTCTTTCGATATCTTTTTATCCTTCTACAGATACATATAATATTCCTTTTTTTATTTTTTTAAATATTTAATACGGTAGAAGAAAGAACCATATTATTCAAATCATGTTACTTATATATTATTAACTATTTTTTAATTTAAAACTTACGTTTATAATACTTTGTTGTTATCGGGTTCCGGTCGTATAAACAACTTAATTAGAGTTTCCGGAAAGAAGGGTTGCTTTTTCGATAAATAAAATATTTATTCTCATGAAACATTTTTTATAAAGTCGGATTTTAAATCAGAGTAATTGTAAAATATTTTATAAAATTTTAGAAAAATTTGATATCGGTCTATATTTGAAGTATCAACATGGAGGGACAGATATTCTTGCTGAATGACAATTCTATATTAATAAAAAAAAAATATTTGTATTCATCCAAAGATATTTGAAATTTATTTTATTTATGTATTAAAACAAGAAATTAAATGTGTATTTATGAATACGTAAGTCAGTCTCGAAAATTATATAGCAGTTCTAAAAAATATCAAATATCTCGTCAGGTATAACGGGAAAAAATTCAAAGTATAGAGGCTTCTTGTCGCATGTACATACATCACTGCATATGCGGTACCCCTAATCCCTTTTTAATTGAAGGGGATATTCGGCCGATAAATGAAACTTTCACTGTATTCATAATCTACTTATGTACTCGTATTTATGTACTATCACATATAAGTATTTATGTATGTTTTATAACATATATAAATAAAGGTGTAATTACATGTTAAAGTAATAAGTATGTGTAATTTGAATTAACGTATCAAGTGGAATATGTGTCACTAATACTATATTACAGGTAAAATTTCTGTATAAATACATTTCCTATTGCTCCCTACTCCTTAAGAATACTGTACAATAAATTAGCAGAACACTTAATGTATACTGGGTGTCCCACAAGTTTCCATATAAGGACCATATAAGGAAAATAAATTAATTCTCTTAAAAGAAGCTATTTTAACTAGTTTCTCTTTTATTAATGTGATTTACATGCAATACGACGTACGAAAGACTCCTGTTAATTCTCATAACTATCGTGTTCCATTCATTCATTTTTCTAGTTTTACGAATGAATAAAAGAACAAGTTTCGTAAAATCTTAACAACCGAAAAATATAATTTTTCTCGTGATTTCTACTAAATAAATATATATTCTATAAAAATTGGTACATAATAATAATATTTTTTTTTTTCGAAGGGAGGTGGAAATGCATTTACGCACGGAGTGTTGGGCTCCCGCTGATGGTATTATCCAATCACTATCAGCAGATTACCGACTAAAACCACCCTCTCTCTACCAGGACTCGACCCGGAACCGTTTAACACATTACTTCCGGTCGAGTCCTCCTATACTAGCCTGATTAGGTGCTACCTAATTTTCAGGACTATCCAGGTCAACCTTTTTGGCCTTGAGAATGTTGCCGACGAATCGGGCTACACTTTCCCAGCTGCTCAGGTCACGGAGCATCATCGCAACCACGTTGTGGGGACTCAGTGCTCCGAGATTCGCCTCTAGTGTTCCTCGATCTGCCGCCCACCGAGCACATTTGAAAAACGTGTGCTCAGCGTTGTCCCGTACACCGGGGCAATACAGGCAGTCGGGGGACGGCGCTTTCCCTATGACATGGAGGTAAGCGCGGAAGTACCCGTGACTCGTTGAAAATTGGGTCATGCAGTACTCCACCTCCTCATGCCGTTGCTCCTCTGGTCTATCGTCCTCTGGTCTATCTCTGTCTATCTATCTCTGTCTATCGTCCTCTGGTCTCGTGGTCCCAGGTCTCTTGCCATGCGAGGAACGTGCGAGTGCGTTCCTCGTTGGCAATGGTCACCCGGTCTTCGCCTGCCCGTCGTCTCTTGTAGATCACCTGGCCCTCCCTTGTTAAAGTAGCAATGGGTATGACGCCGGCAACCAATAATAACAATAAATAATAAATAATAATAATAATACACGATATATATCACAACAGGAACGGATATGTAAGGTATTCCAAGGACAAAAAAAGGAATTACCTGGATGGATTAACGGAAACTATGGTAAAACCTTAATCAGAGCGGCATCACAAAATTTAGCTAAATAATACTAAATTAAATAAGTGAAAATACTGAATAAATACAATAACTACAATACGAATAATATCAATTAAGAAGGCGTTAAAGAAAGTTATTTGAACGCATATTTATATACTAACTTCTCCCGGCGTGCCCACGACACGCCCTCCGCAGCTAGGCCCACCGGGCGGGTAGCCCTGGCGAGCGGCGTTTCGGAATGGAATTATTAGTTTTCCAAAACTGATTACCTCTTGTGTAAAAATTTTTATTTTTTGAATGATGAAAATTTATCAAGGAAAAGCTTAGAATAATCTGATTATTTTAAATATATTTAAACATAAGAATTTTTTTTTTTTATTTTCATGAAAATAATATTTACCGATGATTTCTTAATAACTAATTTTTTTAATAAAAGGAAACAATTGAAAATTGTCATATTCATTTTGATACCATTTCATAACTAAAATGTTTATTCTATTAAAAAAAAATTGAAGAAAGGTAATAAAAAAAAAACTTTTGACAGATTATTATACATAATTCGAATTCTTTCGTTCTCGATTAACATAAAAATGTATTTCTATCTTCATCCCACAAACTAAAATACACTTTACTGGTTCTTATTGCCCAGTGTGGACAATTCGTATGATCAATTTTCGATTATTTGTCATTTTTCAAGCTATGTTTCTTCTGGTTAATTTCGGAGATAATAATAATAATTAGTATTTCTGATTTCATACACTTAGTAAAAAAAAAAAAAAAACATTTTGTAACAAAAAAAAAATTATTACTTCTTAAAAAAAAGATGATATTTAAGGACATTAGAATAAGAATTCCCATAAAAGAAAAAGTACACATAATTCAGTCAGAGTACTTTTTAATAGGCTCTAAATAGAACTATAAAAATGTATTTAAAATTATTAAAAATTCAGTATTAAATAATAATGGAAAACGTTAATTTATAAGGTGAATTAAAACAGCAGTATTAATAATAAAAAAAGTGTTAGCAGTTCCTTTTTTAAATTAAAATGAATATTCGATGAATTATGAACGTGAAAATTAAATTAAATCAGAAAGTCAGAAGAAATAGTTTTCCAGCATTATCATGGTTAATTAGAGCAATTACTTTATTAAGAAAAACAATCAAATAAATAAAAATAAAAAAAAATTATATATTTCGCATATATATCGATTAAAGAAATAAATGGATAAGTATAAATGATAACAAGTACAAGTAATAAATATATAATAATATAACAAGCACAAACTTGAGACCACATATACTAACGAATCGTTATTTTCCGCTAGTGATCGGTACATTCCGGTACTAAGCTATGAGGGACGGACACACACACACACACACACACACACAAATGCCCTTAAGTACGGTAGGATGTGTTAAAAAGAAAATGGAGGTTTTTCACAAAATTAATATTATTTAAAAATTCATCAACAATGTTATTTCTTTAAAACCAAATCATTTAATTTTATTTTAAATAAATTAGTAAGAAGTTTTAAATAGTTCAATAAGTTATTAAAAATGGCAAAGTTGATGCAATAAGGATCTTATACGACAATAGGTGTTTGGTTCAACAGAGGTGAGTATAGCTTTTTATTTATTTATTTTTTTTAATAAGTTATTGTTTTTACAATATACAAAGGATGCATATTCATAGATTTAAACACAAGGAAAAGTTAAATATTTTAATTTATTAAACATCTGTCAACACGATTCCTATTTATCGGCACTATAGGACAACGTAGAAAATATAATAGTTCTTGGCAAATAATTATAAGAGGAAAGGGTGGAAGAGAAAGAAGGATAGCGATGCTTTCAAATATTTGGAATGGTGGAATGTGTAAGAAAGTGAAGGAAGATCGGAAAAGATCCGGATCAAAAAATAAAACGAGAAGAATTTACGGTGTTAAGCTAAAAATAGGTCGATCAAAAAATTATATAATACTTGTAGGATAATTATAAAATGAATACTTTACAACTCGTAAATTCCAGATAGTTAAAAAAAATTACCAACGAATCAATTTAAAAATTATTAAAAAATCTTATCAATAAATTAAAGAAAAATATGATTTTATTTTTAAAAAAATTTGATTTCTATCACTGGGTCCCTTAAAAAAATTAATCTGAAACATTCTGTTAATGAAATATTCTTTAATGAAAATATTCGATAGAAAAATAAACACGTATAAATTAATAAACATGTAAAAAATGAATTCATTCGATTATTAATATACATTTTTTGTATTCGTATTCATTTGTATTTAATAAAATTATATTGAAACATTTTGTGAAGTTACATACTCAGACCATAGTAAGAATTTTATAATAAATTATTTAAATTATTTTTATACGAATGCCGAAAATGAAGTGTAATATATATAGGGTGTATGAATTTATGTATGTTTGTTCCACAGTAGCAGCTCAAGGCTGAACTGCGTTGGAGTAAGAATATGTATGGTAAATATATATGGTCATAATTCAAAAGGATAGCTAAATAATCTGGAAAACTGATTCTAGTGCTTGAAATAAGGGAAAAAATTCATTCAAATATATGTTCGAAAACGCTTTGTTATCGAGTTACGGCTAGCGAAAAATTTCGCGCGGATTTCAGTTCTCCCCGTAAAATTTCAGTATATTAGGGGTAAACGTGATGGTTTCTTATGTTTTTTGACATGAAAAATCGAATAAAACAGGTTCCAGAACTGTATTTTCCATATTTTTCATGATATACAATGTAAAACATGAAAATTCGAGGACGAAAAACATTTTTTTTTAGATTTGAAGTACAATGTAATTTAGTTAAAATAAATGCGTAAATTTTATTATCAAAACGTGTAGAAAATTCTATTCTTAGAAAATTGATTTAATAAGGTCTATTAAAAACAAAACAAAAATTAACTTTTATTAATAATACACCTAACAAAACAACCTTCTGAATTTGTAAAAATTAAAATCAGATATTTTTAGTACAATAAATTTAGACCTTTTAAGAAATCTGATGTGGACACCTCATGACTTCCTGGTATGCTTATTAAATTATAAATACACATTTTTTTTAAAATGGAAAGAACATAAAATTTTATTTCATTAACAACTTGTAGCATTTTTCCAGATTTTTTATTTTTTTATTGTTATTAATGGATTACTATTTATCGTAAATTTTTTTACAATCAGAGGTTAATGATTATTAATAAATCAATATATTTAAATAAAAATTAAAAAAAAAACGGAGATGAAGTCTGATTCGAACCGATATGTCTTCCCCTTGTAATTAATAAAAATTTAATTTGGCTATAACTCTGGAACCAATGAATATTAAGTACCAATTATGATATATTGTTGAAATTCTCTCAATGACGTCTTATTAATGCACTTAAGAAAAAGTCCAAAATCCAAATGTTTTTGGATTTTGAATTTTTTGGACTCTTGGTTCAGTGTATTGCAATCAAAAGGGACAACTAGATGTTACACACACACACACACACACACACACACACACACACACACACACACACACACACACACACACACACACACACACACACCACACACACCACACACACACACACACACACACACACACACACACACACACACACACATACACATACACATACACATACACATACACACATACACATACACATACACATACACATACACATACACACACACACACACATACACACATACACACATACACACATACACATACACATACACATACACATACACATACACACACACACACACACACATATATATATATATATATATTAAACACAAGTTTATAGCTTCAACATAACAAACCTTAGTCGTTATGATGTTATGTTTTTCCGCTGGTATCACTTTTTACTTTTCTCGACTTTTGATCTGTATCATTTTATAAGAGTATCGTGAATAGGATAAATTAGAATAAGAGTTAATTTTTCTGTATTTTTTTTTTTTTAGTTTCATATAAAATGAATGAACTTAAATCATAGTGAAAGATAAAAGATAAAATCGCCATCTGAGAGATAATAATAACGTTAACGAGTTCATGAAAAAAGAATCAGATAAATCTGAAAACTCGGCAAAAGACGATCGACATATTATTTCGATTCAAAAGTGTGATGAAAGAAAAGCAGCTGCTTATAAAATATCCCAATCGCGAGTTGATACAGTAGGCTCAAACATAAAAAAGATTTATTAAAGAAATTAAAACAAAATCCGTTGAAATCGGTCTTCTTTTTCTTTCTGTACACCCATGCAAGTACACGAATCCTTAAAAACCTGTCTGAATTAAATGATTTCGACACGGGCATAGTGAGAAAGATGGTTAATCAATTTTATAACATACGTAAATAAAGTAATAATTACTTGATAAATTAGTATGTGTATTTCTAATTAATATAATATTAACATATCAAGTGGATTATGTGTTACTTAATTTTTAATACTATTTTACTCGTAAAATTTCTGTATACGTATATTTTAAACTACTCCTTACAAGTATTGTACAATTAATTAGCCGAACGCTCAATGTATATAGAAATAAGTTTCCATACATAGGAAAAATAAATATGTTACTTTCCCGTCTAGCGCTATGCAGAGCTTTAGAAGGGAAAGTATTGTAATCGGTTCAGTTTGGGCATATGCGGTTTTCACCGGATTACGTTTTATCACCTAAGAAACCCCAAAAACCGGATGGAAATTTTCCGGATGTTCGTATGTACGTATGTGTGTTCGGTGTCGCACTTTAAATCACCTTGGAGATATAAGGTCTATCTCCAGAAATACGGACTGATTTTGATCAAACTTGGTCAGATTACTTCTATATATGAAGCATTGATGCCATAAAGTTTTGAACTTAAAGGTCAAGGGGATAAGGCTGTAGAGCAAGATCACACTCAGTATTCCGAGATTTTGCCTAATTAAGGTCTTACTTTTCTTAGGCATATTTGTTAACAATTAAAAAATATTTCCAAAAAATAAAATTTTTGCAAAATTGCACTCCCACCCAAAAATAATGCTCTATATAAACCAGCGGTTAATTGGTTATACTGCGTAATTAGTACCCCCTCTCACCACAAGGAGCGCTAGTGTAGCACTGAAGTACAGCTGCTGTAGTCGTCCGCTCGCTATGTTGTAACGTCAAAGGTGAGCGGTAGAATTAAATAAATTAATAATATTTAAAGTGTAAAAAAGTCCTTAAAGTACCACCATACCCTCACGAATGAAATGCGGAGTGCGAGCGCGCTTTAGTTAGAATCATCGAATTAAATAAACCAAAAATATTATATTTAAAGAAAATTATAAATTTATAATAATTTTATCAAACATGGCCCGTTGATATGATTGTACAATAATTAATTAAAATATAAAACCCACTTACCAACAAATCTAAGTTTTGTTAATAAATATATGAAATGAAATTATGATTTGTTAATTAATTATAAATGTAATGAAATATATATGTGATAAATATTTTAAATTAGTTTGTGTGTGTTTGTATGTGTGACTTGCATCACGAAAAAATGCGTGACCGGAAAGTCCTACAACTGTTGTCAGCTTTTTTTAATGAAAATAATTTTTATTTTTATATAATTATTATTTCTTTCTAATTTTTATGTATTATATGTTTGTAAACTTATGAAACATCCTTTAGTATTAGGAAAAATTGACGGAACCGTACAATAATTTAAAAGAATAGTATATTATGTCAATTAGAGCAGATTCCGTTGATTTCAGATTTCATGGCGACATTTATATCATACGGATTTCTGTACCCCATCTTATTTTGTAAAAAAAAAGAAAAGAAAAAAGTGTTTCTATATATGTGTTAACATAATTATGATTTAACGAGAGATTTACTTGTGAATGCTCCTAACTGTAAAATAATAGAAATAAAGAAACAATTAAACGTTTTACACAGAAGTTGTAATACAGTAATAAGAATTTTTTTTATAATTAAAGCTTAAGGTTTACCAAAAATCATATTTAATCGGGGAAGTGGTAAAAAATGTATTTTTGATCGTGGGAGAAACAACGCCTTCTAGTGGAGTTTTGAAAACCTACCAGGGTTATCAGGGTTCTATCAGGGTTATCAACAAGTAAATTTACGGTCTTCACTAAAAAGGAATAGCCCATTCAGGAATGATCATGAGAACATTTAATTTTTTCAAATATATCGTATATGAAATCTCTAGTATTATTTAGCGGATATCTCTTTGTATACTCTTCAGAAGTAATTAAATAATTATTTTTTATCAGTTATTATCATTTACTTTGTTGTTCTTTGTTATGTATATTCTATTCGCCTTTCTCGAGGTTTACAATATTTTATTTTTGTTTTCTCACTCTGATTGTACTGGGGATATTCGATCGGATTCCGAAATAAACTGATATGACCAGACATATTAGACTGAACCAAATAACAAAATTTAAATAACATAGGATATACAGTTGATAGAAGTTACCATCTCTTTTTATTTTCTAAGCTGTTGCTACATTCAAAGATTTTTAAGCAAGCTTTCAAAACGAGCGTTAGATCGTAAAATAATTTGCCAATCCGTTCACGCCAACCGGCACAGTAGTAAAACCTATAAAAATGGAGGTAAAAATATTATATAACAGTTGAAGCTTCGGTATATTTTTCTTATTGAATCTTACTGTTAAATCATTTATAATTCAATAGAAAATCTTCTTTTTTTTTATTAAAAAAATCTCAATAATCGTTTCATCATGCCTGTTTTACTGTAAACTTGAAATAAGATATTAACAAAATATAAAAATAATCGTATACGGTCTAAGCTTCTATTTTCAAAAAAAAAAATTATTGTTTAGCCAATAGATTAGTATGTTTTACGTGGTTAAATATAGTTCCTTGTTACCTATTTTCTTTGAATTATAAAGTTGATTTTCTCTTATGGTTGTGAACTTATTGGAGTAAACTATTCCAAATTTAAGGAGTATTTATTTAAAAATTGCTTTCTCTGACGATAACGATGTTCGCCATACAATCAACTTCTGTTTTGAACATAATTAAAATTTAATAATAGATCTGAATCAGTCGTCTCAGTTTATTGAGTATAATCCGCTGTAAGAAGACGACGAGAACCCGCTTTCCCCTCTTTTTCCGTGCTAAACCCACGCAATAATTTTTATTCTTTACTATGTCTAAGCCGCCTTTTTGGAATTGGTTTTTGACTCGTGTCGGAATATCTACAAACCGTTTCGTTACGTCATCTAACATGAAATGTTAGACTTGCACGTATAATGTGTATAAGTGATTTGTATAATGACTTGAAATGTGATCTCACTTGTAAAATATACGAGTATATCAATTCCTGTTTGCTAATTTTAATTTATTTTGATTAGTCATAGCTTTTTAAAATTTATAAGGCTTTTTTTTATTTTATAAGATTTTTTTTTTTAATTTATATTATATGTGCACATATTCCAAGACTAATCCACAAGTCTGTCGTATTTGTTGGCTTAATTCGATTTAACGTCAGTGAAAAAATGATCAATTTAATTCCTATTACAGTCTAAAATTCTAAGACATTTAAGATTAATTATTCTTATTTATATTAGTATCGTATTATACAGTGAATGAATATGTGTGTGTGTTTCAGTGTATATTAATAAAATTAATTTAATTTATATAATGAAGCACTTTATCTAATTCAGGAAACGTTTTTAAAATTTCACGAAGTGATACACAACTTTCTCCAACACAATACTTTACTTTTGAAGATCCCTGATTTAAATTGAATGGTGATGGTATATTATTTATGTTCGTAACGATTTCAAAAAAAAAAATGTGTCAATGAAAAGTCTTTCTTTTTCTGTTTAGCCTCCGAAACCACCGAAAGGTATTACTTCAGAGGATGAACGAGGATGTATTTAAGAATGTAAATGAAGTGTAGTCTTATACAATCTGAGGTCGAGTATTCCTGAAATGTGTAGTTAATTGAAACCCAATCACCAAAGAACACCGGTATCTACGATCTAGTATTCAAATCCGTATAAAAGTAACTGTCTTTACTAGGATTTCAACCTTAGAACTCTCGACTACGAAATCAGCTGATTTGCGATGACGAGATAACCACTACAACAGCCCGGTGGGCTTGGACGTTCTACTGCCAGAATTGGGCTGGTTTTTTTTATTCTGCTCAAAATGATATGAATCAAATGTCATATGTCATCAAATGGCATCGGACTCAAACTTAAGTCGCCTTGGAGAATTTCTCAAAAAAATCTTCATCTAATTGAGGGAGTTTTCCAGGTTATCACTCACAAGAAAATCACTTTGAAGTTCTGTCGGTGATTGATGATATATATCTGCTGGCCATAACAGGCAGAATAAAAACGAATCAATCCGATTCGTCCAATTGAACGTCTGGAAGGACTGGAGATAGGTTTTGAGTACGCATTTTACGTGTGGTAATAAGGAAAGAGAAAAACAAGGAGATTGGTGGTGTGAGGCGTTGTGTAAATGAATATATTTTTAGCCGATTTTTTTTACATATATAACATCACTGTAATAATAACGCTGCGGAGCAGCATGGGTCCACTAGCTTTACATTAAGCTAATTATTGTATATTAAGTTTACATGAGCCTTTAAGAGATTATTTTTATGTTTTAGAGTTTTCACTTGACCATTATTTGTTGTCGATATTAACTTATGATTATGCTAATCATGATATATATTCTTATATGATGTTAGGTTCCTTTTTTTATTTGTTACAATTAAAAAATTACGTTTTTTTATTTTAAATTTAAAAAAAAAAAGTTAAATCTGTAGATGGCATAAATGAGCTTGTTATGGTTTTAATAAATCTCTATTGGGATACTACATACGCTAAATTAATATAATTTTGGTATCGCGGTTTAAGGCAAATTTTATATTTTTCCACTTATTAAAAAGTAAGTTTTTTCGTCATTTTGGGAGTCTTACACATGCTTTACAAAATTGATATTTATATATTTTATGCATTTTAGTAAACCTTACAATAGTGCGTTTGAACCAACTTGATAGCTTACACCATTATTGGGTAATGATTATTACAAAATTTTAATTTTTGCGGCTATTTTGAGGTGAACCCGACGGCCGACCGCGGCAATTCGTGCATTTTTATTTTAATTTTCTAACTATTCAACGCTTTTCGTTGAAATCGGATGAAATAAATTGAATTTCAGATCCGAATCGAAATCAAAATAAAAATCCGAGACAAAAGTGTTTACACTTATACATATTGAATTCAACAACGAACTGTTCCTTAGTTGAAAATTATTAATAATATTTTAAGTACATTGCAGTCCGGCTAAATGATTTGAATTAATTATGAACTTTATTTAAGCGAAAGAAATATCGGTGCATTCATCAAACTTATAAATGCGAATTTTTTCTTGAATTGGAAAATTTTACGTCTGTAAGATAAAAGATGAAAATGATTGAATCCTAATAATATTTGTTTTTTTTTTTAAATGATCGTGGTATAAATAATGTTAAGTTATCGTCGGTTTCTTTCAAATGTTTACACACGACATGATCCAGTTGTTTATATTAGAGTAATAATGGGAAATTTTCATTATAAAGGGAAATTCCCGGTATAACATCACTGATCGGATTGTTGACGCACAGACTCCGTACCGCACAGGAGCAAAATCTGACTCGACAAAGTTCTCTAAATGTACACTTCGATCGAAGAGGCGCCACTGTTGCACAATTGCAAGCGCGGAGCGTGCGCGCGTTACGGGTTTGTGTATATTATATGTTTGATATAGGGTAATACTGACTACCGTGATCAAAAATTAAGAAGCATAATTTAAAATGATTTATAAGAAGTTTTACGAAAAGTTATTAATTATTTTTAATTCGATTAATTTTAATTTCATTCAAATGTTTCTTTTACTTTTACCTTGTTATAGAAAGTAACAAATGATAATAAATATCCCTTTTCTATGCGCTGTAGGTACGTTGTTTCTACTACGCTCTCCACTAAAAAAATACAAATATGATTTTTAGTTGAATGTATTTAAACTAAAATACATGAAACACTAGAAACGTGTCTGTGGGTGGTTTTTTTTAGTCTTTCATTCTTTAAAAGCAAGGGTTACTTTTCATAATTTTTTTTTATATTGTTAAACATATATCGAATATCTTTCGAAGTATTTTCGAGTTATAAAGTGAAATAAATTATAAAAATTTCGAAAACTAATAGTCTGATATTTTATTACATTTTTTTAGAAATAATGAAACATTATCATTAATTTAATAAATTATCTAATAAACAATATAGTTTACGACAGTAGTTTTATCTATAGACTTCTACAGGTGCTGGTGCTTCTTAGGTGACTAAAACATAATAAGAAGGACGAAATTAAAATTTAAAAGCTAATGTAATAAAAATGTCGAGTTACGTTCAATGTAGATGTGTTTTGTAAAAATTTGTAAATTATGATTACTGTATTTCCATTATAGCATTACTATTTTTTATGGCAATTTCATAACTTCTTCCTATAGAAATAGGTAATAAAATTAAGCCTATTAGTATTTTTTCGTAGAATAGAAATTGTCTTCCGCTGCTGAATGGGGACGATGTAGCCAATATATTATAATGCATTCGTTTATACGCAAAAGGAGTACGTTATTTTTGCTTTATAAAATCTGTCCTCTCTTTCTTAGGCTGTGATCATGTAAACATCTGAGATACATTTAGCTTTTCGGTTTAAATCCTCTCTGCAGCGATCAGAGCGAAATGACGCTTGTAGGGCTAAATATCATTTTAACATTTCGAAGGGCTAGACATGCTTACGTATAACAATACATAGTGAAGAAGAAAGCGGGAAACTACTTTACACCTTACTCTTCGTAGTAAACTAGCGAGATGATTATTATTCTTGGTAATGGATAAATCATTTTTGTCAGTGATTTAATTTACGAGTAATCATCTACAGGCGTAAGGTTGTGAAGCCAAAATTGTACAGAAATTTGCTATATTTTTTTAAAATATTTATTCGTCGATTCTCAAAGAAACGTAAAATCATTAAAATCAGAGACATGAAACATTAATAATAGCATTATTCAACGGATTTCGCTTCGCTGGCTGAAAATAGCGGCGCAGCTCCAAATCCATTCATGACAGGAGTGGAACAGGAGCTTATAGAAATAAAGCAGAAATTAGTAATAATAATAATAATTTTGCTATTTCTAATGTCTAAGTTATATCTCTTCACTTTGTGAACAATAATAACCACATGGCACTATCAGATGATAACGTGTAAATGACGTAAATGAGATATCTTGTAAAAAATCAAATCGACATTTCTTGCCCACCGGGATGGTTTAGTGGTTAACTCGTCATCGCAAATCAGATTTCGAAATTGACAATTCTAAGGTTCAAATCCTAGTAAAGATATTACTTTTATATGGATTTGAATACTAGATTGTGAATACCGGTGTTCTTTGGTGATTGGATTTCAATTAATCACACATCTCACGAAAGGTCGACCTGAGACTGTACAAGACTACACTTCATTTACGTTCATACGTACGAGTATCATCCTCATTCATCCTGTGAAGTAATACCTTGCGGTGGTTCCGGAGGCTAAACAGAAAAAAAGAAGTCCACATTTCTTCAATGTGTGGTTAATTAAATCTCAACTAACAATATAAAATTGACTTACCTTTACTACGTTTTGAATCCTTTATTTTTAACCCGGTGGATTAAAAATAATATTTTTCTTATCTTAATTTTTATTACATTTCTAACTTTCAAATCTTGATTTCGTCCTTCTAGTTATCTTTTAGTCACCTAAGATGCACCAAATCCTGTTGAAGTTTGTAGAAAAATACTACTGTCATGAACTATATCTGTTTAATGTTAACTATATCTGTCATGATAATATGTGTAATAAATTAATAATAATATTTCATTATTTCTAAACAGCCTGTTATAAAATACCAGTTTGTTAGTTTTCGAATTTTATTATTTATATATCGCTTTTTAACTCGAAAATACTTCTACTGATATCCCCATTATGAAAGAAAACTTGAAATTTGTAGATGGTAAACTGTATATGAATAGACTATATCATAATTTTATTTACAAACATTATTCGTGAACAAAAACAGATGTAAGATTTTCAAATTTATTGTATAGAAAATTCTATTAGGTACATCAGATTTCATTAAAATACTCAATCCGTTCTTAAGATATAAATTTTTATTTAAAAAACAAAATGGCGAACAGAAGGAAAATAAAGCGGGAATTTGTCCGCAAGTACTTTTTTTATTTTTATATCCCGAATTAGTCCCTTATTCTGACAAAGCACTCCAAGACACCTTCTTGGAAAAAATATATATGTGGGTGATGCCCCCTTGACCCATGGAATCGAAAATCAGGCCAAAGCTGGAATGTGTACCCAAATATTTTTTTCTGTTCAAAAATAATTTTAAAAAATATATGTATTTAATACTTAAATTATAATTATTTAACCCGCCGGGTTAGTCTAGTGGTTAAACTCGTTACCGCAAAATCAGCTGATTTTCGAAATGGAAAGTTCTAAGGTACGAGTCTTTGTAAAGGTCTTTGTAAGGTCTTTGTAAAGGCTTTTATATGGATTTGAATGTTAGACTGTAGATACTGGTGTTCTTTGGTGGTTGGGTTTCAATTAACTACACGTCTCGGGAGTGGTCGACCTGAACCTGTTCCAGATTTCATATTTATCGAAACATTTACACCTAAATTGCACTACGTTTGCAGCTACTTCAGTCCTGGCAAGCCGGTAGCGGTGATTGCCAGCCAACACACACACACACGCGCGTGCGCGCGCGCGCGCTAGTTCGGTCGTCGCTCGCTCGCTCACTCACTCACTCACAAAACCGGCAGTAGCCTGAAAACTGGTTGGATAAAACAACTTAAATTATAAAATATAAAAATTCTTATAAATCAATCATCTCATTAATTAATTTTACAAATCGTACTAGTTAAATTATTAGCCGGTTACACTTATTATTTATTCTTAGGAATATAACCGTTGGTTGAAATTTTTATTTCTTAATTTTATTTGATATTTTTATTTTTATTTCTTAATTTATACTTTCTGAAATCTTTTACTAAAATATAATCCAGCGAATAAATTACAAAAAAGGACCGGCAAAGGATTCACAATGGGAAAGTTGTGAATCCTTTGTTCTTTAATAGCTTTGTTCTTAATAGATTTTTATTTCAAATAATCCATGAAGTTTTTAAATAATATTAAAGACTTAATTATGCTATATTTAGAGTGCATTGTAAAAAGGATCAAAATTATCAGTAAACTGAGAAAAAATTCAAAATCCTTTGTAAAAATCTTGGATCGATCAAATGAAGTTTTTATTATCAAAAATATATTGTAATTAAAGTGTAACAAATTGTATATGTTATTCTCGAACGTTGGAAGCGATTAACCAAAATCATCGAATTTATAAAAAATTAATCAAATTTTCAGAATTTGTTAATTGAAAGGTCTAATCAGTATATACAGAATAACCATGGACTGGTTAAGTGCATGGTTTAACGATATCGATATAAATAAATGGTCAGATGGTTTCCTCTTTGTTCAATTTTTTTAAATAAAATTATTTTTATTCAACTTTCACACTCGCTTGCTGAATACGGGAAGTTAATTCACCGACCCCCACCAGAGCTTATCTATGTTTGTCGACATATACCGGCGAAGGTCCGAATAAGCAGATATTTCGAACTCTCACCGCCGAAATTCATTCATTGGTGAAAATTGACATTCTCTAATTTCGTACTTTCACGGTAAGTTATGTATTCTTAAATATAAATTGCAATATGATTGTAAGACATCAACCAGCATAAGTCAAAAATTTGTTCGCTGGTTGAGTCAGTAAACGAGTGTAATTTATAATGAGAAATACAAACATAATAATAACAAATCCTTTAAAATTGTTAAATCTTTTAATAATACAAAAATTAAATAAAAAATCATACGTAACATACATATTAAGTAAATTTATGCAATATTTAATTTGAAAAAGTTATTACTAATCGATCTTTAGTGCTATTATTCAACGCTGATTAAATCATAGGAAATATTATTAATTATTTTAGTTCAAATATAAATTAATTGCCTTCGAACTGCAATCAAGTCAAATGTATAACAGAAGTATCTATGTGAATTATTTATAATATTATAAATTGTGTTATTGATTTTCTTAAAGCTATTTTTATTGTCGTAAAGCTGTTTTTATTGTTTAATAAGCTATCATATTGTCATTACTTTTTATATATTAAGTTCGTTGGATAGATTCTGGGTTTATTCAAAATTGTTTTTATAATCATACTATGCGTTGAAAATCATAACTATGCGTTGTATCTCTCATAAGCACCTCCCCATATTACTAAGCCGTTTTGAAAAATGGATGGTACAATCGCATAACAAATAATTTTCAGTATGTCTTCCAAACACACAAGACTATTAATATATCTTAAGTACGGATCCCATACACCCAGTTATTTATTTGGAGTTTTAGTGTTTAAAAGTTTATTTCTTGGGGTAATTATTTATTTTAATCAGTCAGCCCAATTTGGTGCAATGTATTCAACAACACTAAAAAATTATAATTTAATATATATATATATATATATATATATATATATATATATGTGTGTGTGTGTGTGTGTGTGTGTGTGTGTGTGTGTGTGTGAATATATGAATATATCACGAAGTTTTCCTAATCTACACGTGAAGACAATGAAAAAAGTTGATATAAAGTTATGTCCTAAAATGCTTCGTTTGCGAGTTACGGTTAGTGAAAGATTTCGCTAGGATTTCAGCTAACCAAGTAAAATGAGGTCGTTAATTAATGAGCACAATTAATGATTTTTATGGGTTTTGACCTGGAAAATCGAGTGAAATAGGTCCCACAGCACCATATCTACAGTAGTTTTTGAAAAATCAGGTTTATTTTTAAGAATAAATAGGGGTACAAACCCTTGTTTTTTTATTTTTTACGAACAATAACCTTGAAAATGGGTAATATACAAATAAAACTTTTAAAAAAACTTGGGGAGGATGTAATTCTGAACAAAACTGTCTAAGACAAGTTAAAAAAAAAAAAAAAAAAGTTAGAAAAATTCGAATTTGATTTAGAAAGAGAACATATTTGTCAGAAAAGTACTTATTTAATGTAACCAAAAACCAAATTTATTTTTGGTGATGTAAAAATTTTGTATTAACAAAATATGTTGTTAAAAATTTCTGTTAAAAAATTAAAATAAAACTGGAAAATACACAACTGTAAATAAAAAAGAATCTGACAACACAGTTGTTGGGCTTTCCCATCAAGCGACTTTTTTCTCTTAGATGGACGGCTCTTTCTCGCTCAATTTCTCTCTCTCTCTCTCTCTCTCTCTCTCACACACACACACACACACACACACACACACACACACAAACACAACTTAATTAAAAATATTTATCATTTTATTTAAATTTAATATTTTTTGTTTTTTAATTCAATGATACTAATTAAAGCACGCACGCATACCGAATTTCATTCGTGCGGGTGTGGTGGTACTAGCGGCCATTTTAAATACTTTTTTACATTTTAAATATTATTAATTTATTTAATTCTACCGCTTACCTGTGACATCACAACATAGTAGAGACTACAGCAGTTGTACGTCAGTGCCACACTAGCGCTCCTTGTGGTGAGAGGGGGCATAAATGACGCAGTATACCCAATTAGCCCCAGGTTTATTTAAATCATTTTTTGGGATGGAGGTACGGTTTGGCAAACATTTTTTTTTTAAATATTGTTTTTTAATTGTTAACAAATGTGCCTAAAAAAAATAAGATCTTAATTAGGCGAAATCTCAAGATACTGAGGGCGACCTTGCTCTACAGCTTCGCCTCCTTGATCTTTTACATTGAAAATTTAATGCATCAATAAGTCATATGTAGAAGTAATCTGTAAGTTTGTTCAAATTCGGTTGAGTAATTCTGGAGATACAAGGTGATTTAGAGGGCGAAATCGAACACACACGTACATATAAACATCCTGAAAATTTCCACCCGATTTTTTGGGTTCTTTAGATTCAAAACGTAAAGATTCAGTGAAAACCGCTTATACCCAAATTGAACCGATTACAATACTTTCCCTTATAAATCTATAACTCTGCTACAGCGCTAGGCGGGAAAGTAATAAATAAATAAAAATTATTTAGATAACAATTTTGGATGCAACTGAGCAAGTTAAGAACAGCTCTGAAGAACTAAAAACAGCAAAAAAAAAAAAAAAAAAAACAGTAGACTATTTACCACGAAATGTATTGAAAATGGTGTGCTCATTTTTGAACATCTAGTATAAGCTGGTACGTATTCTGCACTTGGATCTATTCTACTGTTTCTGAATAAGATTCAAATTTTTCGAACTTTTCTTTGTTTTATTCAACTTATCTTTCAATATTTTGTTCAGAAATAAATCCTCTACAAGTTTTTTATTTTTTTATTTTTATGTGTTTATTACCCATTACGTCAAACATAAAAAACAGGGTTTTCAACCTCAGTTTATTGATTTCACCGCATTGATTTTGAACTACCGCAGATCTGTATCTGCGGTATTCTGGGATCTATTTCATTCGATTTTTCAGGTCAAAAACCATTAAAAATGACTAATTCTGCTCCTTAATTAACTACCTCATTTCACCTGGTTAGCTGAAATCCAAGCGAAATCTTTCACTGGCCGCAAACTTTAACTCGCAAACGAAGCATTTTAGGAAATATGTTTATATGACCTTTTTTCATTGTTTTCATGAGTATAATAGGTTATGAAAGTCCTGAGAGAACTTTATGATTCACCCTATGTATTGAACCATGACACCCACTTGTCCGATTGGTCCAAAAGTTAGAACAAAGCTAGGATAGACATGTATTTAATTTCATTTGGTTAACTGGTTTTCGAGCTGCAGACTGTTTACAAATTGTGTTATCCCTCATCCCTAAATCCGGATAGATTTAAAACTTTGGAGTTTTTAATAACTTAAGGACTTTTATCATGCTAAAGCTCAATTTTCTATGGCCACTACACAAAAAGTCAGAATGGCGTTAGTTACAGATTTTTCATCTACGTAGGATTCTTGAAATTGAGTAACCGGTTTCTAAAACTCTTCTTCCATTTAAGAGTTATTCTCTCACATTTTCCTCTGCAGTTTCTTAATATGTCATTTTTCATTCAATTGATTTCCATTTTAAATAATATAATAATATTGTAAACTACTGAATACATTGTAAAGTGGTAAACAGAGGGATCTAGACGCTGGTTTTACAGCAGTCAGTCGTTTCGGAATGACGTGCTAACGGATAAAGAATAATTATTAATAGTTCACAATACTTCGGAGCATTTGTTTACAATAACAGTTTTACGCAGTCATAAAACATATTCGATTCTATCTCGTGCACAAAATATTCTCGGAATCTAGGTTCGTATTTTTTAAATACATTTCAATTCCATTGGTAAATATAATATTAATTTTATAAAAAAAATTCTTTCATCTATTTTATAAATTAGTTATTACAGATGAAAATCACGACAGTAGAAAACGGAAATTTTCTTTAATTCCGCGAATTTTTTTAATACGGTCGACTCGCCAAAGTGGTCTCAAATTTTATAACCATACAGTCCGCACTATAAACAACACTGTCGTGTACATATTTTATAGAATCGTATCGTTGAGATTATATAATTCAAATTAAATTCTCTATAAGATATATGAAAAGTGCGTTAAATCTCTGAATCTTTCTGAAAATATAAACGTGTTTCTCGTTGATCGAGTTTTGAATAAAATAATTAAAAATTTAATGTGGACACTACTTGACTTCCTTGTACGCCTATTTAATTACATTTACACATTTTTTTAAAATGAGAAGTATATAGAAATTTATTTTATTATAAACTTCGGATATTTTTTTATTTTTTTTTATTATTGAATTATTATTCATCGTAAAAATATTTTTACAATCAGAGGTTAATAATTATTAATAAATCAATTTATTTAAATTTAAAAAAAAAGAAATGAAGTCTGATTCGAACCGATGTGTCTTCCCCTAAGATCCAAATATTTCATTACTGACCATTTTATTTGGTTATAACTCGGAACCAATGAAAATAAGTACCAGTTGTGATATATCGTTGAAAAGCTCTCAATGAGAGCTTATTACTGCAGTTAAGAAAAAGTTCAAAATCCAATTTTGTTTTTGATTTTGGGCTTTTTTGGGCACTTTTGGTTCAGTCGATTGCAATCAAAAGGGGTGTTACAACAGTCCTAAATCCCAAATTTCAACATCCTACGGGTAATCGTTTTTGAGTTATGTGAGATACATACGTACGTACAGACGTCACGAAACTAGTCAAAATGGATTCAGGGAATGGTCAAAATGGATATTTCTGTTGAAATTTGAAAACCGAAATTTTTCGCAATCACAATACTTCTTTGTACTTTGTTCAAGGAAGTTAAAAGATGAAAACAGTAACCGAATTAGTCTGTTTTTTGCAATCAAAAGGGAAGGTGCACAACGAGATTGTGCACCTCCACTTTTGATTGTAATCGACCAAAAGTGCCCAAAAAAACCCCCAAAAAAATTGAATTTTTGACTTTTTCTTAACTGCAGTAATAAGTCCTAAAAAAAATCCCCCTAAATAATTAGGGATTTAAGCCATTAGTGCTTTTTTAGTGGTACTTATTTTCACTGGTTCCAGAGTTATAGCCAAATGAAATTTTATTTAATAGAATATTTGGATTTTATAAGGGGAAGGCACATCAATTCGAATCAGACTTTCTCTCTTTTTTTTAAATTTAAATGTATTGATTTGTTAATAATTATTAACCTCTGATTGTTAAAAAAATTTTACAATAAATAATAATTCAATAACAACAATAAAAAAAAATATGAAAAATATCAGAAGTTATTAATGAAATAAAATGTTACGTACTTTTCATTAAAAAAAAATAAAATATGAATATGTAAATATGTAATTTAATAGGCATACAATGAAGTCATGTGATGTCTTACAAGATTTGGTGAAACATCTGATTATTCGTTTTCGTTTTAATTTTTTTGAAATCATAATAATTTTTTTAAAAAAAGTAGTAGATAGATATAAGACTTACATTTATTTAAAGAGTAATAAAGAGACTTTTACTCTAACCTAATATTTCAGATTCGATTGTTGAATTAATAATTGTATAAATATTTGTGTTAATAAAAACTAATATTTTAGCAATTGTGTAACTGTCCATTTTATTAAAGGATTGGAGGATCGTATCTTACTTTCAAATGAAATAAGTTTAAATGAAGCGCAGCAAAAAATGTGTATATGTAATTTAATAGGCGTACAAGGAAGTCATGTGTTGTCCACATCAGATTTTTTTTTCATTATAATTCCTCAAACTCTAGTATGTTCTATTGTTAACAATTTACTTTAACTGAAAATCAGATAGTTTCATCGAACTAAATTAACCAAATATTAATTAATTTATCGACACTCGCAATCAGCGATGTTAATAATAAATCAGTGAAACCGATTTGTAATTTTCAATAACGAACAGTTCATTACTGAATTCATTATATGTATGTGTATGAACACTATTTGTGTCGGATTTTGATTTCGGATCAGATTAAACAATTTTAGAGGATTACAAAAATGAACGAATGAAATTAAAATTTTGTAGTAGGCATTACGTAATAACGATGTAAGCTATCAAGTTACTTCAAACGCTCTAATGTAAGGTTTTTCTAAATCGTATAAAATAAATGAATATCACTTTTGTGAATGAAGTATAAAATCCCAAAATTATGGAAAAATTAACTTTTTAATAATTAAAATATATATTTACCATAAAACGCCAAAACCCGAGATAAGTAGATTATATTAGCTTATTTAGCGTAAGTAGAAGTTAGAGATAATTTGTTAGAAATGCATTAATATTTGAGGGAACAATTATAATAACTTAATGTTTGTTCGGGAAAGTGTTGATAAACTTTTCATTGATAATTTGATTGTTTTATATTATCTTGATGATTAAATTCTGTAAATATTGTTATTTTCCCTAACATATTTAAATTTTTTTTTTTATAATATTTGTTACTACAGAACGGCTTATTGCATTCTACGGATAATTGGATAAGTAAATATTTTCATTGAAATTATTTGGTCTTAAGATAGGTAGAAGTTTTGTAAGACTGATCGATCGAATTCGATTAGGTTCAAATCCTAGTAAAGGTAGTTATTTTTATACGGATTTGAATAGTAGGTCGTTGATACCGGTGTTCTTTGATGGTTGGGTTTCAATTAACCACATATCTCAGGAATGGTCGAACTGAGACTGTACAAGACTGCACTTTATTTACATTCATACAATCATCCTCATTGGATGAACGTTTAGAGGATGTCTAAACGATGAATGAGGATGATTGTATGAATGTAAAATCAAAATTTTATTTTGTTTTATAAGGCTAAAACTTTATTTAAGTCTGTGCGGTCAAATTTATTCCATTATTTAAAATGAATAATTATTATACTTATTAATGTCTCATTAATGTTGTAAGTTTTATATTCGTTTTCACTTCTTACCGATTAGTCTAATTATAACCATTAAAAATATATAATTTAAGAAGAATATAAACGTTTTCGATTAACACGAATATCATTGATTTATCTCTAAAAACGTTACCTCTTGTTTTTTATTTGAATCATAAAGTTATAATTATTCAATTTTAAGTACATTTTTAAGTACGTCTATAAAAATCATTCACTAAGAGATAAGTTACAAGAATAAGTTAATAAAATAAACTTTAATCATAATTTTTAAACATATATCATTTATGTATTACATATAAAATTATTACATTTCAAATTTAATTTGTTAAATAAGAAGGAATTCAAACATAAAAACTGTTTCATTTGACATCATAAAGTTTTTAGTTAAATATCTATGTTTATAACATTATTATTGGCTTTGAACGAACGATATTTAGAATTTTGTAACTATTTTCCTCCCTTGAGTAGCTATTTTATCTCCAACATATGTATTCACATTTAGTTAAATGACAGCTGTAGCCAACTCTCTAAATGCATATCTCTGTTTCCACATTTACACAAGTTTGTAATTGGAAAGTTTTCTCTCCTGTATGATATATATATATGTATTTTATATAGATAGCACTGATCGTAGGAATGATATTGAATGACAAACTTTTGTAACTAAATTGTTCAATGTTTAGTCTCTTTATATAATTTATAACCTACGCATTTATTTTAGTTTATTCAGATCGTAAAAATTACGCAAATTTAAATTAGAAAATAAAATATTTCTTTATTAACACTATTTAAAACATGGAAAAAATCTTTAAAAAAAACTCTATAATGAAAAATAATGTATTTAGTTAACTTTTAACTATGTATACGAAACAAAATGTTCTGAGAGATTCATAATCAACGCCCAGCATAAACTACTGAAGAAATCGATGAAAATTTGTGTACACGTTCTTCTTACGGTGAGAGTACGTATACACTAAGAAAGGATTTTTTGAAATTCCGAGTTAAAAAGGTTAAAATTGAGTAACAAAGAAATATTCTATCATTTTAATTTCTAGGTAACAAGTGAAGATATACGAGTAAATTTGATTTTTGGTGCGTGTAATCTTCAAGTGAATAGCTAAAAACAAATTTTTTTTCTATGCGTATTACTCCTTGAAAGTTTTGTTTATTGTACCAGTTTTTGATCGATTTTTTTTAGGCTTCATCTACGTGATCAGAAATATTATCCAACTTTTCCACTGTCATGGTGGAACTTATCGATTAATTCTCGCACGGCATTGAGATGTGGAAAACCGATGACTGGAAACTTTAACGAAAGATTTCTATTTCCATTACACATATGTATGTAATTTAAGAAATATACTTTATTTACTCAATTATCAAAAATCGTATCCAAGAGCAGGTCGGAGCGTAAAAATTGTATGGACTATGTTTAGTACAGCACATCTTTCCTGCCTTCATTCTTTTATCTCTTGTTAACGCGTTTCGGAACCACTCCACTGTCAAACCTTATTGTACTGATGCTTTAAATTTCTATTAATATTTACATAGCATTTAGTCAACACCGCACTATATATTTGACGTGTTTGACATGTTTTACTTGTCCTTCTTCTTGTTATGATAACGCATGACTCAAATATAGGAAGGAGCGTTGACTAAACGCTATATAAAAATGAACAGAAATTTAAAGCATTAGTACAATAAGTTTTGACAATGGCGTGGTCCGAAACGCGTTAATCACAGATAAAAGAATGAAGCTAAGAAAGGTGAGCAGTAATAAACACAGAAACTATAGTGATCTTAGCAGAAAAGATAATAGTAATTATTATTAAAAAAAAGTTACAATGAAATTGTAAACCGTACGGTAAGAATCTCGCAGATATTTACTAGTAATGTAAATTGCATTTACATTTAATAATCCCTTAACTTTACCGATGACGGTTGAACATAGCAACCTCATCGAGGAACTCCCACACGGTCAGACAGTGCGGCACTCGCCACACTGCCTCGCCGCTTGTGAGCGGCCAGGTTTCCCCCTGACCTCTAAAGTTCCAGGGTGGCTCGGTCTCTGGCCCCCCCAAGCGCCGGGCAGTCGTACATCATATGTACATTCGACTGGACCTCCCCGCAGACACACAACTCATCAGCCACCAGGCGAAACCGAAACAGATATTGGTTTAGATTCACATGATTGGTGGGCACCTGGGCACCCGACGCCCTTAAAAAGGAACTCGAGGCATTCCATCCACACACAATAAAGAGTATCTACATACAATAAAGAGTAATCTTGAAATGGTGTCTTCAGATCATGTCGGAAGTTGCAATTGAAGATGTTGTGAATAATATGCAGATTGTAACACACACGAGCGACCCAAGAAATAAGCGGAAATGGCACACACGGAAGAACATCCAGATTCAGAGTGGAAGAGGCACACACGAGCCACCCCACATTCATACATCCCCCCACACACCCCACATGCACTCACACAAACACACACTCATTCACTCACACTGTCATGCCCTCAACCACACACACATTCACGCCTCCCAACCACACACACATTCACTCTGACTCGTATATGTCTAATCTACAATGTCTGGGGTAATTCCGGTGTGTCGCGTCCTCTCCTTCCTTGAGTGGCTCAGATGAGTCATTTCTCTCCGTACTTCCTTTTCTCCTTGGGGTGGTTCTTGTTTGTGAATAACTTCCTACACAATTTTCGGTATTTACACATGAATAATAATTCTTCTATTTTATTTTAACACAAAAGTTTTGATATAATATTAATAACACATAATTATTAATATAATATTAATGACACATGGTAAAAAATAATTGTTTTCAATCAAACTTGTTATTTTTGTTAAGGTAAATGAATTATACCCGTAGTATAAATTGAAATGTAAAAATGATTAATTTACAAATTAACAAAAAAATATTATTAAATAGTTTGCTATTAACAGCAGTGGTTACAAGTTATTAACACTAGCATTAGCATTCACTAAGTTATAGTATTAAAACTAGTTGATACAATAAAGAGTAATCTTGTAATGGTGTCTTCAGATCATGTCGGAAATTGCAATTGAAGATGTTGTGAATAATATGCAGATTGTAACACCACGAGCGACCCAAGAAATAAGCGGAAATGGCACACACGGAAGAACAGCCAGATTCAGAGTGGAAGAGGCACACACGAGCCACCCCACATTCATACATCCCCCCACACACCCCACATGCACTCACACAAACACACACTCATTCACTCACACATTCATGCCCCCAACCACACACTCATTCACTCACACATTCACGCCCCCAACCACACACACATTTACTCACACATTCACACCCCCCAACCACACACACATTCACTCTGTGACTCGATATGTCTGATCTACAATGTCTGGGGTAATTCCGGTGTGTCGCGTCCTCTCCTTCCTTGAGTGGCTCGGATGAGTCATTTCTCTCCGTACTTCCTTTTCTCCTTGGGGTGGTTCTTCTTTGTGAATAACTTCGTACACAATTTTCGGTATTTACACATGAATAATAATTCTTCTATTTTATTTTAACACAAAAGTTTTGATATAATATTTATATCATATTTGATGATGTTCAAGTTAGGTGCAAGAATATACTAATTTATAATTGGTATTGTTCAATTAATGAAATTTACTGATATTTTGTAAGAATAAATTGTTACAAATGAAAAAATTAATAAATATTCAAGTAAATTAATAATTAAAGTATTATAAGCTATTAAATATTTAATGACACATGATAATAAATAATTGTTTTCATCAAACTTATTATTTTTGTTAAGGTAAATGAATTATACCCGTAGTATAAATTGAAATATAAAAATTATTAATTTACAAATTAACAAAAAAATATTATTAAATAGTTTGCTATTAACAGCAGTGGTTACAAGTTATTAACATTAGCATTAGCATTCACTAAGTTATAGTATTAAAACTAGTTGATACAATAAAGAGTAATCTTGTAATGGTGTCTTTAGATCATGTCGGAAATTGCAATTGAAGATGTGAATAATATGCAGATTGTAACACACACGAGCGACCCAAGAAATAAGCAGAAATGGCACACACGGAAGAACATCCAGATTCAGAGTGGAAGAGGCACACACGAGCCACCCTACATTCATACATCCCCCCACACACCCACATGCACTCACACAAACACACACTGATTCACTCACACATTCACACCCCCAACTACACACTCATTCACTCACACATTCACGCCCCCAACCACATACACATTCACTCACACATTCACACCCCCCAACCACACACACATTCACTCTGTGACTCGATATGTCTGATCTACAATGTCTGGGGTAATTCCGGTGTTTCGCGTCCTCTCCTTCCTTGAGTGGCTCGGATGAGTCATTTCTCTCCGTACTTCCTTTTCTCCTTGGGGTGGTTCTTCTTTGTGAATAACTTCCTACACAATTTTCGGTATTTACACATGAATAATAATTCTTCTTTTTTATTTTAACACAAAAGTTTTGATATAATATTAATAACACATAATTATTAATATAATATTAATATAATATTATTGACACTTGATAAATATAATTGTTTTCAATCAAACTTGTTATTTTTGTTAAGGTAAATGAATTATACCCGTAGTATAAATAGAAATGTAAAAATTATTAATTTTCAAATTAACAAAAAAATATTATTAAATAGTTTGCTATTAACAGCAGTGGTTACAAGTTATTAACACTAGCATTAGCATTCACTAAGTTATAGTATTAAAACTAGTTGATACAATAAAGAGTAATCTTGTAATGGTGTCTTTAGATCATGTCGGAAATTGCAATTGAAGATGTGAATAATATGCAGATTGTAACACACACGAGCGACCCAAGAAATAAGCAGAAATGACACACACGGAAGAACATCCAGATTCAGAGTGGAAGAGGCACACACGAGCCACCCTACATTCATACATCCCCCCACACGCCCACATGCACTCACACAAACACACACTGATTCACTCACACATTCACACCCCCAACTACACAATTCACTCACACATTCACGCCCCCAACCACATACACATTCACTCACACATTCACACCCCCCAACCACACACACATTCACTCTGTGACTCGATATGTCTGATCTACAATGTCTGGGGTAATTCCGGTGTTTCGCGTCCTCTCCTTCCTTGAGTGGCTCGGATGAGTCATTTCTCTCCGTACTTCCTTTTCTCCTTGGGGTGGTTCTTCTTTGTGAATAACTTCCTACACAATTTTCGGTATTTACACATGAATAATAATTCTTCTATTTTATTTTAACACAAAAGTTTTGATATAATATTAATAACACATAATTATTAATATAATATTAATATAATATTATTGACACTTGATAAATATAATTGTTTTCAATCAAACTTGTTATTTTTGTTAAGGTAAATGAATTATACCCGTAGTATAAATAGAAATGTAAAAATTATTAATTTTCAAATTAACAAAAAAATATTATTAAATAGTTTGCTATTAACAGCAGTGGTTACAAGTTATTAACACTAGCATTAGCATTCACTAAGTTATAGTATTAAAACTAGTTGATACAATAAAGAGTAATCTTGTAATGGTGTCTTCAGATCATGTCGGAAATTGCAATTGAAGATGTTGTGAATAATATGCAGATTGTAACACACACGAGCGACCCAAGAAATAAGCGGAAATGGCACACACGGAAGAACATCCAGATTCAGAGTGGAAGAGGCACACACGAGCCACCCTACATTCATACATCCCCCCACACACCCACATGCACTCACACAAACACACACTGATTCACTCACACATTCATGCCCCCAACCACACACTCATTCACTCACACATTCACGCCCCCAACTACACACACATTTACTCACACATTCACACCCCCCAACCACACACACATTCACTCTGTGACTCGATATGTCTGATCTACAATGTCTGGGGTAATTCCGGTGTGTCGCGTCCTCTCCTTCCTTGAGTGGCTCAGATGAGTCATTTCTCTCCGTACTTCCTTTTCTCCTTGGGGTGGTTCTTGTTTGTGAATAACTTCCTACACAATTTTCGGTATTTACACATGAATAATAATTCTTCTATTTTATTTTAACACAAAAGTTTTGATATAATATTAATAACACATAATTATTAATATAATATTAATGACACTTGATAATAATTAATTGTTTTCATCAAACTTATTATTTTTCTTAAGGTAAATGAATTATACCCGTAGTATAAATTGAAATATAAAAATTATTAATTTACAAATTAACAAAAAAATATTATTAAATAGTTTGCTATTAACAGCAGTGGTTACAAGTTATTAACACTAGCATTAGCATTCACTAAGTTATAGTATTAAAACTAGTTGATACAATAAAGAGTAATCTTGTAATGGCGTCTTCAGATCATGTCGGAAATTGCAATTGAAGATGTTGTGAATAATATGCAGATTGTAACACACACGACAAGAAATAAGCGGAAATGGCACACACGGAAGAACATCCAGATTCAGAGTGGAAGAGGCACACACAAGCCACCCCACATTCATACATCCCCCCACACACCCCACATGCACTCACACAAACACAGACTCATTCACTCACACATTCCTGCCCCCAACCCCACACACACATTCACTCACACATTCACGCCTCCCAACCACACAAACATTCACTCTGTGACTCGATATGTCTGATCTACAATGTCTGGGGTAATTCCGGTGTGTCGTGTCCTCTGCTTCCTTGAGTGGCTCGGATGAGTCATTTCTCTCCGTACTTCCTTTTCTCCTTGGGGTGGTTCTTCTTTGTGAATAACTTCCTACACAATTTTCGGTATTTACACATGAATAATAATTCTTCTATTATTTTTTAACACAAAAGTTTTGATATAATATTAATAACACATAATTATTAATATAATATTAATGACACATGGTAAAAAATAATTGTTTTCAATCAAACTTGTTATTTTTGTTAAGGTAAATGAATTATACCCGTAGTATAAATTGAAATGTAAAAATGATTAATTTACAAATTAACAAAAAAATATTATTAAATAGTTTGCTATTAACAGCAGTGGTTACAAGTTATTAACACTAGCATTAGCATTCACTAAGTTATAGTATTAAAACTAGTTGATACAATAAAGAGTAATCTTGTAATGGTGTCTTCAGATCATGTCGGAAATTGCAATTGAAGATGTTGTGAATAATATGCAGATTGTAACACCACGAGCGACCCAAGAAATAAGCGGAAATGGCACACACGGAAGAACAGCCAGATTCAGAGTGGAAGAGGCACACACGAGCCACCCCACATTCATACATCCCCCCACACACCCCACATGCACTCACACAAACACACACTCATTCACTCACACATTCATGCCCCCAACCACACACTCATTCACTCACACATTCACGCCCCCAACCACACACACATTTACTCACACATTCACACCCCCCAACCACACACACATTCACTCTGTGACTCGATATGTCTGATCTACAATGTCTGGGGTAATTCCGGTGTGTCGCGTCCTCTCCTTCCTTGAGTGGCTCGGATGAGTCATTTCTCTCCGTACTTCCTTTTCTCCTTGGGGTGGTTCTTCTTTGTGAATAACTTCGTACACAATTTTCGGTATTTACACATGAATAATAATTCTTCTATTTTATTTTAACACAAAAGTTTTGATATAATATTTATATCATATTTGATGATGTTCAAGTTAGGTGCAAGAATATACTAATTTATAATTGGTATTGTTCAATTAATGAAATTTACTGATATTTTGTAAGAATAAATTGTTACAAATGAAAAAATTAATAAATATTCAAGTAAATTAATAATTAAAGTATTATAAGCTATTAAATATTTAATGACACATGATAATAAATAATTGTTTTCATCAAACTTATTATTTTTGTTAAGGTAAATGAATTATACCCGTAGTATAAATTGAAATATAAAAATTATTAATTTACAAATTAACAAAAAAATATTATTAAATAGTTTGCTATTAACAGCAGTGGTTACAAGTTATTAACATTAGCATTAGCATTCACTAAGTTATAGTATTAAAACTAGTTGATACAATAAAGAGTAATCTTGTAATGGTGTCTTTAGATCATGTCGGAAATTGCAATTGAAGATGTGAATAATATGCAGATTGTAACACACACGAGCGACCCAAGAAATAAGCAGAAATGGCACACACGGAAGAACATCCAGATTCAGAGTGGAAGAGGCACACACGAGCCACCCTACATTCATACATCCCCCCACACACCCACATGCACTCACACAAACACACACTGATTCACTCACACATTCACACCCCCAACTACACACTCATTCACTCACACATTCACGCCCCCAACCACATACACATTCACTCACACATTCACACCCCCCAACCACACACACATTCACTCTGTGACTCGATATGTCTGATCTACAATGTCTGGGGTAATTCCGGTGTTTCGCGTCCTCTCCTTCCTTGAGTGGCTCGGATGAGTCATTTCTCTCCGTACTTCCTTTTCTCCTTGGGGTGGTTCTTCTTTGTGAATAACTTCCTACACAATTTTCGGTATTTACACATGAATAATAATTCTTCTTTTTTATTTTAACACAAAAGTTTTGATATAATATTAATAACACATAATTATTAATATAATATTAATATAATATTATTGACACTTGATAAATATAATTGTTTTCAATCAAACTTGTTATTTTTGTTAAGGTAAATGAATTATACCCGTAGTATAAATAGAAATGTAAAAATTATTAATTTTCAAATTAACAAAAAAATATTATTAAATAGTTTGCTATTAACAGCAGTGGTTACAAGTTATTAACACTAGCATTAGCATTCACTAAGTTATAGTATTAAAACTAGTTGATACAATAAAGAGTAATCTTGTAATGGTGTCTTTAGATCATGTCGGAAATTGCAATTGAAGATGTGAATAATATGCAGATTGTAACACACACGAGCGACCCAAGAAATAAGCAGAAATGACACACACGGAAGAACATCCAGATTCAGAGTGGAAGAGGCACACACGAGCCACCCTACATTCATACATCCCCCCACACGCCCACATGCACTCACACAAACACACACTGATTCACTCACACATTCACACCCCCAACTACACAATTCACTCACACATTCACGCCCCCAACCACATACACATTCACTCACACATTCACACCCCCCAACCACACACACATTCACTCAGTGACTCGATATGTCTGATCTACAATGTCTGGGGTAATTCCGGTGTTTCGCGTCCTCTCCTTCCTTGAGTGGCTCGGATGAGTCATTTCTCTCCGTACTTCCTTTTCTCCTTGGGGTGGTTCTTCTTTGTGAATAACTTCCTACACAATTTTCGGTATTTACACATGAATAATAATTCTTCTATTTTATTTTAACACAAAAGTTTTGATATAATATTAATAACACATAATTATTAATATAATATTAATATAATATTATTGACACTTGATAAATATAATTGTTTTCAATCAAACTTGTTATTTTTGTTAAGGTAAATGAATTATACCCGTAGTATAAATAGAAATGTAAAAATTATTAATTTTCAAATTAACAAAAAAATATTATTAAATAGTTTGCTATTAACAGCAGTGGTTACAAGTTATTAACACTAGCATTAGCATTCACTAAGTTATAGTATTAAAACTAGTTGATACAATAAAGAGTAATCTTGTAATGGTGTCTTCAGATCATGTCGGAAATTGCAATTGAAGATGTTGTGAATAATATGCAGATTGTAACACACACGAGCGACCCAAGAAATAAGCGGAAATGGCACACACGGAAGAACATCCAGATTCAGAGTGGAAGAGGCACACACGAGCCACCCTACATTCATACATCCCCCCACACACCCACATGCACTCACACAAACACACACTGATTCACTCACACATTCATGCCCCCAACCACACACTCATTCACTCACACATTCACGCCCCCAACTACACACACATTTACTCACACATTCACACCCCCCAACCACACACACATTCACTCTGTGACTCGATATGTCTGATCTACAATGTCTGGGGTAATTCCGGTGTGTCGCGTCCTCTCCTTCCTTGAGTGGCTCAGATGAGTCATTTCTCTCCGTACTTCCTTTTCTCCTTGGGGTGGTTCTTGTTTGTGAATAACTTCCTACACAATTTTCGGTATTTACACATGAATAATAATTCTTCTATTTTATTTTAACACAAAAGTTTTGATATAATATTAATAACACATAATTATTAATATAATATTAATGACACTTGATAATAATTAATTGTTTTCATCAAACTTATTATTTTTCTTAAGGTAAATGAATTATACCCGTAGTATAAATTGAAATATAAAAATTATTAATTTACAAATTAACAAAAAAATATTATTAAATAGTTTGCTATTAACAGCAGTGGTTACAAGTTATTAACACTAGCATTAGCATTCACTAAGTTATAGTATTAAAACTAGTTGATACAATAAAGAGTAATCTTGTAATGGCGTCTTCAGATCATGTCGGAAATTGCAATTGAAGATGTTGTGAATAATATGCAGATTGTAACACACACGACAAGAAATAAGCGGAAATGGCACACACGGAAGAACATCCAGATTCAGAGTGGAAGAGGCACACACAAGCCACCCCACATTCATACATCCCCCCACACACCCCACATGCACTCACACAAACACAGACTCATTCACTCACACATTCCTGCCCCCAACCCCACACACACATTCACTCACACATTCACGCCTCCCAACCACACAAACATTCACTCTGTGACTCGATATGTCTGATCTACAATGTCTGGGGTAATTCCGGTGTGTCGTGTCCTCTGCTTCCTTGAGTGGCTCGGATGAGTCATTTCTCTCCGTACTTCCTTTTCTCCTTGGGGTGGTTCTTCTTTGTGAATAACTTCCTACACAATTTTCGGTATTTACACATGAATAATAATTCTTCTATTATTTTTTAACACAAAAGTTTTGATATAATATTAATAACACATAATTATTAATATAATATTAATGACACATGGTAAAAAATAATTGTTTTCAATCAAACTTGTTATTTTTGTTAAGGTAAATGAATTATACCCGTAGTATAAATTGAAATGTAAAAATGATTAATTTACAAATTAACAAAAAAATATTATTAAATAGTTTGCTATTAACAGCAGTGGTTACAAGTTATTAACACTAGCATTAGCATTCACTAAGTTATAGTATTAAAACTAGTTGATACAATAAAGAGTAATCTTGTAATGGTGTCTTCAGATCATGTCGGAAATTGCAATTGAAGATGTTGTGAATAATATGCAGATTGTAACACCACGAGCGACCCAAGAAATAAGCGGAAATGGCACACACGGAAGAACAGCCAGATTCAGAGTGGAAGAGGCACACACGAGCCACCCCACATTCATACATCCCCCCACACACCCCACATGCACTCACACAAACACACACTCATTCACTCACACATTCATGCCCCCAACCACACACTCATTCACTCACACATTCACGCCCCCAACCACACACACATTTACTCACACATTCACACCCCCCAACCACACACACATTCACTCTGTGACTCGATATGTCTGATCTACAATGTCTGGGGTAATTCCGGTGTGTCGCGTCCTCTCCTTCCTTGAGTGGCTCGGATGAGTCATTTCTCTCCGTACTTCCTTTTCTCCTTGGGGTGGTTCTTCTTTGTGAATAACTTCGTACACAATTTTCGGTATTTACACATGAATAATAATTCTTCTATTTTATTTTAACACAAAAGTTTTGATATAATATTTATATCATATTTGATGATGTTCAAGTTAGGTGCAAGAATATACTAATTTATAATTGGTATTGTTCAATTAATGAAATTTACTGATATTTTGTAAGAATAAATTGTTACAAATGAAAAAATTAATAAATATTCAAGTAAATTAATAATTAAAGTATTATAAGCTATTAAATATTTAATGACACATGATAATAAATAATTGTTTTCATCAAACTTATTATTTTTGTTAAGGTAAATGAATTATACCCGTAGTATAAATTGAAATATAAAAATTATTAATTTACAAATTAACAAAAAAATATTATTAAATAGTTTGCTATTAACAGCAGTGGTTACAAGTTATTAACATTAGCATTAGCATTCACTAAGTTATAGTATTAAAACTAGTTGGTACAATAAAGAGTAATCTTGTAATGGTGTCTTTAGATCATGTCGGAAATTGCAATTGAAGATGTGAATAATATGCAGATTGTAACACACACGAGCGACCCAAGAAATAAGCAGAAATGGCACACACGGAAGAACATCCAGATTCTGAGTGGAAGAGGCACACACGAGCCACCCTACATTCATACATCCCCCCACACACCCACATGCACTCACACAAACACACACTGATTCACTCACACATTCACGCCCCCAACCACATACACATTCACTCACACATTCACACCCCCCAACCACACACACATTCACTCTGTGACTCGATATGTCTGATCTACAATGTCTGGGGTAATTCCGGTGTTTCGCGTACTCTCCTTCCTTGAGTGGCTCGGATGAGTCATTTCTCTCCGTACTTCCTTTTCTCCTTGGGGTGGTTCTTCTTTGTGAATAACTTCCTACACAATTTTCGGTATTTACACATGAATAATAATTCTTCTTTTTTATTTTAACACAAAAGTTTTGATATAATATTAATAACACATAATTATTAATATAATATTAATATAATATTATTGACACTTGATAAATATAATTGTTTTCAATCAAACTTGTTATTTTTGTTAAGGTAAATGAATTATACCCGTAGTATAAATAGAAATGTAAAAATTATTAATTTTCAAATTAACAAAAAAATATTATTAAATAGTTTGCTATTAACAGCAGTGGTTACAAGTTATTAACACTAGCATTAGCATTCACTAAGTTATAGTATTAAAACTAGTTGATACAATAAAGAGTAATCTTGTAATGGTGTCTTTAGATCATGTCGGAAATTGCAATTGAAGATGTGAATAATATGCAGATTGTAACACACACGAGCGACCCAAGAAATAAGCAGAAATGACACACACGGAAGAACATCCAGATTCAGAGTGGAAGAGGCACACACGAGCCACCCTACATTCATACATCCCCCCACACGCCCACATGCACTCACACAAACACACACTGATTCACTCACACATTCACACCCCCAACTACACAATTCACTCACACATTCACGCCCCCAACCACATACACATTCACTCACACATTCACACCCCCCAACCACACACACATTCACTCTGTGACTCGATATGTCTGATCTACAATGTCTGGGGTAATTCCGGTGTTTCGCGTCCTCTCCTTCCTTGAGTGGCTCGGATGAGTCATTTCTCTCCGTACTTCCTTTTCTCCTTGGGGTGGTTCTTCTTTGTGAATAACTTCCTACACAATTTTCGGTATTTACACATGAATAATAATTCTTCTATTTTATTTTAACACAAAAGTTTTGATATAATATTAATAACACATAATTATTAATATAATATTAATATAATATTATTGACACTTGATAAATATAATTGTTTTCAATCAAACTTGTTATTTTTGTTAAGGTAAATGAATTATACCCGTAGTATAAATAGAAATGTAAAAATTATTAATTTTCAAATTAACAAAAAAATATTATTAAATAGTTTGCTATTAACAGCAGTGGTTACAAGTTATTAACACTAGCATTAGCATTCACTAAGTTATAGTATTAAAACTAGTTGATACAATAAAGAGTAATCTTGTAATGGTGTCTTCAGATCATGTCGGAAATTGCAATTGAAGATGTTGTGAATAATATGCAGATTGTAACACACACGAGCGACCCAAGAAATAAGCGGAAATGGCACACACGGAAGAACATCCAGATTCAGAGTGGAAGAGGCACACACGAGCCACCCTACATTCATACATCCCCCCACACACCCACATGCACTCACACAAACACACACTGATTCACTCACACATTCATGCCCCCAACCACACACTCATTCACTCACACATTCACGCCCCCAACTACACACACATTTACTCACACATTCACACCCCCCAACCACACACACATTCACTCTGTGACTCGATATGTCTGATCTACAATGTCTGGGGTAATTCCGGTGTCTCGCGTCCTCTCCTTCCTTGAGTGGCTCGGATGAGTCATTTCTCTCCGTACTTCCTTTTCTCCTTGGGGTGGTTCTTCTTTGTGAATAACTTCCTACACAATTTTCGGTATTTACACATGAATAATAATTCTTCTATTTTATTTTAACACAAAAGTTTTGATATAATATTAATAACACATAATTATTAATATAATATTAATATAATATTATTGACACTTGATAAATATAATTGTTTTCAATCAAACTTGTTATTTTTGTTAAGGTAAATGAATTATACCCGTAGTATAAATAGAAATGTAAAAATTATTAATTTTCAAATTAACAAAAAAATATTATTAAATAGTTTGCTATTAACAGCAGTGGTTACAAGTTATTAACACTAGCATTAGCATTCACTAAGTTATAGTATTAAAACTAGTTGATACAATAAAGAGTAATCTTGTAATGGTGTCTTCAGATCATGTCGGAAATTGCAATTGAAGATGTTGTGAATAATATGCAGATTGTAACACACACGAGCGACCCAAGAAATAAACGGAAATGGCACACACGGAAGAACATCCAGATTCAGAGTGGAAGAGGCACATACGAGCCACCCCACATTCATACATCCCCCCACACACCCCACATGCACTCACACAAACACACACTCATTCACTCACACATTCATGCCCCCAACCACACACACATTCACTCACACATTCACGTCTCCCAACCACACACACATTCACTCTGTGACTCGTATATGTCTGATCTACAATGTCTGGGGTAATTCCGGTGTGTCGCGTCCTCTCCTTCCTTGAGTGGCTCGGATGAGTCATTTCTCTCCGTAGTTCCTTTTCTCTGTGGGGTGGTTCATCTTTGCGAATAACTTCCTATACAATTTTCGGTATTTACAAATGAATAATAATTCTTCTATTTTATTTTAACACAAAAGTTTTTATATAATATTTATATCATATTTGATGATGTTCAAGTTAGGTGCAAGAATATACTAATTTATAATTGGTATTGTTACTGATATTTTGTAAGAATAAATTGTTACAAATGAAAAAATTAATAAGTATTCAAGTAAATTAATAATTAAAGTATTATAAGCTATTAAATATTTAATGACACATGATAATAATTGTTTTCATCAAACTTATTATTTTTCTTAAGGTAAATGAATTATACCCGTAGTATAAATTGAAATATAAAAATTATTAATTTACAAATTAACAAAAAAATATTATTAAATAGTTTGCTATTAACAGCAGTGGTTACCAGTTATTACTACTAGCATTAGCATTCACTAAGTTATAGTATTAAAACTAGTTGATACAATAAAGAGTAATCTTGTAATGGTGTCTTCAGATCATGTCGGAAATTGCAATTGAAGATGTTGTGAATAATATGCAGATTGTAACACACACGAGCGACCCAAGAAATAAGCGGAAATGGCACACACGGAAGAACATCCAGATTCAGAGTGGAAGAGGCACACACGAGCCACCCTACATTCATACATCCCCCCACACACCCACATGCACTCACACAAACACACACTGATTCACTCACACACTCATGCCCCCAACCACACACTCATTCACTCACACATTCACGCCCCCAACCACACACACATTTACTCACACATTCACACCCCCCAACCACACACATATTCACTCTGTGACTCGATATGTCATCTACAATGTCTGGGGTAATTCCGGTGTGTCGCGTCCTCTCCTTCCTTGAGTGGCTCGGTTGAGTCATTTCTCTCCGTACTTCCTTTTCTCCTTGGGGTGGTTCTTCTTTGTGAATAACTTCCTACACAATTTTCGGTATTTACACATGAATAATAATTCTTCTATTTTATTTTAACACAAAAGTTATGATATAATATTATTAACACATAATTATTAATATAATATTAATGACACATGATAAAAAATAATTGTTTTCAATCAAAGTTGTTATTTTTGTTAAGGTAAATGAATTATACCCGTAGTATAAATTGAAATGTAAAAATGATTAATTTACAAATTAACAAAAAAATATTATTAAATAGTTTGCTATTAACAGCAGTGGTTACAAGTTATTAACACTAGCATTAGCATTCACTAAGTTATAGTATTAAAACTAGTTGATACAATAAAGTGTAATCTTGTAATGGTGTCTTTAGATCATGTCGGAAATTGCAATTGAAGATGTTGTGAATAATATGCAGATTGTAACACACACGAGCGACCCAAGAAATAAGCGGAAATGGCACACACGGAAGAACATCCAGATTCAGAGTGGAAGAGGCACACACGAGCCACCCTACATTCATACATCCCCCCACACACCCACATGCACTCACACAAACACACACTGATTCACTCACACATTCATGCCCCCAACCACACACTCATTCACTCACACATTCACGCCCGCAACCACACACACATTTACTCACACATTCACACCCCCCAACCACACACACATTCACTCTGTGACTCGATATGTCTGATCTACAATGTCTGGGGTAATTCCGGTGTGTCGCGTCCTCTCCTTCCTTGAGTGGCTCGGATGAGTCATTTCTCTCCGTACTTCCTTTTCTTCTTGGGGTGGTTCTTCTTTGTGAATAACTTCCTACACAATTTTTGGTATTTACACATGAATAATAATTCTTCTATTTTATTTTAACACAAAAGTTTTGATATAATATTTATATTATATTCTATATTTGATAATGTTCAAGTTAGGTGCAAGAATATACTAATTTATAATTGGTATTGTTCAATTAATGAAATTTACTGATATTTTGTAAGAATAAATTGTTACAAATGAAAAAAATTAATAAATATTCAAGTAAATTAATAATTAAAGTATTATAAGCTATTAAATATTTAATGACACATGATAATAAATAATTGTTTTCATCAAACTTATTATTTTTGTTAAGGTAAATAAATTATACCCGTAGTATAAATTGAAATATAAAAATTATTAATTTACAAATTAACAAAAAAATATTATTAAATAGTTTGCTATTAACAGCAGTGGTTACAAGTTATTAACACTAGCATTAGCATTCACTAAGTTATAGTATTAAAACTAGTTGATACAATAAAGAGTAATCTTGTAATGGTGTCTTCAGATCATGTCGGAAATTGCAATTGAAGATGTTGTGAATAATATGCAGATTGTAACACACACGAGCGACCCAAGAAATAAGCGGAAATGGCACACACGGAAGAACATCCAGATTCAGAGTGGAAGAGGCACACACGAGCCACCCTACATTCATACATCCCCCCACACACCCACATGCACTCACACAAACACACACTGATTCACTCACACATTCATGCCCCCAACCACACACTCATTCACTCACACATTCACGCCCCCAACTACACACACATTTACTCACACATTCACACCCCCCAACCACACACACATTCACTCTGTGACTCGATATGTCTGATCTACAATGTCTGGGGTAATTCCGGTGTTTCGCGTCCTCTCCTTCCTTGAGTGGCTCGGATGAGTCATTTCTCTCCGTACTTCCTTTTCTCCTTGGGGTGGTTCTTCTTTGTGAATAACTTCCTACACAATTTTCGGTATTTACACATGAATAATAATTCTTCTATTTTATTTTAACACAAAAGTTTTGATATAATATTAATAACACATAATTATTAATATAATATTAATATAATATTATTGACACTTGATAAATATAATTGTTTTCAATCAAACTTGTTATTTTTGTTAAGGTAAATGAATTATACCCGTAGTATAAATAGAAATGTAAAAATTATTAATTTTCAAATTAACAAAAAAATATTATTAAATAGTTTGCTATTAACAGCAGTGGTTACAAGTTATTAACACTAGCATTAGCATTCACTAAGTTATAGTATTAAAACTAGTTGATACAATAAAGAGTAATCTTGTAATGGTGTCTTCAGATCATGTCGGAAATTGCAATTGAAGATGTTGTGAATAATATGCAGATTGTAACACACACGAGCGACCCAAGAAATAAACGGAAATGGCACACACGGAAGAACATCCAGATTCAGAGTGGAAGAGGCACATACGAGCCACCCCACATTCATACATCCCCCCACACACCCCACATGCACTCACACAAACACACACTCATTCACTCACACATTCATGCCCCCAACCACACACACATTCACTCACACATTCACGTCTCCCAACCACACACACATTCACTCTGTGACTCGTATATGTCTGATCTACAATGTCTGGGGTAATTCCGGTGTGTCGCGTCCTCTCCTTCCTTGAGTGGCTCGGATGAGTCATTTCTCTCCGTAGTTCCTTTTCTCTGTGGGGTGGTTCATCTTTGCGAATAACTTCCTATACAATTTTCGGTATTTACAAATGAATAATAATTCTTCTATTTTATTTTAACACAAAAGTTTTTATATAATATTTATATCATATTTGATGATGTTCAAGTTAGGTGCAAGAATATACTAATTTATAATTGGTATTGTTACTGATATTTTGTAAGAATAAATTGTTACAAATGAAAAAATTAATAAGTATTCAAGTAAATTAATAATTAAAGTATTATAAGCTATTAAATATTTAATGACACATGATAATAATTGTTTTCATCAAACTTATTATTTTTCTTAAGGTAAATGAATTATACCCGTAGTATAAATTGAAATATAAAAATTATTAATTTACAAATTAACAAAAAAATATTATTAAATAGTTTGCTATTAACAGCAGTGGTTACCAGTTATTACTACTAGCATTAGCATTCACTAAGTTATAGTATTAAAACTAGTTGATACAATAAAGAGTAATCTTGTAATGGTGTCTTCAGATCATGTCGGAAATTGCAATTGAAGATGTTGTGAATAATATGCAGATTGTAACACACACGAGCGACCCAAGAAATAAGCGGAAATGGCACACACGGAAGAACATCCAGATTCAGAGTGGAAGAGGCACACACGAGCCACCCTACATTCATACATCCCCCCACACACCCACATGCACTCACACAAACACACACTGATTCACTCACACACTCATGCCCCCAACCACACACTCATTCACTCACACATTCACGCCCCCAACCACACACACATTTACTCACACATTCACACCCCCCAACCACACACATATTCACTCTGTGACTCGATATGTCATCTACAATGTCTGGGGTAATTCCGGTGTGTCGCGTCCTCTCCTTCCTTGAGTGGCTCGGTTGAGTCATTTCTCTCCGTACTTCCTTTTCTCCTTGGGGTGGTTCTTCTTTGTGAATAACTTCCTACACAATTTTCGGTATTTACACATGAATAATAATTCTTCTATTTTATTTTAACACAAAAGTTATGATATAATATTATTAACACATAATTATTAATATAATATTAATGACACATGATAAAAAATAATTGTTTTCAATCAAAGTTGTTATTTTTGTTAAGGTAAATGAATTATACCCGTAGTATAAATTGAAATGTAAAAATGATTAATTTACAAATTAACAAAAAAATATTATTAAATAGTTTGCTATTAACAGCAGTGGTTACAAGTTATTAACACTAGCATTAGCATTCACTAAGTTATAGTATTAAAACTAGTTGATACAATAAAGTGTAATCTTGTAATGGTGTCTTTAGATCATGTCGGAAATTGCAATTGAAGATGTTGTGAATAATATGCAGATTGTAACACACACGAGCGACCCAAGAAATAAGCGGAAATGGCACACACGGAAGAACATCCAGATTCAGAGTGGAAGAGGCACACACGAGCCACCCTACATTCATACATCCCCCCACACACCCACATGCACTCACACAAACACACACTGATTCACTCACACATTCATGCCCCCAACCACACACTCATTCACTCACACATTCACGCCCGCAACCACACACACATTTACTCACACATTCACACCCCCCAACCACACACACATTCACTCTGTGACTCGATATGTCTGATCTACAATGTCTGGGGTAATTCCGGTGTGTCGCGTCCTCTCCTTCCTTGAGTGGCTCGGATGAGTCATTTCTCTCCGTACTTCCTTTTCTTCTTGGGGTGGTTCTTCTTTGTGAATAACTTCCTACACAATTTTTGGTATTTACACATGAATAATAATTCTTCTATTTTATTTTAACACAAAAGTTTTGATATAATATTTATATTATATTCTATATTTGATAATGTTCAAGTTAGGTGCAAGAATATACTAATTTATAATTGGTATTGTTCAATTAATGAAATTTACTGATATTTTGTAAGAATAAATTGTTACAAATGAAAAAAATTAATAAATATTCAAGTAAATTAATAATTAAAGTATTATAAGCTATTAAATATTTAATGACACATGATAATAAATAATTGTTTTCATCAAACTTATTATTTTTGTTAAGGTAAATGAATTATACCCGTAGTATAAATTGAAATATAAAAATTATTAATTTACAAATTAACAAAAAAATATTATTAAATAGTTTGCTATTAACAGCAGTGGTTACAAGTTATTAACACTAGCATTAGCATTCACTAAGTTATAGTATTAAAACTAGTTGATACAATAAAGAGTAATCTTGTAATGGTGTCTTCAGATCATGTCGGAAATTGCAATTGAAGATGTTGTGAATAATATGCAGATTGTAACACACACGAGCGACCCAAGAAATAAGCGGAAATGGCACACACGGAAGAACATCCAGATTCAGAGTGGAAGAGGCACACAAGAGCCACCCCACATTCATACATCCCCCCACACACCCCACATTCATACATCCCCCCACACACCCCACATGCACTCACACAAACACACACTCATTCACTCACACATTCACGCCCCCAACCGCACACACATTCTCTCACACATTCACGCCTCCCAACCACACACACATTCACTCTGTGACTCGATATGTCTGATCTACAATGTCTGGGGTAATTCCGGTGTGTCGCGTCCTCTCCTTCCTTGAGTGGCTCGGATGAGTCATTTCTCTCCGTACTTCCTTTTCTCCTTGGGGTGGTTCTTTGTGAATAACTTCCTACACAATTTTCGGTATTTACACATTCTTCTATTTTATTTTAACACAAAAGTTTTATATAATATTAATAACACATTAATATTAATATAATATTAATGACACATGATAAAAAATAATTGTTTTCAATCAAACTTGTTATTTTTGTTAAGGTAAATGAATTATACCCGTAGTATAAATTAAAATGTAAAAATAATTAATTTACAAATTAACAAAAAAATATTATTAAATAGTTTGCTATTAACAGCAGTGGTTACAAGTTATTAACACTAGCATTAGCATTCACTAAGTTATAGTATTAAAACTAGTTGATACAATAAAGAGTAATCTTGTAATGGTGTCTTCAGATCATGTCGGAAATTGCAATTGAAGATGAGAATAATATGCAGATTGTAACACACACGAGCGACCCAAGAAATAAGCAGAAATGGCACACACGGAAGAACATCCAGATTCAGAGTGGAAGAGGCACACACGAGCCACCCTACATTCATACATCCCCCCACACACCTACATGCACTCACACAAACACACACTGATTCACTCACACATTCACACCCCCAACTACACACTCATTCACTCACACATTCACGCCCCCAACCACATACACATTCACTCACACATTCACACCCCCCAACCACACACACATTCACTCTGTGACTCGATATGTCTGATCTACAATGTCTGGGGTAATTCCGGTGTTTCGCGTCCTCTCCTTCCTTGAGTGGCTCGGATGAGTCATTTCTCTCCGTACTTCCTTTTCTCCTTGGGGTGGTTCTTCTTTGTGAATAACTTCCTACACAATTTTCGGTATTTACACATGAATAATAATTCTTCTTTTTTATTTTAACACAAAAGTTTTGATATAATATTAATAACACATAATTATTAATATAATATTAATATAATATTATTGACACTTGATAAATATAATTGTTTTCAATCAAACTTGTTATTTTTGTTAAGGTAAATGAATTATACCCGTAGTATAAATAGAAATGTAAAAATTATTAATTTTCAAATTAACAAAAAAATATTATTAAATAGTTTGCTATTAACAGCAGTGGTTACAAGTTATTAACACTAGCATTAGCATTCACTAAGTTATAGTATTAAAACTAGTTGATACAATATAGAGTAATCTTGTAATGGTGTCTTCAGATCATGTCGGAAATTGCAATTGAAGATGTTGTGAATAATATGCAGATTGTAACACACACGAGCGACCCAAGAAATAAGCGGAAATGGCACACACGGAAGAACATCCAGATTCAGAGTGGAAGAGGCACACACGAGCCACCCTACATTCATACATCCCCCCACACACCCACATGCACTCACACAAACACACACTGATTCACTCACACATTCATGCCCCCAACCACACACTCATTCACTCACACATTCACACCCCCAACCACACACACATTTACTCACACATTCACACCCCCCAACCACACACACATTCACTCTGTGACTCGATATGTCTGATCTACAATGTCTGGGGTAATTCCGGTGTGTCGCGTCCTCTCCTTCCTTGAGTGGCTCGGATGAGTCATTTCTCTCCGTACTTCCTTTTCTTCTTGGGGTGGTTCTTCTTTGTGAATAACTTCCTACACAATTTTCGGTATTTACACATGAATAATAATTCTTCTATTTTATTTTAACACAAAAGTTTTGATATAATATTAATAACACATAATTATTAATATAATATTATTGACACTTGATAAATATAATTGTTTTCAATCAAACTTGTTATTTTTGTTAAGGTAAATGAATTATACCCGTAGTATAAATAGAAATGTAAAAATTATTAATTTTCAAATTAACAAAAGAATATTATTAAATAGTTTGCTATTAACAGCAGTGGTTACAAGTTATTAACACTAGCATTAGCATTCACTAAGTTATAGTATTAAAACTAGTTGATACAATAAAGAGTAATCTTGTAATGGTGTCTTCAGATCATGTCGGAAATTGCAATTGAAGATGTTGTGAATAATATGCAGATTGTAACACACACGAGCGACCCAAGAAATAAGCGGAAATGGCACACACGGAAGAACATCCAGATTCGGAGTGGAAGAGGCACATACGAGCCACCCCACATTCATACATCCCCCCACACACCCCACATGCACTCACACAAACACACACTCATTCACTCACACATTCAAGCCCCCAACCACACACACATTCAAGCCCCCAACCACACACACATTCACGCCTCCCAACCACACACACATTCTCTCTGTGACTCGTATATGTCTGATCTACAATGTCTGGGGTAATTCCGGTGTGTCGTGTCCTCTGCTTCCTTGAGTGGCTCGGATGAGTCATTTCTCTCCGTACTTCCTTTTCTCCTTGGGGTGGTTCTTCTTTGTGAATAACTTCCTACACAATTTTCGGTATTTACACATGAATAATAATTCTTCTATTTTATTTTAACACAAAAGTTATGATATAATATTATTAACACATAATTATTAATATAATATTAATGACACATGATAAAAAATAATTGTTTTCAATCAAAGTTGTTATTTTTGTTAAGGTAAATGAATTATACCCGTAGTATAAATTGAAATGTAAAAATGATTAATTTACAAATTAACAAAAAAATATTATTAAATAGTTTGCTATTAACAGCAGTGGTTACAAGTTATTAACACTAGCATTAGCATTCACTAAGTTATAGTATTAAAACTAGTTGATACAATAAAGTGTAATCTTGTAATGGCGTCTTCAGATCATGTCGGAAATTGCAATTGAAGATGTTGTGAATAATATGCAGATTGTAACACACACGAGCGACCCAAGAAATAAGCGGAAATGGCACACACAGAAGAACATCCAGATTCAGAGTGGAAGAGGCACACACGAGCCACCCTACATTCATACATCCCCCCACACACCCACATGCACTCACACAAACACACACTGATTCACTCACACACTCATGCCCCCAACCACACACTCATTCACTCACACATTCACGCCCCCAACCACACACACATTTACTCACACATTCACACCCCCCAACCACACACATATTCACTCTGTGACTCGATATGTCATCTACAATGTCTGGGGTAATTCCGGTGTGTCGCGTCCTCTCCTTCCTTGAGTGGCTCGGTTGAGTCATTTCTCTCCGTACTTCCTTTTCTCCTTGGGGTGGTTCTTCTTTGTGAATAACTTCCTACACAATTTTCGGTATTTACACATGAATAATAATTCTTCTATTTTATTTTAACACAAAAGTTATGATATAATATTATTAACACATAATTATTAATATAATATTAATGACACATGATAAAAAATAATTGTTTTCAATCAAAGTTGTTATTTTTGTTAAGGTAAATGAATTATACCCGTAGTATAAATTGAAATGTAAAAATGATTAATTTACAAATTAACAAAAAAATATTATTAAATAGTTTGCTATTAACAGCAGTGGTTACAAGTTATTAACACTAGCATTAGCATTCACTAAGTTATAGTATTAAAACTAGTTGATACAATAAAGTGTAATCTTGTAATGGTGTCTTTAGATCATGTCGGAAATTGCAATTGAAGATGTTGTGAATAATATGCAGATTGTAACACACACGAGCGACCCAAGAAATAAGCGGAAATGGCACACACGGAAGAACATCCAGATTCAGAGTGGAAGAGGCACACACGAGCCACCCTACATTCATACATCCCCCCACACACCCACATGCACTCACACAAACACACACTGATTCACTCACACATTCATGCCCCCAACCACACACTCATTCACTCACACATTCACGCCCGCAACCACACACACATTTACTCACACATTCACACCCCCCAACCACACACACATTCACTCTGTGACTCGATATGTCTGATCTACAATGTCTGGGGTAATTCCGGTGTGTCGCGTCCTCTCCTTCCTTGAGTGGCTCGGATGAGTCATTTCTCTCCGTACTTCCTTTTCTTCTTGGGGTGGTTCTTCTTTGTGAATAACTTCCTACACAATTTTTGGTATTTACACATGAATAATAATTCTTCTATTTTATTTTAACACAAAAGTTTTGATATAATATTTATATTATATTCTATATTTGATAATGTTCAAGTTAGGTGCAAGAATATACTAATTTATAATTGGTATTGTTCAATTAATGAAATTTACTGATATTTTGTAAGAATAAATTGTTACAAATGAAAAAAATTAATAAATATTCAAGTAAATTAATAATTAAAGTATTATAAGCTATTAAATATTTAATGACACATGATAATAAATAATTGTTTTCATCAAACTTATTATTTTTGTTAAGGTAAATGAATTATACCCGTAGTATAAATTGAAATATAAAAATTATTAATTTACAAATTAACAAAAAAATATTATTAAATAGTTTGCTATTAACAGCAGTGGTTACAAGTTATTAACACTAGCATTAGCATTCACTAAGTTATAGTATTAAAACTAGTTGATACAATAAAGAGTAATCTTGTAATGGTGTCTTCAGATCATGTCGGAAATTGCAATTGAAGATGTTGTGAATAATATGCAGATTGTAACACACACGAGCGACCCAAGAAATAAGCGGAAATGGCACACACGGAAGAACATCCAGATTCAGAGTGGAAGAGGCACACACGAGCCACCCCACATTCATACATCCCCCCACACACCCCACATTCATACATCCCCCCACACACCCCACATGCACTCACACAAACACACACTCATTCACTCACACATTCACGCCCCCAACCGCACACACATTCTCTCACACATTCACGCCTCCCAACCACACACACATTCACTCTGTGACTCGATATGTCTGATCTACAATGTCTGGGGTAATTCCGGTGTGTCGCGTCCTCTCCTTCCTTGAGTGGCTCGGATGAGTCATTTCTCTCCGTACTTCCTTTTCTCCTTGGGGTGGTTCTTTGTGAATAACTTCCTACACAATTTTCGGTATTTACACATTCTTCTATTTTATTTTAACACAAAAGTTTTATATAATATTAATAACACATTAATATTAATATAATATTAATGACACATGATAAAAAATAATTGTTTTCAATCAAACTTGTTATTTTTGTTAAGGTAAATGAATTATACCCGTAGTATAAATTAAAATATAAAATAATTAATTTACAAATTAACAAAAAAATATTATTAAATAGTTTGCTATTAACAGCAGTGGTTACAAGTTATTAACACTAGCATTAGCATTCACTAAGTTATAGTATTAAAACTAGTTGATACAATAAAGAGTAATCTTGTAATGGTGTCTTCAGATGATGTCGGAAATTGCAATTGAAGATGTGAATAATATGCAGATTGTAACACACACGAGCGACCCAAGAAATAAGCAGAAATGGCACACACGGAAGAACACCCAGATTCAGAGTGGAAGAGGCACACACGAGCCACCCTACATTCATACATCCCCCCACACACCTACATGCACTCACACAAACACACACTGATTCACTCACACATTCACACCCCCAACTACACACTCATTCACTCACACATTCACGCCCCCAACCACATACACATTCACTCACACATTCACACCCCCCAACCACACACACATTCACTCTGTGACTCGATATGTCTGATCTACAATGTCTGGGGTAATTCCGCTGTTTCGCGTCCTCTCCTTCCTTGAGTGGCTCGGATGAGTCATTTCTCTCCGTACTTCCTTTTCTCCTTGGGGTGGTTCTTCTTTGTGAATAACTTCCTACACAATTTTCGGTATTTACACATGAATAATAATTCTTCTTTTTTATTTTAACACAAAAGTTTTGATATAATATTAATAACACATAATTATTAATATAATATTAATATAATATTATTGACACTTGCTAAATATAATTGTTTTCAATCAAACTTGTTATTTTTGTTAAGGTAAATGAATTATACCCGTAGTATAAATAGAAATGTAAAAATTATTAATTTTCAAATTAACAAAAAAATATTATTAAATAGTTTGCTATTAACAGCAGTGGTTACAAGTTATTAACACTAGCATTAGCATTCACTAAGTTATAGTATTAAAACTAGTTGATACAATATAGAGTAATCTTGTAATGGTGTCTTCAGATCATGTCGGAAATTGCAATTGAAGATGTTGTGAATAATATGCAGATTGTAACACACACGAGCGACCCAAGAAATAAGCGGAAATGGCACACACGGAAGAACATCCAGATTCAGAGTGGAAGAGGCACACACGAGCCACCCTACATTCATACATCCCCCCACACACCCACATGCACTCACACAAACACACACTGATTCACTCACACATTCATGCCCCCAACCACACACTCATTCACTCACACATTCACGCCCCCAACCACACACACATTTACTCACACATTCACACCCCCCAACCACACACACATTCACTCTGTGACTCGATATGTCTGATCTACAATGTCTGGGGTAATTCCGGTGTGTCGCGTCCTCTCCTTCCTTGAGTGGCTCGGATGAGTCATTTCTCTCCGTACTTCCTTTTCTTCTTGGGGTGGTTCTTCTTTGTGAATAACTTCCTACACAATTTTCGGTATTTACACATGAATAATAATTCTTCTATTTTATTTTAACACAAAAGTTATGATATAATATTAATAACACATAATTATTAATATAATATTAATATAATATTATTGACACTTGATAAATATAATTGTTTTCAATCAAACTTGTTATTTTTGTTAAGGTAAATGAATTATACCCGTAGTATAAATTGAAATGTAAAAATGATTAATTTACAAATTAACAAAAAAATATTATTAAATAGTTTGCTATTAACAGCAGTGGTTACAAGTTATTAACACTAGCATTAGCATTCACTAAGTTATAGTATTAAAACTAGTTGATACAATAAAGTGTAATCTTGTAATGGCGTCTTCAGATCATGTCGGAAATTGCAATTGAAGATGTTGTGAATAATATGCAGATTGTAACACACACGAGCGACCCAAGAAATAAGCGGAAATGGCACACACAGAAGAACATCCAGATTCAGAGTGGAAGAGGCACACACGAGCCACCCTACATTCATACATCCCCCCACACACCCACATGCACTCACACAAACACACACTGATTCACTCACACACTCATGCCCCCAACCACACACTCATTCACTCACACATTCACGCCCCCAACCACACACACATTTACTCACACATTCACACCCCCCAACCACACACATATTCACTCTGTGACTCGATATGTCATCTACAATGTCTGGGGTAATTCCGGTGTGTCGCGTCCTCTCCTTCCTTGAGTGGCTCGGTTGAGTCATTTCTCTCCGTACTTCCTTTTCTCCTTGGGGTGGTTCTTCTTTGTGAATAACTTCCTACACAATTTTCGGTATTTACACATGAATAATAATTCTTCTATTTTATTTTAACACAAAAGTTATGATATAATATTATTAACACATAATTATTAATATAATATTAATGACACATGATAAAAAATAATTGTTTTCAATCAAAGTTGTTATTTTTGTTAAGGTAAATGAATTATACCCGTAGTATAAATTGAAATGTAAAAATGATTAATTTACAAATTAACAAAAAAATATTATTAAATAGTTTGCTATTAACAGCAGTGGTTACAAGTTATTAACACTAGCATTAGCATTCACTAAGTTATAGTATTAAAACTAGTTGATACAATAAAGTGTAATCTTGTAATGGTGTCTTTAGATCATGTCGGAAATTGCAATTGAAGATGTTGTGAATAATATGCAGATTGTAACACACACGAGCGACCCAAGAAATAAGCGGAAATGGCACACACGGAAGAACATCCAGATTCAGAGTGGAAGAGGCACACACGAGCCACCCTACATTCATACATCCCCCCACACACCCACATGCACTCACACAAACACACACTGATTCACTCACACATTCATGCCCCCAACCACACACTCATTCACTCACACATTCACGCCCGCAACCACACACACATTTACTCACACATTCACACCCCCCAACCACACACACATTCACTCTGTGACTCGATATGTCTGATCTACAATGTCTGGGGTAATTCCGGTGTGTCGCGTCCTCTCCTTCCTTGAGTGGCTCGGATGAGTCATTTCTCTCCGTACTTCCTTTTCTTCTTGGGGTGGTTCTTCTTTGTGAATAACTTCCTACACAATTTTTGGTATTTACACATGAATAATAATTCTTCTATTTTATTTTAACACAAAAGTTTTGATATAATATTTATATTATATTCTATATTTGATAATGTTCAAGTTAGGTGCAAGAATATACTAATTTATAATTGGTATTGTTCAATTAATGAAATTTACTGATATTTTGTAAGAATAAATTGTTACAAATGAAAAAAATTAATAAATATTCAAGTAAATTAATAATTAAAGTATTATAAGCTATTAAATATTTAATGACACATGATAATAAATAATTGTTTTCATCAAACTTATTATTTTTGTTAAGGTAAATGAATTATACCCGTAGTATAAATTGAAATATAAAAATTATTAATTTACAAATTAACAAAAAAATATTATTAAATAGTTTGCTATTAACAGCAGTGGTTACAAGTTATTAACACTAGCATTAGCATTCACTAAGTTATAGTATTAAAACTAGTTGATACAATAAAGAGTAATCTTGTAATGGTGTCTTCAGATCATGTCGGAAATTGCAATTGAAGATGTTGTGAATAATATGCAGATTGTAACACACACGAGCGACCCAAGAAATAAGCGGAAATGGCACACACGGAAGAACATCCAGATTCAGAGTGGAAGAGGCACACACGAGCCACCCCACATTCATACATCCCCCCACACACCCCACATTCATACATCCCCCCACACACCCCACATGCACTCACACAAACACACACTCATTCACTCACACATTCACGCCCCCAACCGCACACACATTCTCTCACACATTCACGCCTCCCAACCACACACACATTCACTCTGTGACTCGATATGTCTGATCTACAATGTCTGGGGTAATTCCGGTGTGTCGCGTCCTCTCCTTCCTTGAGTGGCTCGGATGAGTCATTTCTCTCCGTACTTCCTTTTCTCCTTGGGGTGGTTCTTTGTGAATAACTTCCTACACAATTTTCGGTATTTACACATTCTTCTATTTTATTTTAACACAAAAGTTTTATATAATATTAATAACACATTAATATTAATATAATATTAATGACACATGATAAAAAATAATTGTTTTCAATCAAACTTGTTATTTTTGTTAAGGTAAATGAATTATACCCGTAGTATAAATTAAAATATAAAATAATTAATTTACAAATTAACAAAAAAATATTATTAAATAGTTTGCTATTAACAGCAGTGGTTACAAGTTATTAACACTAGCATTAGCATTCACTAAGTTATAGTATTAAAACTAGTTGATACAATAAAGAGTAATCTTGTAATGGTGTCTTCAGATGATGTCGGAAATTGCAATTGAAGATGTGAATAATATGCAGATTGTAACACACACGAGCGACCCAAGAAATAAGCAGAAATGGCACACACGGAAGAACACCCAGATTCAGAGTGGAAGAGGCACACACGAGCCACCCTACATTCATACATCCCCCCACACACCTACATGCACTCACACAAACACACACTGATTCACTCACACATTCACACCCCCAACTACACACTCATTCACTCACACATTCACGCCCCCAACCACATACACATTCACTCACACATTCACACCCCCCAACCACACACACATTCACTCTGTGACTCGATATGTCTGATCTACAATGTCTGGGGTAATTCCGCTGTTTCGCGTCCTCTCCTTCCTTGAGTGGCTCGGATGAGTCATTTCTCTCCGTACTTCCTTTTCTCCTTGGGGTGGTTCTTCTTTGTGAATAACTTCCTACACAATTTTCGGTATTTACACATGAATAATAATTCTTCTTTTTTATTTTAACACAAAAGTTTTGATATAATATTAATAACACATAATTATTAATATAATATTAATATAATATTATTGACACTTGCTAAATATAATTGTTTTCAATCAAACTTGTTATTTTTGTTAAGGTAAATGAATTATACCCGTAGTATAAATAGAAATGTAAAAATTATTAATTTTCAAATTAACAAAAAAATATTATTAAATAGTTTGCTATTAACAGCAGTGGTTACAAGTTATTAACACTAGCATTAGCATTCACTAAGTTATAGTATTAAAACTAGTTGATACAATATAGAGTAATCTTGTAATGGTGTCTTCAGATCATGTCGGAAATTGCAATTGAAGATGTTGTGAATAATATGCAGATTGTAACACACACGAGCGACCCAAGAAATAAGCGGAAATGGCACACACGGAAGAACATCCAGATTCAGAGTGGAAGAGGCACACACGAGCCACCCTACATTCATACATCCCCCCACACACCCACATGCACTCACACAAACACACACTGATTCACTCACACATTCATGCCCCCAACCACACACTCATTCACTCACACATTCACGCCCCCAACCACACACACATTTACTCACACATTCACACCCCCCAACCACACACACATTCACTCTGTGACTCGATATGTCTGATCTACAATGTCTGGGGTAATTCCGGTGTGTCGCGTCCTCTCCTTCCTTGAGTGGCTCGGATGAGTCATTTCTCTCCGTACTTCCTTTTCTTCTTGGGGTGGTTCTTCTTTGTGAATAACTTCCTACACAATTTTCGGTATTTACACATGAATAATAATTCTTCTATTTTATTTTAACACAAAAGTTTTGATATAATATTAATAACACATAATTATTAATATAATATTAATATAATATTATTGACACTTGATAAATATAATTGTTTTCAATCAAACTTGTTATTTTTGTTAAGGTAAATGAATTATACCCGTAGTATAAATAGAAATGTAAAAATTATTAATTTTCAAATTAACAAAAAAATATTATTAAATAGTTTGCTATTAACAGCAGTGGTTACAAGTTATTAACACTAGCATTAGCATTCACTAAGTTATAGTATTAAAACTAGTTGATACAATAAAGAGTAATCTTGTAATGGTGTCTTCAGATCATGTCGGAAATTGCAATTGAAGATGTTGTGAATAATATGCAGATTGTAACACACACGAGCGACCCAAGAAATAAGCGGAAATGGCACACACGGAAGAACATCCAGATTCAGAGTGGAAGAGGCACATACGAGCCACCCCACATTCATACATCCCCCCACACACCCCACATGCACTCACACAAACACACACTCATTCACTCACACATTCAAGCCCCCAACCACACACACATTCACGCCTCCCAACCACACACACATTCACTCTGTGACTCGTATATGTCTGATCTACAATGTCTGGGGTAATTCCGGTGTGTCGTGTCCTCTGCTTCCTTGAGTGGCTCGGATGAGTCATTTCTCTCCGTACTTCCTTTTCTCGTTGGGGTGGTTCTTCTTTGTGAATAACTTCCTACACAATTTTCGGTATTTACACATGAATAATAATTCTTCTATTTTATTTTAACACAAAAGTTATGATATAATATTATTAACACATAATTATTAATATAATATTAATGACACATGATAAAAAATAATTGTTTTCAATCAAAGTTGTTATTTTTGTTAAGGTAAATGAATTATACCCGTAGTATAAATTGAAATGTAAAAATGATTAATTTACAAATTAACAAAAAAATATTATTAAATAGTTTGCTATTAACAGCAGTGGTTACAAGTTATTAACACTAGCATTAGCATTCACTAAGTTATAGTATTAAAACTAGTTGATACAATAAAGTGTAATCTTGTAATGGTGTCTTTAGATCATGTCGGAAATTGCAATTGAAGATGTTGTGAATAATATGCAGATTGTAACACACACGAGCGACCCAAGAAATAAGCGGAAATGGCACACACGGAAGAACATCCAGATTCAGAGTGGAAGAGGCACACACGAGCCACCCTACATTCATACATCCCCCCACACACCCACATGCACTCACACAAACACACACTGATTCACTCACACATTCATGCCCCCAACCACACACTCATTCACTCACACATTCACGCCCGCAACCACACACACATTTACTCACACATTCACACCCCCCAACCACACACACATTCACTCTGTGACTCGATATGTCTGATCTACAATGTCTGGGGTAATTCCGGTGTGTCGCGTCCTCTCCTTCATTGAGTGGCTCGGATGAGTCATTTCTCTCCGTACTTCCTTTTCTTCTTGGGGTGGTTCTTCTTTGTGAATAACTTCCTACACAATTTTTGGTATTTACACATGAATAATAATTCTTCTATTTTATTTTAACACAAAAGTTTTGATATAATATTTATATTATATTCTATATTTGATAATGTTCAAGTTAGGTGCAAGAATATACTAATTTATAATTGGTATTGTTCAATTAATGAAATTTACTGATATTTTGTAAGAATAAATTGTTACAAATAAAAAAATTAATAAATATTCAAGTAAATTAATAATTAAAGTATTATAAGCTATTAAATATTTAATGACACATGATAATAAATAATTGTTTTCATCAAACTTATTATTTTTGTTAAGGTAAATGAATTATACCCGTAGTATAAATTGAAATATAAAAATTATTAATTTACAAATTAACAAAAAAATATTATTAAATAGTTTGCTATTAACAGCAGTGGTTACAAGTTATTAACATTAGCATTAGCATTCACTAAGTTATAGTATTAAAACTAGTTGATACAATAAAGAGTAATCTTGTAATGGTGTCTTTAGATCATGTCGGAAATTGCAATTGAAGATGTGAATAATATGCAGATTGTAACACACACGAGCGACCCAAGAAATAAGCAGAAATGGCACACACGGAAGAACATCCAGATTCAGAGTGGAAGAGGCACACACGAGCCACCCTACATTCATACATCCCCCCACACACCCACATGCACTCACACAAACACACACTGATTCACTCACACATTCACACCCCCAACTACACACTCATTCACTCACACATTCACGCCCCCAACCACATACACATTCACTCACACATTCACACCCCCCAACCACACACACATTCACTCTGTGACTCGATATGTCTGATCTACAATGTCTGGGGTAATTCCGGTGTTTCGCGTCCTCTCCTTCCTTGAGTGGCTCGGATGAGTCATTTCTCTCCGTACTTCCTTTTCTCCTTGGGGTGGTTCTTCTTTGTGAATAACTTCCTACACAATTTTCGGTATTTACACATGAATAATAATTCTTCTTTTTTATTTTAACACAAAAGTTTTGATATAATATTAATAACACATAATTATTAATATAATATTAATATAATATTATTGACACTTGATAAATATAATTGTTTTCAATCAAACTTGTTATTTTTGTTAAGGTAAATGAATTATACCCGTAGTATAAATAGAAATGTAAAAATTATTAATTTTCAAATTAACAAAAAAATATTATTAAATAGTTTGCTATTAACAGCAGTGGTTACAAGTTATTAACACTAGCATTAGCATTCACTAAGTTATAGTATTAAAACTAGTTGATACAATAAAGAGTAATCTTGTAATGGTGTCTTTAGATCATGTCGGAAATTGCAATTGAAGATGTGAATAATATGCAGATTGTAACACACACGAGCGACCCAAGAAATAAGCAGAAATGACACACACGGAAGAACATCCAGATTCAGAGTGGAAGAGGCACACACGAGCCACCCTACATTCATACATCCCCCCACACACCCACATGCACTCACACAAACACACACTGATTCACTCACACATTCACACCCCCAACTACACAATTCACTCACACATTCACGCCCCCAAATACATACACATTCACTCACACATTCACACCCCCCAACCACACACACATTCACTCTGTGACTCGATATGTCTGATCTACAATGTCTGGGGTAATTCCGGTGTTTCGCGTCCTCTCCTTCCTTGAGTGGCTCGGATGAGTCATTTCTCTCCGTACTTCCTTTTCTCCTTGGGGTGGTTCTTCTTTGTGAATAACTTCCTACACAATTTTCGGTATTTACACATGAATAATAATTCTTCTATTTTATTTTAACACAAAAGTTTTGATATAATATTAATAACACATAATTATTAATATAATATTAATATAATATTATTGACACTTGATAAATATAATTGTTTTCAATCAAACTTGTTATTTTTGTTAAGGTAAATGAATTATACCCGTAGTATAAATAGAAATGTAAAAATTATTAATTTTCAAATTAACAAAAAAATATTATTAAATAGTTTGCTATTAACAGCAGTGGTTACAAGTTATTAACACCAGCATTAGCATTCACTAAGTTATAGTATTAAAACTAGTTGATACAATAAAGAGTAATCTTGTAATGGTGTCTTCAGATCATGTCGGAAATTGCAATTGAAGATGTTGTGAATAATATGCAGATTGTAACACACACGAGCGACCCAAGAAATAAGCGGAAATGGCACACACGGAAGAACATCCAGATTCAGAGTGGAAGAGGCACACACGAGCCACCCTACATTCATACATCCCCCCACACACCCACATGCACTCACACAAACACACACTGATTCACTCACACATTCATGCCCCCAACCACACACTCATTCACTCACACATTCACGCCCCCAACTACACACACATTTACTCACACATTCACACCCCCCAACCACACACACATTCACTCTGTGACTCGATATGTCTGATCTACAATGTCTGGGGTAATTCCGGTGTTTCGCGTCCTCTCCTTCCTTGAGTGGCTCGGATGAGTCATTTCTCTCCGTACTTCCTTTTCTCCTTGGGGTGGTTCTTCTTTGTGAATAACTTCCTACACAATTTTCGGTATTTACACATGAATAATAATTCTTCTATTTTATTTTAACACAAAAGTTTTGATATAATATTAATAACACATAATTATTAATATAATATTAATATAATATTATTGACACTTGATAAATATAATTGTTTTCAATCAAACTTGTTATTTTTGTTAAGGTAAATGAATTATACCCGTAGTATAAATAGAAATGTAAAAATTATTAATTTTCAAATTAACAAAAAAATATTATTAAATAGTTTGCTATTAACAGCAGTGGTTACAAGTTATTAACACTAGCATTAGCATTCACTAAGTTATAGTATTAAAACTAGTTGATACAATAAAGAGTAATCTTGTAATGGTGTCTTCAGATCATGTCGGAAATTGCAATTGAAGATGTTGTGAATAATATGCAGATTGTAACACACACGAGCGACCCAAGAAATAAACGGAAATGGCACACACGGAAGAACATCCAGATTCAGAGTGGAAGAGGCACATACGAGCCACCCCACATTCATACATCCCCCCACACACCCCACATGCACTCACACAAACACACACTCATTCACTCACACATTCATGCCCCCAACCACACACACATTCACTCACACATTCACGTCTCCCAACCACACACACATTCACTCTGTGACTCGTATATGTCTGATCTACAATGTCTGGGGTAATTCCGGTGTGTCGCGTCCTCTCCTTCCTTGAGTGGCTCGGATGAGTCATTTCTCTCCGTAGTTCCTTTTCTCTGTGGGGTGGTTCATCTTTGCGAATAACTTCCTATACAATTTTCGGTATTTACAAATGAATAATAATTCTTCTATTTTATTTTAACACAAAAGTTTTTATATAATATTTATATCATATTTGATGATGTTCAAGTTAGGTGCAAGAATATACTAATTTATAATTGGTATTGTTACTGATATTTTGTAAGAATAAATTGTTACAAATGAAAAAATTAATAAGTATTCAAGTAAATTAATAATTAAAGTATTATAAGCTATTAAATATTTAATGACACATGATAATAATTGTTTTCATCAAACTTATTATTTTTCTTAAGGTAAATGAATTATACCCGTAGTATAAATTGAAATATAAAAATTATTAATTTACAAATTAACAAAAAAATATTATTAAATAGTTTGCTATTAACAGCAGTGGTTACAAGTTATTAATACTAGCATTAGCATTCACTAAGTTATAGTATTAAAACTAGTTGATACAATAAAGAGTAATCTTGTAATGGTGTCTTCAGATCATGTCGGAAATTGCAATTGAAGATGTTGTGAATAATATGCAGATTGTAACACACACGAGCGACCCAAGAAATAAGCGGAAATGGCACACACAGAAGAACATCCAGATTCAGAGTGGAAGAGGCACACACGAGCCACCCTACATTCATACATCCCCCCACACACCCACATGCACTCACACAAACACACACTGATTCACTCACACACTCATGCCCCCAACCACACACTCATTCACTCACACATTCACGCCCCCAACCACACACACATTTACTCACACATTCACACCCCCCAACCACACACATATTCACTCTGTGACTCGATATGTCATCTACAATGTCTGGGGTAATTCCGGTGTGTCGCGTCCTCTCCTTCCTTGAGTGGCTCGGTTGAGTCATTTCTCTCCGTACTTCCTTTTCTCCTTGGGGTGGTTCTTCTTTGTGAATAACTTCCTACACAATTTTCGGTATTTACACATGAATAATAATTCTTCTATTTTATTTTAACACAAAAGTTATGATATAATATTATTAACACATAATTATTAATATAATATTAATGACACATGATAAAAAATAATTGTTTTCAATCAAAGTTGTTATTTTTGTTAAGGTAAATGAATTATACCCGTAGTATAAATTGAAATGTAAAAATGATTAATTTACAAATTAACAAAAAAATATTATTAAATAGTTTGCTATTAACAGCAGTGGTTACAAGTTATTAACACTAGCATTAGCATTCACTAAGTTATAGTATTAAAACTAGTTGATACAATAAAGTGTAATCTTGTAATGGTGTCTTTAGATCATGTCGGAAATTGCAATTGAAGATGTTGTGAATAATATGCAGATTGTAACACACACGAGCGACCCAAGAAATAAGCGGAAATGGCACACACGGAAGAACATCCAGATTCAGAGTGGAAGAGGCACACACGAGCCACCCTACATTCATACATCCCCCCACACACCCACATGCACTCACACAAACACACACTGATTCACTCACACATTCATGCCCCCAACCACACACTCATTCACTCACACATTCACGCCCGCAACCACACACACATTTACTCACACATTCACACCCCCCAACCACACACATATTCACTCTGTGACTCGATATGTCATCTACAATGTCTGGGGTAATTCCGGTGTGTCGCGTCCTCTCCTTCCTTGAGTGGCTCGGTTGAGTCATTTCTCTCCGTACTTCCTTTTCTCCTTGGGGTGGTTCTTCTTTGTGAATAACTTCCTACACAATTTTCGGTATTTACACATGAATAATAATTCTTCTATTTTATTTTAACACAAAAGTTATGATATAATATTATTAACACATAATTATTAATATAATATTAATGACACATGATAAAAAATAATTGTTTTCAATCAAAGTTGTTATTTTTGTTAAGGTAAATGAATTATACCCGTAGTATAAATTGAAATGTAAAAATGATTAATTTACAAATTAACAAAAAAATATTATTAAATAGTTTGCTATTAACAGCAGTGGTTACAAGTTATTAACACTAGCATTAGCATTCACTAAGTTATAGTATTAAAACTAGTTGATACAATAAAGTGTAATCTTGTAATGGTGTCTTTAGATCATGTCGGAAATTGCAATTGAAGATGTTGTGAATAATATGCAGATTGTAACACACACGAGCGACCCAAGAAATAAGCGGAAATGGCACACACGGAAGAACATCCAGATTCAGAGTGGAAGAGGCACACACGAGCCACCCTACATTCATACATCCCCCCACACACCCACATGCACTCACACAAACACACACTGATTCACTCACACATTCATGCCCCCAACCACACACTCATTCACTCACACATTCACGCCCGCAACCACACACACATTTACTCACACATTCACACCCCCCAACCACACACACATTCACTCTGTGACTCGATATGTCTGATCTACAATGTCTGGGGTAATTCCGGTGTGTCGCGTCCTCTCCTTCCTTGAGTGGCTCGGATGAGTCATTTCTCTCCGTACTTCCTTTTCTTCTTGGGGTGGTTCTTCTTTGTGAATAACTTCCTACACAATTTTTGGTATTTACACATGAATAATAATTCTTCTATTTTATTTTAACACAAAAGTTTTGATATAATATTTATATTATATTCTATATTTGATAATGTTCAAGTTAGGTGCAAGAATATACTAATTTATAATTGGTATTGTTCAATTAATGAAATTTACTGATATTTTGTAAGAATAAATTGTTACAAATGAAAAAAATTAATAAATATTCAAGTAAATTAATAATTAAAGTATTATAAGCTATTAAATATTTAATGACACATGATAATAAATAATTGTTTTCATCAAACTTTTTATTTTTGTTAAGGTAAATGAATTATACCCGTAGTATAAATTGAAATATAAAAATTATTAATTTACAAATTAACAAAAAAATATTATTAAATAGTTTGCTATTAACAGCAGTGGTTACAAGTTATTAACACTAGCATTAGCATTCACTAAGTTATAGTATTAAAACTAGTTGATACAATAAAGAGTAATCTTGTAATGGTGTCTTCAGATCATGTCGGAAATTGCAATTGAAGATGTTGTGAATAATATGCAGATTGTAACACACACGAGCGACCCAAGAAATAAGCGGAAATGGCACACACGGAAGAACATCCAGATTCAGAGTGGAAGAGGCACACACGAGCCACCCCACATTCATACATCCCCCCACACACCCCACATTCATACATCCCCCCACACACCCCACATGCACTCACACAAACACACACTCATTCACTCACACATTCACGCCCCCAACCGCACACAAATTCTCTCACACATTCACGCCTCCCAACCACACACACATTCACTCTGTGACTCGATATGTCTGATCTACAATGTCTGGGGTAATTCCGGTGTGTCGCGTCCTCTCCTTCCTTGAGTGGCTCGGATGAGTCATTTCTCTCCGTACTTCCTTTTCTCCTTGGGGTGGTTCTTTGTGAATAACTTCCTACACAATTTTCGGTATTTGCACATTCTTCTATTTTATTTTAACACAAAAGTTTTATATAATATTAATAACACATTAATATTAATATAATATTAATGACACATGATAAAAAATAATTGTTTTCAATCAAACTTGTTATTTTTGTTAAGGTAAATGAATTATACCCGTAGTATAAATTAAAATGTAAAAATAATTAATTTACAAATTAACAAAAAAATATTATTAAATAGTTTGCTATTAACAGCAGTGGTTACAAGTTATTAACACTAGCATTAGCATTCACTAAGTTATAGTATTAAAACTAGTTGATACAATAAAGAGTAATCTTGTAATGGTGTCTTCAGATCATGTCGGAAATTGCAATTGAAGATGAGAATAATATGCAGATTGTAACACACACGAGCGACCCAAGAAATAAGCAGAAATGGCACACACGGAAGAACATCCAGATTCAGAGTGGAAGAGGCACACACGAGCCACCCTACATTCATACATCCCCCCACACACCTACATGCACTCACACAAACACACACTGATTCACTCACACATTCACACCCCCAACTACACACTCATTCACTCACACATTCACGCCCCCAACCACATACACATTCACTCACACATTCACACCCCCCAACCACACACACATTCACTCTGTGACTCGATATGTCTGATCTACAATGTCTGGGGTAATTCCGGTGTTTCGCGTCCTCTCCTTCCTTGAGTGGCTCGGATGAGTCATTTCTCTCCGTACTTCCTTTTCTCCTTGGGGTGGTTCTTCTTTGTGAATAACTTCCTACACAATTTTCGGTATTTACACATGAATAATAATTCTTCTTTTTTATTTTAACACAAAAGTTTTGATATAATATTAATAACACATAATTATTAATATAATATTAATATAATATTATTGACACTTGATAAATATAATTGTTTTCAATCAAACTTGTTATTTTTGTTAAGGTAAATGAATTATACCCGTAGTATAAATAGAAATGTAAAAATTATTAATTTTCAAATTAACAAAAAAATATTATTAAATAGTTTGCTATTAACAGCAGTGGTTACAAGTTATTAACACTAGCATTAGCATTCACTAAGTTATAGTATTAAAACTAGTTGATACAATATAGAGTAATCTTGTAATGGTGTCTTCAGATCATGTCGGAAATTGCAATTGAAGATGTTGTGAATAATATGCAGATTGTAACACACACGAGCGACCCAAGAAATAAGCGGAAATGGCACACACGGAAGAACATCCAGATTCAGAGTGGAAGAGGCACACACGAGCCACCCTACATTCATACATCCCCCCACACACCCACATGCACTCACACAAACACACACTGATTCACTCACACATTCATGCCCCCAACCACACACTCATTCACTCACACATTCACACCCCCAACCACACACACATTTACTCACACATTCACACCCCCCAACCACACACACATTCACTCTGTGACTCGATATGTCTGATCTACAATGTCTGGGGTAATTCCGGTGTGTCGCGTCCTCTCCTTCCTTGAGTGGCTCGGATGAGTCATTTCTCTCCGTACTTCCTTTTCTTCTTGGGGTGGTTCTTCTTTGTGAATAACTTCCTACACAATTTTCGGTATTTACACATGAATAATAATTCTTCTATTTTATTTTAACACAAAAGTTTTGATATAATATTAATAACACATAATTATTAATATAATATTAATATAATATTATTGACACTTGATAAATATAATTGTTTTCAATCAAACTTGTTATTTTTGTTAAGGTAAATGAATTATACCCGTAGTATAAATAGAAATGTAAAAATTATTAATTTTCAAATTAACAAAAAAATATTATTAAATAGTTTGCTATTAACAGCAGTGGTTACAAGTTATTAACACTAGCATTAGCATTCACTAAGTTATAGTATTAAAACTAGTTGATACAATAAAGAGTAATCTTGTAATGGTGTCTTCAGATCATGTCGGAAATTGCAATTGAAGATGTTGTGAATAATATGCAGATTGTAACACACACGAGCGACCCAAGAAATAAGCGGAAATGGCACACACGGAAGAACATCCAGATTCAGAGTGGAAGAGGCACATACGAGCCACCCCACATTCATACATCCCCCCACACACCCCACATGCACTCACACAAACACACACTCATTCACTCACACATTCAAGCCCCCAACCACACACACATTCACGCCTCCCAACCACACACACATTCACTCTGTGACTCGTATATGTCTGATCTACAATGTCTGGGGTAATTCCGGTGTGTCGTGTCCTCTGCTTCCTTGAGTGGCTCGGATGAGTCATTTCTCTCCGTACTTCCTTTTCTCCTTGGGGTGGTTCTTCTTTGTGAATAACTTCCTACACAATTTTCGGTATTTACACATGAATAATAATTCTTCTATTTTATTTTAACACAAAAGTTATGATATAATATTATTAACACATAATTATTAATATAATATTAATGACACATGATAAAAAATAATTGTTTTCAATCAAAGTTGTTATTTTTGTTAAGGTAAATGAATTATACCCGTAGTATAAATTGAAATGTAAAAATGATTAATTTACAAATTAACAAAAAAATATTATTAAATAGTTTGCTATTAACAGCAGTGGTTACAAGTTATTAACACTAGCATTAGCATTCACTAAGTTATAGTATTAAAACTAGTTGATACAATAAAGTGTAATCTTGTAATGGTGTCTTTAGATCATGTCGGAAATTGCAATTGAAGATGTTGTGAATAATATGCAGATTGTAACACACACGAGCGACCCAAGAAATAAGCGGAAATGGCACACACGGAAGAACATCCAGATTCAGAGTGGAAGAGGCACACACGAGCCACCCTACATTCATACATCCCCCCACACACCCACATGCACTCACACAAACACACACTGATTCACTCACACATTCATGCCCCCAACCACACACTCATTCACTCACACATTCACGCCCGCAACCACACACACATTTACTCACACATTCACACCCCCCAACCACACACACATTCACTCTGTGACTCGATATGTCTGATCTACAATGTCTGGGGTAATTCCGGTGTGTCGCGTCCTCTCCTTCCTTGAGTGGCTCGGATGAGTCATTTCTCTCCGTACTTCCTTTTCTTCTTGGGGTGGTTCTTCTTTGTGAATAACTTCCTACACAATTTTTGGTATTTACACATGAATAATAATTCTTCTATTTTATTTTAACACAAAAGTTTTGATATAATATTTATATTATATTCTATATTTGATAATGTTCAAGTTAGGTGCAAGAATATACTAATTTATAATTGGTATTGTTCAATTAATGAAATTTACTGATATTTTGTAAGAATAAATTGTTACAAATGAAAAAAATTAATAAATATTCAAGTAAATTAATAATTAAAGTATTATAAGCTATTAAATATTTAATGACACATGATAATAAATAATTGTTTTCATCAAACTTATTATTTTTGTTAAGGTAAATGAATTATACCCGTAGTATAAATTGAAATATAAAAATTATTAATTTACAAATTAACAAAAAAATATTATTAAATAGTTTGCTATTAACAGCAGTGGTTACAAGTTATTAACACTAGCATTAGCATTCACTAAGTTATAGTATTAAAACTAGTTGATACAATAAAGAGTAATCTTGTAATGGTGTCTTCAGATCATGTCGGAAATTGCAATTGAAGATGTTGTGAATAATATGCAGATTGTAACACACACGAGCGACCCAAGAAATAAGCGGAAATGGCACACACGGAAGAACATCCAGATTCAGAGTGGAAGAGGCACACACGAGCCACCCCACATTCATACATCCCCCCACACACCCCACATGCACTCACACAAACACACACTCATTCACTCACACATTCACGCCCCCAACCGCACACACATTCTCTCACACATTCACGCCTCCCAACCACACACACATTCACTCTGTGACTCGATATGTCTGATCTACAATGTCTGGGGTAATTCCGGTGTGTCGCGTCCTCTCCTTCCTTGAGTGGCTCGGATGAGTCATTTCTCTCCGTACTTCCTTTTCTCCTTGGGGTGGTTCTTTGTGAATAACTTCCTACACAATTTTCGGTATTTACACATTCTTCTATTTTATTTTAACACAAAAGTTTTATATAATATTAATAACACATTAATATTAATATAATATTAATGACACATGATAAAAAATAATTGTTTTCAATCAAACATGTTATTTTTGTTAAGGTAAATGAATTATACCCGTAGTATAAATTAAAATATAACATAATTATTTACAAATTAACAAAAAAATATTATTAAATAGTTTGCTATTAACAGCAGTGGTTACAAGTTATTAACACTAGCATTAGCATTCACTAAGTTATAGTATTAAAACTAGTTGATACAATAAAGAGTAATCTTGTAATGGTGTCTTCAGATCATGTCGGAAATTGCAATTGAAGATGTGAATAATATGCAGATTGTAACACACACGAGCGACCCAAGAAATAAGCAGAAATGGCACACACGGAAGAACATCCAGATTCAGAGTGGAAGAGGCACACACGAGCCACCCTACATTCATACATCCCCCCACACACCTACATGCACTCACACAAACACACACTGATTCACTCACACATTCACACCCCCAACTACACACTCATTCACTCACACATTCACGCCCCCAACCACATACACATTCACTCACACATTCACACCCCCCAACCACACACACATTCACTCTGTGACTCGATATGTCTGATCTACAATGTCTGGGGTAATTCCGGTGTGTCGCGTCCTCTCCTTCCTTGAGTGGCTCGGATGAGTCATTTCTCTCCGTACTTCCTTTTCTTCTTGGGGTGGTTCTTCTTTGTGAATAACTTCCTACACAATTTTCGGTATTTACACATGAATAATAATTCTTCTATTTTATTTTAACACAAAAGTTTTGATATAATATTAATAACACATAATTATTAATATAATATTAATATAATATTATTGACACTTGATAAATATAATTGTTTTCAATCAAACTTGTTATTTTTGTTAAGGTAAATGAATTATACCCGTAGTATAAATAGAAATGTAAAAATTATTAATTTTCAAATTAACAAAAAAATATTATTAAATAGTTTGCTATTAACAGCAGTGGTTACAAGTTATTAACACTAGCATTAGCATTCACTAAGTTATAGTATTAAAACTAGTTGATACAATAAAGAGTAATCTTGTAATGGTGTCTTCAGATCATGTCGGAAATTGCAATTGAAGATGTTGTGAATAATATGCAGATTGTAACACACACGAGCGACCCAAGAAATAAGCGGAAATGGCACACACGGAAGAACATCCAGATTCAGAGTGGAAGAGGCACACACGAGCCACCCCACATTCATACATCCCCCCACACACCCCACATTCATACATCCCCCCACACACCCCACATGCACTCACACAAACACACACTCATTCACTCACACATTCAAGCCCCCAACCACACACACATTCACGCCTCCCAACCACACACACATTCACTCTGTGACTCGTATATGTCTGATCTACAATGTCTGGGGTAATTCCGGTGTGTCGTGTCCTCTGCTTCCTTGAGTGGCTCGGATGAGTCATTTCTCTCCGTACTTCCTTTTCTCCTTGGGGTGGTTCTTCTTTGTGAATAACTTCCTACACAATTTTCGGTATTTACACATGAATAATAATTCTTCTATTTTATTTTAACACAAAAGTTATGATATAATATTATTAACACATAATTATTAATATAATATTAATGACACATGATAAAAAATAATTGTTTTCAATCAAAGTTGTTATTTTTGTTAAGGTAAATGAATTATACCCGTAGTATAAATTGAAATGTAAAAATGATTAATTTACAAATTAACAAAAAAATATTATTAAATAGTTTGCTATTAACAGCAGTGGTTACAAGTTATTAACACTAGCATTAGCATTCACTAAGTTATAGTATTAAAACTAGTTGATACAATAAAGTGTAATCTTGTAATGGTGTCTTTAGATCATGTCGGAAATTGCAATTGAAGATGTTGTGAATAATATGCAGATTGTAACACACACGAGCGACCCAAGAAATAAGCGGAAATGGCACACACGGAAGAACATCCAGATTCAGAGTGGAAGAGGCACACACGAGCCACCCTACATTCATACATCCCCCCACACACCCACATGCACTCACACAAACACACACTGATTCACTCACACATTCATGCCCCCAACCACACACTCATTCACTCACACATTCACGCCCGCAACCACACACATTTACTCACACATTCACACCCCCCAACCACACACACATTCACTCTGTGACTCGATATGTCTGATCTACAATGTCTGGGGTAATTCCGGTGTGTCGCGTCCTCTCCTTCCTTGAGTGGCTCGGATGAGTCATTTCTCTCCGTACTTCCTTTTCTTCTTGGGGTGGTTCTTCTTTGTGAATAACTTCCTACACAATTTTTGGTATTTACACATGAATAATAATTCTTCTATTTTATTTTAACACAAAAGTTTTGATATAATATTTATATTATATTCTATATTTGATAATGTTCAAGTTAGGTGCAAGAATATACTAATTTATAATTGGTATTGTTCAATTAATGAAATTTACTGATATTTTGTAAGAATAAATTGTTACAAATGAAAAAAATTAATAAATATTCAAGTAAATTAATAATTAAAGTATTATAAGCTATTAAATATTTAATGACACATGATAATAAATAATTGTTTTCATCAAACTTATTATTTTTGTTAAGGTAAATGAATTATACCCGTAGTATAAATTGAAATATAAAAATTATTAATTTACAAATTAACAAAAAAATATTATTAAATAGTTTGCTATTAACAGCAGTGGTTACAAGTTATTAACACTAGCATTAGCATTCACTAAGTTATAGTATTAAAACTAGTTGATACAATAAAGAGTAATCTTGTAATGGTGTCTTCAGATCATGTCGGAAATTGCAATTGAAGATGTTGTGAATAATATGCAGATTGTAACACACACGAGCGACCCAAGAAATAAGCGGAAATGGCACACACGGAAGAACATCCAGATTCAGAGTGGAAGAGGCACACACGAGCCACCCCACATTCATACATCCCCCCACACACCCCACATTCATACATCCCCCCACACACCCCACATGCACTCACACAAACACACACTCATTCACTCACACATTCACGCCCCCAACCGCACACACATTCTCTCACACATTCACGCCTCCCAACCACACACACATTCACTCTGTGACTCGATATGTCTGATCTACAATGTCTGGGGTAATTCCGGTGTGTCGCATCCTCTCCTTCCTTGAGTGGCTCGGATGAGTCATTTCTCTCCGTACTTCCTTTTCTCCTTGGGGTGGTTCTTTGTGAATAACTTCCTACACAATTTTCGGTATTTACACATTCTTCTATTTTATTTTAACACAAAAGTTTTATATAATATTAATAACACATTAATATTAATATAATATTAATGACACATGATAAAAAATAATTGTTTTCAATCAAACTTGTTATTTTTGTTAAGGTAAATGAATTATACCCGTAGTATAAATTAAAATGTAAAAATAATTAATTTACAAATTAACAAAAAAATATTATTAAATAGTTTGCTATTAACAGCAGTGGTTACAAGTTATTAACACTAGCATTAGCATTCACTAAGTTATAGTATTAAAACTAGTTGATACAATAAAGAGTAATCTTGTAATGGTGTCTTCAGATCATGTCGGAAATTGCAATTGAAGATGTTGTGAATAATATGCAGATTGTAACACACACGAGCGACCCAAGAAATAAGCGGAAATGGCACACACGGAAGAACATCCAGATTCAGAGTGGAAGAGGCACACATGAGCCACCCTACATTCATACATCCCCCCACACACCCACATGCATTCACACAAACACACACTCTTTCACTCACACATTCACGCCCCCAACCACACACTCATTCACTCACACATTCACGCCCGCAACCACACACACATTTACTCACACATTCACACCCCCCAACCACACACACATTCACTCTGTGACTCGATATGTCTGATCTACAATGTCTGGGGTAATTCCGGTGTGTCGCGTCCTCTCCTTCCTTGAGTGGCTCGGATGAGTCATTTCTCTCCGTACTTCCTTTTCTTCTTGGGGTGGTTCTTCTTTGTGAATAACTTCCTACACAATTTTTGGTATTTACACATGAATAATAATTCTTCTATTTTATTTTAACACAAAAGTTTTGATATAATATTTATATTATATTCTATATTTGATAATGTTCAAGTTAGGTGCAAGAATATACTAATTTATAATTGGTATTGTTCAATTAATGAAATTTACTGATATTTTGTAAGAATAAATTGTTACAAATGAAAAAAATTAATAAATATTCAAGTAAATTAATAATTAAAGTATTATAAGCTATTAAATATTTAATGACACATGATAATAAATAATTGTTTTCATCAAACTTATTATTTTTGTTAAGGTAAATGAATTATACCCGTAGTATAAATTGAAATATAAAAATTATTAATTTACAAATTAACAAAAAAATATTATTAAATAGTTTGCTATTAACAGCAGTGGTTACAAGTTATTAACACTAGCATTAGCATTCACTAAGTTATAGTATTAAAACTAGTTGATACAATAAAGAGTAATCTTGTAATGGTGTCTTCAGATCATGTCGGAAATTGCAATTGAAGATGTTGTGAATAATATGCAGATTGTAACACACACGAGCGACCCAAGAAATAAGCGGAAATGGCACACACGGAAGAACATCCAGATTCAGAGTGGAAGAGGCACACACGAGCCACCCCACATTCATACATCCCCCCACACACCCCACATTCATACATCCCCCCACACACCCCACATGCACTCACACAAACACACACTCATTCACTCACACATTCACGCCCCCAACCGCACACACATTCTCTCACACATTCACGCCTCCCAACCACACACACATTCACTCTGTGACTCGATATGTCTGATCTACAATGTCTGGGGTAATTCCGGTGTGTCGCATCCTCTCCTTCCTTGAGTGGCTCGGATGAGTCATTTCTCTCCGTACTTCCTTTTCTCCTTGGGGTGGTTCTTTGTGAATAACTTCCTACACAATTTTCGGTATTTACACATTCTTCTATTTTATTTTAACACAAAAGTTTTATATAATATTAATAACACATTAATATTAATATAATATTAATGACACATGATAAAAAATAATTGTTTTCAATCAAACTTGTTATTTTTGTTAAGGTAAATGAATTATACCCGTAGTATAAATTAAAATGTAAAAATAATTAATTTACAAATTAACAAAAAAATATTATTAAATAGTTTGCTATTAACAGCAGTGGTTACAAGTTATTAACACTAGCATTAGCATTCACTAAGTTATAGTATTAAAACTAGTTGATACAATAAAGAGTAATCTTGTAATGGTGTCTTCAGATCATGTCGGAAATTGCAATTGAAGATGTTGTGAATAATATGCAGATTGTAACACACACGAGCGACCCAAGAAATAAGCGGAAATGGCACACACGGAAGAACATCCAGATTCAGAGTGGAAGAGGCACACATGAGCCACCCTACATTCATACATCCCCCCACACACCCACATGCATTCACACAAACACACACTCTTTCACTCACACATTCACGCCCCCAACCACACACTCATTCACTCACACATTCACGCCCGCAACCACACACACATTTACTCACACATTCACACCCCCCAACCACACACACATTCACTCTGTGACTCGATATGTCTGATCTACAATGTCTGGGGTAATTCCGGTGTGTCGCGTCCTCTCCTTCCTTGAGTGGCTCGGATGAGTCATTTCTCTCCGTACTTCCTTTTCTTCTTGGGGTGGTTCTTCTTTGTGAATAACTTCCTACACAATTTTTGGTATTTACACATGAATAATAATTCTTCTATTTTATTTTAACACAAAAGTTTTGATATAATATTTATATTATATTCTATATTTGATAATGTTCAAGTTAGGTGCAAGAATATACTAATTTATAATTGGTATTGTTCAATTAATGAAATTTACTGATATTTTGTAAGAATAAATTGTTACAAATGAAAAAAATTAATAAATATTCAAGTAAATTAATAATTAAAGTATTATAAGCTATTAAATATTTAATGACACATGATAATAAATAATTGTTTTCATCAAACTTATTATTTTTGTTAAGGTAAATGAATTATACCCGTAGTATAAATTGAAATATAAAAATTATTAATTTACAAATTAACAAAAAAATATTATTAAATAGTTTGCTATTAACAGCAGTGGTTACAAGTTATTAACACTAGCATTAGCATTCACTAAGTTATAGTATTAAAACTAGTTGATACAATAAAGAGTAATCTTGTAATGGTGTCTTCAGATCATGTCGGAAATTGCAATTGAAGATGTTGTGAATAATATGCAGATTGTAACACACACGAGCGACCCAAGAAATAAGCGGAAATGGCACACACGGAAGAACATCCAGATTCAGAGTGGAAGAGGCACACACGAGCCACCCCACATTCATACATCCCCCCACACACCCCACATTCATACATCCCCCCACACACCCCACATGCACTCACACAAACACACACTCATTCACTCACACATTCACGCCCCCAACCGCACACACATTCTCTCACACATTCACGCCTCCCAACCACACACACATTCACTCTGTGACTCGATATGTCTGATCTACAATGTCTGGGGTAATTCCGGTGTGTCGCGTCCTCTCCTTCCTTGAGTGGCTCGGATGAGTCATTTCTCTCCGTACTTCCTTTTCTCCTTGGGGTGGTTCTTTGTGAATAACTTCCTACACAATTTTCGGTATTTACACATTCTTCTATTTTATTTTAACACAAAAGTTTTATATAATATTAATAACACATTAATATTAATATAATATTAATGACACATGATAAAAAATAATTGTTTTCAATCAAACTTGTTATTTTTGTTAAGGTAAATGAATTATACCCGTAGTATAAATTAAAATGTAAAAATAATTAATTTACAAATTAACAAAAAAAAATTATTAAATAGTTTGCTATTAACAGCAGTGGTTACAAGTTATTAACACTAGCATTAGCATTCACTAAGTTATAGTATTAAAACTAGTTGATACAATAAAGAGTAATCTTGTAATGGTGTCTTCAGATCATGTCGGAAATTGCAATTGAAGATGTTGTGAATAATATGCAGATTGTAACACACACGAGCGACCCAAGAAATAAGCGGAAATGGCACACACGGAAGAACATCCAGATTCAGAGTGGAAGAGGCACACATGAGCCACCCTACATTCATACATCCCCCCACACACCCACATGCATTCACACAAACACACACTCTTTCACTCACTCATTCACGCCCCCAACCACTCACACATTCATGCCCCCCAACCACTCACACATTCACGCCCCCCAACCACACACACATTCATTCTGTGACTCGTATATGTCTGATCTACAATATCTGGGGTAATTCTGGTGTGTCGCGTTTTCTCCTTCCTTGAGTGGTTCGGATGAGTCATTTCTCTCCGTACTTCCTTTTCTCCGTGGGGTGGTTCTTCTTTGCGAATAACTTCCTATACAATTTACGATATTTACACATGAATAATAAATGTTCAGGTGACGTTCGATGCAGGGGAAACGTTTGCAAGCATTAGTGCCAGGCTTTGTGCAAGAGTATGAAGCAGAAGTGATATTCAGGACAATCTCCCGATATGACTCCACTGCTTATTTATAGGCAACTTCGGCTGTGGTATATCTCTGTGGCTGATCACACTATTCAAGACACGTGACGATGACTTTAATTTCTATTTAACTACGTAAAGTATCATAATAGAAAAAGTGTTTTGTTAACTCCAATAGAGGTTCCCAATCCTTGGTATCTGCGTGGGAGTGTCACTGGAAAGTTTACCAAAACTAATAGTGAGCTGTGATGTGCTTCACAATATCGCCAAATAACTTAGTTTTATTTTTTATTAAATAACTAAGTTTTATTTTTTCGAGGACTTGTAACAAGATTTGGAGGCGGATGTGTTCCATGCAGAGGAAGTTGTCAGAGAGATACGTGAAACCAGTGCAAGAAAACTTCGTGGGGAACAGAAGCGGCGGGATATGCTACATTTTACTGTCACTAAGCGGGTGTCTTCCCCTACGCGGTTGGGATGGATGTACTCACGACCCACCATGGTGACAACAGCTAAGCTAACAGTGTATACAATTAGACGGGCAAATTGTACTGGCCTACATTTCTATTTTTTAATCATTTATTTTATTATTTTTATGATGACGTATTATCAAAAATTAATTTTTGATAATATATAGTTATTTCAATTTTTTTTTTAAATAAACGTCAGAGGTTATGTTAGTCTGTGATTCATTGTCAATGTAGTATTTATATAGTTTCTTCAAATATTTCTTCTCTTTCTGGATTTTCTGCAGTTCAGATTGCTGTTACATGACCAGCCTCTGCAGTTGAGGGTCTATAAGTCTTTCTTCATTTTCGTAGGACATCATCTGCTTAATATTGGATCTCGCATAAGTCTTTGCAGATGTGGTATTCGCCTGTTGTACAGCTTTAAAAGACGTAAACTTATTAATTGAATATCTTGGAGGATCGCTGCAATCATCATTGCTATTAGACATAAAGCTGTTATCTTCGGTTCATTGTGGTACCCCGACGAAAATATTTCCTGGCACTTTGGTGAAAACTGGATTTTCTTTTTCACCCTATATTAATAAAAACATTTTTCGCCAATCATTAAGTTTGATCTTTTTGTTTCCCGTTGTTTTTTATTTGTTTTCTTTTTTATTTTGATCTTCAAATTTTATAGCATTTCTTCATTCGGGCTGCTAAGATTTCAATTACAGTACCTTGGGAATATATGCTACATTCTTCCCACCCCGTATATTTTTCATTCATTACTTTTGGCACACTTAACTTTTCCACACATTGAGTGTTCTGTGAGTAATTAGACGAATAAATATCTATCAACAGCGTTCGTAACATCCCCTTCATCATCACTTGACAACATTTAAAAGAAGATGAGTGTTCTGGAACAATAAAAGAATCTTTCTCTTATCAGCTAAGGCTGCATACTGAGCTAATATTGACATGGTGGGAGTACGAGTTGTGACGCAGAGGGAACGAGGAATAAGTTGCAGCATGAATGATAGTTATTGCTGCAATATATTTTATAACTACCCGTAGTTGTACCTTCAGTTTTTCCGGATACCACTCCTGGCAGCGCTAATATAACTACCTAGATGTAGTGTTTGTTTATTTGCTACATTTTATTCCCTTCATCAGACATTAAAATTAGTAAAAAAATAATCTACATAAAGTTAAAATACAACAATTTTTTGATAATAGTAAAACATGGTTCAGTAGAAATACCTAGAAATAAAATTTGAATGATATTATTTTATAAAAGAATATTTAGTTCCTAATGTAAATTATAGTTTATATTTTGAAAATGATTTTTTCGAAAAATTTGCAACAACCAACCGAATTTTACCCCGGTTTTTAGTAACCGAATATTTTAAGAGTTATCAATTAACAATTATTAATATGTACAAGTAGAATTTTAGATATCAGCAATGAAAAAGAATTGCAAGAAATAATAAATAATTATCATATAAATAAAACTAATCATAGAAGAATATAGGAAATTCTACGAACAAATTAAGTAAAATAAGGACAAAAACAAATAAATTTTGTTTTAAAAAAAATATAAATCGTCAAGAAATAACTTTTATAAATAATCCTTTTAAATCTTCCTGTGTAATTCAAAAAAATCTGAAAAAAAACGTAAAATATCGAAAAAATTTGTAAATTAAAATAAGGATGATTTTGAAACTTACCTTATTTTAGCTCCTGTATCCGAAATTTAAAATGTTGGAAAATATAATTATACACTGCTATCCGCTGTTTTTCACTATGTCTTCGAATTTATTTTCCATACTTCCCCATGTTATATACTATGTATAATGTACTTTCAAAATTTTTTTATTGTTGCTAAGAAACAAATTTTATAATGATTTCATAGTTATTTTAATTGTAAATACTTTGAATTACTATTATTAATATTATTATTTAGAATGTATAGGTTTTACTTATATTCACATAAAGCACTTACGTACTTGCCCTAGATAATTGCAAATTTGGTTTTTGATCTAGTCCAGATGCTGAAAACCTTTGACTAGATCATTAACCAAAAAAGTGCTAAAATAACCATTTTAAATTAGTTATCGTTAATTTAAAAAAAAGTTTAAAATGTTAACTCGCGGATACATTCTTGTGGTTGTAGATGTCAATAAATTTATCCCAGGTTAACAAATTTAATTATTACAGTAAAAAACAGAATTATTGATTTAAACTAAAAGTGTAAAATTTAGCCGATACCACAAATAATCTTACTGTATTAATTCCAAATTAAAAATGACCAAAATTTCAATTTCATCAGTAACCGTTGACTACAAGGACACATGTTCATTATACTTTTTTTTGTAGTGAATTTAATTCTCTGTTTTACAAATGAGCTTCAAGAATTTGATCTTCTTATTCGTTAAGAAATGATCTTTTAAATTATAAGGGCTAGAACTGTTCTAGTCACCACCGATTAGTGAATGTCATGCTGTAACGATTTTATGAAAATTTCTTACACGTATACTTACATCATTGTAGTTAATAATAACAAGAGCCAATTTCTCTCCCAAGAGAGAAGAGCCAATTTGCAACTACTGCAACGAGATAGATGATGCTGAGCACACCTTTTTTGAGTGCAATAGGTGGGACACATTTAGACATAGTAAGGCACTCACAGGTATAACTCCAGAGACAACAATAGACTACATGCTAAGAAGCGAGTCAAACTGGAATAATTTTGCTAGTTTTGTTAGACAAGTTGTTCTACAGAACTACTCCGATGAGAGAAGACAAGGTGTTGGCTAGAATAGGACTGGGTGGACAGCCTTGCTGGTGAGGTCCAGCATGCTGCGGTGTGTTGGCACTGATAAGCCACCAAGGACTCCACGGGTAACAGTCAGGCAACAGCACACTGAATACTGAAGGGACCCGGCGCCGCGTCGCGGCGAACTGGGTCTGGTGTGGTGTCCAAAAGGGCAATATTAATAAAGAACTCTCAAAAAGAGCTAACCGGTAGGCCGACCTGCCTTGCCGGTATATAGCCGGTAGGTGGGGAGGCCTATTTGAGTTTAAAGACACTCCCCTGGGCGGCGTAATACCAACAAGTCGGTCCGGCCCAGGGGAGCTGAGAGAAAAAAAAAAAAAAGTTAATAATAACAAAGTTGATTACAGTTAAAATTTCAAATTGTACATGAACAAATTCTATATTATAAAACACAAAGAAATGAAGTGCTAAAAATTACTAACAGAATCTCGCTTCAGTTAGGTAAGTAAAATAAAATAAAATTTCAAAAAGTAAACTTCTTTATAAAATAAGTACATACAAACGTTTCTACATTCCTATAAGCATATGCGTAGCGCGTCCTAGAAAGTATTAGACAAATTTAAGGATTAACTCGGAAAACATCAATAAAAATAAATTAATGATTTACGATCAAAATCTATACTGTTATGTGGAAAAACATTATCCTCGGCATATTCTGCCAATATTGATATCCGTTTAAACCATGACACGGATATAACATAACATCTTCACCAGCATAATCAAGAAAGCTTCATCGATCTTCATTTCACTAATTTTTCTAAACATCTAATACTGTAATACATAATACAAAGACTATGAATAAAAAAAACTAAACAATAATTATTAATACAAACATTATTACTCATTTATTATCATAAAATTAATTAAACCTAAATGTATGCGTAGTAATAACACAGATGTAGTATTTGTATTAAACACACATACATACATAAACAATTAATATAATTCTATGTAACAGAAACTTATTAAAGGGAAGCTAAATCATGAAATTTTGCTCAAATTCTGGTCAATATCCGCCTGATAAAAATATGAACACCAACTTCTTTGATAACAAAACATTAATATTTATGGTTCGTCAAGATTACCAAGGTTTAGTTTCAAGATGTAATCTTTCTATGAACATTTCTTGATAACAATAATTTTATATCCAAGGTGTAATAATGTGTTTTGAGATTAGCTGTGGAAAATATTAAACGGCCATCCTTTTAGTTGTAACGTGATATTTTTTTATGTCAAAATTATTGGTTTCCAGTGCCCTTTAAAATGGTGTATCGTTGTCGTATTATTTCACTTTAAATCAATTAAAGTGAAAGCACGGAGAGTTGCTCCCCGTGCTGTTCCCCTGAGTGTGGTTGTCTCATACAAAAAAAAATTATTTGGAGGTAGGAAAATTTGCTAAATTTCACTTTTCTATGCTGCACCTTAATCTTGAAGGTTAAGATATTAAAAATATTCATTATTTCTTGACCACCAAGGAGGGTGAAGTTGTGAATTGAAGATATTCATTAAGTAAAAAAAATTAATCCTTTTACTTCATTTTTATATTTCTGCACCATGACAGAGAAATAAGTTATGATTTTTTCATTCTCAAATAGTTACTGTTATTCTAAAATAACATGTGCGTACAGAAAGGTGTCTGCAGAGGCGGTGGGGGGTACTTGCTGGAGTCCCCGCGATTCGTCTGAGAGGTTTGCAGAGAAAAAGACAATATCAGGGAACGACCAAAGAAGATGCGGCGGCACTAATTACTCAAGAATGGCAGGAGGCATGGTACACGGCGAGGAATGGCGCCTGGACGTGCAAACTCAAACCTAGGTTAAAGCCGTTTCTGGGAAGGGGGCATGGGGTGGTTGGATATGTCACACAGTTCCTCTGCGGTCATGGCGAACTTGAGGAATATCTCTGCCGGTTTGATAGAAGGATGTTCCAGAATTGCATATATTGCGGGCTGCAGGACACCCCCTACCATACCTTCTTTGAATGTCCTCGGCGGGATGGGGCCAAGTTAAATTGTAATCTCGGATGGATCATCCGAAACCGCTGTTCCATACATGTTAAAGGGTTTAAGAAAATGGCTGAACATGGAGAAGCTTATTTATTGCAGACATCCTAAAGAGGAAAGAGAAGGATTACAGAGAATGAGGGGGCAGATGAGAGCCCGGGTAAAAGACGTTGGGAGGAAGGACCGCCCCCTGCTGAGCTGCCGTTCGTCCGTGCTTGCACGGGTGATCCGACAGTGAGGACTCCCGATCCCGGGTCAAAAAGAAATTGGACAAACGATCTAGGGAACGGGATAGCCAGACCCGTTTATCCCCTCCTCTAGTTAGAGGCAGGCAAATTAAAATAAGAAGATCCACAACTGGCGGGCCGACCTGCCATGCCAGACAAACTGCCGGCAGGCGAGGAGGCTCATTAGAGTCGCAAGGACACGTTTCTGGACTGAATTATGCTTGACTGCAGATCCAGGGGTGTAGGGAAAAAAGGTTATTGCTATTCTATCTTTTGTAATTTAGTTCTTTTTCAGATTTCTATAAAGCCTCAATACTACCATTATTATTTATCAGTATTATTCTTACAACCATGATGATAATGTACAGTGCGGGGGTCCAGGGAGTGAAGTCCCCTGGATGGGTGGTTCAATTTATAAATTATTTTTTAAGTTTAGACTGTTTCAGTAGTCGTGTACGTCTTTCAGGCATGGATCATGAAGGATAGAGAATTGATGTATTCGAAATGAGGACTTAAAGAAGAATTCGTCGCATTACATGGACGGGAGGAAAAGTAACTCAATTATAAACGAGCTGGGTATGCACAGGACGTTGCCCGTAGTATTTTTCCAGCGCAACTTCCGCTTTTTCGGCCATATACTCCGTAGGACCGGCAAAAATCTTGAGAAACTAGTCGTACCAGGGAAACATCGAGAGCAGCAAGTTCTCGAAAGACTGTCGAAAAGATGGTTGGATCAACTTGAAGATGTGACGGGTAAAATGTTAGGTACATTGATTCCAATGGGAGAGGACCATGAGCTATGGCGGGAAATTGTCAGAGGGATATGACCAATTATCAGACATGATACGAAAGATCACTGATGAGGTAACTATGTTACGTAAATATTTTAAGGAAGCTCAAAAATATAAACACATTTGAAATTTTCTTTTTAAATAATATATTTTTTAATCAACTTGATTAATTACAAACATTTACAATTTTTCTATATGACAATAAAAATCTATGTAATCTCCTATAATGATTTTTACAAATACCAGTTTTCTCATTTTCACTTAAAATTTCAGATATAAGTTTACCAATCCAGAAATTCTAGACTTAACAAACCAAAAAAATACATTTGTGTTTACAAGTTGTCAAATACCCTCTATGTATACCCTTTATGTGGTGTAGTAAAAATGGAATATTAAAATTAAATTTGTGTTTTATTTTTACTTCCTTGTATGAAGTAAAAGAAGTATTGTGATCGCGAAAAATTTCAGTTTTCGTGTTTCAACGGAAATATTCATTTTGACCATCCCTGAATCCATTTTGATTAGTTTCGGCGTGACATCTGTACGTACGTATATAGCTCGCATAACTCAAAAACGATTAGCCATGGGATGTTGAAATTTTTGATTTAGGACTGCTGTAACATCTAGTTGTGCACCTCCCCTTTAGATTGCAATTAACTGAACTAAAAGTGTCCAAAAAAGCTTAAAATACAAAAAAATTTGAATTTTGGATTTTTTCTTAACTGCAGAAATATGCCCTCATTGCGATCTTTTCAACAATATGATTATATCATAACTGGTACATACTTTCATTAGTTTTAGAGTTATAGCAAAATAACATTTTAATTAATGAAATATTAGGATCTTAGAAGGGGAAAAGCACATCGGTTCGAATCCGACTTTATCAATTTTTTTTTAACTTTTCTTTTAATTTATATTTATTGATTTATTAATAATTATTATTCTGTAATTGTAAAAAAAAATTTTACAGTAAATAATATTAACTGTATTAATTATAATTAACTAATTAATTATAATTCAATAATAACAATAAAAAATAAAATGTAAAATTATCAAAAGTTATTAATGAAATAAAATTTTATGTAGTTTTATTTTTAAAAAATTTGTATATGTAATTCAATAAGCGTACAAGGAAGTCATGTGGTGTCCACATCAGATTGTGTTATAATTATAAGGACACACCTAAAATAGTAAAATAGAAAAGATATTACTTATTCACTTCATTATATAGTTTTTTTTCGTGAGATGAAGAAACAGTTGAATACTCTTCAGCTGGGTCTGATCGTAAACGCCTACTCAAAGTGGTTTATGGCAGATAAATGTTCGGCCACAAGTACTGTATATTTTTTTATTTTGTTTTTGTGTTTGTCTGTGTGTGTTTGCGTTGGTTTTGTTTAGTAAGGTTCACCTCAAAGGGATTATCCATCAACTCCAAATAAACTTACATATTAACGCTGCTCCAGCTGAAACAACAGAAATTGACTTTTTGCTATTTGTGTTTAAGTAAAACAAAAAAATAATAATAATAAATTATTGATGGTCAGATAATTAAATATGTTTTATGCCGTGAACGTTATTTCTTCATCATAGTAAATTTACAATAATTATTTATTAATTTTTATTTGAATTGTAGATAATTACAATGTTTATAATAAAATTATGCAATATACCATATTAAATTAATAATTTACATTAGGGTATATATAAAATGTCAAGGGTGACAAGAAATTAAATATAACGATTCAAGAAGAACATAGCAATGCTTCATTTCATTATCTATCATCTCATCAAAAATACAGTCCACACTACCTCTAAATTCTACCAGTAAGTTATGACAACAAAGCGGTGTAAAATACTCATTTTGCTGTGAAAATAATCATGATTTAAATTTGGGTCCGTATCATATAACAACTTAACAGACTAACAGAAAGATTTTAATCATTGCAACTGATTTTTAAAAAAAACATTGTTGATGGACAGATAGACCCGATGCTTTATTTCATGTCAGACATGTTTTCATTTATTTTGACATGTTAATTCGTACAAAACAATCGTATTGTATACTTTTTTGTCGTACTTGTAATACGATATTCGTATTGGATGTTTGATAATCCTCACCAGATGTGAAAGCATCCACTTCACATGACAAAATCGATGAATAGTGTGATTTTTCTCGTAATCGTATAGCGAGGACAAAATTTTTGACGGGACTGTCAGTACAAAAGTGTATCCTAAAATTTTCAAAGAATTCTATGTTTGATTAACAGATCTTGAAAAAGAGACAATTTCTTCTAACAAGACCGAGAAAATATATTAAATTAACGATCTAATTGCACTTTCTAATTGCACGATCTAATTCTGCTTCTACAGAAGGAACTGTCAGCAGAGGTTGGCGGTCTCCGCGTTCTCCAGATCTGTCTAGTCGTAGTATTTTCCTTTGTGGCTATTTGAAAGATAGAGCTAATGAATCAAACTTCCATGCTATCGATGAATTGAAAGCGAACATTTTATAAGAAATCGGTGTATTGACGACAACGGTTTGCGACAAGTGATTTTCAACATGGTCACTCAATTACAGAAGTGCAGCGCTGCCCTTACTTTAATATCTTTTGTAAAAATATGGTAAATATTCGTACATAAATTTTTGCTAATGTAAATACAGAATTTAAGTTTAAATTTTCATCCTATATCTCTTAATTAATTTTTCTAGTTCTATGAATTAATAAATATGAGTATTTCCATAAAATGATAACGCACTGAAACCTAACTTTTATTCTGATTCGTAATAAATAAATGAATATTATTCTACTACCTATCCGGGAATTTCACCCGGAGGTCCCGGATTCAAATCCCGGTCAGGAATGGCATTCCACACGCTACAAATCATTCATCTCATCCTCTGAAGCAATGTTTAACGGTGGTCCCGGAGGTTAAAAAAAGTATATTTTATACATGACTAAAAAAAGAATTGCCTCAGCATTTGCCTGGATGGATTAAGGGAAACCGTAGAAAAGATTTAAATTGTAGCAGCGCGACAAAAAACACAATTAATTATAAAATAATGCCGGCCTCCGTAGCGCGATTGGTAGCGTCTCGGCCTTTCATCCGGAGGTTCCGGGTTCGAATCCAGGTCAGACATGGAATTTTCACACGCTGCTTGTCATTCATCTCATCCTCTGATGTAATACCTAACGGTAGACCCGGAGGTTAAAAAAAATTATAAAATAAAAAGTAGGATCGGTTAAATTCCAAATTAATTACTTAAAATATACACACTTAAAAGAAATTAAAAAAGATATTTTTAAAATTAGTAATATTTAAAAACTCATCGACAAAATAATATTGTTTATTTAAAAGAAAATGTATAATTTTGTAAGAAAAAAAACAGTCGGAAGATCTTTTCAATGAGTAAAAATCAATTTGTTAAAAATAGCAGACGAATCATAAGATTTTTTCTTACCAGCTGAAGCATTGTATTAGTGTTCTATAGTTTGGTGTGATAAGAGATGGATATTCTTTTAACTTCTAGTCTAGATAGCGCTATAGCAAAGCTATAGCTATAGAAGGGAAAGTATTGTAATCGGTCCAATTTGGGCATATACTATTTTCACCGGATTTTGACGTCCTGGCACCGGATGGAAATTTTCCGGATATTCGTATGTACGTCTGTTCGGTGTTGGCCTCTAAATCACCTTATATCTCCAGAATTCTGGACCAATTTTGATCAAACTTGGTCAGATTACTTCTATATATGGGACATTAATGCTATTAAATTTTCAACTTAAAAGGTCAAGGAGATGAGGCTGTAGAATAAGGTCCCACTCAGTATCTCGAAATTTCGCCTAATTAAGATCATATTTTTCTTAGACACATTTATTAACAACAAAAAAATAACAACAATATTTGCAAAAAAATCTTTTGATAAATAGTACCCCCACCCCATAAAATTCGGTTGTAGTCGTCTGCTATATTGTGATGTCACAGGTGAGCGGTAGAATTAAATAAATGAATAATATAAGTGTAAAAAAAAACTCGGTCTGCCTGGGTCTGGAACTCGATCGCCCGGTCGATTCGGTACCTAGTGCGTTAAGCCTCGCGGCTACACCAGTTTGTCGACCGTACAAGCGAAAATTTTTCTATGTAAGTTTTGAAATTACATTAGTTTAGTTAGTTGCCGACCGTCGCCGCTAGTACCGCCACTCCCGCGCTAATTAAATACAGTATGCCCGCGCGCTTTAGTTAGAGTCATTGAATTGAATAATCGAAAAAATATTTTATTTAAATAAAATTATAAATATTTTAAATTAAGTTGGGTGTATCACACAGTTCTACACTGTGGGTTGTATCTGACTTTCCCGAAACGCGGCTTTAGCTGTGTGACGGAAAAGTCATACAACTGTTGTCGGATTTTTTAATATAGATTGAATATTTATACAGACATTGATAAATTAAACAAACGGTTTCATTTTATTTCAGACAAAACCAATTTGATCGTGCTATGAGAGAGTTTATCATTTAAAACACCTGGACATTTCGCACTAGTGTATTATTGTGAAGTAGTGTTAATCCTAAAGACCAAAAAATTACACCTTTTATATATTTTTAGAAAAGACCGTTAGGTAAATTTGTTTTAACTCAACTCTGTAATTGGAAATTTTCGGGTGTGCCTATACTATATGTACATAACAACTATTCTTTATTTTATAGTGCTGATTGTATTGTGTGTTGAACTCAGCGAAAAAACTTAAGGAGTTATGTATAAAGCAAAGCTATCATTCATGGTTTTTTTATGTGTTGAATGGTGGAAATACAATGAGTATCGATGAAATTTTTGATGAATGAAACCGATCCGAAAAAATCTGTATAATCCTACAGAATTAGAGCAGTTTTCCGGTATCTGATATCTTTAAAAAAATGTAATATTTATTTTTTATAAAATAGTTATAATTTCAAAATTATTATTGTAACCCACCGGGTTGGTGTAGAAGTAAACTCGTCGTTGTAAATCAGCTGATTTCGAAGTCGAAGTTCTCAGGTTCAAATTCTAATAAAGATAGTTGATTTTATTCGGATTTAAATGCTAGATCGTAGATACCGATGTTCTTTGGAGGTTGGATTTCAATTAACCACAAGTCTCAGGAATGGTCGGTCTCACTTTGTGCAAGACTACACGTTTACCGGTACAGTTACATTGCACTGATAAGTCGCTAATGACTTTAATTGTTGATGCGACTATAATTAAAAGTATTTAAAAATATATATATATATATATATAAAACTATATATATATTTAAAAAACTTAAAATTAAACTTACGACTTAAATGAATACTGCCGATATTGTTTATAAGTGTGAGACATGGGTGCTGAAAAAATTAATTCAGTAGCACCTTAGAAAGACCAATAAAAGTCGGGTTATAAAAGATTGTGAACTGTAACGGATTTTCAATAATTAAAGTAAAATACTTACTCGATTATTGCAATAAGATTTAAATTAACATTTTGAGTCTGTACGAAAATATTTATTTCTCTTTTATTTTATATTCTTTTACCTCCCAACTCCCTGAATTTTGCCACGTTATCCACGGTCTCGATACAACAGAACTTTGTGTATGTGTATATACGTCTATACATACACTGCTGGTTACACACACACACAATATCCGTTACTCTTTGAACCCTACTGTTTTAGTGTCAAAGTTTAATGTAAACATAGCCGGGCTTAAATAGCACCCGGTCAAAGAACAAAGGGCCTTATTGATTGATTGATTGATTCTTTACACCGCGTTTCACTTTACATGTTTACGTCAGCTGGACCTAAAATACCTACAGCCAGCTTTTAGACACAACACAATAACGCTACAGGTCGATAAAAAATACATTTATTTATTACGGGAATTATTTCGGAAATACATTACGATTTGAAAACGAGATTCCCCAAACATCCCTAATACAAAGATATATATATTTTTTAAATAAAACCCTATTTAGTACATCCGTTGAGGAAAATTTACTAGAGTGAAAATCATTTTAGTCAAATCATACTCCAACATCGACTAAGACATGCAGTATGATACAATAATGAAAATCGGATATCGTCCCTTATAGATAATTTCAAATCGTTTACGTGAAAGAAAACAATCAAATTGTGAAAAATTATTGTAATGGGCTATTAATATTTGCCTTTTTTGTGTTTTATAAAGGTTAGGAGGCTCGGATTTACTTTAAAGACACTATCAAGCACCCATTGAACAAGAAACTAAATCTCCAGCTTGATGGGCAGATCCCTTACCGGATTATTCTGCTGCTTACTGGTAACTGAGCATAGATCTTTCAGGTCCAACATTTGTCTCAGAACCAGAAACAAGGAAGAAGGAATCATGGCTAAAGAAAAGAGATGGAAGATAAAAAAGAACTATCTACCCTAATATGAGAAAAACAACCCTCTTACAGAGGATATTTCAAGGCTCCCACTGACAAAAGGCTCCCACTCATCCTGCTTACAATCTGTCAGGAAATCAAGAAATAGATTAACCTATAAAAATAAGAATAAGAGGAAGAATACAGCAGAAAAGTATGGAAAAATAAGCAAAACTTTTTTTTTAGTCTGTATGATCAAAATAAATTTCTAGATAAAGTATAACCCACCGGGTTGGTCTAGTGGTTAACGCGTCTTCCCAAATCAGCGGATTTGGAAGTCGAGAGTTACAGCGTTCAAGTCCTAGTAAAGCCAGTTATTTTTACACGGATTTGAATACTAGATCGTGGATACCGATGTTCTTTGGTGGTTGGGTTTCAATTAACCACACATCTCAGGAATGGTCGAACTGAGAATGTACAAGACTTTAACACTTCATTTACACTCATACATACATCCTCATTCATCCTCTGAAGAATTATCTAAACGGTAGTTACCGGAGGCTAAACAGGAAAAAAGAAAGATAAAGTATGATCTAGATTTGAAGAAAATCACAAGTTATATAAAACAATGATTTATTGTTATGTTATAAAATTGATTATTCACAACCTACACTAACACTTTTACACAATAACACTGAAAACTCCTTTAAGATATTAAAAATTAAGTCTCATTTTTCCCCTCATCTGTAGTCAGTAGACAGTAGAGCTTGAGAGTCCTGATCCTAAGATAACACACTTAACTTTGATCCTTAACTCTTGACTTTAGACCTTATTTCATATAACATTAGAGACATCATGTCTCAGACACATTCTAGGTAAGATCTCAATTTATAAAATGAATTATGATAAATTACCTATCAAAATATGATATTCTACCTAATTAGACGTTATTTATTTATTAAATTTCAGTAAACTAAAACCTTGCACCCAATTGCTGATACAATTCTTTCTATTCAATTATCATAATGTTAATTTAAATATGTATATAAATGTATTGTTTTACATTACAAATTGTTATTATTAGGGTTGTTTTTCTAACAAAAGTAACTTCCTTAACTGCTGTTAAGTACAGGAATAAATTTTAACAAACTGTATTTTTGTTTGTATAACCAGTGAATGCAAGTTCATTTGTTGAATAGGAAAATCAGATTAGAATTACCCGTATCGAATAAATTTAATTACTATTTCTCCATGTAATATGCCTTTTATGTATATTTTTAAAAAAATCACAAACCTCTAATTCAAATTAGGTAGATTTTATAAGAAAGCTACCTATTGTAATGGGTACCATGATTCGTCTTCCGGAAATTTCAACATATCTTTGCGTTTTACATCCCTTGTACCCCAAAACTACCATCAGCTCAAAAGTGTATAATACATTTATATATATATATATTTCACTTTCTTGTGGTCATGATAACTGTTGTAATTTTGCGCCAGTCGCTTTCAGATTGTTTCTTAAAAATAGTCCCAATATCTCGGTCGAGTTTGTTAAAGGCCAAAATCAGCCCATGGAGGTAAAAATGGGGGGGGGGCTTTTTCGGGAAAAAAATGTTGCTATAACTTTCTTATTAAGTAAAATATCAAATTCATTTAAAGTTCTTACTATTCTTTGGATAAGGACCTAAATCTTATGTAACTAAAGTTTTTTGATATCACCAATCATTGGTGCAGGGGGTGGAAAAAATGAGATTTTTGAAGGCAAAAAAATCATACCTCCCTTTATAGGCAGGTATCGAATCGGTTTAAAGTGGTCGTCAGTCCTCTCAACATTACCTGAAACCTTTGTCTAAAACAATTTTTGATATGACCAACCCTTACAGCAAGGGATGACCAAAACAACAAAAAAGAAAAAATATATCACTGTAACTTTTTTATTAAGTAAAATATCGTATTCGTTTAAAGTTATTATTCTTTGGATAAGAGCCTAAAACTTAGGTAAGTAAACTTTTTTTATATCACCAATCATTGGCCCAGGGGTTGAAAAGATGGGGTTTCAAAGAATTAAAAATAATCATATCTCCCTTAATAGGCACAGTATTGAATCTTTAAAGTGGTCGTTAGTCCTCTAAACATTATTTAAAACTTTTTTCTGAAACAATTTTTGATATGACCATACGGTATAATATTTTGATATTACCTTACGGTAAGGGATGACCAAAATATTACTGGAATTGTAAGAAGATGAGGCTTGTCATGTGCTAAACATGTGAAAACTTTTTTTAACATGCAACCATTGTCGTATTGAGTAAATTTGAAGTTTTTCTTAACTTTAAGATGGAAATCTTTTTTATCCTCTACTTAGCCCCAGTGACCTCCCCCTTCTGGCACGCCAAAGGGATTTTTTTAAATTAAAATATTCCATCATCTTATTACATGTATATATTGGAAACAGACAAATAGAGCAGAGGTTTTAGATGGGTGATACCTCTACCTCCCCTCCAAGGATCTGCCTCTGAGTAGTAAATTTAGATAAAACTTAAAGAGACATTACAATTAAAAAGCCGTAAAAAAAATAATTGCTGCCTATTACCAGAATATTTTGCTATATTTGTACTGATGATGATGATGTTACTAATAAAAACTTTATTTTTTGTATAAATTCATATTATCAGTTTAGTCATAAAAAGTGTGTTACAAATAAATGAAAAATAGTTATTCTGAGTAGTTGATACTTCTAATAATTTAAATAGATTAATATAAACCAAAGAATTAATTTTAAACTAAAGAGTAAATTTTTGACAGAAGCAGCTCTGTAAATGCACACATGGTCGACAAACATTACTTTTTCAAGCCAGGAAATCTAAATAGGAAATAGTGGCAGAAAGAGAGAATGTAATATACACAGTAAAGGAGTGAGAGAGAAAAAAACAGATGAGAGTATATATGACTGTGTGTATAGAACGATGAAAGCGAAGTAAATATACAGGTGGTGGGATAAACCCTCTCCACATCATCAGATGAGTTTTTGATGCAACAGGTGTTATTGTTTGAGAAAGCCATTCTCTGACTCACTGTTCATTGCCATGTAATTGCACATTAAATTGTGGCCAGTAGTTCTCTATAAGTATATAATCATGAAATTCACGTATAAATTAGAAGAAATAATATACTCAGTAAATCTACCTATTACAAAGAAATGGCAAGTAATCTAATTTTAAAGTGTTTAATGAATCAAAAATTTACATTCGCTAATAGTGCATATTTGTAATTTTAGTTTTTTTTTTTAATTCGGTTTATTGTAGTTGTATAATATCTATTATATAATCTATAATTATATAATAATATAATATAATTATTATAATATATTATAATATAATATAATATTATATTATTATAATATAATTATTATATAATAATTATATTATATCTATAATATCTATTTGTATAAATTTAAAATCAATAATTAACTAGTATTTGACCATTGGTATTTCCACCACCAAAAATTTTTAATTGTGGTAAATACTACTTTTTTCCAGGCATGCAAAAATTATGATCAAGGGATCGTAATCTATGACCACATAATTTATGTTTTTATTTCCTTGTACAAAGTAAAGGAAGTATTGTGATCGTGAAAAATTTCGGTTTTCAGATTTAATGGAAATATCCATTTTGACTAGTTCAATGTGACGTCTGTGTGTACGTACATATGTGTGTATGCATATGTCTTGCAAAACTCAGACGATTAGCAGTAGAATGTCGAAATTTTCTTTTTGGGACTGTTGTAACCTATAGTTATGCACCTTCCCTTTTGATTGCAATTGACTGAACCAAAAATGTCCAAATAGCCCATAAAATCATAAAATAATTTTGTTTTTTTTTTAAATCGCATGAAACTGTTCCTTTATAAAATTTTTTAATGCCAAATTTTGCAGAAGTCGCTTGGTGTAAATTTTAAGTGATATTTGTAATGAGAAAATGCTACATGAGTATTGAATCCATTTTATAGGAGGTAAATAAAAGAAAAAGGATAATATTAACAAAATGTTTTATTTTATAAAATATAGTAACCAAACTAACAACAAAATAACTTTATAGTAGATCTGTTTTTACAGAAAAAATCCTTTTCGTTAGATCATATATAAGCGATATTCAAAAACTTCTTTCTACTCACTGTTAAGAATAAACTGGCTGCTATAGCAGTGAGAGAAATGATCATCAATCATTGGCAATCTACTGCCTCATTACACAGCAAAATTGTTGTACACGTTATTCAGTGAAGGAATAGCAGCTGTTGATGGAATGTGGAGTATAATTGTCAATCTCACTAACTTGTGATCAAGTGGTTTAACATAACACCAAGATACATTGACAAAAGCATCATATTTGTCATTGCAAAATTGATTTTCATAATTAAAAAAGAAAAGAAGTTAGGCTAGTCCACAAAATACAGCTAAGGAATACTCATGAAGGGTGCTATTCTTATTCAACCTGCTCTGCAAGTAGTATAAAAACTTTACTGGAGCAAAGCAAATTGATGATGGTTTGGAAAAGGTGGTATTATAGAATGGTAAGCACTATAATACTAACCAACTATAATACCACTAATAAGTAGGGGTAACTTATAAATAATAAATCATTTTTTCAATTTTATTATTTTTATTTATTTTTTTACTAAGTATTCAAAATAATCATAAACATTTATTATAAGAAGCAAAGTAATTTTTGGTCCTTCTTATATTACTTTTCCATCTAACACCATCACTGCAGAAGGGAAAGTATTGTGATCGGTTCAATTTGAGCACATGCAGTTTTTACTGAATCTTGACATTTTGATATCTAAGAAGCCCCAAAAAACCAGATGGAAATTTTCTGGATATTACTATGTAAGTGTGTTTTTGGTGTCTCATTCTAGATCACCTTATATCTCCAGAATTACTAGACCAATTTTGACTAAACTTGGTCAGATTACTTCAGTATGTGGGGCATTGATGACATTAAATTTTCAATTTGAAAGGTCAAAAGGGTGAGGCTGTAGAGCAATGTCACCCTCAGTAGCTCAAGATTTTGCTGAATTAAGGTCTTATTTTTCATAGGCTCATTTGGTAACAATTAAAAAATATTATTTGCAAAAAAAAATTCTTGCAAAATCTCACCCCCACCCCAAAAAATTCTTTAAACTAGTTGCTAAGTGGATATACTGCACCAATAATACCTTCTGTCACCACAAGGAATGCTAGAGTAGTACTGACATATTTTAAATTAAGTTGTATATGTAAGCTGTGCATAAAAAAAAAGCCGTGTGATGGGAATGTTCTATAACTGTGTTGTCAGCTTTTTTATATTGAAAAGAAACATCTTGGAGAAAATTTAATAAACATATTTATTTTTATAACGTTATGAAATTATGAAACTAAATAAAAACTTAAGTCGAACTGAATTTTTTTCTTTTTTCTTGTTAATATTTATAGTAATAAATATACATTTATAATTAAAAATAAAGATCTGGTACAAAAGTATACAGGTATGATACTGAAATGAGAATATGATTTATTAATAATATATCTGCCCCTAAGCTAATGTGGTGAAGAATCATGTATAGTCCCAAGTCTATTTATATGCAGTGATGTGACAATTTGACAGCACTAGTACTGTATTATGACGTTCTAGTTATACTGTGCAATATGGTCAACAGATGTCGGTAAATGTGGTGAATTTGTATGACAATGGTAAAGAGACAGCAAATAATATTTTTGGGGGATGAGTATGATTCAGTTGAGTGGGAAGTGACTAGATATCCCTCTAACTGACTGATAACGTATTTAATAGCTGTATACGAGAGCGATAGAGGCAAATGTAATGTGAGATATGTAGATTCAGTTTTAGATATATATTTATACGTAAATGGAAGGGGAAATTCTATTATTTTCATATTCAAATCAGTGGTGATTTACAACAGTCTACTTGTTATCCTCTTCATATAAACCAGAATATTGGTTTGGATATGATAAATAATTTAATAATATTTTGACATCATCAAGTTTTAATTGCTTCTTTTTATGTCACGGTTTGAGTGACTGACTGATGTTAATTGGTGATGATAAATGTTTGCATTAAGATTAATTTATTTGTTTTGAGTCTCTTATGTATAAAAAAAAAATCAGTGTGTTGTAACTCTATAATAGCTGCCACACTCCATGCTTGTTTTAAAAAATTATTATCGGTAATTGCTGAGACTAAATATAACCTGATTCATAGTAGATCCATTATTCATGATATTTAATTGTATTTGGCATTTTTTCTCTGAATATTTTCCTATTCTACATGTATACCATTATAAACTTATCAACTGCTGACAAGACATTAGCCTACTTATATTATCCAATTTTAATAACATGGATTGCTTAATTTTTCTACCTGGTATTTATACATATTATTAAACTTTTATTTCTTTAAACAATTATTTTTTTTTCTTTTGAGCCATTAATCACTTGAATTTTTTGATGCTATTCTCTTTATTTCTGTTTATTACTAATATTTTAACCTCAACGATACTTAATACAACCTATGACCTTAACTACCTGTTTTATAAATTCCAATCTTTGTCTCCCTCCATCAGCAAATCAACTAAACCTGGATTATTAATGTATATCTCACCGACCTAGTTCACTCTTTACAAAATGTGCAACAGATTTCTCTTATGTTCGTCATCATTATATCTTCGTACATAATTTTCAACATTCTCTTACAACATTGCATTTCAAAGGCAATATTCTTAAAAAAAAGGCATATTCAAAGGCATATTCTTTAATTTTTGCTTTTCCTGTGGACCTGTGCCACACTACAAAAATATTTTTAATAATATTTATCTAATTCTTAGATCTATATTAAATATTATCAGACTAATTTGTTTTGTTATTTTTTATCTTATAATTAATTGTGTTTTTGTGGTGCTGCCCTGATCAAGGTTTTGCCATGCTTTTTACCTATCCAGGCAAATACTGAAAGTCCCTTTTGTTAATTATATAGCCTAACTACCAAATCCTGAACTGATTTGTATAATATAATACGTACTGATTAGCATATAAGATTTTTTTCAAATGGTGTTTCTTAGCAATTAATCCAGGTCATTTAAATTTTTTTATCTCATTTTTGGTTGTGCCAAAAGCATAGCGTGATCAGTGAAATTTTTAGTTTTTTTCTCAGATATTAACTCTAGCCCAGCAGTCTCAATTTTGTCCTTTAATTCTTGAACTACTTCTTTTACATGCAACTTAAAAAGAATGGGAACAGAACTATTTATTGTCTTACTTCTTTCTAAATGAGGCTGTCTTTCTTCAGCTTCTGCTCTTATCACTGCAACTTGATTCTTGTACAGATTGAAGATTACAAAATTCTTCCTCTGTATTTCAGTCTGATTTTCCTTAATATTTTGTTATGAAACACACCTTCTCCAATTGCCAAATAGGTGGCTTTATGCCAAATGTGAAATATCCATAAAGTACCACGTTTTAAAAAATTAGAATGATTTTAAGAACTGGGTCCAGTACACATTATTTTAAGATGAAAATTAGAAAACTTTTACTTATGACTGTGAATACCTCTCTTAGTAGGAATGTTTTACTTTTGGCTTCCTTATAAATATAAACATTTACAAACTTGTCTACATCACTTTTTTTCTTTCTTGGTATAAATCTACTTTTGATGATCATTCAGTACTGATGATTGTAAGAGAGATAAACTAAATATGACAAACTTGAAAATACTAAAAACAATAGAAATGAATCATAATGGCAATCTGGAAGATATTAAAATTAATTTAAAAGCAGTACTTGCACTATTAATGAAGAAAATTAAAACATTCTAATAAATACTTTACCAACAGTATAAACCAATCAGTAAAAAGATCCTTGATATCAAATATGTAAACAATATTATACCTTGAGGTATGCATTCATCTTATTCTGGAACAATTGTTTCATTCTGATTATTTACACTGTACCATTAAAGTAGTCTGGATTATGATAATTAAAAGGAAATATACCTCATAAGAACAATTATAGAAGTTACCGTGTTCAACAGATAACTATCTATGTTTTTAATCTTGCCTTTGAATGAGTCAAAAATTAAGTACAAAAATCAGTGAAAGGACCATACCTTAAGAATACAAGTATACTCCAAACAATAGATTTTAGTATCAAAGAACAGAAAAGACATTCAGAATGAATTTGAAGAATCAAAACTGAAATTTAAATATCATTAATAATATTTTGCTATTAAATAAACTTTGTAGTCAGGACAGGTATTTTTTTGATGAGGATAGAAGAAAATAATACACTTAAAAACAGATGATAAATATTTATTTACTTACTGCTACAAATTGTTGTTACCTTACATCAAAAACTGATGGATGATAATGAATTTTATAGCGTGTGAAAAATACCATACCTGACCATGACTTGAACTCAAACTTTTGAATAAAAGACACCCTACCATTCTGCAATGCACTAAAAATCTTTTGAGCAATAGAGAATGAATCTAGAAAAATGAGCAGTAGCTGAAAAAGTACTGAATTTACTTATATAAAAATATTTGTGCAAGATGACAATTATAATTATACTCGTATATTAATTGTCAATGCAATATTATTTACTGTTATTAACCCTAGAATCATAATATGTTCATGAAAATATACATTAATCATGTCTGTTATTCATGAGTGATCTGACTCCTGAAATAAATTCTTTAAAATAATAAATTTAAACTACAAATAAAATTTTTAAAACTTTGTAAAACACTGTATCTCTTTCAATATTTTACATTGTTTTTTTGTTTTTTTTGCAGCATTCAACATACTGCACTCCTCAGTACTTCATGCAAATGTACTGTATGCAATTAGCGCAAACAAAATTAGTTTTACTTCTTATTTTGGCTGGAAAAAAGTGCAGATTATTTTTATGTTGATGTTTAAACATCATCTTTATCTTTACTGTAGCAAGTCTCTTCAATGTTGAATTTTAGATCTCATGATAGTTGTGAATATTTTTGCCTCTGTTTTGGCTAGCTGAAAGCTTATAGGGCTTTCGCAAAATATCTTCATATTTTTAATTGATTGATGGACATTAATTAGTTATCACATATGAATAATATGTAATAATAATAAGTAATATTATAGAAGGAACAGAAAGGCCATCTCTTAATTTTTCCTGAACCAGATGCAATGGCATCAAATGTATTGACATTACCTTCTGTGTCATAATTAGAGACCGGATTATATGCATTTGCATATTAAGCCCATTATTACTGGTTATTGCATATTTTCATTAAAATCTAATGATGATGCATATTTTTGTATTTACAATATTTTTCGGTAGGGTAGCTTGTTTATAAATGAAATCTTACATTGTAGCTGGCCAAACCTATAAGCTGCATGGCTCTTAGAGCGGAGCGCACTTAACAGCCGCGGAACAGTACCTCTGATTGTTTATGTTTACAAAAGTAATAAAATGTTAAATAATTGTTAATTATAGAATTTATTGATATGTTATTCAACTAATTACTAATTGTATGCTGATTTTAAAATAAAAAAAAATAAAAATTACTATTTTTTTATAATTTAAAGTTGCATATTTTGACACTTTTCATGCTTATTTCAATTTTTTATGTTACATATAATCTGGTCTCTAGTCATAATGCTTAATCGAATTTGGTTTACTACTTCCACTAATAGATACTATTTCATGCATAGGCTATTATGAAAAAAGAAGGTTTTGTTAATTTTGTTTGATATGAAACAATTGTTTTCATATCATCATTGCAGAACAATGAGGATCCCAGCTTCTTACGTGTTTTCATTTAGCTGGGGTTTCAGACTTATTTAGTTTTAATGTAACAACAGTAATTAGTTTAAATAAATCAAGCAAAGTATTGTCTAGTGAAATCAAAATAACCCAACCAATTATAACACAACATATTACTGTTGCTTCCATGTATAGATTGTGATAGTTCTGCAACAAGAAACTATTACTATTCATAATGTTTGGTTTTTGAGACTGCAAAGGCTAGGAATACAAAATTTAGCTGTAGTTTATAAATGGATAACTATCTAGGTCAACATTACGGGTATGCTAGAATATTTAGGTACACAGAGACTAAGTTCAATAACCCCACTCCTGTTCATAAAAAGCTAATATTTTATAAACACTTAGTCTGGCAAACCAATCATTGTGATTCCAGGGTTAATTAATTACTATAGTTTTTGTTGAAATTAAATTCTATTAATATTTTTATTTTGTTGTAACAAAATAACTGTTTATTTCAATGTTGATATTATATGGTGCATACTACAAGTCTGTCCTTGAAGCGTTTCCATAGAGACAACATATTTTCTGGGGTGGAGGTATGCATTCCCTCAGTTGCTTCTTTTCTTTATGTTTGTTATTGTGTCTGTTTGAGTGTGACAGTGTGAGTGTATTAAATTAATTTTGTGAAAACATTGTATTGTGTTTTGTTTATTAAAATTATTGGCGTTGTTACAATATTTTTTGATTTTTACAATGTCTGTTGTTTTATGAATTCTGTCTCTTTAGATTACTATAATTTTAAAGTAGGATATTATTATAATTATACATTATTATCATGGAAGGTGAAAGTAGTGGAGTATTTAAGAAAAAAATTGAAGGGGCGTAAACTTATCCGTAGCCAGACAAGAGAAATCGTGTTCAGTGTTTTTAATTTTATGATAACGTAGGCACAAGGTGGACCGATTCTTCTTAAACAAGTTCAGAAACATATTATCCAAGTTATGTAAATTTCACTCAATAGTGTTCAAAAAATTTTTAACGAAGCAAAAACTAATCCCGATAAAGGCTTTAGAACTCCTCAAAAAAAATCCTAACACTAAAAAATTAAAACGTCCGTGGATAACTTTGATAAAAGTATTATTCGTGAAATAATTTATAATATTCACATTAATAAATGTTTTATTATGCGTTTCTTTTCAATCAGTACTATCGATCGTAAAAGAGAAAATCAGTTTTCAAGAAAGCCTTTGGTCTTTACTGTGCATTATCAAAGACATGGGGTTCAAATGGAAAAAAAAAGTATAGATAATAAAAATATTTCAGTCGAAAAATAATAAAATCGGGAACTGAGGCTACATTACTTAAGTGCTATTAAATACACCGTAACCAAAACAGACGTAAAATTTACACGGAGTAATACTATGTACATGCGCCAGTCATACCAAAATAAATATCGTGGAATGATAGTTCTGATCGCAACCTTGCTGCTCCGATTTCTAAAGGCAAGCGTGCATGCATTGTTCCGAAAATGGTTTTGTCAAGAACGAGCTTATATTTAAATCTGGTACCAAAACAGGAGATTAGCATGATAGTATGAATTCTCTTAATTTTGAGCAGTGGGTAAAATAATAATTAAATCCTAGTCTTTCCTCTAACTCAGTCATTGTCATAGATAATTTTTCGTATCTGAATCGCGATGAGAATTCGAACACGCGAAAAGCAGATATGATCGATTGGCTTGTACAAAATAACGTGTCACTTACGAGTACAATTTTGAAATTAGAACTGTACAGTTTAATAAAACTGCATAAACTACGTAAAAATATTTAAAATCGATTCAGTTTTAGCCGAGGAAGGTCAGTATTTTGAGATTGCCTTCTTATTTTCCGGGATTAAAACTGACTAAAAAAATTTGGGCGGTTTTTAACAGAGTTATGTCACGAAAAAATGTTAATTTTAAATTAGATGACGCTTTTGCATTAATTGCAGAAAGAACAACTTCAGTTATGAATGCCGAATGGAAATTAAAGTGCAATCATGTCAAGAAACTAGAAACAACTTATTCGTTCGGTTTGTAATTAAACCTTTTGGTACAAACCCGGTTTGTAAGGTTTGTAATTAAATCTTTAATTGATAATGCCATTGAAAATATCGATATTAACGTAAATGGCGATAGCCATGATATTGATTTAAGTTATGATTGTGATTTAATCATTTGGGGTGACGATATAAGCGATGATGAGTTATCAGAATTGAAACATCATGATTTATTTGGCAAGTAGCAGTTTAGATCAATGTTCGTTCGTAGTATATAATGCCCTACGTCTCATCCTTTGTTCTTTCTTTCTTCTCCTACGTCAGTCAGTTCCTCTTCGAACTTATTGTGGTTTGCAACAAGCCGTATGCATTCTTAGAACAACTAGTGACTTACTTATTGCATTAAAAGACAGATCTGGTTGTGATTTCCATTATCATTATACATTGTTAATAAATAAAGTTTTTATTCTGATAAATCCTTAATCATAATATAATTAGTTCATAATAATACAATATATATCATATCAGGAATGGGTGGAAATGTTACTCCATGGATAAAAATAGGAACTGTTCACGCAATTACCTGGATGGATTAAGGAAATCTGTGATAACATCTTCATCAGAGTATCACAAAATACACAATTAATTATAATTAAAAACAGATGTAATTAAAGTACATATCAATAATTAAAAATATAAACAAATGAAGTATTCTCATTAGCTGAAGAATTATGTTTTGCTGCAACATTAGCATTTATTTTTTCCCAATACATAATGTGGATCACATCATGAACTGATAGGTGTGCTAACATCACATCACAAAAAAAAGTAAAAAAAAAGCACAAACCCAAGTTGGAATTTAAAATAAATGCTCTACCCCTATTAGTTGCTGAAAGGCTTATAAACTATTTACTCTCATAAAAATTTATTACAAACAGTATCTATTCAAATTGAAATATGCTATGTTAATGAGCTATCTCATAAACCCCGCAAAATACTTAAAAAAAATATTCTAAACTCCTCTTTTTTTTAATGTACCCCTTTAGTATCAGAAGCAATAAATTATCTTTGAATATGAGACATTTTGAAATTAAAACAATCTTTTACTAATTATTCCTTTGAAGGGAGAAATAAGAAAACAAGAATATTGCAGTTTGATTTATTGCAGTTGTAGAAGTTCACACAGCCATTTGAGTGATTTATTGACTGCAATAACCCAGTTAGAAGATATAACTGCCTTCTTACCATTAGATACTCTTTCCCAACTTCTTCTCGTTTAAATTATAGTACTTAACAATTCTGAATTAAATACCAAATAAATGTTTTAAGTTATACGTAAAATATTTCATCTTATTAGTCGTTTTTGTTCCACTTACTTTTTATGCATTAATAAATTAAATTAATTTATATAAAAGTTAATTTAGTAAATTTGTTTAAAGTATGTGTATAAAACTTTACTATAAAAAATCTATTTCTTTTTTGTTTCATTGTTTTGGTAAAATTTTAAAATGAACATCAAGGTGGTAAATGTATCAACAAGGGTTAAATTTAGTAATTAGTAGGACCACATTTATTTACATGACTTCAACCATGAAAATTTTATAATTTTTTTTTTATTAACTAGATGCCAATCATCGATCAATACATGATCGATGAAGCATGTCCCTTTCTTTGTAAAGCAGATCATAGAAACTTTAAAGAAGCATACAAAAAGAGTGAAAAAACTTAAAGCTAATGTGCATAGCAATACCATAATGTTATTAACAGTACTTTTCTTAATTTTTGTTAATGATCTTTTACAGAAAAATATTTCTAGGTTCATTTATCATTTTGTAGATAAGATTTTTATTTGGTTTATACTGATAAGGTTGTAGAAACAAGCACCTATTTTTTTTTAAAGTATTAAGATAAATTTATTATATATATATAATAATAAGAATATTTATTCTATCATAAAAATCCATACAAATTCATATATATATATAAAACAATCACATTATGTATGTGACATATGTATATGATGTATATAACATTCATCTATGTATGTCATAAATTAACTAATTATAATCTAATTTTATACTTACTTTTGTGAGGACTGGAATTCATCAATGGAATTAAACTTATCATCTAAAAATTTATCATTAATAATATTTTATTCTGAGTAAAAGTTTTTATAATAATTTAACCCCAAGTGTGATGAGTTTTTTAAAAAATATCTTTGAATTAAATTGCTCAATGTGAATTCTAGTGCGCTTCACTCAGTGTTACAAAATTTTTATAAATTAAAAATATGTACCCCAAAATGATTTCACATCTAATATGTGGTCCAGTTAGAACAACATAAACTGTTACATCTAATTTTGTACTGTTAAGCCTATCAATTTGTTTTAAAGCACATACATCTGATGTTACTTTACGACATAATATGAACATACAAATATGTAACAGCAAATCTGTTCATTTACTGTATTTTTGTTATCGATTTATATGTAAAAAATTGTATTCTTGTATATTACATTTATTCTGAAATTCAGTAATATTAGTTTTGTCTTAATTATTGATCCGTTTTTACTTAGATATTCTTTTACTCAGTCCAAATCTTCAGAGAATTTATATTACCTCACAGAAAACAATAATATATTTCAATTTTTTAATGTATAGATAAAAATAAATTAATTTTGGATATCTATTGAAAACCAAATCAACAACAATCAATACATCCGTATCATAAAACAATAAAACCATCTATAATATGATGATTACTAAAGTATACTGTATGCATGATAATATTAAGATTAAATAAAATACAAAATGAACAAAAATGGATGTAATATAAAATATATAAATAAATATATTGCCCTGACGCAATAAATATATTGCCCCTAGGTAATCCCCACGTCCGGAACACAACATCTACGTTCCACGTCCAGGGCGGTAACAGCCGTACTTATGTACAATACATATAGCTGGCTAACGGGGCTCCGAGTAAATACCTCGGATATGCTTTTCTTTTGACCTGTTTCCACCTTCAGGTCCCCTCATGGATTGGATTTTTCGGCTACCTGCAGGATATGAACAATTTGTTGATTAGGATGTGGACATATACCAAACCTAGAGCTGGCGATGTGGCGGCCACGGTCAAAGTTATTTGCAGGTGTAACTGAGACCTTTCGTCGTCCACATGCCCCCCGCGATGGCAAGCATGTAGTTAAGGTGCCCATGTTCGGAGCATGGGAGCCCTGAAAGCTTCGGTGTGTAGGGGCCTGGAGTCAGTGCAGAGACTGCGCATCCGCTCTCTGCCAGGACATATGCCGGTTCCACCGGAGTACCGGAACGGACCTCCAGGGTTGGTAGCCCTGGAGTGGGGGTGTACCCCGGCGGCTAGCCTTACTACCGAAGGGATTATTTGTTCATGGAAACTGAACAACTAAACGTGGCAGAGGGTTCACGCAAACACCCTCGTTTAGAACCGGCCGTTTCGCCTGAAGCAAAACGGAGAAAAAGTGCGGAAACTAAAAGGATTCAGATTGAGGCTAGAAAAAGCTTACAAAAAGCTTTTTTTAAAAGTAGTAATGTACCGAAACCCAAATACTTGGTCATTACAAAGGAGGATGGAAATTTCTCGAGGGTGAGTCCTTTTCTCATCGCTCGGGAGATAACCAAATGCGCTGGTGGACCTGTAAAAGAAATAAGGAAGACCTTCATGGGACTTCATGTTGAGACTGTAAATGATGTCCAGTCTCAAAAGATTTTGGGGCTTAAAAAGATTGGAGAACTGGCTGTACATGTCGATCCCCACAGCACGCTCAACACCTCAAGAGGTGTGATCGTCTGTCGGGATCTTCTAAATTGCACGGAGCAAGAAATTGTTGAGGAGTTGTCATCACAGGGAGTAATTGAGTGTCGCCGATTGAACATGAGGAGGAATGGCGAAGTCCTACCTTCAGCCTCTCATGTTCTCACATTTAACCGGCCTACCTTGCCGGAGAAGATTAGAGCGGGGATACATCGATTGGATGTGCGGGCATTTATCCCGCAACCTATGCGATGCTTCAAGTGCCAACGTTTTGGCCACACCGCTATCAAATGTGAGAGAACGCAAATATGCGTGTGCGGCGAAGAGGTGCATGAGGGAGAGCCGTGTAAAGAGCCCCCTACATGCATCAATTGCAAGGGACAGCATTCATGTAGATCCAGGAATTGTCCTGTCTACAAAGAAGAAGTAGCTGTGCAGGAAGTTAAAACCCTGCAGAAAGTCAGCTACATCGAAGCCAAAAAGATTGTTAACGCCCGCAAACCTAGAGCAACAACATCTTATGCTCAGGCTGCGGCTACTGTTCCTGCTCCTGCTCCGATTGCTGTAGATGAGGCTCAAATTATAAATAAACTTGCGCCTACTTTGGCTAACATGATTGAGAGGATCATCGAAAACAAGATGAAACCTTTTGGCAATAAAGAATTTGTTAAGCCAAAGATAGTGGTACAGCCTGCTGAAGATAAGTCGATAAAAGTGAAAGTTGCTCCTCCAGAAAAGAAAACGGACACCAAACCAGAATGTCAAGTCCGTCTCAGCGAGATTCTTGATGAAAAGAAAAAGGTGATACCTACAGAGACTGTTATGGAGGCTCCCAAGCCTCCTGTAACTGAAGTGGCCTCTAAGCCTCAGAGGCCACAAAAAATCACACAGGGGGGACGAGTGTCCCCCCTCCCACAGGCGGTGACCCCCGTGTTGGGGAGCGGCCAGGTTGCCGCCTCTCAATCGGCGCCTGAAACCGGCGCCGATCCATGCCCGTCGTCGTCGGCGGCTTCGGTGGTCTCCGATACGGAGACCGGAAGCCTTACAGGCGACGACTTTCACCGCGAACACGATGCTGTTCGTAGGATGGAGAAGAAAAGGAAAAAGGGATGGCCGAAAGGAAAACCCAGACAATAATTTAATTAAAAATTAGCGAGTCGATTGTACAATGGAACATCAATGGATGTTTTTCAAACATCCATGAGCTCCAACGCTTGGTACATGACGTAGACCCGATTTGTATATGTCTGCAAGAAACGCATTTCCGCCGAAATGAAAATTTTAAATTAAAAGGGTTCGATATATTTCGGCGAGATCAACCGCCAAATGTAAGAGTTAGAGGTGGAGTAGCTATATTAACATCGACTAGAGCTACCACCGAAGCGGTTGTTCTAAACACAAACCTACAAGCGGTCGCCGTTAGAATGAAGCGTCCGCTCCAGGTCACTGTCTGCAGCATATACTTGCCGTATTTTGATTGGAATAAGGATGACATAGCAAGACTAATTTCCGAGCTTCCCCCACCTGTTTTACTGGTGGGTGACTTTAATGCTCATAATTCTCTTTGGGGATCAGATCGAGTAGATCCCCGTGGAAGAGAACTGGAAGGGTTCCTGATGAATTCAGAACTTATTATTTTAAACGTCGGATCAGGAACCTTTTTCAATGCCAGAGATGGATCGACGTCCTGTATAGATCTTGCACTTATAAGCGGATCGATAGCACCAAGGTACAGCTTCCATGTCATAGATGATCTGCATGGAAGCGATCATTTCCCGGTGCAAATTGTAACTGATGTTACAAGAACAATATATCCCATCCCTAAAAGATGATTATTTGAGAAGGCAGACTGGACGAGCTTCACAGCTAGAACGATACTCCCAGAAACAACTGGAGTTATCGGAGACGATGTCGACGCCATAAAAAATGCAATAATTTAATCGGCATCGAGATATATTCCCAAAACATCTGGGAAACTTACGAAAAAACCCGTTCCATGGTGGAATGATGAAATAAGTGAAGCTATAAAAACAAAGAAAAGGGTGTATAACGCCTTTAAGAAGCGTCCTAGTATAGAAAATCTTGTTGCCTTTAAGAAATACAGGGCGTATGCAAAACGTCTTATGATAGACTCGAAAGAACGATCCTGGCAGCAATACGTGTCATCCATCGACAAAACTACTACTGCATCAGATGTTTGGAGGAAAGTGATGGCGATTTGTGGGCGTAATGATTTTGCTCCCATAACTAGCCTTCAAGATGAAGATGAAATAAGAGACACTCCATATGAAATTGCAGAGCTGTTATCCAATCACTTCGAAAAGGCCAGCAGAACGGCCAACTACGAGGAAGGTTTTCGAACCAAAAAAGAAGAACTCGAAGGTCTACTAAATTTTAGAACTGAGTATAATTACTCATATAATGTACCATTTAAAATGGAAGAACTCGCGAAAGCGTTGGAAAAAGCAGGTAACACAGCTGCTGGTCCGGATGAAATCCATTATAATATGATCAGGCAGCTGAATACCACTGCAAAACGCAGATTATTAGAACTTTATAATAAAATTTGGCGGGATGGAACGTACCCGCAGCAGTGGAAAAAAGCTCATGTTGTTCCAGTACCAAAGAAAAATAAAAATTTAACAGACCCCAATAGCTATCGTCCTATTTCTTTGACGTGTGCTATGGGAAAAATACTGGAAAAAATGATTAATAATCGACTCGTCTGGGTTTTGGAAAAAGAAAACCTGATATCACCGTATCAAGCAGGTTTTCGGCAATACCATTCTACCACTGATCAAATGATCAGCTTAGAGGACATTATATATAACAGCTTTATTAAATGGAAACATTGTGTTGGAGTCTTCTTTGATCTTCAGAAGGCTTTCGATATGACCTGGCGTCATGGTATAATGCTCCAGATACATGAATGGGGCATTCGTGGCAATCTGCCTATACTGCTCAGCAACTACATGAATGACCGTACCTTCCAAGTACGCGTCAACAATGAATATTCATGTGAAAGAATCTTGGAAAATGGCATACCGCAGGGTTCGCCGTTGAGCGGTACCTTGTTTACCATTGCCATTAATAAATTGATACTAGCCATTCCAGTAGAAATCAGCAAAAGCATCTATGTTGATGATCTGGCAATTGTATATGCCAGCAATAAGACTGCTATGGTGAGGTACAAATTGCAACGAGCGATCAATGCTCTAAATGAAGTTGCAAGGAATAACGGATTCCAATTCTCACCAGAGAAAACGTGCTGTGTACACTTTTGTAGGAAGAGAATTCCTCATCAAAGTCCTGCGTTGACAATTGACGATAATCCAATACAATATAAAGATAGCGTAAGATATTTAGGACTAGTATTGGATAAATCCCTTACATGGGGATTACATATACAGGACTTGAGTGATAGATGCAAAAGAGCCCTACACATTATAAAATGTTTATCGAATTTAAATTGGGGCTCAGACAAAGAGACATTATTGAGGTTGTATAAAGCATTGGTTCAATCTAAACTAGACTACGGATGTATCGTATATTCATCCGCTAGAAAGTCGCACTTAAGAAAGTTAGACGTAGTTCATAATAGTGGAATAAGATATGCAACAGGCGCTTTCCGCACAAGTCCGGCGGCTAGTCTAATGTGTGAAGCCGGAATAATGCCACTACATTATAGAAGAGATATCCTTTTGTTAAGATATGCAGCAAATGTATGGGCTTTCCCTGCTCATATAAATAATAAATTGTTTATGAATCATCCTATGGCTGCAGTATATGAACATCGTGCTACCTATTCCAGACCAACCGGAATTAGGTACCACGAATTAAGAAGAATATGAAATTGCTATACCAGAGACACTAGCAATTTCTACTAGAGAAATACCGCCATGGCTCTTGCCAGCGGTAAATACAAGTTTGGATCTCTCTCAAAGAGAAATAAAAAAGAAACCAGCAGTGATCATCCAGCAGGAATTTTTAGCAACTGTCAGTAGTTACGAAGAACATATTAGAATTTATACTGACGGTTCTAAAACCGAACATGGTGTTGGATGCTCGATATATGTAAATGAAGAAGCCCACTCTTGGAGACTGCCAGATGTGGCCAGTGTCTACACGGCAGAACTCACTGCAATTCAGCAAGCTCTTCGCTACACTGAACACTATTGCGAAGAGAGAGTGCTAATATGTTCCGATTCATTAAGTGCACTCGTCGCAATTCGGAACAAGAACATTAAGGATGTCCTAATTGCAAACATCCTGTCCATTTTATACGTACTAAAACAACGAGGACAGCGATGCGTATTTGTATGGACTCCAGGGCATGCTGGTATTATAGGTAATGAAATCGCAGACGAAGCTGCCAGAAAGGCAACAGTCTGCGATGACTTGGATGCATTTCCTGTAAGAGTGGCAGATGTTAAAAACCGTCTAACCAACATAGTAAGAAACAAGTGGAACGCTGAATGGAGGAGTTTAAATACAAAATTAAACCCGGTTAAAACTTCTCCTTATAAATGGAAAAGCGACTTTAAGCTGACTCGCCGTGAACAAGTAGCGGTGACCAGACTTAGAATCGGTCACACGCGATTAATAAATTTATATTTGTTAACCGGCGAAGTGAGACCAATGTGCGGTGTTTGTAATAAAACACTGACAATCAAGCATCTAATAGAAGAGTGTACCATATATGAGGACCTTAGAAAGAGGTTCCGTCTTACAAATAATATTAGTGCTGATCTGGATAATGGAAATGAAGAAAATATAGTTGCATTTTTACACGCCAGTGGACTTCTTAAAAGTCTATAAAATGGAAGTTTAAAGCTGTGGTAAGAGATACTCTAAGCGGTAGTTTTATATATACATATTAGGGAGTCTCGAAGCGTGGCACGTATAGTGACGGGAGGTAGCCCTCTTGCCTAGGCCATTTTGGCTCACCTGCATTCAAGAGCAGTGAGTCGGGGTGTGTCCGATGATGGCATGGGGGACCCTCAAGGGTGGATTGAGGGCGCGAGGCTATGGGTGTACGCCGTGTATGCCTATGGCCTGATATAAGAAGGATTCAACTGCCACGGCACCCTGGCACGACTGATATACTGCTCAACGGCGGTTCTGGTCGCCCCGAGGGTGCTTAAGCAAACTATAAATGAGACTTCGTAGAAGAAAGAAAGATATGGTATTGATTAGTTTAATTTTAAGTTCATGGTCTTTTGAGAACCTATCCCAAATTTTAATATTGGGGTCCTTTACACCCCGTAAGTGTTTGTGATTGTCCTTGTCTTTCATGTTTTAATGTTTATTGTGAAGTTTGTGTTTTTAAATAAAATGTAAGGGCCCTTTACACCCTTACATATGACGATCCTGATGGAGATAATAATTTCTTTTAAAGAATGTGACGAGGGCTAATGACCTTAGCAGTCGATGCCCGTAAAAATTCAGTTATAAAAAAAAAAAATAAAAAAAAAAATAAATATATTTCAACCTAAAATAAACAATGAAATCTAAAAAAAACCCTGACGAAAGCTAAAAATATTAGGCTTATCTCACATCTCTGAATGAAATTAATTGAACACATAACCAAAGTGATAAATTAAGTATCACCCAATTGAGATGAAATAGAATCATTGTTAGCTATGTAATGAATTCCACAACATACATCAACATGCCACTGCTTATAATAAAGTGTCAAGAGCCAAGAGGTAAACTTAGTTGCAACACAACACATGTATGACGGTAAGTCAATTATTATCCGCAATTTAGTTATATTTTTGTTTATGTTGGTAGAACTGTCGTGTTGTGTAAATGACGCATGCGTGGTTTAATTGCTGTTATGTCTGTGTAGGTTTGATGCTGCTAGGTTAGTTCCATTATTGCTGCCCTGCCGTTAACCATGGCTGCTCCGCTTTCTGTTTGCACCATAGAAGAGCAATGTTCAGTGATCTGTTTTTTGTAGTCGGAAGGTGTATCGGGGGCTGAAATTCATCAAAGACTTTCGGTACAGTAGAGGAACAGTGTGTTGCTGCAACGGAGTGTCTACAAATGGATTGAAAAATTCAAATATGGTCGCACAAGTGTTATGTAGGATGAAGGAGCCGGATGACTGTTTACTGCCACAAATGAGGAAAACATTGAGTGTGCACATGACATGGTTTTCTTAGACAGACGAGTAACTATCAATGAAGTGGCACATCATCTGCAAATTAGTCACGATTCTGCCTACAAAATCATCCACAACAGACTTGGGTTTATAAAGTCTGTGCAAGATGGGTCCCAAAACAACTCACACAGTCGCATAAACAAATGTGTTTGGACATCTGCCAAAAACATTTGGATCGCTATGGTAATGAACAGGACATCTTTTTAGACAGAATCATCACTGGTGATGAAACTCGGATCCATCATTGCGAGCCGGAGAGTAAACGGCAGAGTATGGAATGGAAACATCTAAATTCGCCCTGCAAAAAAAGGTTCAAGACCCAACCATCCGCAGGAAAACTGCTTACGGTTTTTTGGGACTCACAAGGCCCAGTACTGGAACATTATTAGGAAAGTGGCACAACTATAAACAGTGCGTGTTACAGTGAGATGCTTACTACCAAGCTGAAGCCTGCAATTCGAAGCAAATGCCGAGGACTGCTGTCGAAAGGTGTGGTGTTGTTGCACAACAATTCCCGTTCACATACTGCTGCCCACACTGCTGAAACATTCCAGAAACTCAACTTTGAAGTACTGGCTCATCCTCCATATAGTCCTGATCTTGCCCCTTCTGACTACCACTTGTTTGGTCCACTCAAAGAGGCATTAAGGGGCCGTCGATTTATTTACAGATGAAGCAGTGCACTTCTGGCTGGCAGCTCAACTTCTTTTGTGAGAGCATCAAGAAGCTTGTGCAACGATGGACTAAGCGCGTTGAAATGCAAGGGGACTATGTTGAAGAATGATATACATGTAAGTTTCCTATTTTTATTGCAATAAAATTTATAACTACATTGTGGATAATAATTGACTTACCCTCGTATAAATCTTCAGTTGAAATTTCTTGACAGGTCTCATATTCAGCTCCAGCTATATCACATACTTCATACATTGTTTGACAATAGTCCTTTCAGGCAAATTCTCAAATCTTCTGGGGTATTTTGCTCACCGAAGATCACTCAGTGATAATTGTCTTTAAAATTAGATTATACCAGCCTTGAAATGAACATACCATTTAAAAAACAATGTTCAACCTATTGAATCTTATTTAAAAGTCTCAGTAGCTGATTTACCAAGATTGCCATACAATTTTATAAGGTTAATGTTTTTCTATCAATCATTGCAAATGAATAACAAGGTAATAAAATTTCATCTCTACACTGAGCATATGCACACAGCACATTTGTACTCATCAAGAACTGATGTAATAGGTTTGACTTCCAGTATCCTGTACATCACTGTGCTGTGAATACAGTCCAGGAAAATTTTGATACCTATATATAGTTTTTAAGAGTTAGCGTTCTGGAAAGTAGTAATTAAATTCATTGATTTAGAAAATGTACCCATTTTCCCTAATTTTTTTATTTTAGATTAAACAAAATGTTTATCAGTTTGATAAGACATGCTGTTATAGTTTTTTTCTTAAAGAAATTATCACCAGATTTGTGTATAAATCTATAAAAAGATACTTATTACTTCAACAAAACTGTTTGCTTTGATTTTTTACAAAAAATAATAAAAACAGCTTATTCATTTTATAGTAATTTATTTTCTTACCTAAAACTAAATTCATTAATTTAATGATTTTCAAAGTAAATTTTATTAGATCAGTACATAATAATGTGTTATAGATAACACCATTATAATCTTAATTGAAGAAACAGAAATACTGATGATGTTTACTAATATTTTATTATTTTTAAACAATGCAATAAGTATGTGTAAATGAGAGCTGAAAACATCCTAAAGATTCTGAATTCTATTTAAATCAAATATAAGCAACATATATATGATATTTTATAAAATAAAAGAATTTGAAAAAAGTCAAAGTTTGGCTAATTAGCATTTTAAAATAATATTAAACAAAAATTAAAATACAAATCTGAAATCATGCCAACAATTTTGAAAAAAAATATAAAACTGCATTTATATTATAATTTTTTGAAAGGGAAAGATAGGTGATGGCCAAATACAGACATTGGAAACAAAGTAATATTAAAACAGGGTACTTGGTTGTAAATGTTGTGATATGAACTGATTTAGAACTGCTTGGATTGCACTTATTTTGAGATAAAACATTTTCAAAAATTTTTGTTCTCTACTCTTAATAAATTTCTATTATCTTCTCTTATGTCAAGCTGCGTATCACAAAAATAACATTAAACAGAATAAGCCCATTTTTTAACTATATTTTTTTTATTAAAACTTTTAATAATATAATAAACCTAAATCACCAATATGAAAAATAGAGCAGACTTAAAATATATATCAACTTGACACTGCTGGCTACGGTGTTCTGTTTTCATTAAGATTTTTTTACAATATAGTTTTTAGAATCATGTGTCATAGTATCTTTTTTATTACTTATATAGATGCTTAAGTTGTGATTTTTTTCTTAGCATGAGAAAAACAATTATAATACATTTATAAATCCTTTATTCAATTATACATAAGTGACTCTGCCCTCCACAGTTACTAACAGCATTCACTAATATTTTGTACAGGTGGCGCATGAAATGATCCAACATTTGTTTTGGCAAATTAATGTGTCATTTGTTTTGATTATTAATTATTAATGTGTTTTATGTTGGCAGAAGTGTCAGCAATTCATGAATATTAGTTTCTTCTCTTTCCGACTGTGCTGTTTGTGTATCATTCCAAGATGACTGACAACGAAGACTGACTGTTGAACAGCATGTAAAGACTGTTGTTTTTTAATGAAACAAAAAGTGTGATGCTTGAACAAAGATGGTTTTGTGCACATTTTAAACTCGGTGGTTGCCCTCATTTAAAAGTAAATGTAGATTTTATGAAAAATTTAATAGTGATGGTTCAGTATTTGAGAAAAAGCGTGAACAGACTGCTAATGTTTGTTCACAGAATGTTGAAGCTATCAGAGCAGCATTGCTGAGGTGCCCAGGCAAATCAACAAGAAAAGAAGCAGCACAACTAGGGATTTCTAGGTGATGTGTAGTGAATTTTAAAAATTGACTTGCATCTGTACAAAATAAAGTGTTGCCGAAATTAACGGTTGACAACAAACAGACAGCAAAGAACGGCATTCGCTGAATGAGCTGTGAACCAAGACGTATTGTTGAACAATGCTTGGTTTTCAGATAAGGCATATTTTACGTGGATGGGGTTGTTAATAAACAAAACATGTGTTTTTGGGCTTCTCAAAATCCACATGTGCTTCATGAAAGGGTGCATCACGCTCCAAGAATTACAATAAGGGCCATTATCTTAAGTCATGGGGTAATAGGGACATTCTTTTATGAACAGACACTGAATAGTGAACGTTATCTAAACATGCTGCGTAATAATTGTTCCTCAACTTCTTGAAAAAACCGTTTCAATTAGGAAACAAGTGGTTCATTCACGATGGAGCCAGACCACACACAGGTAATGATGTTTTAGACTTTCTGCATGAAAACACAAATGTAATTTCAAACCAATTTCCTAATCATTTTACATGTGGACAGAACTGGCCTCTGAATAGTCCTGATTTGAATCTGCGTGATTATTTTCTTTGAGGGTTTATAAAGGAATAAATTTTCCCTAAACATCCTCTTACAGTGATGAAACTGCAAGTGCTGATTGCTAAGGTGTGCGACGAGTTAACTGAGGATATGTGTAGTCGAGTTATTAACAACATAGGAGTTGTGTTGAAGAAGTTGCTAGACATAATGGTGATCATATTGAACCTGTGATAAGCAGAACGTAATCTTCAGGTATATAGTAAACGCATTGTATTTTACTTTTCTGTTTTGTCATTCAAATAAATATTTTTTTAAAAAAGAAAATGTTGGATCATTTTGTGCACCACTCTATACAATTCAATCAATGTTTTCCAAGTAAAAGTCATCTTTAGTTGCTAGTATTGTTCTATAGTTTATTTTTTACAAGTTTATATTTATTTCGGTTAAAATTACATTTGATGTTTTCTAATTTTTATTTATTTTTTTATATATATTTCATCTAAAGAATTTTTTTTATTAAAATGGTACAAATGATTTTTTTCAGTTTTTGTTATATTACTATAAATTTGTTACAGTTACTATTGTAATATGCAATTATAGTTTGTTGTAGTACAGTACTATTACAATTTGTTGTAGTAAGTTTGTAATATTAGTATTATTTCTATAAAAAATGTTAAGAGATAATGGTATTAACGTAGTAGGTGATCTAACGCTGTAGTTAGTTAGTTTTTAGGTGGTGCCACTGAAACTCTATATTGAAATAAGAAAATAAATAAATAAAATTTAATCAAACTTTACCTATGCTTGCTAACCTTGACTACCGAGTGAAGCGAGCTTAGGTAAAGTTTGGAACTTTCTTATTCCTTTTACAGCATTCAGTTAATCTATCATGTCGCAAGACCATCCCTAATTATTCCTACATTTTGTATTCTTAATTATTTCTTGCATTCCTAAGTACTTGCATTTTGTTTCAAATCATCCAAATAATGGTTTATTACCTATTCTTACACAAAATAAATCCAATTTTTGAAGAAAAAACAATTCACTAAATGTGGATTTCAATGGACATTAGTAAGGGCTCACTTCGCTCACTCAATTAAAGTAAATTTCTAAATTATGATTTTGCTGAAATTCCCAGTAAAATACTTTATATCTGCGCAAAGCTAAAGATTAGAATGCACTCAACAGCTAATAAGAACACACAATTAGTAAAGCTATTAATGGAGATTGATTTGAACGTGAACATTTTTATAAAACTACAACAAATGTTGAACATTTTTGATAACAAAAGATAAATTTTAAAATTAAAAACATGACTGCCAAAAAAAACATCATTAATATAGGATAATTAAAGAGCATGTGGGTGACAATTTTGTACATAGTATACTATATACAAAATTGTCACCCACACTAATAATCATTTCTTAAAAATTTGTAAATTTATTTAAACATATATATATATATTTTTGTATATAACTGAACCCTTCTCTATGAATCATGAGACCTTGCCGTTGGTTAGGGGGCTTGAGTGCTCATGGATACAGAGTAGCTGGACCGAAGGTGCAACCATATCGGAGGGGTATCTGTTGAGAGCCAGAATAAGGAATGATTCCTGAAAGAGGGCAGCAGCTCTTTCAGTAGTTGTTAGGGGCGTGAGTCACAATGACTTAAACGGCCATATCAACATCACTCAGTCCTCTGAGTACTGCGCAGCTGAAAGCAATGGAAAACTACAGCTGATTTTTTTTTCCAAGAAAATGTGGCTCTCTGCATTTTCACATAAGAATAACGGAGGCGCCTTCCTTGGTAAAATATTCCGGAGGTAAAATAGTCCCCCGTTCGGATCTCCGGGTGGGGACTACTAAGGAAGGGGTCACCAGAAAACTAAAAAATAACATTCTACGAGTTGGAGCGTGGAATGTTAGAAGCGTAAAAAAGGTTGGTAGGGTAGAAAATTTAAAAAGGGAAATGGATAGGGTAAATGTGGATATAGTAGGAATTAGTGAGGTTCAGTGGGAAGAGGAAGGCGACTTTTGGTCAGGTGATTTTAGAGTAATTAACTCAGCGTCAAATAATGGGCAGGCAGGAGTAGGTTTCGTGATGAACAAGAAGATAGGGAGGAGAGTGGAGTATTTCAAGACGCATAGCGATAGAATCATTGTAATAAGGATAAAATCAAAACCTAAACCGACAACGATTGTTAACGTCAATATTCCTATAAGCGCCCATGATGATGATGAGGTAGAGTGTGTATACGAAGAGATTGATGAAGCAATTAAACACGTAAAAGGAGATGAAAATTTAATAATAGTTGGAGATTGGAATGCAAGCATGGGAAAAGGCAAGGAAGGAAATATAGTGGGTGAATACGGGCTGGGCAAAAGGAATGAAAGAGGGGACCGACTTATAGAGTTTTGCACGAAGTATAATTTAGTAATTGCCAACACCCAATTTAAAAATCATAATAGAAGAATATACACTTGGAAAAAGCCAGGCGATACTGCAAGGTATCAGATAGATTATATCATGGTTAAGCAAAGATTTAGAAATCAACTCGTAGACTGCAAAACTTACCCTGGAGCAGACATTGATAGCGACCATAATTTGGTGATAATGAAATGTAGATTGGGGTTTAAAAACCTGAAGAAAAGGTGTCAGATGAATCGGTGGAATTTAGAGAAGCTTGAGGAAGAGGAGGTAAAGAAGATTTTTGAGGAGAACATCGCAAGAGGTCTGAGTAAAAAAGGTAAGGTAGAAAATGTAGAAGAAGAATGGGAGAATGTTAAACAGGAAATTCTTAAATCAGCAGAAGCAAACTTAGGCGGAATAAAGAGAACTGGTAGAAAACCTTGGGTTTCAGACGATATATTGCAGCTGATGGATGAACGTAGAAAATATAAGAATGCTAATGATGAAGAAAGTAAAAGGAACTATCGGCAATTAAGAAATGCTATAAATAGGAAGTGCAAACTGGCGAAAGAAGAGTGGATTAAAGAAAAGTGTTCAGAAGTGGAAAGAGAAATGAACATTGGTAAAATAGACGGAGCATACAGGAAAGTTAAGGAAAATTTTGGGGTACATAAATTAAAATCTAATAATGTGTTAAACAAAGATGGTACACCAATATATAATACGAAAGGTAAAGTCGATAGATGGGTGGAATATATTGAAGAGTTATACGGAGGAAATGAATTAGAAAATGGTTTTATAGAGGAAGAAGAGGAACTTGAGGAGGATGAAATGGGAGAAACAATACTGAGATCTGAATTTAAGAGAGCATTAAAAGATTTAAATGGCAGAAAGGCTCCTGGAATAGACGGAATACCTGTAGAATTACTGCGCAGTGCAGATGAGGAAGCAATTGATAGATTATACAAACTGGTGTGTAATATTTATGAAAAAGGGGAATTTCCGTCAGACTTCAAAAAAGTGTTATAGTAATGATACCAAAGAAAGCAGGGGCAGATAAATGTGAAGAATACAGAACAATTAGTTTAACTAGTCATGCATCAAAAATCTTAACTAGAATTCTATACAGAAGAATTGAGAGGAGAGTAGAGGAAGTGTTAGGAGAAGACCAATTTGGTTTCAGGAAAAGTATAGGGACAAGGGAAGTAATTTTAGGCCTCAGATTAATAGTAGAAGGAAGATTAAAAAAAAACAAACCAACATACTTGGCGTTTATAGACCTAGAAAAGGCATTCAATAACGTAGACTGGAATAAAATGTTCAGCATTTAAAAAAAATTAGGGTTCAAATACAGAGATAGAAGAACAATTGCTAACATGTACAGGAACCAAACAGCAACAATAACAATTGAAGAACATAAGAAAGAAGCCCTAATAAGAAAGGGAGTCCGACAAGGATGTTCCCTATCGCCGTTACTTTTTAATCTTTACATGGAACTAGCAGTTAATGATGTTAAAGAACAATTTAGATTCGGAGTAACAGTACAAGGTGAAAAGATAAAGATGCTACGATTTGCTGATGATATAGTAATTCTAGCCGAGAGTAAAAAGGATTTAGAAGAAACAATGAACGGCATAGATGAAGTCCTACGCAAAAACTATCGCATGAAAATAAACAAGAACAAAACAAAAGTAATGAAATGTAGTAGAAATAACAAAGATGGACCACTGAATGTGAAAATAGGAGGAGAAAAGATTATGGAGGTAGAAGAATTTTGTTATTTGGGAAGTAGAATTACTAAAGATGGACGAAGCAGGAGCGATATAAAATGCTGAATAGCACAAGCTAAACGAGCCTTCAGTAAGAAATATAATTTGTTTACATCAAAAATTAATTTAAATGTCAGGAAAAGATTTTTGAAAGTGTATGTTTGTAGTGTCACTTTATATGGAAGTGAAACTTCCATATAAAATCAATCGGAGTATCTGAGAAGAAAAGATTAGAAGCTTTTGAAATGTGGTGCTATAGGAGAATGTTAAAAATCAGATGGGTGGATAAAGTGACAAATGAAGAGGTATTGCGGCAAATAGATGAAGAAAGAAGCATTTGGAAAAATATAGTTAAAAGAAGAGACAGACTTATAGGCCACATACTAAGGCATCCTGGAATAGTCGCTTTAATATTGGAAGACAGGTAGAAGGGAAAAATTGTGTAGGCAGGCCACATTTGGAATATGTAAAACAAATTGTTAGGGATGTAGGATGTAGAGGGTATACTGAAATGAAATGACTAGCACTAGATAGGGAATCTTGGACAGCTGCATCAAACCAGTCAAATGACTAAAGACAAAAAAAAAATATAACTGAACTTGATCCATCCAAGTACAGAATTAAATAAAGTAAAATGACACACCTTATTTTTTCATAATGTCTACAATAGTACATTCATGGCAACCCATATCATCAGTTGTAATTTTTCTTTATAAAATGTTTATTACTAAATTACATATTAAACTCAAAATAATTAAAATATATATATATAATATATAAATTTATTATGTAAGATTTAAACATTTTTCAATTTATAATTTTTAAAAAGAAATATAAAAAATGTTAAAAATTAATATAATTAAAATTATTGAAATTAAAAGTTACATATATAAAAATATTACATCAATTATGATAAAATAAATTAAATAGGATAAAAACAAAATATACTTCTTGTTTGGCCAGCCATTACTATAGTACAGTATGAATAATTAAAATTTATGTATTATCATTATTTTTATCTGAAAATGTTCTGCCATCTATTGCTCCCCATATTATAAAAAATAAGACGAGTGTCATTTTACTTTATTTAATTCTATACTTGGGTGGATCAGTTGAGTTATAGAACAATTATTAGTAGAGAGGTGATATGGGTCTTGAAAAAATAGATTTAAAAAAATAAAAATATTTATATAGCCTAAGACATTCCCAGTAACATAAGGATTCTAATGCAGGGTCATATATCTAAGTCGGTTCAACCAGTGAGCTGCTACTGTGGAACAAACATACATACACCCTAAATACATTATACTCCTTTTTGGGCAGTCATCTATCTAATGACTGTCCAAAAGTGACAATTGTGTTTTAGTTTATCTTTTGTCATTTTACTGTCACTGAATTAAGATCAGAACTGGAGGGAAATGTTAATTCAAAACATGGAATTTTGTACAATATTTTATATGTAAAAAAACTTGTTCTGCTTTTTTAATTTATAATCATAAATAATCACGATAATAATCATAATTATAATTCGTAATCATTAATAACAATAATTCACAGATTTAATTTTATGATTATGAGTTTTATATTTCTAAGAATCTCTATTAATAAAACTGTACTGTGCGACACCATAGAAGAACATCATTTAAATTGGTATAAATGTAATTATTATTACAATTTGCTGAATTATATATTTTTTTGTCACTAAATTTATGGATACAGTTTTATCTAAGAATATGTTTTCACATTAATTTCTAGTAACTGATACAGCTTTGTAAAGAGTAAATTCCATATGCTATGCAGCATTAAATAAGGCGCATTTCAGAGTATTTCAATTATTTTTTGTTCTGGTTTGGTTCCATTGTGATTTTGTATTATACTAGCAAATACCCCATTTGAATTTTGAAAATCAGAAGATTGGTTGTAAAGATATAACAACATTCTCAAATAACCGTTAACTGTTAGATTGGAAGTGTATCTGATGCATGCAAAAGTTAGCCTTCAAACTACTAACAAATACCCAGTTTGAATTCTGAAAATCGGATGATTGTTTGCAGAGATATTATAAGAGCACCCAACTGCACCTCCTAAAACAGCGCCCTATTGGGCACCCTGTTTGTTGCCAGTTGATGGTGATGATTGGTCTAGTCTCGCAAGAGGTGCTTGCATCACCTCACCTCACCTTTAGCCTCACATGCAGCCCCCATGGGAAGCCCATTATATTTAAACAGACATTTTTTTAAATTTATTTAATGTAATTTTATTATTTTTGTAATATTATTTATTTGATCGATTCTAATCATTCAATTCAAACCAAGCTCGTACAGTGATAGAGGCTCACAGTTCACAGTTCATTAATCAGCAAATCTCCACTACTACATATATATATATATACACACACACACATGAGAGATATCTCTAAAGTACAGACCGCTGGGAAATTTCTCTCCTTAGATTTGGTGAACCTGTGTCATTCATGAACACGCTAGTAATGTACACACTGGGTTGTTGTCTGTAAGTTGTCGCATTGTATCTTTGATTGTGTATGTGTAATTATGTTATAAAATGAATAGAAAAATTGATGTTGCTGCCGACTGAAATACATGGAGTCATAAGTTTTTTAAACCATCAAAACATTAAGCTGGCTGAAATTAATAGGCAGATGGTTGTTATATATGGTGATAATGTAATGAATGAAAGAAATGTCCAAAAATGGGGTGAAAGGTTTAGAAATAACAAAATTAATGTACATGATGAAGAATGTTCAGGGAGGCCCTCAATAATCACCAAGGACTTGTTGAAATGCAGAAGCCTACTATGAAACTCTACGTAAGTTATGGCAGGCTATTCAAAGTCGGTGATGTGGGCAGCTGACTGACAACATCGTCCTGCTACATGATAATGCAAATCCACGTGTTGTGGGTCCAACACGTGAATTACTGAGAACATTTGGATGGGAAATTTACGATCACCCACCATATAGTTCAGACCTAGCTCCTTCTGATTACCATTTGTTTGGGAAATTAAAAGAATTTTTGAGTGGTAGCAATTCACGGGTGACGAAATTAAAAATGCTGTTAATCAGTGGCTAAATAGACTGGTACTTTACTTTAGAGATAAACTCTGGTATAGCCTGTGACACTTCCGATAACATACGGATTCCAACACGGTATCATCATCTAAATTGGTTTAGCCATTGAGCTGCTACAGTGTAACCAATATACATACACCCTAAATTAAGTTTGCTTAAATATTAGTGAATAACTGTATTGTTATAGTAAAGAAAAGCAGCAATTAATTAAAAAATACATTTATTTGTTTGTAAATAAAGCTGACAACATACTTTAAAGTTATTTTTAATGTTATATATTTTAATGATAATAGAAAAATTCTAAATTACCTAAAAAAATAGTCCACTTAACACTATATACAAAAATTTATAACACATCTTAATCTTCATCAACATCATCTTGATTTGCTCTAGCTCCCATTGCAACTTTTGTAGCTAAATCTTCCTGACCCTTTTTTAATCTTTCACGAATTAATTCTGCTATGGCTCTCTGTGTCCGTTTCTCTAATCTTTCTAATTTTTTGCCAACGTCACGTTTTAAATCCCAATCTGGTTTTCTTGGGGCTAAATTCGTTAAATCCTGTAATTAAAATATAGCTCAGAATATAAATGAGTAATAATATTACTTAATTAACTACAATAAATTATATCACAAACATACCAAGAAAACCACTGCAAAGTGATAAAACCACTCCATTGCAAAGTGCTAGGCGTATCTGCCTTTCATCATGAAGGTTCTCAATTTATTCCTGATTACTTGGTAATTCTACATTCTATCAATAAAATTAAAGTGTCCTTCCATACAATGATATTTTTCAAAAATTTTAAATCTCACCAAATATGCATGAATTCCAAAAATTTTGGAATATGTGTCTCTTATTACCCATAGCTTAAGAAACACTGATCCAAATTTTAATAAAATCTTCACTTTTGAAACTTGTTTCTTTTATTATCAGAAATGATGATAGGTTTTTCTTTTAAAAACACATTTGGAAACCATAATTATGTTTAGTAATACTATAAAAAAGAATAAAAAATACTTTTCTGCAATTTTCTTCTTAATTTCTAGTCTATAAAAAAAAATTGATTGCAATCAAATATAAATCCTCCATCATTCAAAACAGTTTTCTCTAAAATACTGTGAAATCACTGGCCAAAGCTTTATGCCATGGTAAAAAGTGAATTTGTGCCATCTTCAATTGTCTTGCACTATTGTAAATCAAAATTGCTATATGAATAAAAATGAAAGGCAACACAAGTTACAATAATTTTTTTCAACACACTTTTTAAAATTTCCATCTAGAACAGATTTCTTTCATCAATATTTTCTTTAATGTTCTTGCTGTTTTTTATTTTACCAAAAACCTTTAGTTTTAACAAATGTTTTGTTTAAATCAAGGTCAGAGGTTTCATTCTTCTTTGCAAATTTTTTTTTTATATTTTCTTAAACTTCAGCTTTACTTGTATTTTATATCTCTGACAAAATTGTTCAACAAGTAATTTTCAACAATCTAAATTTTTCAAACATTCTTTGGATTTAAAAGAAAAATCTGCCTTGCGTAACTCTGTTCTGAATTATAAGTTATCAGTACTGTTGAAGGACAAACTTTTTATGAAAAAAGTGCAAATCCTTGTTATACTTAATAAGGGTACAATTAGAAATTTTATATGGTCCCATAGAATTATATAATTATAAAAATAATAAACGGTACTTGTTTAGTAACTTGAGGCCAGTTGTTTGCTATTTTAAGTCACTGCATTACTTTCCCCATTATACTACCAGCAACATCAGTTTCATTATCTCCATTACATTACAATGCACCAATCTTTATTTGCTTCTTAATCTCAGCCTACAGTAAATTAAAAGAACATAATTATAAAACTAGCAGGATTGAAAGAATTATGTTAATTACACAGAATTGACTGTTGTTTTAACTAGAGATTGCTCATTCTATTCCATACAATCATTGCAACTGAATGACAACAGTAAAAAATTAATATTTGAAGTTTGTCAAATATTAAAGAAATAGCCCACATAATGTTGCAACAAAATGACATATGATGGTGATTGCATAAAATGGTAGCATAATAACAGTGCTACATGAAAGTTAGCATATCAATAACTGATTTTAGAATTCATGAACTTCATTTGTTACTGCTGTAAGATATATATATATATAGTTGGAGTGAACAGCTCACATCAATTGCATAGTGAGAAAAGTAATTGAAAATGAGAAAACCCACAACTGATTGGAATAGCTTGCTATACATGAGAAGTACGTATGGACACTAACAAGGGCATCATATATCAAAGTAAGAGAAAAAATACAATAGTTAGGTAATTGATGAAAGGTTATTTACATATAAAAAGAACAATGTAGGACAGGTACTATCTGATCAATTGATTTTTGGGGATATCTGTTGACACACAAGATGATGTTTTCTTGTCTTCCAAACCAAACAGCAATATTGCTGTATACTCCAATTCCTGGAAGGTTTACAATACATCATTAGAAGAAGCAGGCTATGTCTACTTTAATGTAAACCATAAATACCATTTAAAGGATCACAAATATGGAGCACACATACCAAACAGTAGGAGAAACAAAAATATTGTAGAACAGCACACCGCCATCTAGAATCGTATTTAGTCAAGTTCATGTGTTGGCAACAATTACCCAATTTAGTTGGCAAACAAGACCATTTAGTCATATCCTTAAAGCAACTTCAGCACTGGCAGGCCCTTGCATCACACAGTAAATACTACTCAACATAATACTCAAAATAATATTATTAATCAACAATATTTTATTGGTTAATATGTAAACAGAAAAATCAACTGACATCCTCCTTTATAAATTAACTGTTAAAAGACAAGACTATTATATTAGATACATTAAATAAAAAAATGTTGAAAGTGTTGCAATCCTAGCAAGTGATCATGAGTATTTTATTAAAATTAATTAATTTTTTTGTTAAAAATAAGAAAAACAATAAATAGTTTTATTAAAATTTAACATTGAGTGATTTTTGGAGATATCTGCTGACAATCAAGGAGATATTTTCTTGTGCTCATAGTGAACAATAATAGGGACACAACATTCGAAGCCATTGCCACCAATATTCATGAAAATACAACTATATATTCCCATATATTCTAATAAATATATTTTATTAACTACATATTCTAATATATTATTTTAAAAACAAAGTTAGTAATAATAAATTAGTTTTATTAAAATGTTCTCGCATAACCAAATACTGTCAACAATTTTTGATGAAATATTATCTTCAAAGGATACTCTTTAGACTGTATTATTTTATTCAATGGTGTCAGATATCACTTCCTACTTTTGCTCCTTTATTTGGATTACAGGTTATACATAAGTTGCTCACATTGTACACTTATTTAAATAATGTTCATTTATATCATGCACGTGAATTTGGTAGTTATTTTGGAATATGAGGTTCATGAAATTGTTTACTAATATAAATTTATTAAATTAAATTAGGTTTAATTCAAAACTACCAGTAACAATTAATTAATAACATGTATCTATCTAATACTGTAATTTATTTCTCCTCCACAAATATATCTTCAATATTGTAGGTCTCTTGAGTTAATAGTGTGAGGAAATAGGGATTTATATCTGTTTAAATTTACTTAGTATATTTAATATTGAATGCAGCTTTAAGAAATACTAGTATATATTTTTATAAATATAAAGATACATAACACTACTTACTAATTCTTCAATTACAACTCTAGTATTTGCTGCATCTAACTGGTCCTTTACTTCCGCCTCAACATTACCAGGTTCTGCTGGAGGAAGAGCACTGGCCTTTAAATTATCATCACTTGGATTGTAACTACGAAATTTTGGTCTAAAAAATAAAATAAATCATATTTAATAACCACAAAAATAAATTAATAATCAATTATCAAACTATAATTTGCATTATATATAACTTTTATACTCAATGATGTATTCCATAATATACAACTAGAAAAAATTCCTTATCAATTATCAAACTAATATTCATATAATATAATTAGTTTACATTGTCTTCCTAGCAAAAGTAATATAGTGCGTCAAAGTGCAAAGATAATGACAAAATACATTGTTGTAAGATTAGTAAAACTTTATTATTCCCATCAATTAATCTATATACATAAACAGTTTCAATTCTCCCTTAAATTCACTTTATTATTGTTGTTATTAATTAATTAATAATTAAAAAACCCACTTACCAATAATTCTTTTATGTATGCATTCAAGTGCTTTTAGAATAAAATTTCATCAGGAACTAAAAGATTTTTTGCTATAATCTAATTAAAACTAAAACTTCTTTGTCATATAAATTTGTTTATATAATGTAATATAATATAACAGTGGTCGTCAGAGTTTAAAATTATGTTGACTTAACATCCTGTCATTATGAATACCTCCACTGTTATGGTAAAATGTAATGGGAACGGTACATCAAATCACTCTTTAGTTATTATCTAGTACTTGCTTATACAGTATATCATTAGCAAATCTTATTTGTTCGTTTATTAATTTATCACTGTTAAGATACATATGGTACTTTTCTAAATTATTAGTAATGTGTATATTATTTGAAAAATCGAGTATGTCAATAAAATTTTCAGAGTTGTAGTTGTGGTCATTATTTATAATATGTTTGACAAAATTTGATTTTTTTTTTTATACAATTCATATGTTCTCATATTCTAACAGAGAATGACTGATTGGTCTTGCCAATGTATTTTAATTCGCAATCTGCACACTTTAAACTACACACGCCCTCTATCTAAATTAATTTTATTACATATTTTAATTTATTTGATGGATCTATATTTATGTTTTATTACTTTATTATATGTTACACATGTAGTTTTTAAATTAAATAATTTAAATATTTTGTTGAAATTCCTATAATTTATGTTATACTCGAGTTTAGTAGAATAATTAAATTTTAAAAATAATTTAAAATCGGCGTAGGACATAAAGTAGAAATGTAACTGTAAATGTACATACCATGCACTAGAATAATGCATTTTTTTAATTTAACCTATAATAAATGGATGAAAGTTTTTTGCAATGCAATTAACAAGGCCTAATGAAAGTAGATTCTATGTTTCTACACGAAAAACAAAACGGGCATGTTCTGTACTTCAATTTTAATCTAATTGTGATTGTTAGGTTAGATTCTATTTATTGACTATATTACACTAATTTAAATCCGAGCAAATTTACACTAAATATTTTAGTATACATTATAATGATTTTTCTGAAGGGTATTACAAAACAGTGGCTAAAACAAAATTTTGATTGGTCTTGATACCTCAAATGTACAATTTGAATGTGAATTGTTTTCAGTTATTTGGTAATACATCCAAGCAATAAATAGATACTAAAACTGGAAATTTATCAATAATTTACATCACAATAAACAAAACTGAACAAGTAAAAAGAAAACATATGAAACTCTTAAAAAATAACTGTGTAAACATACTTAGGCAGCTGAATTATATTGCTCTTAACCTCACTTTCTGATTTATGTTCTTGTTTTCGTTTCAGAGCTTTAAGTCTTTCTTTTCGTTTTAATGCCTCATCTTCGAGACAGCCTATTTTTTCATCAGTCATTGTCACTGAAATTGTCTTTAACTTACAAATTACGACTTCAACATGTGCATAACGTAAACATTTCGAAAAACACTTTCTAACCGTCAACTACTAGCGCCATCATAATAAACAGTTGACTACCCACAATTCAGTAGAAAGTTGCTAAATGTTTTGAAAAATTATTTCTTCGACTGTTAGTAACTGCCAGAATCGAAGCAGAATTTTTATTTTGTGCGCTACAATTGCTTTAAATTTGTGAGAACTTATTGCGGATGACACACAGTTTATTAACAAAAGAGGAAAAAAAACAAGATAATTGATATCAGTAATTATTTTTTTTATACGGTTCAGTTTTGTTTCTATTTTTTAAAAGTTATAACCTTAATATTGTTTGGCTCTTCAACATCTACATTACGACGATTGTAAGTAATACTTTAATTATCAAGAGCAACATAGAGCAAAAATGTTCAACTGATTAATGAAGACGTGACAGTAGGTATGAATCCTTAATGTATAGTAAGTATTGATTGAACAAAACTCGCCCCACAACCTAATATTGCAAAAAAACTTATTTTTTAAATGCAAGACGATAAACCGTTTGGTACAGTTACCTGTTTACACCATACAGTTAATTTTTACGAACTATCCCAAGAAAATAATCAGTGGCGTAAAGTAAGATCAATATATCAAATGTTAAATTTAAAAAATGATATTTCTCCTTTTTTTGTTTGTTGGTAAATTTCAATAAGAAAGATATTTATAAATTTGATTCATTGTTATATTCAAAATTAAACTAGAATCTGCTCAGTGAAAAAGTTTTCTGACTCAGGGTTTTCTTGGTGTCTAGACTATTAGCATACAAATTGTAACATATGTATCACCATAAAATCATTTTTGATAGTTTGTAGTAACCAAACTGGAAACCATTCATCTGCAAATATTCTAAACTGCCAATAACTTGTACTGTTTGTGGTGGATTATATCCAGCCATTTACAAAGGCTGTTATTTTTGCAAAAAGGTTGCAAATGCAGTGATCATCAAACAATTTATATACTAAACTAGACTGTAAAAATGTTATTAATTAATGACAGTCATTCATTTCTGCCTTTTCTTGTTAAGGTTAGAAATTTGTTTTCTGTCTTCACATCTGTTCCTTTAATTTTGAGCAGCTAACAGATCATACTGCTTAAAGCCCTATTGTACTTGTTGCTAATTTGTCAATGGATTTATTTTGCCAGCTTAGTACATTTATAACAGAAGTGATGTTATTAATCCAATGAACAGTCAATGTGTTAGTTTTGTAAATCGGCATAAAATAACCTTTCTTGGAATTCATTAACTATTCCTTAATGGAATGCAAAAGGATTTGAATTCTGAATTCATCAGAATTTAAATGAATTAGAATACATTTTGAGTAAAAAACAGATCTTTCTGAAACATCTAAAATTTTTCTCATGTTCTTTAGAGGCTTTATAGCCTGCCTTTATTAGCCTGCAAATAAAAGCTAAGGGATAGTTTTTTGTATTAATCTAGTCTATGATTTAGCACTATGGTTATCCTCTAAGTAAAAGGTAACAATTATTCTTTTAACCTGTTGTTTACTTTCTAACATCTGCTGACAGTTTTTTTTAAAAGTTGTTTACAGTAGATGTAATGGCTACGTCTCTCTACTGCTCTCTTGGGTTCACAATACTTCAAATGACTTTTAAAATGCTTTTTTTTCTCTTTACACCTTCAGTTTTTCATGAATGGCAATTCTAATGTGAAATACGTCTATTGATTTATTGGGATCTTTGACTGCACATTAGTTAAGATTGCTTAATGTAATTTATAAAATAGCCACTACAAGAACAACCATTTACTGGCCCACTGTATCAAGAGAGCTGTTTGGTTTTATTAGATTTTTTTTTTATTCTTCATGGTATAGATTCAATTCAAAATTCAATATTTTATTACACTGACATACTATCAGACAAAATGATTTTGTCAGAGCAACAACTAGCACAATTTCTATGTACCGCACCTTTTTAAGAAAGAAATATTGCAAAATAATTAAACAAAAGAGTAGAAGATGATGAACTTCATTTTTATTGTAAAATAAGAAAAAAACTTTAATAACGACATTAGATCAAAATTATCAACAAATTTATAATAAACTAGCATCTATTTAAAATATAAGTTATAAAACTGTGAAGTATAAAATATTGACTTTCAAGAGTCATTTTATGTTTGGTCAGCTTGCACAGCCTAAAATGGTGTAAATATTAAGGTAACCCCTGTGCCTAAAAAAAGTACATCAAAGATTCTATGGATTTATTAAAAGTTCATTGACATCTAGACAATGCTACAATTTCTTTTCATAGTTCTAGTTTATTTTTGGTAGTCACTGTAGATTTTAATCTTATGCACATGTATGTTTATACAGACAAACAATAAATTTGGAACTGTTTAAAGTTATGAAAGTATTCTTTAGAAAACATTTGTTTTGTAAAACCAAATAATAAAACTAATTTAAGTTTTATTTATGGAAATTGTTTTTATTGTATCTGACTAGGTGTTGCCACTAGTCAATCGTCATCAATCATTGAACCATCATCATCAATGACTACTCTTGTGGTGAAACCAAATAATACCACATTAGTTGTGTAATTATGTTGGACATATTTATTTTTTGTCATAAGACACTTTACTTTCTTTTCTTAAGGTTCTAAAACCATTATCTGCTAATTTACTATTATTTCATAACTAACTGTTCATATACCTTCTATCCTTTTTTACTACCTTAACTAAGTACATTTTTATTACAAAAGCTTTGGTTTACAGATTTTAATGAAAATATCCATTTTTGACCATCCCTGAATCAATTTTGACTAGTGTCGGCATGATGTGTGTTCATACGTATGTATGTACGTACATATGTATGTATGTATCCTGCATGACTCAAAAATAATTAACTGTAGAATGTTGAAATTTTGGATTTAGGACTGTTCTAACATCAAGTTGTGCACTTCCCGTTTGATTGCATAGACAGGACCAAAAGCGTCTAAAAAAGCCCAAAATCTAAAAAGATTTGGATTTTGGGCACATTGTTTTGAATCCGACTTCATTTCCTTTTTTTTTTTTTAATTTAGATATATTTATTTGTTAATAATTATTGGCCTCTGATTGTAAAAAAAAATTTGTGTATGTAATTTAATAGGCGTACAAGGAAGTCATGTGATGTTCAAATCACATTTTTTAACCATTAGTAAATTTGGATGTAACCTACAAAATAAATCTAAGTTTATTTATTATTTGAAATTCTGGATTACTTTTTATTCTCATGTTAAAATAATTACATAATGATATGTATATTTTTACCTGAATTATGAGTGTTTAAGCTGGAAAAAAGTATGGAAGATTTACATAAACCATGTTGAATGTATTTTGATATTGAGAAGCATATATATTTGGTCTATCTATTAATTATTGCATTAAGTAACTATAAAATGGTTGCCTGTTACTACTAATAGCTTGAAGTCAAAATCTATTTCCCTTTAATAGTAGATTTTGATATTTTTTTTAAGTAATGTAAATTATGGCCGGTTTATCATGGAATAGACTGTAAAATTGATACATAGGGTAAAATTTCACACAATCTATGGATTATTTGCTAGATGATAAAGCACTCCTTTTTTATTGCACACATACTGAGACTGTTAAATTATTTTGTCTGTTCAAATTGACAAACAATTATTCCAATATATTTATTATTCAACCAATATTTTTATTTGGTAGTACTTATCAAAATATAATATATAATTTTCTAAAAGTACTTTCTCAGCAATTTTGCGATCTTTATTCACTACAAAACACATTTCTTTGATGTTTTATATATTTTTTATACTTTGAAAGCATTACACAATATTTGTCTACTTGTCATTCTCATTACCTTATTTGACATCTCTGTATCGATCATATGTTCATCACATGATTTGTAAAGTGTTTTTTTTCTTCATATAACTCCATTTTCTAACATATGTTATAAATTCATTGAAAATTCTTTTGGGAATAGTTAATGTGAGTACAGGGAATAGTTAATTCAAAACAGAAATGATTTTGAAAATTTTACAATAATTTAGAGGAAAAATATTTCATCAAACATTTATAATACAAAAATTGATTTTATTTATTGTAATTTATGGAGTTATATAGAAAACATGCAATCTCCATGAACTTCAAATTCCATTAATGTATTAAAATACATGTAAAAAAAAAAATATATTTAGGATTTGGTAGTAATACTACAGTTTGATTGTGATTTGGATATTTTCTGCGTAATATAAAATGATAAAATTTTCTCTAAAATGTAATCCCAGATTCATATTTTGTTTATTGGATACTTTCTCCATAATTCCGTCTAATTTTAGCTTAACTTTATCTTTCTACTGAAACCACATACATCAGATTTTTATTCTAATTATCACCTTAAATAAGTTCATTAAATCTTGATCTTTGTTCAACCTTTTAATTTCAAACTGTTCTTCGTAAGTTGTTCTAGGTGGAGAAAACATTCAAATGTTATGTCAGGTTAGATTTCAATACTGCTGTAGTTTTCAATACTATTTAATAAAATAGTTTATAAAATACTTTACAGATAATTATTTTAACACAATGAAATAGTAATTGAGATAATTTTTATCTAAAAATGAACGATATTTTTAGTGAAATACTACATAATGCAATTAGTATTAATGTAGTAGGCGATGTACCGCTATAGTTAGTTAGTTCTTAGATGGCACCACTGAAACACTATATTGAAATAAATAAATAAAATTGTAAATATAATCTAACCAAACTTAACCTACGCTCGCTTTGCTTGGTAGTCAAAGTTAGCGAGCGATGGAAGCGTAGTCAATATTACATAGGTTATGTCAAGGTTAAGTGTAGTTCAAGGCTTGCTTCGCTTGCTAGTCAAGGTTAGCTAGCAAAGCAAGTGTAGGTTAAGTTAGGTTAGACTACATTTATAATTTTACTTATTTTTTTATTTCAATATAGTGTTTCAGTGGTGCCATCTAAGAATCAACTATCTACAGTGGTAGGTCACCTACTACATTAATACCATAATTATAAAAAAAAAGTAATGTTTGCTACATTTAAAAGTGCAGAAATTATTACAGAAAACTTTGTGTTTATTAAATTTAATTTAATGTGTCTAAACTTAGTGCAGAAATCAAAGCTAACCTTTTCTTTTTTTTATAATTTCTTCTCGTACATAATGCAGTTACTATTAACATACAGTGTCTTATAGCTTGAATTACTTCTATAGTGAAGAATTACTTACAATTAAACGTTAAACACCATTAAAAAAAAAATCATCTTTTGTTTGTGTTAGTTATGCATTTCAGTATTTTAAACCATCAACAGACTTGCCATATTAAAACTGATGTTAATATGTCATGCAAAAACGAAAAACTCATTTGTGATAATAAAAAACGTAATGATACAACATCATACAAACATACAAACATCGTAAAAGATACAAAATTTAGAAATATACAATTTGATAAAAATGATATATTTAATGAAAAAATATAGAAAGAGCAGATATATTATGTGATTTAAAGAAATTCATTATTAAAATAATGATACCAATAATACCTTTGAAAGGTAAATAATACCATTAATAATAGTACTGTTAATTACCTTTGAAAGGTCCTGTAGAAGAAAAATTCCAGTATTTTGGAAGTTAGTCATTTTAATAATTTCAAAGTTTTATTGCATTATCCCAAAAACTGAAAAAAATCAGTTTTTGCATGTGTATAATATTTTAAGTATATTTAATTATGATAAATTTGATAGTGGTTGAAAAGGACTGAAATTCATAACTGTATTTTTAAGGTGAGTTGTTAATTTTGTTTAATTATATTTAACTACATTAAAATAACTTTGTCAGACAAAATCAGAAACGTTAATAACTTTTATGTAGTTCATTCAATAAAAAACTTTATTGGTTGCAGGATCTGTTTTAACACTAAAACACACAGGAATAATAAAATAAGATTTCTTTTTTTGTTAAAATATACTTTATTATATTTTTAATTACAATTGATTTGATTATTATAATTATCTTAATAATTTACTATGTACAATTATATATAACATTTTAAGAACCTTCAGTTTACAATTTTTTTTTTTTTTAATTGATTTGTTTATAATCTTTATTCTTAAAATATACATTATAAATATTCTGTGAAACTTTCCATCATGTACAACTTCTAGACATAGGATTTTCCTTTTTGGTCATTCTACTTAACATAAAATACAATATTTCATGTGAATGGGCATAATGTCTATTATCTGTAGAGATTGTGTACAGTAACTGTAGATATATCAATTTAACTATTATTATCAGAAATATCTTTCTAGCAAAAAGTGTTGGATATTGTAATCACTGCAATGAAAAATTTCTTTCATTTTAAGCTGATAGAATGTACATTTATAATTATCAGTCAGGAGAATAAATATTTTTATTATTTTACTTACAAGTCTACAATGTGTTATAACTGGGGCAATTTTAGCATTACTTAAAATTATGTTCTAAGTTGTGAACATAAACTAAAATTTCTGGTTTAGATGTAAAAAAAAAACTTTAGTAATGGTTGTTAATAAAATTAAATTCTTGAATACTATTGTAAAACACAATATTTAAATACTATAAATGTCTCAAGTTTTCACCCAACAATAACCCTGGAAGTGATCATTAGTCATTTTTTTATTAATTTCATCAATTTTTTTCTTATAATTAATTAGTTTAGTCAATAAGGTTAAACAAAAACAAATGATCTAACAAAGTTTATAGATTGAGGACAAAAAATTTGATGATTAGGCTCTTATTTGTGTGTTTTTTGTTTAAGAAATTGTAAGGGTGCATATTTTTTAATAGAAAAAAAATCACAAGGTGAAATAAAATAACACTACCAACTTTAAATAAAAAGAATAATTATATTATAAAGTTGTGTAAAAAGAAACTTTGTTATACCAGCAATGTATGAAAACAACACTAAAGGTATTGTGGCTTGTTTATTAACATAAATGGATTTTATTTATCTTGCTGGATTATTTCCTCTTCAAATACCATTGCACAGCATATTTTATTTGTGTACCACTGTACAAAGCAACCCAGACAATTAAGTATCAGTAAAACAGAAAAGGAAAGCAAAATTAAGCGTTCTCATTCTTTAAAATATATGAAAAGAATGATAAAAAACACACAAAAGGACACAAAAAACGTTGTTTTTTATTGTATGAAATTTATGTAACATAATATATCCTGTAGGTGATAACATTATCCACAAATCATCATTTTCAGTGTTAATGTATGGCTTTTGTAATTCACTGGATTCATAAGTTTTAAAATTTTTGGGACGGTAATAATAATCTAAGCAAGAATTATCCGTGCCTTACAACACTGATAACACTAAAACTGAAACGTTCCTAAACTGACACTAAAATGTTCCTGAAACGTTAATTAAAACTGTAGTTTAAATGATTTTGAAACTCCCTTGGGAACTTGGATATATTTTGTGTTTGTGTGTGTGAAAATTTGTACCCATAAATTTTTCAGTTCTTTTCGATTGTTTTGATAGTTGATTCAAATAAGAAAATTGTATTTTATAAATCCAAAATCAAAATTTTACCCTTATGAAGTCACCATATATTTTTAAAATAGTACCTTTTCATATAATGTAGCTAAACTAATTGTTTATCGGAAGGAGCATACAGTATTTGTTCCACATATATTATGCTAAAGAGAACCTATCACTGTTATGAATGAATACCATCATTTTTCTCTCTCTGCATTTTTTAGAAGAGAATCTACAGTAGAAATGTTATTCCCTGTTTTTTACTGTAGCATTTTTTTAATGAAAAATAAATGAATATAATTTGTTTACTGTTTATTTACAGAAAATTTAAAAACCACTTCTTATTCATGAATGGAAAGTTTCACTGCTCATTTTCTGTTTTATTACTTATTTAAAAATATATGATTTTCAGGAATAAATTTGTTCACATATATTTTCATTTTACATTGTTTTATAAACTGTATAAACAACTGAAATTTACTTCTGTTTAATTTTAACAACGTAATTCATTTAAATAATAATAAAAATTATCCAAAAAGTTTTACTTTGGTTGCACGAATGATTATAAAAACTGGTTGTTAAAATTATAATGGCATTTATTTAGTAGTTTCATTCATTAAATTTACATTCATATTTGTTTAGTAATGTTTATCACACTTAATTTACATATATCTTTACTGTTTATTACTTTTCACATGTGAATGATTCTCAGTAGTAGTTTGCATATATCATTACAATCTGATGTGTACAAATAGAAAATATGTAAATAAATAATCATCAGTAAAAAGGAGTGTTTGATGCAAGGTGTGTTAAATGATGTACTTCCTTTATTAAAAATATTCTCCTTTTAATATCTTGCAAACATACTTATGAATGAAATTTTAATATTACTTAATGTATATTCACTGAAAGTTCTTCATAAGTTTATAAACATTTTTAATTATTGTACTTGTATTTTTTATGTATATTATTAATGATCGTAGTAAAATTACTTTTTTTTTATTTTTATAACTTATAAATATTTTAATAGAGGTAATGTCATGGAAATATTTACAGTTATAGAATTATGTACATTTGCTTTCATTTTATTTTAATACATGAAATTGATTAATATCATGTTAAACTCCTAATTTTCTTAAATCTGTATCTTTTTCAATTTATCTTTAATAGAAAAATATTTATTTCTTGAAAAGAATCTGACAAAATTTTTCTAAAAGGTAACAAAAAACTTGAAAAATAAGTTTATTTCTTTGTTTATCCATGAGCGACTCTTGTTGGATTATTTCTATGACATTTTTTAATGTTAAGGCTATCATTCTCTAGATCTCTCTTTTGTTTGATAATATAATATTTGGCAATGCATATGCACAAAGACTGCTTTTATCCTTATTTTGATATACTACTATGTTACACTCATGCTGATATGAATTTTTTTATAAATTGAAGATTATACTGTTTGAGAATAGAATGTTAATCCAATTACAATCTGTTAGTCCACCGTTCTTGAGACATTGTATGATTTAAATATGATGCCCTAAATACACTTATAATACCAGCAGATGTATCTAAAATTAAAATGGAATTCAACCTAGACCACTACAGAACAGCCAGTAACAATTGATTTGCAGCAGTAACATTAATATTTCTTTTACCAGTAAGTCGTCAGTGATTTGTTTGATGTGGTGTTGGGTTGAGGTCAGACAAAAATATTTATTTGAATGAAAACTGTCAATATTCTTTAAAGGAATCATGTTATAAGATTTAAATATTTTTTCTATCTCTTATACTATTATTTATTGAGGAGTTACGGTAATTGTCCTTTACCAAGTGACACTATGTATTGACCTAGGTATGACAGTGCAGGTTCCATTAATTATTACAAACAAAACAACAAATTGTGGCAAATATTAAGCTGGGAAATAATTTTTTTTATTTTCAAAGTAAAGACAGACTTAAATCCAATTAGTCATTTTATGATAAATGAATTTTGAAGCATAGGAAAAATTCCAAGCCTACTAGAATCTGAACCAGAACTTTCTGGATGAAAGGCAGAAATGCTATCGCTCCACTCTATGCTTCAGCATTTAATTAGTAAAACAGGCTATAATCATTTAATTTTGCATATGAAAAGGCGTACACTAAGACCACTGTGCTGTCCTAACTCTGAGTAAGTAAAATAATATGTTTAATAATAATTTTCAAATTTATGTTTTTATGTGCAGATTCAATTCTTTTCTTGGGTGATAATCAAAAGGAGTAAAAAAAAGTTATTGTTATTAAAGATGGATTTTCTTTGACAGAGTTTCTTGTTGTAGCACGTTCTTAATTGATAAGGAGATGGATGAGAGGGAAAGTATGACAGTATATCAGAAAGAAAGGAGAAAGCTTGTATGTTTTGGTATGTTGTATATAAATTGAATTATAATTGTTGATCTGATATAATGTAGGCACAGACACCTTTTTTAATAAGGAGGAGACAAAATGAGATAATCTCCTGAAATAGAATGATAACTTAAGAAGAGAAAAGGTTCAAACAATCCAGGTTCACACTACAGAAATACTGGTACATGGTATTTAGGTTACGTTAAATGTCAGTAATCCTGTCAAAAACTAGGAAAACTTATATGCCTTTTTTTTTTCAGGAAATTATTTTCAATGATCTTCAAGGTGGGGTAAGTAAGGAGAATGAATTATATGAATTAAACATTCAGTAAAATAGTAATTTTCATTTAAGAGTTACTGTTTAAATAATTAAATATTTTATTTCATTAACTGAAATATGAGATCTGAATGTGAAAAACAAACTGGTAAGTATTAAATCACACTTTATTTAAAAAAAAAAAAAAAAAATGCTAAATTTAAGTTTTTTTAATTGTAATATTAATTTGATAATTTTATGAACATAATTGTTTTAATTAAGGTCTTATGTTAAACATCACTTATTAATTTTAGTATTTTTAGTTTTTAATTCATCAAATAAGTTTGTCTGACAAATTTTTTTTATGTAAAAATAAATGTGTGGTAAGTGTTGTAGTTTTCTTATATAACCAAATTTAGCTCGTCTTATATAAATAATGAGATTTTACATATATCTAACAGTTTCATTTAATTCTGCATTATGAAAACAATTATATAGAAAATTTTGTACAATGCCAATAAATTTTCATGTGATTTTAAAAAAGACAAACTTTTCAATTGTAAATTGGGGATAACACAATTACAAAGCAGAGATTTGAAGTAATTCAGTAAGATGTTTCAAACCTGTAATATTGTAATTGTTTCATATCTTTTATTTTTCAAATAACTGTATAGTTTTTGTAGGTGCACTTAAGTATTAAATGCCATGTTTTATTTATTTTTTTTGAAGGTTGGTTTTTTATACCATTATCCATTTCATGTTATGCCTAAATAAACTGTTTTATATTCTTACTACCACATGTACATTATTTCTTGGTAAGTTCTCAAGTATTTTCCTTCACATTGTAAATGTTGAACAATAAAACAAATTGAATGTAATTTTTATCCTAGTAACAGTAGTCAACCGGCTCCTATTCTGATTTTTTCTTGCAAGTTTTAACAGGCAATATAAATATATTAGTAATTTTTATGACATATTTGTTACTAGGAAGGTAATTTTTATACTTTTCAGTAGCTTAGTGAAAATTATCATTTGGTTTGTCTTTTGCCTCTATTAAAAAAAAAAGTTAAAAAGCATTTCTTATCCATTACAAAATTTTAAAACTAAAATATACTAGTTGTCAGTAACTCTTTATTCATAACTGGTATAGAATAAACTTTCACAACATTTAATGGATTGGTAATTCTGAAGTAAACGGCCACCTATGCGAAATAGCTGAAAATTATTTTTATCACCACTCTTAATGTTTACCTCCAATGTAAGCCCATGAGACTTGATAAGTGTAATATAATTATAAGAGTTTAATGATTGATCTTTTGTTATCAGAAAAGAATTAAATGAACTGCTGTACATTACAAATTTTTTTAACAGTAAGTTATAATATATATATATATATATATTATATGTTAAAACATGTATTATAAATAACATGAAAGCTTAATAATTTTATGTTTTAGGCTATTAAAACATGTGTTGCATAAAATTAAATACATTTTAAAATTCTTCACTACTTTTGAGTAAATATGAGTTGAATCAAATTTTACAAACTGTATAAAATTGTGTTAGCAGAGTAAATACATAATCAAGTATATACTGTGTATTTGATTCTGTTTGATTCAATTAATATGATGAGCATTTGGTGTGTTAGAAAATTAATTCTTTTTTAGGCAAAGGAATCTCCATGAAAAAATTGGAATTGAATAATTACATTGATATAAATCATTGATACTGTACAGGTTTTTATATAATACATGATGGTTATGTACCATGACTTCACATATCCTCATTTGTAAATAATTGTTAACAGTATGGCTTTTAGTTAATAATTGATTTAAAACAGATGACTTCATGATAATTATATTTGCCTTTTTTATATCAAAGCTACTGTTATTTAACTAGACATTACTTCTCTTTGGTTTAAGATAAACAAAACCTTTTGCTACTTAAAATGTATCAAAATGTAAATGATAAAGGTAGTGTTCATCTTTTTGTATCTTGTAGGTTTCTCCCTAACTGTAGTACTTTTTATTTTACTGTCATTAAGTTTTATGGCTTGTCTTTTTTTGTTACATTTGTAAAAAAATTCTGTATTTATAAACAATAAATAAATCTAAATCAGAAGTTCCCATAATAAAATATACAAATTATGTAATTATAAATCTAGCAATATCTATTAATTAATTATTTGAATTCACAATCAGTTCAATTATTTCTAATGGCAAATTATTAATTCTTATTTTTATATACAATACTTATGATTCTATTTTTTTTATTATTATAATTATTACTCTATGGCAAAGGAGGTTCAATAAGAATAGATGGCGCTTTGACTATTTTATTGACTTTGAGCGATGGTTCACTGAATAATTGTTCACTTGCCCTAAATTCTTGTGATGAATAAAATTGATTATTTGATCGATGCTGTTGTACATTTGGTCTAAATTGTTGTTCATTTGATCTGAATTGTTGAACATTCGGTCTGAAATCTTGTACATTTGATCTGAATAGATCGTTTGGTTTACTAAACTGCTGTTCATTTGACCTAAATTGTTGTACATTTATTTGTTGGGGTTGTTGTTGATGTACTTGCTGCTGGATCTGTTGTTGATTATTTGTTTGGAAGTGATTTTGTTGATTATATCTTAATTTTTGATCATTCGGTATAAATTGTGATTGTTGTGGTCCGTCTCGTATGCGAAGCTGTTGCAACAATTGTTCTTGTTTAGTTTCATGGTTTAACGATAAAACTTTTGAAACTATATTTAAATCTTCATGTGTTGTTGGAAGTTCATTTGTGATACCTGAATGGAATATAAGATTTTGCAATTGACTGTCATGATTTGGTGATTGGTTATGTGGTAATTTGTTGTTGTTAAAGCCAGAATTTCCAACAAACCTACTCGATTCACCCCTGTTTACTCTATTTAATTCTACTGATGGTGATGATTGATAATTATTGAAATTATTTACTGCTTGTTGAGGAATTTGGGGAAAATTGTTGAAATTATTCACCGATTGTTGAGGATTTGAAGGAAAATGATTGAAATTATTAAATGTTGGTGAAGTTGCAGGATTTTGTACAGGGACTGGATTTGTCGGTCTAAATTGAAAGTCAACACTTTTTTGAAACTGAAAGTCTTGTGGTTGTGGTTGTTGGTATTGGGTCTGAAAATTGATCGATAGTCCTTGATTTTCTTCTTGTTGTTGAAGCAATTTAAGTCTTTCTTGTTCTTGCCTTTGTTGACTGTTTAATAAAATATCCTGCTGTTGCTGACGTATTTTAGCTTGTTCTAAAAGTAGTAACTGTTGCTTTTCTCTTTCTTGACTCTCTAGAAATTGTCTTTGTTGATTTTGTAAATACAACTGCTGTTGATTTCTCAATTGATCATCATATATTTGCGGTTGGGATAGTAATTGTTGGTTACTTCTTTGCAATTCATACCTTGCTGTTTCTTCTTGAATTTTATTTAAACTATTTTGATGCAATGGTAACTGCTGAAGTTGTAATATCTTCAGTTTTCTTTGTTGTTCGATCAATTCTTGTTCTAATATTATTCTCTTTTCTTCCAATTCTTTTTGTTTGGCTATTTCTTCTTGCGGATCTAACAATAAAAGCGGTGCTCCTGTGTTTTTGTAATTTAATGGGATAACTCTTTTCGGTAAACCTAATTGATCTTGTTGAACTGTAAATGCTGCTAATAATGGTGCGTGAAGAAATTCCACTGTATGTTTTAATTTCTCATTTTTGGTTGAATTTGTTAATTTATCATTTGAATTAACATCTTTATTGACATCATCATCATCATCATTATTATTATTAATGATTTCTTCATTTTCTGATTGAATGTTTTCAACTACTATTTTTGGAATTTCTCCCTTTTTATTGGTACTTTCAAATTCAGAATTATCTGATTGAATGGTCTGAAGGTATTGTGTTTCTTGTACATTTAGAGAATCATTAAAAGGCTTATCAGATGCCGCATCTGGTACTTCAATTGGGTGAGGTACTTGAAAGAATATTGCTTCCTGCGGTGTAGGATTTGTGGAAGGATATTTTTCTTTATCGTCGAATAGAATCTCTTCTGTTTTTGGTTCTTTTATTTCTTCAATTGTCGAATCTGGTATTTCTCTAGTAAATGTTCCACCTGTTCTAAAATCTGGCTGATTTTCATCATCTGTTGAATGATACAAACTAAATTTTATTTCTTCTACAGGCGCCCGAGGTTCAATCTTTATATGATCTTCGTTAGCGTTATCATTCTGTAAATTTGTTGATCCAAATATTTGTTCTGTATCCTTATTATTAAAATATCTTGCAAAATCATATTCATTAAGAATATTTGATGTTTGATTAGTTGGTTCTTTTTCTGTCCCTTCTTGTAAAGTAGTTCTATCTTGTTCTTCAAGTTTATTCAGTACTCTTAATAGTGCTCTTCTTAATTTTGGATCAAGCTGTATCGGTGGATGCTGATCATCTTGATTGTTGTTTGCATCATGGCTATCACTGTTATCTTCACTGTGCCCATAGCTAACCATTAATGTCACCATGAAGATTACCTGTAACAAAAAGAAAATTATCTTGAGAAACATGATAATGGCAAAAATACATCAGCAGTGAGAGTTTATAGAGAAATTCTTTACTGTGTATCATTGTTCAATCTCAACACCTAATCACTGTAATAACAAAGTGTTAAAGCATTTTATATTTAAGGAAATGCTTTTCCTGATTATCAGTTCAGTGATCTTCAAATTCAGTTAAAGAATATGGTTTAAATGAATTAGTCATGTTCTACTTAAAAAAGCTAACAACACAGTTGTAGAACTTTCCAGGGACGCAGCTTTAGCCACGTGACAGTTGTTTCTGATGTGGGTTGTTTATGATGCACGACCTACATACACAACTTAATTAAAAATATTTATCATTTTATTTAAATATATTTTTTTGTTTATTTAATTCAATGATTCTAACTAAAGCGTGTGTATGCATACCGTATTTAATTTGCGCAGGTGTGGAGGTACTAGCAGCGATGGTTAGCACTAACTAAACTAATTTAACAAGTTGTAATTTCACAACTTATATAGAACAAATTTCGATTGTACAGTCAGCAGACTGGTGTAGCCGTGAGGTTTAACGCAGCTGGTACCGATTCCACCAGGCGATCGAGTTCAGGACCTGACCAAGACTTACTTTTTTACACTTTAAATAGTATTCATTTATTTAATTCGACCTTCACTTGTGACATCACAACATAGCAGACAACTACAACAGCATTTTTTGGGGCGGGGTGTGATTTTAAAAAAAATATTTTTTTTGCAAATATTGTTTTTTTTTAATTGTTAACAAATGTGTCTAAAAATATGACCTTAATTAGGTGTTGAAAATTTAACGGCATCAATGCTATATATATAAGAGTAATCTGACCAAGTTTGAGTAAAAGTCGGTCCACTACTTCTGGAGATAAATGCTGATTTAGAGGCCAGCACCAATCATACATACGAACATTAACAGCCAGAAAATTTCAATGTGGTTTTTTGGGTTCCTTAGATGTCAAAACATCAAGATCCACTGAAAACCGGATATACCCAAACTAGGCTGATACTTTCCTTTCTGGATATACTTTCCCTTCTGGAGCTAGTAGCTGCAGGACGTGCCCACGGCACACCTCCACAGCTCGGCCCTCTGGGTGGGCGGCATCTTGGAATGGGATTATTAGGTGTCCAAAATTGATTACCTCTTGTGTACAAATATTTTTTTTTGAATGATGAAAATTGATATAATGAAAGTTAAATTAGAAATTGATACTAACGAATCGGGATTTTCCGCTAGTGATCGGTACATTCCAGTGCCTTCTTTTTGGTTATAGTTCATTATTTTATGAAAAAAAAATCACATAAATAAATAAAAAATATGTAGAAAAAAATTTAAAACACCACTTAAATTAAAGTCATTAAAAGGTAAAAAATAATTTTAGGATGGTATCTCAGAATGAATTTGACAAAAAGCTTTGATGGTGATATGTAAGATATGTAAAAGTCATAGCTTCAGATTAAAGAATTGATTTTTTTGTTAATTTTTGTCTTAGGCGTGTTTGGACCGCACTCTTTAGGCCATTAGAAAAAATTTTTTGCCATGCATTAGAAAAAATTGGCAAAAACATCAAATTTTTAATTTGAAGCTGTGACTACCACAAAATCGTACAAATCACCATCAAAGCTTGTCAAATCCATCTGAGACACCATTCTAAAATTATTTTTTACATTTTAGTGCGTTTAATTTAAGTGGTGTTTTAAATTTTTTTATTTTCTACATTTTAGTACATTTTATATAAGAGTGGTTTTTAAAAAACTTTTTTATATATATTTTTTTTGTACTTTTTAGTCTTCATAAGTCTATACTTTATAGCTATGCTAGTACACATGTTTAAGTGTATTTAGTGAAAGAACCCATTCTAGTTCTTGATAAACGTGAAAACTTGTTTCATGAAAACAGTGATAAAGAAGTGGACATCATGGAAGAAGACAATCATGATTCAGACTTTGAATTACAATCCAGTGAGCATATGTTATATATCACAAGGTGAATTAAATGACAAAGAGATTTAACTTATCAAAAAACCAAGCTGAATTTTCGACTCAATATTGCACGGTTGGAGTTACTTAAAAAAAAAAAAAGTATAAAAATCTCAGGCCATTGAAATCGTGGAGAGAAAGATTTCTCTCAATACTTTGCTGAAAAAAATTACCTAGTTTTACTCTACAAATATTGAAGAGCTTATGTTACAATTTGGGCAAGTTAGTGATCCTGAGGTGTGGCACCTTTTCATTGATTCCTCCAAGTATAACTGAAAAGCAATTCCACTTCACAATAGTAATAAATATCTTCTACACTGATCTGTTTTTTTTGTTTTTTTTTTTTTAATGAGATCAGTAATGAATTTATTAGAAAGCAATATGATATGGAATTAATATTAAAAATACATATGATGTTATAAAATGTGAAAAAGTAATTTATAAAAAGCATAGGTCAGGATGTGTGTGGAAATTTAAAAGTAATAACTCTTTTGCTAGGCATGCAGTTAGAGTATACAGAATACTTGTTTTACTTGTAAATGGGACAGCCGAACTAGGGATCAGTGTTATGTAGTAAAACAGTAGAACTGTGAGAACTTAACTCCTCGTGAAATATGTATTATTCATAAGCCTCTAGTTAAACCAGAAAAAATTTCTAAAAGCTGTGAAGAAGGACAGTCAAGGATTCTTGTTTATAAGGCAGAAATTCCCAAAAATAAGTGAAGCAAAAATTAAAGAAGTGATTTTTGTTATCCCACAAATAAGGCAACCGATCAGAGATGAAATTTTTAATTCTGTGTTGACTGATAAAGAACTCGCTGTTTGGACACCATTTAAGACATTATTGAAAATTTTTTGGGTGTCTACAAATTACAAAGTTACCAGTATGTTGTAGATAAACTGACAAATTCATACAGAGTTATTGAATGTAATATGTCATTAAAAGACCATTCACATCTAGATTTCTTACTACCAAACCTTGGAACATTAAGTGATAAGAATTTATTTGTAAATGTTTCCACCAAGATATTTCTGTTTTGGAAACCATTACAATGGTAAATGAGATGTTAATATGGTAAAACTGATTACTGTTCAAATTTTAATTTGAGATGTATCTGAGACTACTTACAAAAGGAAAGTATCTACTAAGAAATTTTAATGTAAGTGTATTAACTTTTATAGATTCTATTTACAGGTCTGTAATCTACACAAAATAAAACAATGCAGGGAAAGGTATCGCACCTAGAGAAACATTAAAAATGTTTTATTTTGTTTTGTCAGTGTTATTTTCATCCTGAGTAATTTTTACTTTAACGTTAATCATTTGAAAGATAGGATACAGAATAAGAGTTGCTCTAAAATAACGTATTTAATAATAGTTTGAACAAGGTCCTCCATAATCAAGGCCTGTAGTGCAGTGGTATTTCTATCACTGTTGTCCCATATTGTAATGTATCATTGCTCCTAACTGTCGTTGTGTTCATTACAAATATGTTTAAGGATGTTGTGGTCAATGATGGTTGGCAGTGAATATAAAATTAAATAATAATTTTTTTCTTATTTCTAAGCATATTGTTGGATTTTATTGTCCGACATGCGTATATTTACCAGTTAGCACTGTAAGCGGGTAAGTTGTCGAGGGAGCTTGCAGTTCACATACACGATTGCACATGTGTTCCCCACTAAACCAGCTGAGTGTGCAGCACAATCACGCACCAGCGGTTTTATAAGCAGCAGCAAGGTAATGCGAGACCATTCATTCTCTGACCATCACCAGAAGAAGTCCCCTGGCTGGCCTAATGTGGAACCTCTCTGGGAAGTGCCAACATCCCCGCCGGAGCAGCCGGCCTGCCGACGGAGCCGCTGATTGCGGACACCACCTTCCTTCCCCACCTCGCCGGGCTTCAAACCCCCTGAACGGTGGTCTAACCAGCGGGCTTACCAGCAAGAACCGGCCCAACGTGGGATCACCCGGCGGAGGGCTACATTCCCGCCGATGCAGCAGACTGACCGGCCTCGCACGAAACCCGCTAGCGCCAAGATGCGCACAGGGGAAGATGGAACCGGACGAACGCCACACGGGAAAGCCGCCTCGGCCGTGCCGGCGGAAGACAATAGGGGCCGATTCAACACAGCTCTGAGGACATTATTGCCGCTAACGGAAACTCGGTCCGATTCCTATGGACGAGCCGCAACTTCCCGACGCTTCGCCGGAGTCCAGCGAGCAGACTCAACAGCCCTTTTCAAAGCTACCAGTAGAAAAAATAGCCCTTTTCAGGGCTACCACAAGGTTGTAAGGTGGCACGTGCCGTCGGAGCAGTTCGGTGACAATAAATAAATATATATATGATAAAATGATTACAGAAGAATTATAAATCTCAAAATCATTATCAAAATAACAATTTCTAGATGAACCAAACTGAATTTAAAGCAACTTAAAATCATTAGGTTTCAAGTCAAATTAAAAATCATTATTATAATACTTGTGATTCCATTTATTGCTGCCAATATCTTGTTTTGTTTTTTATTTTTGAAGTGTAAAGACATAAATACAATTTTTAAGACCCAATATATAATTGTAAGGTTATAACAAGATCAAACAAAGTAAATATTCTTAAAAATAAAAAATCTGAATAAAGCAGGATTCAAGTAGTTTTTATGTAAAAATAGAAACATCAAACTTTTCAGGGAAATAATCTATCACCATCTTCAGTTTAAATTTTATTACATAAAAGAATAATTTAAAAAAAAAAATCTATTCGTACAATAACCACAGGCTGAAGCCAAATTACAGTTTCCTTTATTTTACAACGAGGAATTAAGTTTTTAGCTCGCAATAAATGTAGGATTTATTTAATCAGATGGAATTATAGCAAATATTATACTTTTAAATTGTAGTTATTTGATTGTAATACTATAAAGCAAATTTCTAAACCGATGCAAAGCAGTTAACAAGTGTATGTTTAACCAAATCGTATGTTTGTTTTAAATCGTACACAAATCATAGTATTTATTATAGAGTTTGATAAAAATTGTTTCTGTCTAGTATTAACTGTTCGACTTAACTATACTTATGAATTTCATTATTTACTCCTATACTCTACGTGTGGGAATAAAAAGGCATACTTCTTTCTGCTTTCACTCGCATTTCATTCAACTGTATTCCATATGTTTATTTTTATATACGCTAACCTTTGACTTCGTAGTTACCTGTTCATCGGTTTCAATTCGGTTCGGTTAACTATTTATTGTATATGTGAATTATGTTGACGTGTTTTTTTTTTCAGAATAGGAAGCTTGATTTGTTTAGATATCTTTTGAAAATTTACTTAGAATCTTTCATCTCTAGATATAGATATATAAATTTCTTTATCAGTATTATGGCTTAAGTTGTGTCATCGAGTGACACAACAAAGAAAATTAAATTAGTATCAAATTAAGTAATTTTCTCACAATAATAGACCTAATAATTATGATAAAAAATTACAACATCAATTTTCTCCCATAACTCAACTATTTTGTAATCGATTTTAAAAATAAAATTTCATTTTGTTCAAAATAAAAGCTTTTTTTTACAAAAAACGTAGATTTTGATGAAATTAATATTTATAGAGATATAACGGATTGGAAGATAAACATAGCCGCCATTTTTGTAATTTTAAGTTCTGATTTTTTGCTAATTTTAAAACTTGATTACCAAGACGTTTACCATATATTAATATGATTCCTCTAACCGAGGAACTTGAGATATAAATTTTTATATAAAAATTACAAAATGGCAGATAGGGGGAGAATGAAGGAGAAATTGTCATTTTTCTTAAGGGTATCTTTTGTTTAGTTTTACAAGTAGAATCCGAAAAAGTATAGCCAGCCCACCATTGTAGGAAAACTCTGTATACAACATTAAATATTTGTGTACAGATAGATATCTACTCAAAAAATACCTGTAGTGAAATATACAGCTGCATATTAATACGCCGTAACGATAATGATAATTACAAGTGATACCTTTATTCTGTTCACCGTTGAGGTTGTTTTTATAATGGACATCAACGATGAGAAAATTGGGAAGGATATAAAGCGTCAAATGTGCTCTGCACTGTAAAACGATGCTTTAGTAATAACGATCTCATTTCAAAAATAATGGGGAACAGATATATCCATACAAAAGAAGAAACCATGAATAAGAAAATAGTACAGGTTAACTAAAGATCGCGTGAAATAAAAAGTAGAATAGCGGTAGTTAAGAACGATTTATTTTGTTTTGTTTACTTTTTTTTGCTTGATGATCATCACATAAGTTTGAAGCTTGTGCGTGAGATATGGAAATAAAATTTTGTAGCTTATGATAAATGCTATACCTGACCGAGATTCTAACACGGGACCTCTGGGTGAAAGGCCGTGACGCTACCACTCCGCCACGGAAATCGGCTGATTGAAAGAAACCATTGTAATACACTAAGATGGAGCTGAACTCGAAAAAAATATCTTGTAAAGGGATTATCTTATTAAAAAAATTTCTAGATTGTGTTAAAATCATACGTCTCTTTAAATTTTGCTTTAAATTAATTTACATCTTTTTAAATTTTTATTTGTTTCAATCGACTTGAAATAAATTTTCCAGAAGAATATTCTCTATACGTTTACTTACAATAGTTTTATTAGTTTATCGGCAACTGGTGGATCCAGGGAAGGGGTTATGGCACCCCCAAAGGCCCGAAGGCCTTGCATTTTGAAAACCCAGTTGAAAAGAATTGAATCATTGTACCAATTATCAAAATAACCAGTTGCAACTCTGTAATTAACGTGAATATATATTATTCTTAGTAGGTAATTAAGAGAGGTTGACTAATACATATTCATAACGACATGCAAATCGATAAAAATCGCGTTATCTATCGGGACGCTAAGATGCGAAATCGACCCACCGGGTTGGTGTAGTGGTGAACGCGTTTTCCCAAATCAGCTAATTTGGAAGTCGAGAGTTCCAGCGTTCAAGTCTTAGTAAAGCCAGCTATTTTTACACGGACTTGATTACTAGATCGTGGATACCGGTGTTCTTTGGTGGTTGGGTTTTCAATTAACCACACATCGAACTGAGAATGTACAAGACTACACTTCATTCACACTCATACATATCATCCTCATTCATCCTCTGAAGTTATTATCTAAACGGTAGTTACCGGAGGCTAAACAGGAAAAAAAGGAAGATGTGAAATCATCGAGATGAATTAATTTTGTAAATAAATTATTGTATTATTGTTATCAAATGTGTAAAACGTTTGATTGCAATGGACTAATTACAATTATTGAAATGAATGAACCAAAAAAATCAACTAATTCGAATTTTCATCTTATTATTTTTTCCTTATCTTATATAATTTTGATTGTTTGCATTGTTAGGATTAAACAATCCGAGTTTAAAGTTAATTTAGCTTCTGGAGTCCTGTGAGGATCATTTTAAATAACTTACAAATTAATTTTTATAAATCGAAGTAAAATTGAAGACATTTAAGCTCGTTTCTTGGTTTTGCCGAAACTGTCCATTTTAGCTTCTTTTACAGCAAAACTAATGACTGGTTTAACGATTTTTCTTGCTTATAATATAAAAGTAGTTCAAAATATAGTATGTATCTTATAAAAGTTTATCAAATATTATATACCCAACTCAATTAGGAGGAGTAGGAACCCTTTCCATCAATTATCCCACTCCAAAAGAAGAATTCAGTTGTTCGATCCGTTCCTGCAAATTCGTCGAGTAAACCGAACCTAAACGATCATATTTTTTTCTGACTACAATGTTTTGGCCTTTATAAAAGTTTTGTCGTTAACTATTGAAGCTACTGTTCCAGGAGACACTAATTATAAATTTTCAAGTCAAAAAACATACAAAACTACAAATTTTTCATAAAAATTTGTTTCAAAACATTTTTCGCACATCGTAAATCGAAAATAAACAGTTTCTGTACGTTCATGTGATTTTTTTTTCTCGTATTTATGTAGAGTAAACCGGTAAAATTTAGTTAGAATCTCCTAGAACACTCTGTATGAGAAAAATAATTGTAATTTTAAGAAAAAAATAAAATAATAATTAAATTTCACAAAAATAAAAACGTAGCGTACACGCATTCCATAATCATTTTTCTAATTTTTTTTTCTTATTGTATCATATCCTCGAGTAATGAGCAATACGTGACTTTCAATCAACAAAACGTGATTCTTCTTTTTTGTCTTATTTGTTTCTCTGTCGTTTATTATCTTGCTCTTCTCTATATCTCGATCCCTCTCTTCTTATCTCATTTTCTTTACCTTTAAAAGCTTCATCTATTAAAAAGAAAATAATAAATAATAAAACATCATTCATTTATAAGAATCGAATGATTGTGAAAGTTTTTTTTTGAAATCGATTCAGTTATTTTTTTTTTTTTTTTGTTAAATTGAAACACGATATTTATATATATATATATATATATATATATATATATATATATATATATATATCGACCTTGAAACAAAATCCCATTCATACTTTTGATTTTTTTAATAAAATTATAGTATTATTATTGAGAAATCTTTTTTTTCTTTTAATAAAGTGGAATAATGAATAACATTTATAAGGGGAATTAAAAAATATTATATATATATAAAATTCTTCTGTTATTATTGTTACAACTATTATACGACCCACGATGTGGCCACATCTTTCGTGCAGCTGTTTGGTTTTAAGGATATAATTTTTGTTTGTTTATTAAAGATGTTCTGCTTAAAAACTTTCCTTATTTTAACATCATGGGTGTTATAGATTAAAACGAGGGTAAGTACTGCGTTATCAGGTGGAATAAATTGTTCTATTCCCATTGAGGAATTAGTTGTAACGCATTCATTTCTCCATTATTAATAACTAGAATCGTACAATCCTTTTACAGTTGATTCAATCATTTTTTTACTATTTTTTCGGTAATAAAACGAAGTTAACGACATTATTTCTAGATTATTGTTTCGTGAATTAAATTAAATATCAGATAAAAAATTCCAAATTTCGTATTGTAATTCCATGATATAGTTATAGACGATTTTTCATGTAGAAATTATCAACTTTTTATTTATTGAATGGTTTCTTGATAAACGTAAAAGAAAACATGCAGTTAACTGATGTGATAGTAAGACTTTTTAAAAAAAAAAAAACCACTAGAAACAATGAATGTACATTATAGAATTCTGTAATAAAATTACTCTTGTATTGTAGTTAAATAAAAACTTAAATATATTTTAAAAAACTTTGTTTCAGTAAGTGCGTGAGAAGGGCGGATTTCCGGCGTTAGTTAACCATGAAAACGTACCCAACAAACCCAGTTTTTTACCTCTTAATTTCATTTTCCTGTGAACCTATTCACTTGAAAATCAATAGGGTTGTATTTCTAATAGGTTTACATCAGTCCATCAAATTTCGTCAAAATCTGTTAAGATTTGCGTCTGGTAGAGCGGACAAAAAATGTTATACCTGCATATATATATATATATATATATATATATATAAAAGTGCAGAATCGTGTTCAGGAGACTCCAAAACGTAAAGGAAAGTGGGCCCTTCCCATTCAACCGACACACCCTTATAAAACCTGACTGGGGACAGTAGCGATTTCTTCTATAAATTCTTTGGAAATCCACTAAGAAATATTTTTTGTATTATTATTTAAGTTTCTCGATAGCAAAACGTTATCAAAAAAAAAAAAATATTTTTAGTGGCATACAACTTGGGTAATATATACTATCAATGATAATATATACTAAGATGTATGCCACTAAAAATATTGCACTATAAATAAAAGTATTTTGTTTGATTCACTAGCGTTGTTACGTAGGCTTTATATAGAACAGTTGATAAGCGTCAAACCTCTTAAAATTATTTATCCTTAAGAAAAAGAATCTCATGTGGACAAAACATGACTTCCTTGTACGCCAATTAAATTACATTTATAAATTTTTTTTAAATCAAAAGGACATAAAATTTTATTTCTTTAATAACTTCTGATGTTTTTTCATATTCTTTTTTTGTATTGTTATTGCATTATTATTCCACGTAAATTTTTTTTACAGTGAGAAGTTATTAATTATTAATAAATCAATATATTTAAATAAAAAAAAAGTTAAAAAAAGGAGATGAAGTCTGATTCGAACCGATGTGCCTTCCCCTAATATCCAAATACTTCATTAATTAAACTTTTATTTGGCTATAACTCTGGAACCAATGAAAATAAGTACCACTTATGATATCGTTAAAAAGCTCTCAATGAGGGCTTATTACTGCAGTTAAGAAAAAGTCCAAAATCCAAATATTTTTGGATTTTGGGCTTTTTTGGACACTTTTTGTTCAGCTGATTGCAATCAAAAGGGGAGGTGTACAACAAGATGTTACAGCAGTTTGAAATCCAAAATTTCAACATCCATCGGCTAATCGTTTTGAGTTATGCGAGATACATACATACATACAGAGATCACGCCGAAACTAGCCAAAATGGATTCAGGAATGGTCAAAATAGATATTTCCGTTGAAATTTGGAAACCGAAATTTTTCGCGGTCACAGTGCTTTCTTTACTTCGTACAAGTTAGTAATGAAATAGGCAATGTAAAAAACTTGCGCCCAGTAGAATAAAAAAAAGTTGAAAGTGTACCCAAAAACCCTGTTTCTTTGGCTCTAACTCTGGTATTTGTGAGCAGATTTGCTTGACAATCTATAGGGCCCTATTCCCATTAAGTTTGCATGACCACACCAAGTTTCGTCAAACCAGTTAAGATTTGCATCCTCTACACCGGACGAAAAAGTTTTATTCAAAGAGATATACATACATACGTGCTAGTTAGAATATAGTATTTAGTACATATAAGCATTATTAGCTGGAATGTATTCCTGAAATACAGTAATTCTAAGAAATATTATACTGAAGCCTTTGTCTTTTATATAATTTTCTTATGTGTTGTACTCACATCGTTAGGATAAACATCTAACGTTACGTAAACTTGGGTTATTAGAATGAATATCTAACGTAAGTGTCGTACTCACTATGTCAGCAAATACGCATAATATTGTTCATAAATCTTGTACTAGGATTCAGAATAATATTGTAGAAAGGAATTTATATTTTTTGTAAATAAATAAAAGTTTCTTTTTTAAAAAAAGAAACTTCGTCGTTAAAAATAAACGTATAATACATACGTATTTATAAATAAACTTTTCCAAATTCTTCGGAAATCCAATAAAAATTAAAAAGTTCTTCAATAATTTTTCAGTTCTTCTTTATATTCGTATTTCAAAATAAAAATAAATTTATAACAACGCCGTCTTCAGAAAATCGTATTTTAAAGAATTTTATTTAAATTAATTTCTCAAAAGATTTTATTTTTTACCGTATTTGTTAAGACGGTTTTTTATTTTTTTTTCTGTATTAAATGTGAGTAGATCTAAAAAGAAAGCTTTTTTAATGAAAAAAAGTAATTCGCTTAAAACAAATTGGTGAAATTTTATTAAAAAGTATAAAATTTAATAATAAAAATAGTGTTAAGATTTTACCCGTTTAATCATCGACCTATCATATGTATTTCTCTTTTTATAAAAACATCTTCATTATTATTTTTATTTTATATTAAATAACGTTAAAAATAATAATTAATCTTCACTGAAATTTTTTTTTTTTAAATCCATTTTCAGATGTTTCATTTTTAAAGCATCTTAGTGATTTAATACGTAACAACTTATTATTGACTTTACGAAGAAAAGTACGGTACTACTTTTGGTCGCATGGTAAAAGTGGGAGGTAAAAATTTTCTTATCGTTTTGAGGTATGAGGCGTAAGAAAATACCATTTACTTAAATTTTTTCCTTTGTATAAAAGTTTGTGGCTCGAGAATCTCCAAAACTATTAGATCAATTAATTTGAAATTTAGTTATGCTGTAGTAGATTATCTGAGGTTGTGCATGTAAATATTTTATGGTGATTGATTGAATCGTTCTTGATTTACGCTCAATTTAAGGTCGAAAAAATTTGAGCGGGAGCATGTTAGAAGCGTAGTTCGTTATGATGTTGCAAGTTGGAACGTTGACATTTTTTTTAACTGCGTTATTTATTGTTAGCAGTACTATTTAGCGTATTCAGGTAGCATTAATAGCTTAGACAACCGTGATGATCGGGTATATGTTTGAGGAAACAAAAAAGAAAATTTGATGTGGACACCAGATAACTTTCTTGTACACCTATTAAATTACATATACACATTCTTTTAAAATGAAAAGTACATAAAATTTTATTTCATTAATAATTTCTGATTTTTTAAAATTGTTATTGAAATATTATTTATCGTAAAAGTTTTTGTGCAATCAGAGGTTAATAAGTATTAATAAATCAATGTATTTAAATTTAAAAAAAAGTTAAAAAAAAGGAAATGAATTCTGATTCGAATCGACGTCCCTTCCCCTTGTAAGACTCAAATATTTCATTAATTAAAATTTTATTTGGCTATAACACTTGAACTCTCTAAGCTTTCAATGAGGGCTTATTACTGCAGTTAACAAAAAAGTCCAAACTCCAATTTTTTTGGATTTTGAACATTTTTTGTCAAGTCGATTGCAATTAAAAGGAGAGATGCACAACTAGATGTTACAACAGCCCTAAATCCAAAATTTCAACATCCTACGACTAATCGTTATTGAGTTATGTACAAGATAAATACCTACGTACATCACCCCGAAACTAGTCAAAATGGATTCAGGGATGGTGAAAATTGATATTGCCGTTGAAATCTGAAAACCGAAATTTTTCGCGATCACAATACTTCGTACAAGGAAGTAAAAAAAACGTGTAATCGGTCGTCTTGCGCAGAATTATGCTAGTTTTTTCTTATTGTTCCCTTTTTTTTTGTCTTCAGTCATTTGACTGGTTTGATGCAGCTCTCCAAGATTCCTTATCTAGTGCTAGTCGTTTCATTTCAGTATACCTTCTACATCCTACATCCCTAAAAATTTGTTTTACATATTCCAAACGTGGCCTGCCTACACAATTTTTCCCTTCTACCTGTCCTTCCAATATTAAAGCTGTTCCCGTAATTAATAAAAATATTTATTCTTTTCAATAAAATCTATTAACAAAGAATGTTAAACGATAATTAAATATAACTTAAAATTATTCATTACTTGTGTTCGTGTAAAATAATTTATTTCATGCTTCTGCCGGTAAAGTTGCTTTTATATTAATCTATTTATATTAAATTTATAAACGGAACGGATCGAATCCGGAAAACTAAGGTACATTATTTTTTTACCTGCACACATAAAATTATATAAGAATATTATTTATTATAACGAAGTTCGGAAAATCAGACACCGAATACAAACTTACGTCTAATCACGAAGTATAAATAGATTACATCCGGAATCTGTAAAAGGAATGTAAAAATGCGTATGTACCTGTTTCATATATATATATATATATATATATATGTAAAGAGATCGGTTCTTCACTACTACGCATGTTTTATAAACAAAAGTGAAATTTTGTTATCGATGAATAAAAAAAAAAATTCGTTGTAATTTTCTTTTTTTTATATGTTTAGCTTTATTTATTATATTTTGCAGAGAGTTTTCTAAAGTAACATTTGTCATATGAACTTTGACCTCGTGATGCATTAGCAAGGCTAGGATTATATAGCAAGGTGAGAGAGGTAAAGAGTGAAAGCTGTTCATCTGCCTGATGCTTATGTCTGAGCTGCATTTTAACTACCTAACGGTTATAAATTATTTCATCGGTTTACTAGTTAAAATTCCATTTAGCTTTTTTTTTATTTTCTATATGTTTGTAATTGTCGAGTCTTTATTGTAACATCGTTTTAAAAATCACATTAATACTAGGCTATGATATACATTGTACTAGTTAACGTAGAAGGGGTATTACATTAGTTTTAAGTTTTTAGAAAGTAAGAATTACATTTTATTTTATAAAATGTCGTTAAATTAAAAAATATTGTAATCTGACTTAATTAAAATTGTTTGAAGATTATATCAAGTTACCTACAATGCGGGTGAAAAGTCCTTTTACATGTTAATAGCATAGTAAGTTAGACATGTAGATAAACATTGTTATGGATACAAAACAATACAAAAACGGTATATTTTTTACTATTATTGAACAGATTGACTCTTTATTATTGTTTCCCGTCATAAACTGAGTCCTGGGCATGTCACTTCGGGGTAATGCGGAAAGGACGTGACAGTTTCGAGTTAACCCGTAGCGGATACAAGTGGTTTCACTGTTGAGGAGCATTTGTTGGCTTCTGTATGAGTTCACGAACGTTAGAACACAAAGAAGACAATGACAGACATTTTAACGGGCTTCGCTGTTGGGTTTGGAAATCCACCGCCGTCATGACCAATGTTATTCGCACGGGAAAAGAAAACCTTAGTGATTGGAAGTGTTCTCGATGCACCACGTAGCAGAAGGCCTAAGACTCGTACCGAAACTTGGGTTTCTGTGGTGGCGGAATCGATTGAACGATTGCCGATGAAGTCAACCGATAAGCGGTCTTCAGAATTAGGCATCATGCGATCGACTATGCGAGATTACATGCGGAAATACTTGAATGTTGCATGTTTTCGGCCATCTGCAGTAAATGAGGAGTGGTCGTGATTGAAACAACGTGTGCGTGCATATGAAATGCTGCTCGCGCGTTTCCCGCGTGTAAATGATCAAAAAATCGTTATGTTCTCTGACGAGTGTGCGATTTATCGTAGCTCACGAAATCGTAACGTCTTTTTTTTGGGCAAAAAACAATCCGCAATTTTATGAGGAAATCGTGTGCAATCCGACGCGTTTTATGATTTGGGCAGGGATAACGACAGATCATCTGCTTGGACCATATTTCTTTGGTGGTTCTATTAAACAGCATAGCTATCTTAACGTTATTAACACGTGATTGCTTTCAGAATTAACGGCAAGAAGAATAGCATCGTTACACTTCAACAAAATGGCGGTGCTCCACCACATTTTGCTCGGAGTGTCCGCACACGGCTAAATAAACGATTTCCAAACCGATAAGTGAACCTTGTACCTTTATAAAATGTTATTCACAATAAATGATAATAAATGTTGAAATGTTTTTTTTTATTCATAACAATGTTTGTCTACATATCTAACTGCACTACGCTATTAACATATTAAGGGACTTATCGCTCACGCTATACACAGTTTTGTGTCACCTGTTTACATTAATGGGAAGAATAATTAAATCGATTCACGATTCGATTAATTGATGAAGAAAAGTCATTAAAAAAAATAAAATTATACTGTAATGAATGTAACCGTATGAAATTAATTTTCAGTGGTCTTTTAGAAGAATACAGAGAGATCTAAATTTTAAATAATTAAGGCGATTACAGTAAAAATAGAATTACCTATTCCTTCAGGAATGCGGTAGCAGTAGCAGCGGCTAGACCAGTTACTATTTTCATACATACAGAGCGTACGTGTCTGTAAGTGTAATCGTCCTTAGCGTATAATTTTTTATTTTTTTATCGGAAAAAGTACCAAATATCCCTTTCGGGACGCCGGAAGGCGGATGTAGATTTCACCGGTGATAAGTAGGGGAAAAAAAATTTCCACCTTAAAGTTAATGGTTGCATTTAAAAAACGTTTTCGGATGTTTAGCATACGACAATATTTTGTCATCCCTTGCCGTAAGGTTTGGTCATATTAAAAATTGTTTCAGACAAATATTTTAGGTAATATTTAGAGGACTAACGATCACTTTAAATCGATTCAATATTGTGTCTATTAAGGGAGGTACGATCTTTTTTGTCTTCGAAACCCGATTTTTTCCACCCCCTGGGCCAATGGTTGATGATATCAAAAAACTTTACTTAGATAAGTTTTAGGCCCTTATCCAAAGAATAGTAGGAATTTTAAACGAATCCGTTATTTTTACTTAAGAAAGTTAAAGCGATGTTTTGTTTTTCCGACAAAGCCCCTCATTTTCATCCCCATGACCCGATTTTTCCCATTAACGAACTCGATCGTCATTTTGGGTCGTTATACTTTATGTATCAATTTGAAAGTGATTGATGCAAAATTACGGCAGTTATCGTGTTCACAAGAAAGTGAAATATATATATATAAGTAAATAAATATATATGTGTGTGTAAACTTTTGAACTGACGGTGGTTTTGGGGCCTGGGGGATGTGAAACCCAAAGATTTGTCGAAATTTTCCGGAAGTCGAATCATGGCACTCATCACAATACGTAGCTTTCTTATGAAATCTACCTAAAATATGTTTACCGGAAAGGGCTTCACCCGCCGGATCACATGGAGGTTGTCTGGGTCCATAGCTTCCGCCAAATCGTGAGTCAGATTTTCTACGATAGTACTGAAAACTGAGATCGAGGGTAAGTAGTCGGATAGGGCGGAAAAAAACATACGAATTACTCTGTAAAGAGCTGCAATACACGATAAGTGAGCGCAATCCTGAGAAAAGCTCAAGTTCATCTCCAATCAGTGAACACCTGATCCGTTCACAATCCCTCGTAAAACCAGATTATTTTACTGGATGAATTCCATATTACAATCGACGATTTTTCGTCCACCGGTTCAACATCTCACACACACACACACACACACACACACACACATATATATATACACACAGCACACACTTCCGGTCTGAACCCCCGCTGTGTTCATTATCCTTATGGCTGTGAAATAATACTGATAAATAACAATTAAAGCCTAGAGGGGCTGTCTTTCCCCAAACTTTTCCCTAATTCTTGACATAGAATCTTCTGCTGTAGAAAAAACTTATCGTGTTTATTTCCATTATCGTAGAATACTCTATATCTCGGGAAGGGTTCAAAGTATAGAGCTGAAAATCGGATCAGTTATAAATCGCATATTCTATTATTTTTATTTCGAAAAACGAAATCTTAAACTGTATTAGATAGTCGCCCAAGAGAAAAATTGGTACTTGCCTATTAACGCCACCGCAGCTATAGATTTATTTAAAAACAAAGTAGTCAATCGGATTTCGTTGGAAAATGAACAATCTCTTTATTAATTTTAACAAATGGTTATTTATATTTATTTATTTTATAAATATAATTTAACCAAACTTAACCTACGCTCGCTTCGCTCGCTAACCTGGACTAATTAACACCGTAATTTTTTGAGTATTTATTTAATAAATTCAGTAATAATTCCAATTATTTATTACTTAAATAATCAAAACACTCCTGTTAATTAGTCAAGGTTAGCGTGCGCAGGTTAAGTTTGGTTAAATTATATCTATAAAATAAATAAATATAAATAACCATTTATTAAAATTAATAAAGAGACTGTTCATTTTCCAACGAAATCCGATTGACTACTTTGTTTTCAAATAAAGCTGTAGCTGCAGTGGCGCTAATACGCGTAAGTACCGAAAAAATTCACCCTCAAAAGGGCTAGGGTCTCGAGCTGTGGCTTAAAATATTTCTTGGAAAAACACAGATGTATCCTGAAAATTTCAAAGCAATCGGTCGGTTGGTTCTCGTATGATACTATTTAAAACGGACGACAGGCAGAACTCGTCACAAACTTTCGTATTTATATATTAAAATTTTTCTTTTAACTATTTAATATAATCGATAAATTAAATAGAAAAAAATGGGAAATTTTAATTTAAACCCTGGTTTTTCGGGTCATCTTTGTGTTTTTCAACCGGTAGTTAAGTGAACAATATCTCTCACTCATTTTGTACCGAATATAATAAAATGTGATAAAAAATAAGAAACAGAAAAAATAATTTTAATTGCTTTGTTAATTTGGCTTACGATAAGCCCCAACTTTTTTTTGTCTTCAGTCATTTGACTGGTTTGATGCAGTTCTCCAAGATTCTCTATCTAGTGTGGTAGTCGTTTCATTTCGGTATACATCCTACATCCCCAACAATTTGTTTTACATATTCCAAACGTTGCCTGCCTGCACAATTTTTCCCTTCTACCTGTCCCTCCAATATTAAAGCGACTATTCCAGGATGCCCTTAATATGTGGCCTATAAGTCTGTCTCTTCTTTTAACTATATTTTTCCAAATGCTTCTTTCTTCACAGATTTTCCGCACACCTCTTCATTTGTCATTTTATCCACCCATCTGATTTTTAACATTCTCCTATAGCACCGCATTTCAAAAGCTTCTAATCTTTTCTTCTCAGGTACTTCCATCGTCCGTGTTTCACTTCCATAAAAGCTACGCTTCAAACATATGCTTTCAAAAATCTTTTTCTGACGTTTAAATTAATTTTTGATGTAAACAAATTATATTTCTGATTGAAGGCTCGTTTCGCCTGTACTATTCGGCATTTTATATCGCTCTTGCGTCGTCAATCTTAATATAACCCCCAACTTAATATAACTTAAATTCAACGATTATAAATACTGCTCGTACATAAAAATAATATTTCGTTGGAAATAAAATTATTTTCTTCGATACTGTATGATAAACTATAATTTCGGTTTAAAGATCATAATCGCGGTAAACAATTGTACATGTATATTGCATGTAAAATTTATTATTAAAAGAATGTACATAAATTAAAATAATTATATTTACAAACACATTTACGTCTTTTGTAAATCTACCTCTTTGAGTGTATATGCTTGGTATATGCTTGAATATGCTTGGACTATAGTTTACCTAAGATAAATTGAGTACATTTAAATACATAACTTTTACCATAAATAGGTTCATTGTCCTCCGTATTTCACTATTATGTTACGAGTAATTTATAAACTCTTAAAACGTGCTTATTTTAACCAAAGTAGACTGCGGTATTATAATGCAAATTCTTTTATATTTATAGCTATTCATTGCTTGCAATAATAATTTTTATAAACTACGCCTTTCTATGCATAATTAAAATTCTAAACATTTTTTTTTATTTACAGGCTTATAATCAGTTCAGCGATAAATTATTGAATTGTTTTTCTTTTTACTATTTTCTCTTTATACATTAATAAAAAAAAAACAAAAAAAAAACTGAAATTTATATGGCTAGATTTTTATCTTAATATCTTGTCAAATTAGAAGTTTTTCCTTTAAACTGGACGACACATTTTGAGCGGCAGAATTGTTTTCACAGAAAGTTAGAATGGTTCATTGCACATTATGAAAAAGGATGCTATCTAGTGGAAAATTTTGGCAACATTATGGAAGCAACATGACGCCTATATTGATTATTTAAATATTAATTTTTTTAGAAGATCCTCTATCTCGTTTATTTCACAGAAAAAAAGAAGTTTTTTTATGTGAGCAAGTATTTTACACACACGCACGCACACACACACACACACACAAAAGCCCAAAATCCAAAGAAATTTGGATTTTGTGCTTTTTTTAACTGCAACAATAAGCCCTCATTCAGAGCTTTTCAACAATATAACATAAGTGGTAATTAGACATTGGTTCCAGAGTTAGAGTCAAAATTTTAATTAATGAAATATTTAGATCTTAGAACAAGAAGGCACATCGGTTCTAATCAGACTTCATCTCTTTTTATTATTATTTTTTTATTTAATAATATTTACTTAATAATTATTAATCTCTGATTGTAAAAAAAGGATTAAAAGGATTATTGCAAAATTAACACGGTGATTTTTTTTTTATGACAACTGAAACAATCGATTAACGTTAAACAAAGGGTATACATTAAGCTGTTAATCGGCCGAATGTTTCTTGTACTAACAAAAAAAAAAAAACTAGGCTATTTAAAGGTTATTTCCCGATGTTTCGTAACGACTGTGTTGTAATAATTGTGTGTAAATTCTTTTTGCTGTTTATTAATGCCGAGGAAGTGTGAAAATAATGCAAATTGTTACTTTATAAAGAAGATTCTGTCTGTGACTGGCCGTCTTTGTCTTGTTTTAAATACATTAAATTATGTCTGTAAGCTTACACTGATTAAAGTCATAGTCGGATAAATGAAATTAAAAAGTTTATTGAATTTTCAGTAAAACTTTTTTTGTTGTTGATATTGATAATTATTAAAAAATGAAATGTGAAGTTTAGTTACGTGAATGAAGTTTGATTTAATATGATCCTCTACTTTGTGTGTGTGTGAGCGCGCGCGCATATTTGTGTGTGTAAGAGAGAAATTTTTTAAATCAAGTTAACATACTTGAAGTTACAGAATGATGAAAGTACCGGTATTTGCTTAAAAAGAAAGAGAAATGAATTTACTAAGCCATCAACTTTTGTCACATAAATGGCATATCTTCGTATTAGAAATGAGTAGAGAGACAGATAGTACTGTGAAACATTATCGTAATAGTAACATCTGTTGCTTTGCAATTTATAATGTATTTAATTAATTTACGTTAGACTTCTTTATCAATTAATTTATATTATAATAAATGTCTTACTAACTTCCTATAAGATTTGTCACATAACAGTTTTAATTTATGAACAGAATTTTCAAGTAATTGTATGACGAGTACATTCTATACAGAACGCTGTCATTTATTTATAAATTAATTGGTATTGTAAGAATGTAACTATATAATTATATAATCGAATTCAGGTTGTTTAAGGAGAAAATTAAAACTGTAAAAAGTGTGATTGTCGGCTGTAGGCAGGTGGTTCGTATATTTAAGGGAACTCTTTTGTAAATGTAAATTTATATTATACAGGGTATTTTTATTTTAACTTTCTATACATAATTTAGATTCACTCATTCAGTGAATAAGATTTTAACTTTTGTAATAAATAATTATCATTTTTATTTAATTCAAAATAAATAAGGAATCTTATTAAATTTTTAATTAGTAAAGATAAAAAAGAAGTTGATTCCCACGTACGCGTATAACTAAATTATAATAAAGGTTAGCTGTGAAATAAAAAATTCTCAAGACCTGTGAACGTACATGACCTACATAAAAAAAAATCTGATACAGTTATTAAATAAGAATAATAAAATGAAAATCGTGAAGAGGTATTTCATTAATATTAATATAATTGAAAAACATAATAGTTAGCGGCTCAAAAGAAGCTTAGCGAGGGTAAGTTGTAGGATGTAGACTTCGATGTCTCTTATCTTTCTGATATACTAGCTGCAGGGCGTGTCTACGGCACGCCATCGCAGCTAGGCCCTCCGGGCGGGTTGCCCTGGCGGACGGCTTCCCGGAATGGGATTATTAGGTGTTCAAAATTATTTACCTCTTATGCAAAAATATTTTTATTTGAATGATGAAAATTTATATAACGAAAGTTAAATTAAAAATTTAACTCTAGAAATTGATACTAACGAATCGGGATTTTCCGCTAGTGATCGGTACGTTCCGGTGCCTACTTTTTGGTTATAGTTCATTATTTTATGAAGAAATACATAAATAAATAAATAAGTAAAAAAAAAATATTAAAACAGTACTGTTAAATTACCGTTAAACCGCACTAAAAGGTAAAAACTAACTTTAGGACGGTATCTCAGAATGGATTTGACAACAAGCTTTGATGGTGATAGGTAAGGTTAAGTGAAAGTCATAGCTTCAAATTAAAAATTTGATTTTTTTGCCAATTTTTTCTAATGTGTGTTTGCAACTCACTCTTTAGGCCATATATATATATATATATATATATATATATATATATATATATATATATATATACATATAATATATGTGTGTGTATATTTGTATATATTTCGCATATATATCGATGTACCGATTATTGTAACAATTATTATTCATTTATCTTGTTTTACTTATGTTCTAAAACTAATAAATTGTAATTATATAAACATTTTCAATTGTCAATCTCTCAATATCCTGATCCAGTCGCGTATATAAGAAATGATTATAATACAGTGATCAAAGTATAATGTGTATTAGTAATGACTATACTATGATTACAGTATACAGTGATAATGATTATAGTATAATACAGCTGAACTGATCCGTTAATTAATTCACAAATTTTTTAGTTTTTTGAATATATATATATATATATATGTAAACAACACATTTAGACAATATATATATATATATATATATATATATATATATATATGTTTCAAACATAGTAACAGAAAAACGTAAATAAAACTAATACCAAAGGTCGACTTTCGCGGAATCCCCCGCATCATCAGTTGGCACACAATTTTATAATCACATCAACAAATAAAAAAGAAATAAAATTTTAAAAATTTTGAAAACAAACAATAAAAACCACAAAATTTGTAAAAATCAACTCCACTGCCATTACTGGAATGGTGTAAATTTAAACGTCACCCATTTAAGTTCGTAAACATTGTTATAATCTGTCACAACCCATTATATTTTTAATTAAAACATCATCTTCAAATACGATCTGTTGATTCATCATTTCATATTTTTGTTTAAGTTTATAAATGCGAACATAATACTATTAAAGTATATTCATTTTTTTATTGTTATCATGAAAATACGAGTATTGTTGAAAAGTAGTTTTTTTAGGGATTTCTTTTGCTGTGTTTTAGTGCTTAAGTTATTGTTTTGTGAATTTAATTAGCACAGTAGTCAATGTCTTGATGAATTATTTGAATTTTCAGTAATATATATGTAGGCCTATGTACAAAATCTTGTGACTCGAAAATCTTCAAAACTAATCCATCAATTTCATTGAAATTTATATATATATATATATATATATATATATTTGAATTTTCAATAATATATATGTAGGCCTATGTACAAAATCTTGTGACTCGAAAATCTTCAAAACTAATCCATCAATTTCATTGAAATTTATATATATATTGTAATAGTGCATCTGAAATTGTGCTTGTGAAAATTTAATGAAGATTGGTTGATTTGTTCTCTTGATTTACGCTTAATTTAAGATCGGAAAAATTTGAGCGAAGCAAATTAGAAGCGTGGTTCGTTATGAGGCTACAAATTGGAACGTTAACGTTTCTTTACCTGTGCGATATTTGTTGCTAGCAATAATGTTACTTTTATCTATTTATTTTTTATCGAAGTGTTTTTTTACGTGTTACTATTTGTTATGGATAAAAGGGTTTTTTTTTGTAAAATTTTAGATTAGAATGAATTGATATTTTTTCAAAAGGAAGCAAAATAAAATAATGAAATGTCAGTCTTTGAAATCCACAGAACTGTCCAAGAATATTTTGTACTGTCATTTCACACTGGCTGTTCCTTAATTGTTTTTTAAATCGTAACGACAAAATTACAATATTAATAAAGAAATTGAAATAAAAATACAAGTACTTATACCTTTATCTGAATTTAAAGGGGATTCTCAAAGTATTACGAAATAGTTGAGCGAGTATAATAATCGAAATGCTTTTATTACTACGGGAAGGCTACAGATATGAATTTTGTAAGTTTTATAATTAAGTTTTATTAAAGTAAAATAAAAAGTCAGCAACATATGGCTAAATGCATTTAAATGGAAATTATTTAAACATTAAAATGTAAATAATAAATATTTTATTTAGGATACGTATTTATCTAAATAAACTGTGATTATTAACGGATAACAAAAAGGAATTATTCCGTGGATTGAATCGAAGAACCAGGATCATCATGGAGTATAATTAAAATAACTTAAAATCTATTAAATCCATAATTTCACGAAATAGTAAGAAAATATATTAAGATAATAAAAAATACATAATTTAATAAATTTTATGTTAACTGAAAACTATGAGAAGAAGATGTATGTTATTTTACGGTGAATTAAAATTCAAGTATGGTTTAATTAAATTAATTAAAAATAACATAACCCACCGGGTTGGTCTAGTGGTGAACGCGTCTTCCCAAATCAGCTGATTTGGAAGTCGAGATTTCCAGCGTTCAAATCCTAGTAAAGTCAGTTATTTTTATACGGATTTGAATACTATCTCGTGGATACCGGTGTTCGTTCTTTGGTGGTTGGGTTTCAATTAACCACACATCTCAGGAATGGTCGAACTCAGATTGTACAAGACTACACTTCATTTACACTCATACATATCCTCTGAAGTATTACCTGAACGGTAATTATCGGCTTTTAACTACTAGTCTTGTATTAACAACAATAGTACAATAGATAAGACAAATATTAAAATTCCTTCACTCAAATACCTTTGCTGTTCACAAATAAAACTACCCTAACAATTTACGATTGAAATTTAGTAATTTATCTCTTTCACTTACGGTCTTAACAGTAACTCACCGAACCATTTCTTGTTTTCGTGTACTGTCCATACTGGAATTACTTGTGACGTCACCTTAATCGCGTCGAACTCATCGTAACACTCTCTCGTAGACTCTCCTCGCAGACCGGTCTTCCCGGAATATTTATACTCTTATCCTCTTTACCTGCCGGACCGCACCCAATTCGAAGCGTGAGAATGATTGTATGCTCTCACATTTTTTCGTGAAATTCCTACCCTGGTCCGGCAACTCTTCTCACGGAACAACATCTGTTTAGGTGTGTCAGCGATCAGTATTGAAAAAGTATTGATTGTTAAACGGATTTGTTAGCTTTACTAAAAAGGTTTCTTTTAGCCCCTTTCTGGATTTCTTCAATTATTATATTTTCGACTACTTTCTTCTAAATTGACAGGAATCCATTACTCAGGTCCGTTGTACCGGTCTTGTCACTATATACATGTAATATATATATATATACACATATAAGGAATCCCCAATTTAAGTAGATGGTATTTTCACCCATCATTTTCATGAAAAAAAATCCATTTTCACCCACCAAGCGACCCAAAGTACCGTACGTTTCTTCAAAAATTCGGTAAAAAAAATAGGTAAGACATTCTTAATCGGGATTAAATTCATTGTAGAGTCGATAAAATCTGTAAGTAAAATAATTTTTCAATATGGTTCGATTTTTGTTTTATTAAAATAAAATTTCAGATATTTTACATCTAAAAACGAGTAATTATTTTACATTACCTTGTTAAATGTAATTTTCACGTTTGCTAAAATTTATTAGATACAGCAGTAAAACTGAATATAATTTAGTGATAAAATACTGACCGTCCACTCGTATATTAAATTATTAAAACGTTTTAGCTCCTTATTTTTAAGTTTTTTTAGACGGATTAATAATAGTCATAATCCGTACATAACAGGTACATTTTATTTTTCATATAGTCGTTTCGTAATCTTTACTGTTACGAATGAAAAAAATAGTTATTCGCTAATTATAATTTTTTTTTTCATCTTTTATAGTATTATCGTAGAATATGAAAGTATTATTCGGTCTAATAATAATTTGCTTACGTGTACTTATGCCGTATTTAATAATCGATCGTTAAGCGGAAAGTTAAAAGATCGAATTACATGTATACGTAATTTAAAAAAAATTAAAACTATATTCGTCGTTGTTTCATTTAAAGATAATAATAAGTCGTGATGTAATACATTAGAAATTATTACAGTTATTTATGTAATGTTAAAATGTAGCATGACATGTAAAATAAAAATATCTTGTTTTAACGCAGTCCAATTAAGACCTTTATTTAACAACCCTTTTGTTAACCGTGGTTTAAACTTGTTTAGTCGTATATTACCTTTATTGAACATAACTTTTGATTTTTCAATTATATAATTTATTATTTTATAAAATCGATGAGCAAAAATCACTTTATTTTTTCTTAATAAGTATCCATAACTTATTACCGGTGTCAGCGTTATTAAATAAAACTTAAATTTTGTTTCGTATATGATTGTTTTCTTCGCTTTGTTGGTCGAAAGAGATATGTTTTATCAGATCTTTATTTCTACTGTAAATTTTGTTTAATCGGTCCAGTTTTCACTGGATCGCAAATCATATTGTTTAACGAAATGTGCGGTCGGTACAAGAACTATAACCGATGACTCCGGTCGGTTTATCAAGTCGACATACCCGTTCTCGGTCTATAAGTTTATGTATCGTTCAGATCTGCAGATAAGACATAAAAAAATAAATAAAGTTTACTTTTTTCAGTTCTATCGTAATATTCTTTAGTGCGTCAATAAAGGACATTGCGGTAGTTTGTCCTATAAATAGCTGCTATACTGTACCATTGGTATAATATATACGATCTCTAATTCGAATCCATATACATTCCCTAGGTTATGTCTTGCACTAAAACACCACATATCCGATCTGATATGAAGTAATACCTGATCATTCCTATTCAATTTATTTGTTATTTTATAATATCTTTATCCAGAAAAAATAACAGAACATTTTCTCATTCCTGAAGCCGTAGAGTTATCGAGTGAAATTTTGAATTAGTTATTTAGATAAATAAGATCATTTACATTTTTTTTAGCTCCTCATATTCGTAGGTTAATATATTCAATGTAAAATTTCCATCATAACGATTCCTTTAACCATCAAGTTACTTATATTTTATCTGATAATTTTGTTTACTTACGTCAATAAATTCATAAAAAATTTAAAGTAAAAACATAAAAGATAAAAAAGATGAAAGTTTAAACGTGTACATTTATTTCTACAAAATTTATAAAATTATAAACACTCTTTCGGAATTTCCCTCCAAAATTTATCTATTTTTTTTTTTTTGTAACAATATATACTTGTAATATTGTGCAATATCATAATTCATTAAAAATGCATATATTTTAATAATTAGATAAAATTATTTTGGAGAAACGAGAGTATAATTAAAAATTAATATAATATATTAGTCCAGCCGGTATCTGTTTTGGGTTAGACGTTTTCTATATGATCGCTAATTTTATGCATAAAAAAAATAAAAATTTATTAATTAATTTAATTTTATGCTTAAATTTTTATTAAACAAATGTAAAAAATTGCAAAATTGTCTATTTTTCTCCTGTTTCCGTAGATAACTCGATCGATAACTGTTTATTTTAGAGAAAAAATCGAGAAAGAAAAAATTCTTTTATTAAACTAGCCGGTCAGGGCTCGCCCGACCGTCTAGTCCGGGGGCTGTGTCTCCTGTACCCTCGGCACGTTCTTATCCTCATGTTTGTAAAAATAACATCTAACAATAATAATAACAGGAACACATTTTACTGATATTATTTTTTTGATTATAAATGATCCCAAAATATTCTTTCATAAAATGTTTTATTAGCATTTCGTCGCGGTGAACTTATTTGTAGTGATTTTAGCTACAGCTCCGTTTATCGATCGGTAATTTATGGAACCAAAATCCATCTCGATAGACATTTTCAAGGAGAATATTCTTCAACCTTTTTAATAAATCGGTACTCAATAGCGCTTGCGCAGTAAATTTTCGCGGTTTAAGGCCTTAATACTGGGTGTAGAAAGTTGTAAAAACTTCAAAAGTTCCTAAAAATTGAGATTTATCATTGTCCTGTTCTTCTTGAATAATTAAATTTAATCTGTCACATTAGATATTTTTTGAATATCGAGAAATACAAGTCGCATTAGACTGATGAATAAATGTCACATTAGTCACAATAATACCGTTGAACATTATCAATTAAAACTATAAGCCACATTAAACTTTAAACTACTAAATAAAACTAGTCACATTAGACTACGAATGAAATGTTACATGAAACATTTTTCCGCACTGAGCGGGATCCGGCTCTCGAAAGGTCAGATTAGACCCGTTAGTCACCTTAGACTAAATGTACATGACCGCACCCGACGAGATTCTCTACTGGAATGGTCGTATGAGACTAACTCGCCGGCCAGCGCTAGTAGATTCTAGAGTGCAGCACCAACCGGCTCAACATGGAAAGGAGCAGCCTGAAATAAAGTTTCTATACATTTGGAACATTTAATCACGTATAAAAGAGAACTCAAACTTTCAAATGCATTTTGAAAATCTGTTAATCACGAGAGTCTAGAGAATTGTTTCAGTTTATTTGCTTTTTAACAAACTGAATATCTTCGCGAATTTTTATCTATATTCATTTAAAAAGGACAGCTTAAAAGTACTCGGAAAGACGCTTCTTTAAAAAAAAAAAGTTTCGATTCGTTAATTATCTTCGGAGATATAACCGATCAAAGTTGACCGCCGTTGTACAACCTTTAGAATAAATTATTATCGATAAATTAATAGATAAATATTTTGCAATAATTCGCGTTTGCCAGTATGATATTTGAACTTTTTGCTTACAAGACATCGATTAAAAATAACCAAAAAAACAATAATTTTCTTTGTTAAACTTGCAGCTACAAATTGTTAAATCTTACTTAAAATTACTTTTATAAACACAATACTTATTTTACTAAACGATAATTATACTACATGATAAAACTCACAAATAATTATTTTGTAGTTTCAAATTGAACAAATCTTCCTCATCCTTATGTCGGTCACGCCATAGAAATTCATATAAATAAGAATCCAACACACAATTAGCCATCATTAAAGATTGCATCATTGTTGTATATATTTTTTATATTATACGTTAGTTAGACGAAGTTAGCGAGCGTAGTTTATGTTTGGTGGTGTTCTTTGGTGGTTGGGTTTCAATTAACCAAACATCTCGGGAATGGTTGTAGTGAGACTGTACAAGACTACACTTCATTTACACTCATACATATCATCCTCATTCATCCTCTGAAGTAATACCTGAAGGTGAATTCAAAAAAGTATCAAAATATAGAGATAATTACAAAAGCTTTGTACATTAACTAATTTATCACGAGATCTAATGCTCGCATTAGTAAGTAAAAATCATAGCTTGTAGTTCACACTCCTCGTGCGTATCACTGATAAATATATTTGAATATTAACACATCCCTGCATGTCTCGTACATTACCTCTAGAATCTATAAATTTGTAAATGATATTACGAGTACAACGGTATCGAATTAACTTTTCATTTAAAAATAATTTGTACAAAGAATATATTAGCATAATAATTATTTATACGAATATGAACGATCCGTTATTCCTGTGTAGATATTTTCTGTAGCGGTTAAATTATTTGATAATCAAATCATAAATATAATGATACGTATTATTAGTCGAAGTTTAGAAAGGATAAACATATAGATAAGCAGCTGTTCGACCTGGAATGTTTGAAATATTGTTGGCACTGCTAACAGTACAGTAGAGGGGAAAATGTACCGCTACAGGACATCGCAGGCAACTAGAAACAGTCTAGCAATCCATTCCCATGCTGTGCGACTTTCAGGTTTTCAAATTTCAACGATTAATATTACCTTAAGGTTTACGGTGTAGGTGTTGCCACAAAATTTTAAGCTTTCTAGAGAACCAACAGAATCTGCTCCGGTTGACATGACCTTTTTAGCATAATATATTATTCCGTCATTTTTTGCAGAACTATACATTGTTCTGCGAATTTATTGTGCAATAATTATAAGCAGTAGTGAGTAGCAAATGCATGTATATAGTAAATTTACGAATAAAGTAAAAATTGAAAACAATTCTTTTCGGCACATCGGAAGGCGGAGGTAGATTTCACCGGTGCTAAGTAGGGGTATAAAAAAGATTTCCACCTTAAAGTTAAGAAAAACTTCTTTAATCAATACGACAATGGTTGCATGTGATAAAAGTTTTCACATGTTTAGTATACCAAAAGCTGGGTCTTCCTACAATTCTAGAAACGTATTTTGGTCATCCCTTGCCGTAAGGGTTAGTAGTATCAAAATTTGTTTCAGACAAAAGTATTAGGTAATGTATAGAGGACAAACGACCACTTAAAACCGATTCGATATTGTACCAATTAAAGGATTTTTTTTGTCTTAACCCAATTTTTTCCACCCTTATCCAAAGAATAGTAGGAATTTTAAACGAATTCAATATTTTACGTAATAGGGAAGTTATAGCGACTTTTTTTTCGAAAAAGCCCTCCATTTCCACCTTCACGGTCCGATTTTTCCCATTACCGAACTTGACCGAGATTTTGGGTCGTTATATTTTATGTATCAATTTGAAAGAGATTGCGGCAGTTATCGGGTCCACAAGAAAGTGAAATATATATATAGATATAAATGTATACATAAACTTTTGAACTGACGTTGGTTTTGGGGTATGGGGAATGTGAAACGGGAAGATATATCGGAATTTTCCGGAAGTCGAATAATGGTCCCCATTACAATAGGTAGCTTCCTTATGAAATCTACCTAAAATTATAATTTAATTAAGTAAATTAAAAATTAAATTACACATAATGAAGTTTATACTTTTAATTTGATTATTCATACGGATTACTTTAGCATATTATTATTTATTTATGAAATTTATTTACTTTCCTTTCCCACTACGCCCAATTCGAAATTATCTAGCCTTGTCGTAGGTTTTTCATGATTTATCTACTTTCATGAGTGTACTGAAATAAAAGGAAGACGATTCCAACGGATTTTGGTTTAATTTTTTAATACATTTTTTTTTTTTTGGGCTTACTCTAAACTTGCGATCGGGATGTTTTATAAGCAACTTTTTTTCATTACACTTTTGAATCGAAACAATGTCTATCGTCTTTGAAATTGCCTTTTTTGAAAGATTAATTGATTTAATTAAGCTTACTTGTATTTTTTTAAACTAGTCCTTTATATATTATTATTATTTTTTTTTAATAAAATAATCCTGATTTTTTAAATTTATCTGATTTTTTTTCATGAAATCGTACACGGTATTGATATCTCTCGATATTGCCGATTTTATTTTTTTTGTCCGTTGATTTAAGTTCATTTGTTCGATGTGAAACTGAAATAAAAAGAATACAAAAAAAAATACTTTATAACTAATCCTATATACGATACGCTATCAAAAAGCATAAAAGCAGCACCGGTTTAAACGTACAAGTAACTAGTGAAAGTTATTGCTTTGCACCTGTATATTTATATTTATGACAAACAGACTTGTGCAGAAATTATGCAAATGTCTTTTTTTAATTCGAGTTTGATGCGACAAACTGGTTTAAAATTTTTTATAAATAAAAACAGATTACAAAAACTGCAGTAATAATTTATTTCTTGATAGAGGAAAAGTAATTAAAATGATGATTGAAATGTTACAGTAAAAAAATGTACAGAACGTTAGAAAACGTGAAAAATACAGCTACTATAAAACAGTTGATTTTGGTTGTATCACAGCGACCGGACGGTGGTGGTTGGACGCATTAGTGGGCCAGTGGAATAAATTTAAATTTTAACTAATCTCTTTGCATTTTTCACATTGTTTCACTTTATTTTTCGTGTTAAAAATCTATTTGATGCAACCCGGAAGGATAATCTCCTATCCAGCAATATTACATTTATGAAGGTTTTGTGTTGATGGCGTCTTACGAATGGTGCACAACTGTCGTCTTTCCATAGCGTATTATATATAGAGAGTTAATCTTTATTTATTTTATACGATGCTTGTCGATATATACCTTTCATGGCTAGGTTTCAGGGGAGGGTAGTGTGGTAACCGGAAGCGTCACAAGGCGGGTATCTTCCCCTATGGAGTTGGGATGTCGATATATGCCTATCATTTAGCGATCTGCTAAGAAGACTGTTTGCGCGAAATAGAAATAGCTTGGGTCAAGCATGCGCACAAAAATATGTATATATTAATATATAACCTGGTATTACGTAAATTAAATAAATAAATAAACATATGATTCACGCATCACATACTTTCAGCGTTATTATTTCTGAGAGAATTGGAGCGGGGACTTTAAGTGTATCAGTTCATCGGTACAAGCTTCACGCTTTTAGTACGCCATGTAATTTGATTTTTTCTCTTTCATAATTCATTATTTTATATTTCAACTGGTATTTAATATTTTATTTGTTATTTTATGTTTTATAGAACAACTTTAATAGTTTATAATTTCAATGATAACGTACGAAGAATTGGTGGAGTTAAGTAAAAAGGTGTATAATAAAGCAGATTACAGTTTTGTTGTGAAAAAGTTCAGGAGAAACGCGACAGTTTGCAAAAAGAATTTAAGAAAATAGAACAATCGATATTTGAAACGGGTGGTTCTCATTGTTCCAAAAATTATGGTCCAACTAAATTTAATGAATCGCCAAAAATATTACTGTTCATACTCAAGTAATTTTTAAAATCTTCAGGATTGAAGATCTTTCAAAAAAGGCAATTTCAAAGACGATCGACATATTGTTTCGATTCAAAATTTTGTTTTCTTGTCGTGATTCTTTTGGTAGGTTAATATACGTATAACTTTCACGTTTTTTAACAATTTTCTTTTTTTTAATTTACATATTTTTGATGTTCATCATCTGACTGTGAAAATACTGTTTCAAATGCTCTTTTCTTTTACTGCATGGTATCTTTTAATTTTATTTATTTCACAACCAAACCTACTCACGAAGCTAAAAAAAGAGCTAATAAAATGACCGCACGCCAGATATTTATTATTTTAAATTGGATGTAATTTTTAGCGGGGATACTTGGAACGTGTAAAAAGTGAAGGTTTCGTTCTCCAACGAACGATCAAGTATTTCATGTTTCAAGGGTCCCGATTTGGCATCTCTGTTTTAGAATACGTTTATGGATGACGAAGTACTTAGAAGTCGCATTTTAAATCCGCAAGTAATTACCTGACATTCCAAGAACGCATTCTAGATACCGTGGCCAGCTTTTTTTAGGCATTTGAATAGACAGTTGGCATTCATTTTTCCTGAATTTTCTTTACTTTTAAATGTTGGGTAATAAGTTTTCATAACAATAATTTTATCAGTATACTAGTCTAATTAGAGGCTCTGCCCCTGTATCTCCGGGGCCCAGGTCAGCCTAGGCTAACCCTGGAGCCCTCTTTTTATGATGCGGGTGTGTAGTGAGTGCGTGTGCGTGGTAGTAAATGATGTCTATACCAGTCTGTGCTAGTATGTGTGTTCTTTAGTTCATTGTCCTAAAGTTGGTGCTGCGTTTGTTCCGATGCGTGCGTGACGGTTAGTGATGGTGTTCTTTTGATGACTGAATGAGTGCGAGGAAGTTACCTTCCTGAAGTGATGCTTTATTCGAGATTTCCATGAAGAGGCAGGTTGCCAGGGGTGGAGGTTTAGACGGTAGTGCGCAGTATATATACGCACTTAATAACATCTTTCAGAACATGTTAGTGAGCCCGAAACTGCTTCGGCGCCCGTAAATGAGGTTCCTCCACCTCTTAAAAAAAAGGCTAATTCGGAGCTGATTCAGGGGCCTCTATGGCCTATCCCAGAGCCGTAGAGCTCGCTCTGCTCACTATTCCCGCAGATTCTCGTTTCTCCATTACTGTCTAGCTAGGGGGCGGAGCTCCTTGGATCCCCGTAGTGTTCGTTACTTTCATTGTTGTGAGATTAATACTGATAAATAACAATTAAAGTATTCAAGCTTCATAGAAACCTGAAAAAGAAACTAAATTACAAAAGATAGAATATTAGTAACTACGGAACTAAAGTACATACACCTTTGATGAACAATTCATTACTTACTTCTGTTGCCGTGGTGACAAAATTATAATAATGAAGTAAAAGGATTAATCCTTTCATTCTTTAATGAATATCTTTAGTTAACCCCCCAAGGGGGCTAGGCCCTTGATCTATGATTTAAAAACCCTTCCCTGGGATAACACAAGTGCATCCTGCAAATTTGAAAGCAATCGTTCTGTTGGTTTTCACGTGATGCGAAAATAAACACACAAACGTTTACATAGATAAGATTATTTTTCGGCTTTATTCATGTATATAGAGCTGAAAAATAATCTTATGTATATACATCAGATAATTTTTTCAATAAATTAAAGTTGCTGGTATAAAAGATAATATAGTTCACTACAGTTGTAATGGAAATAATATTAATGGAATTTTAATTGACATTAAATCTTACTCGCGACATCAATTTCTGGGAAGAGCTGTATAAAGTAAATCGGATTATGTCTTGCGAATACTGGTTTGAAGGAAATGTTTTTAGAATAGTTAATATACAACCATAACAAGTGTTTCAAATTGTAACAGCTAACAGGCAGCAAGCGAAAATTTCGTGGCGAAACCAATAGTATACTGCAACCATACATACAAATAAATATTGTACTTTTCTTATTATACAAACATTATTTAAATACTAAAAAATTCCGAGTTACCAACATTAAAACTTAATTTCATTGATTATTTTAACAAAAGATTTAATATTTTTACCCTAAAATGGTGACAGGGGAGGTTTTCGGTCCCAGCTTGATCGACCGGGTCGGTTTGGCTGGAACCCGACATAACCACATACGAGGGCGTTGTGATATCTGCGAGCAGATTTTTTGGGCTCCTCTTACGTAAAACCAAAGAAAAAAATTGTATTTTATAATTCGATCGATATTAAATAATAACAGGAATGTTATTAATAATTCATAACGATGTTATGGATTTAAAATAAAAATCTGTCAAGGACGAAGACGGGAAAATTATCAAACTTTTTTTGCTTTTTTTTTTTTAACAAAAGTAACAATTTCAAATTGAAATCATATAAGTCAAAAATTATTATATTTCAATAGAATATTATTGCGATATGAAGTTTTAATAGTCAGTATGCATTATAGCGTGCCAAATTGTTATTTCCTTCGTTACGTTGTATTGTTTTATACGTGAAATACACAACACTTGTTGCCGCTTGTGTATTCTCCTCTATTCATGAGAGTAAAAATTATACTGTGTTAGTTAAGGTAGTAAATACTATACAGTATAAAGTCGCATCTGCTTCCTAACCTAGATTCACAGTAGTACATATATTACGGTCGGATTTTATGTATTTTATTATGATTTCCGCTTCTATAACTGAATTACGATTCAGGAAATAAAGTATATTTTACGGATATTTCTGCTGTAAAATAAAATGAAAGATATTTTTACATAAAGTAATAAATAAGTGAATGCTTGCTTGATATTTTCTTTGTTTTTTACTTTCCCTGCTGCAGTAAATTCAAAATTTATTATTTTAATCGAAAATGCAAAAGAACTTACCTTCTGTTAACTCATTACATCAAACAATAATAATATTGATCGATTTCAAACAAAACCTTGAATAGTTTTGTTAATAAATCGGTATTTTTATTTCCTGTTGATATCTAGGAAAGTTAAAATTTGTATTTTAAATATGAAGAGTAAATATTCCGCGGGAATTGCTGATACTCCTGCTAGTATTTTAAAACATGTCGTAGATACTGTTGATATTCCTTTACAAATTTAATTAATGAATATTTCAGCTTTAGCGTTTTCCCTTGATGCCTTACGTAACAAAAAACAATAAAATGTTTATCTAAAAACTTAAAAATCAGACATTGTAACAGTAATTCTACCCCAAGACCTGTATGGATCTGAATGTTTAAAATTCTTCTCTAGTAACGAAATAAGAAAATACTAAGGGAAATAAATATACGCTCAATGATTACAGAAGATCTACAATACAGACATCTTAACGTAAAAATAATGTTGATAACTGTGGGTTGTTTCTGATGTGCGGCTTACACGTGCACACACAACTTAGTTTAAAATGTTTATCGTTTTATTTAAATATAGTTTTTTTTAAATTTAATTCAATGATTCTAATTAAAGCACTTGCGCATACTGTATTAAATTCGCGCGGATGTGGCGGTTCTAGCGGTGACGGTCAGCACTAATTAAACTAATGTAATTTCCCAACTTTCAAAGAACAAATTTCGCTTGTACGGATTGGTGACGCGGGTTACAGTTAATAGATATAGATGAATATTGTAGCATGTCAAAAATGACATATGCCTAACCGAGATTGGAACCCAGGACGGAATGAAAGATCGATGCAATATCACTCCGCCACAGAGATCAACTAATAATGTTTTATATGCTTATTATAATAATGTTAAGGTAATTATTATACCCCGATTAGAAATAAATGATTTATTTTAATTTTCAGAATAAAATGTTTGTTTATATGAGGTTTGATTTGATTAAAATTACTCGTATATTAGTTTACTTTTTCGAATAACAATTTTTTTTTTTTTTGTTCCTGAGGTTCCACAACCGTAAAGGTTTTTATGCTTTCTGAAAACAAGTCTCTTTTCTGCTGCGGTTTCGCTTGTCTTCTTCATTCACTTAAAAAAAACTATCGTAGAAAAGGACTTTGATTCGTACAAATACGAATGGTTGGTTATTGGTCTACAAGAGGTACGTACGTTCTTTCTGTTCACTGAACGAGTTGACTGTAAACTGAACGATATTATTATCGCAGAAAATGACTTTGAGCGGTGCCTCTTTTATCTTAAAAACTTCAGATGAGTCATGGCATTAAGAAAATTTTTGTATTACACACTAATACGCCCGTTACAGCAACATTAAATAATAAAAACAATTACAAAAATGAAAAAAAAAACACGACTGCCAGAAAATAAAAATTAAATATAATAAAAAAATGAACTAAAAAAAAAAAAAAACGGCAATAAATCGAAAAAAAACCTAGTATGGAAATAAAGGGCTAAACATCGTTATAATAGCAGTAGGTATTTAAGGTAATCATTTACCTTATTATTTAAGGTTGTCAAATGATTAAGTTCTTACCAGGTTTTACATCGATAAGAAAATTTTGTCCTTCAACAAAAAATATTTAAAAGCAGTCGGGAACCTCTTTAATGTAGGCTAGTTACTATTCAGAGCCCCCCACCCTTACTGCATTTAATTATTTTCGTTGAAAGACAAAATATTGTTTCTTATTGATGTAAGACCTGATGAGAACTTAATTATTTGACAACCTTAAATACCTGCTATTTTATTTAAATTAAATACTGTATAACGATGTTTAGTCCTTTATTTCCTCACCTTGTTTTTTTTTCTTTAGTTCGATTTATTGTCTTGTTTTTTAGTTCAATTTATAATTTTCGGCAGTCCAGTTTTTTTTTTTAATTTTTACAATTGCTTTTATTATTTAATACTTTTTAATGAACATCGGAAAGAATTCATGATTCGAAAACTTAGGATATAACGTATTTAATGTACTGGGGCAAGTGAGGAAACTGTAAATATTTCAATTTATTTATTTAATTGGGGTAAACCAATCTAAACTTAACGATTTCTCAAGCGTTTGGGTTCCTCCAGAGAATTTATACCGTGCGGATCGTACAGCAATTTTCTGGGATCCAAACAACTAATTGCTAAACTCTCCAACAGTCTCATGCGATTTTCTGCTACGTAGGCCTGGAACCTTGTCGAAGATGGGAGCGCTCAGACCTATGACAGCTCATCTTGTGATTTTTTAACCCACCGGGTTGGTCTAGTGGTGAACGCGTCTTCCCAAATCAGCTGATTTGGAAGTCGAGAGTTCCAGCGTTCAAGTCCTAGTAAAGCCAGTTATTTTTACGCGGACTTGAATTCTAGATCGTGGATATCGGTGTTCTTTGGTGGTTGGGTTTCAATTAACCACACATCTCAGAAATGGTCGAACTGAGAATGTACAAGACTACACTTCATTTACACTCATACATATCATCCTCATTCATCCTCTGAAGTATTATCTGAACGGTAGTTACCGGAGGCTAAACAGGAAAAAGAAAGAAAAGTCCCTTGTGATTTATGCACCATCACAGCCCAGCACAATAATAGTGGAGCATACGCCGTTCCACTTTGCCCTGTTCCCGTAAAGCATGAAATTCGACAGCAGTGAGCTCGATCCTCAATCCGATGCCGTCAGGATTACCTCTAATCGTACTGTCATCAAACTTTACAAACACTGTTTGTGGGAGCTCGCCGGGTTCAAGCTGGTATCGGCGTAGATTTTCTCGGCTCCACTCGATTTTTCTGAGCATTTCAGTTAATTTTCGTTCTGGTTTAGTTCCATCATTATTTTGAATTGTACTAGCAAATACCACATTTGAATTTTGAAAATCGGTTACGAAGATATAAGAACATTTCCAAATAACCTTATATCATGCCCTTCTCCATATCTCTTTTGTTTTGTTAAACTTTTTAATTCCTAATAGTTACCATTTCCTGTTAGATTGTCTATAATTTTTACTATTATCTAATCATCCTTTTATGATATCTAATCATCCTTTAAGCATTGCTTTCATCAATCCTTCATGATTGAACTTTAGTTTTACTTTTTGAATCATTTTAATTAAGCTTATATAATCTGTTATATCGAGAGTGTACTTAATTCAAGCAAATGTTAGACATCAACCTACTAACAAATACCCCGATTGAATTTTTAAAATCGGACTATTGTTTACAGAGATATTATAAGATCACCCCCATTGCACCTCCCAAAATAGCGTCCCGGTGGCACCTCGTTTGTTACCAGTTGATGGTTATGATTGATCTAACCTCTCACTAGGTGCTTGCATCAACTCGCCGCTCTAGCTTTACATGCAGACCCCCACCGGAAGCACATTATTATTAAACAGCATTTTTTAAATTTAATATTATTTCGTTTAACGTAAAATTAATTCTATTATTTTTTACATATTTATTGGCTTGATTTCAATCATTCAGTTCAAACCCAGCTAACACAGTGACAGGCTCACAGTTCATTAATTCATTAAAGTTTGGGCTTCAACCTGAAAATCTCCACTACTATATATATATATATATATATATATATGATAATACTGATAATTTTTTTCTGTTTTTATTTCCTCCACTACATTTAATAAAAATTATTAATGATAAATAATAATAAATAATAAATTAATAACAATAAAATTTATCACACTGCATTTTATGGTACGCAAGCGTACTGCAGGGTTAATTGTTTCAATAACTCGATTGTTTATCAACGGATTTTTACAAATAAGGTATCATTTTGGAAAGTAAAATGCTTAATACATTTTGTGAAAGTAAAAATTGATCAAACAAATAATTACAAAGATATTGAAGATTCAAATTAAAATGCCCGCTATTTTGATTTTTTTTAAGGTCACGTTTTCAAAATTTTTTATTTTGTAGAACAAAACACTAGTCGTAGATTTGCCAAATTTAATTAAAGTAGGTAACCCGTTCCTGAGAAATAATTTTTTTGTTGAGAATCACAAAATTGCGTTCAGAAGGAAAACAAAGAAAAATAGAACTTATATCAATATGAAATTTTTTGTTCATTTTGGTGTCCTGAACAAGTTACTGAAGTTTTTCGAATACGTCCCGGATCACTCCTTATAGCCTATGATATTTCCAGCAAGGATTACAAGGATTGTAAGGATTACAACACGGGGTCATACATCTAAATCGATTCGGGCGTTGAGCTGGTACAGTGGAACATACTCTTAACATACACACACATGCACCCTAAATATATTAGACTCCTTCTTGGGTAGTCGTGTAACCTTTGGGTATCGAATTAATTTTTTTTTCTCTTTTATTCATTTTACATTATCCTCTTCAAATGAGCCTACATAACTCATACATAAGAAATAGATTATCGTAACAGGAATATATTTTCCTGTATTTTCAGAGAAGAAGAGGGGAAGGAATTTTTTTAATTTAAGAAACTGAAGGACATAAGAATAAAAACAATTTTTTACCCGAGGAGGAAGACTAAATTTAAATCTCTGTATAAATTGCGTGAGAGTTTAACAACTTTTTATTTATATTTCTACCGACCTTTTACATCGATTTGTTTAATGTTGTAGCTTCTGGTAATTTTTTAGTTGTGCTAAACGTGCGTGATCTTGTTTGTTTGTACCAGTATAATTACTTTCTATTATTTTTTTTTATTTGTACACGATATATATTTAAAAAATGAAAATTGATCTTAGTAACTGTTTGCTATTTATTTTCTTTTTAAAAATAAATAAAACTACTCTAAGTTTTAAAGAAATATATTACCGTACCGTATCTATTAAACACATACAATTTATTAGTTAAAGTGAAAGTTTTGTATACATACTCGTGCTATTGACAGAAGTTCCTGATTCGAAGCGATTAAAAAATGTCCGTAAACCTGACTTAAAATAATACAAGATGAAAGTTTAACAATAGTGTCTGTGTACATTACAATTTTTTTTTTTACTTTTACTATAGTTAATAAATTACTATTTTAAATCGTACATGTCCTAGAATAGTTAAACTATTTAAATACATACTCCACATTTCTTCTTCGTTAAGTTTAAAAACCTATCCATTATTATGAAAACAAGTAAATATATACGCTTTACTTCCGAACAACTACTTAAAATTATGAACATAAATATCGATCGTACCTGTTCGAAATGTGGTCAAGTTTACATTAAGTAAATTGTGGGTTTTTGTTGACCCTCTTCTACCCAGTGACGCTTCTCTACGCCGTGATATATACAAACGTAGTTTTACTTCTTAAATTTAGTTTTACGTAAGATTTTTTTCAAGATTTACGTTTTTACTTTCTTGTTTAGAAGGTTTTGTATTTAAGAAAACAATAGGAGTGGCGTCCATCATCCGTATAATTGTTAGTGGGTGTTAACGTATACATCCGCTCATGTAACAAAGAATGTTTAACAGAGTTTGGGTATTTTTTATTTTTTTTAATCTTTTATACAGATTTGAATACTAGGCAATGGATACCGGTGTATTTTGGTGGTTGGGGTTCAATTAATCGCACATTTCAGGAATGGTCGGCTTGAGTTTATACAAGATTATACCGCATTTACATGTCATACATATCATTGGGCTATGGGGTGAGTTGCTTATTGTTCGTTAGATGAACAGATACAATACTTGAGCTGAAATTTTGCCCTTTGCCAATTGCTGTGTCTATTGTACTAATAATTTCATTGTACTAGTGTGTTGTGTTAGCATTTTATAAACAGATGTGCAGTATTATTAGTTATCGGATGATGTCATCTGGTTAGATAGTACAACAAACCCCGTTTGCCCGTTCCGCCTAAGCCACCTGACAATTCGGTTAACAAAGATAGGGGCAAACCTCCAGTTCACTTAGTGTAGACATTAGGAAAATATAATATTTTTTTAATGAATCAATGTAGTAAGAAATTGATATCGATTCGATATTAACATCATAAAATATTAACATTTTTTTCGTAAAATTGATATTAAAATCTTTTCAGTCTGTACTTGCAAAATAATACAGATTTGCAACACAATATGGTTTTAACTAAAAAATCTGATTTTGGCATCACATGACTTCTTTTTACGCCTATTAAATTACATATACACTTCTTTTTTTTTTTAAATGAAAATAACATGAAATTTTATTTCATTAATAACTTCTGATATTTTTTCATGATTTTTTTTATTGTTATTATTAAATTATTATTTATCGTAAAAATTTTTTAATTATTATTAATAAATAAATATATTTAAATTAAAAAAATAGGAGATGATGTCTGATTCGAATCGATGTACTTTCCCCTTCCAAATATTTCATTAATTAATATTTTATTTGGCTATAACTCTGGAACTAATGAAAATAAGTACCACTTTATCGTTGAAAAACTCTCATTGAGGGATTATTACTGCAGTTAAGAAAAAGTCCAAAATCCAAATTTTTTGGGTTTCGGGCTTTTTTGGACACTTTTGGTCCAGTCGATTGCAATTTAAAGGGGAGGTGCACAACTAGATATTATTAGATGTAATCCAAAATTTCATCATCCTACGGCTAATTGTTATTGATTTATGTCGTACGTACAGACGAAACTAGTCAAAATGGATTCACGGATGGTGAAAATGTATATTTCCGTTGAAATCTGAAAACCGAAATTTTTTGCGATCACAATACTTTACTTCGTACATGGAACTAAAATTTAAACATAAATTTTTAATTCACCTCCATTTAATAATATACACTTATGTGAATTAACATAGTATTCAGAATTCCGATAAACGTATCAACATTGTAACTAGAGTATTTTGCAATATCCTCATTACTTAAAATACATTTATTTTTTTCTTTATCTGCTCTGAGTCGGAAACCTTGTATCATGTCCTTCTCCATATCTCTTTTGTTTCCGGTTTAACTTTTGAATTCCTAATAGTTATCATTTCCTGTTAAATGGTTTATAATTTTTACTATTTTCCATTTTCTCTTTTTTGTATCTAATCATCCTTTTAGCATTATTTCATCAATCCTTCATGATCCATTTAGTTTTACTTTTTGAATCATTTTAATTTAGCTTATTTACTCGTTTATTCTCTTTCTTACTTGTTCATTTTTCTTTTTGTCCATTTAATCTTCTCCGATCTCCTCAATACCTGTATTTTTCAAATGTCTTCATAATTTCTTTTGTTTTTTCTTCTTAGTAGTTATCCTTTACATCCATACAGATATACAACCAAACGTAACATTTCAAGAAATCAAGTCTAATCTTATATCTTAATACATAATTACTATTTTGTTTAGTTAAAACCTTCATTAGCCATTTCTGTTCTACTTTTTATTTCGTTTTTACTCTCACCGTATTCTGTTAACATAGAACGCGAAATATTCAAGTATTCCTTCTTTTTATGTGGATATTCGTCGGTTTATTGTTTTCTAATATCATTGTTTTTATTCTCTTAAAATTCATTTTGATTTTATTTTTTATCATTGATTCTTCTAATATTTAAATCATCTGTTGAATATATTCGTACTGTGCGACATCTCCTTAAAAAAATAACGGAGTCATTTGTAAGAATTGTAAAATTTATTATACTTTTATTTTCACGTGTTCCTTCTACTTGTAGAACATTTTTGATCACATTCTCAACATAATTATTAAACAAGGATGAGATAAGTAGCGACCTTGCCTTACTCCACTTTCTACATCAAATAACTCAGTTTGTTTATCCGTCCAGTAGAACGTCTGGACGGATTGGAGATAAGTTTTGAGCACGCATTTTACCTGCGGTAGGAAAGGAAAGTGAAAAACAATGGGGTTAGGATGAGACATGTGGTAAATGGAATAAGTTTTCAGCCGATCTTTTAAAATGTATAATATTACTCTGTAATAATAACGCTGTGGAGCAGCAAGGGACCACTATTATTAAATAAATAAAATTTAGCGATTTCTCCTATCTCAAGTCGTTTATTTTTCAGGACCACTACAAGTAACTTTTGCTTGAAAAATATTAAATGGCTACCATTTTAATTAGGATTGTAGCAGCTCAAATTTTTTTAGGGTGAAAGTTTCTGTTTTTAAATGCCCTTCAAAATGATTTTTCATAATACTACTCTTTCCGTTTCAGGCTTTGATTTGCACCCCATGGTGGTACCTTGGTGCAGTATTATACCGAAAAATAAATCCTTTTGAGGTAGAGGCATTTGTTAAATTTCATTTTTGTATATTTAACTGTCGTAAAGTTTTTAAGAGTTACCGTACATTTTTAAAACTGTACAGTATATATTTTGTACACATTAGACTCTATGAATTCTTTATAATATTTTTAAAATCTTATAGAATTGTTAAAACTAATTACTAGATTACCACTTTATAAAATTAAAACCTTTCCTTAAAACCTTATTATTCTATCGAGAATATAAAAAATAAATCCCATGAACACTATAGTTATTTTTACATAATAGAAAGCTGTAAAACATTAAATTTTCTTTAAAGAAGAGAATAATAAAAATTTACTGGTCTTTGTTACCCCAGCGGAAAAATTAATCGTAATTAATTATTCTTCCAAACAACCAAACATTTTCCAATCTTTTAAGTACAATAACTTCCTTTTTGAATTTTAACCGATACGATAACAGTTAATGGTAATCTGTTTCTATATTTTACTATTGCTATTAAGAGTTAACGACTGTAACGATAAATAGTTATTATGTACAACATGGTCATATAACTTTCTTTCTTCACCTCTTACATCGTTATTATTCTTAGAATTAAAGTGAAGTTTCTACAAGAAATTTTATTTAAAGAAATAAGTTAGGATAAAAAATGTTTTTATTATTATAATTCGTGCGCGTGCACACACACACACACACACACACACACACATACATACACGATTATTTTTCTATTATTTCTTTTTATTTTCGGTATTTGATTTTTTTAAATATAATTTTAGGAATTTAAACTAGAATAAGAGTATAGGAAAATTATTTCAAAATTTTAATATTCAATAAGTAAACGAGAAAATGTAAGATTGAACTGTGTACCTACGAGATTAATCTCGAAAAAAGCGGAAAAGTTTTTTTTTGGGGTGACGTAAGAATATCCGTTTTCATATGTAAGTTTTAGCGGATTTCCCAATAATCTGCAGAAATCGCTAGAGTGCTTTTAGATTTTCTAAATGGGTGTCATGGGGAGGGGAACCAACGTTTCTTCACGTTCTGTAGTCTTCTTAAAACGATTCGGCGATATTAATATATATATGTTCGTATGTATTAAATTTGTTGTCCGCTCTACCGGATAAAAAAATCTCATTCGATTTTGACAAAACTTTTTGGTGTAATGTAATCCTATTGGTAGTGTTCTATTGATTTTGCAGTCGAGTCGGCTTACAGGAACCGGAGTTAGAGCCAAAAACGGGGTTTTGAAACACATTTTTAGATTTTTTCGTTCTACCGGTCCAGGTCCAATTTTTACTAATTTTGATGAAACTTTTTATGATGATGTAAACCTATTAGAAATAGAATTTTATCGTTTTACAAGCGAATCGGTTCACAGAAACCGGAGGCAAAAAACTTGGTTTTGGGGTTACTTTTCAAGGTTTTAATGTTTAATTTGAAAGGTAATATATTAGAAAGCCGAAATTAGATATTTTTTAGCCACACCAGGTGCGAGCTGGTTTCTCAATGGTCCTAAAACATCAAGTTTCTAACACAAATCAGATATGTTCTAGGATCGCAAGTACTAGTTTGAAGCTAAAACCAGATTTTTTTTTGCGAGCACCACTAGGAGCGAGCTTTTTCGTTATAGTACTTTAGTTTCGTAATAATCCAAAATGTGATCTGGTATAAAGGAAAGAGGTTTGGTGTCAAAAATATCAGTTTTGATGTTTTAATCGTTTTGGGTTAATTTGAACTTTTCCTTTTTTGTGAACACGGCTCCAAGCCACACAAATTACGGGTAACAGTATCAAAGTGGTTTGCTGGCTAGTAGCAGTGTTAAGTAATTGATGGAGTCACAACTGAACAACTTTGTGAAAAGGATGAAAAAAAAGACAAATATACAAGAATAATGTGTATACAGGAACAAAACAGTACACAATACCTTACAGTATTATAAAAAAAGAACACATGATACTATCTTTACATGAATTACAAAAAAAAGAACATCGAAAGCAATATTACTTCAGAAATCATTACAGCAATGCAACATCCTTTATTTCTCAACTAAAACTGGAAATCCGTCCTTCCTGTCGCACTTACTTCGACAGAAAGTTTTTATTAATATGAATGAAACATCATTGTCAGAGATTAATTCATATGATGCCTTAATTACCTAAACACATTGCGGTTGAAAAAATAATTTTATACGGGTGTTTTTTTAATTATTTTGAATATTAACATTAATTTTGTTGTTTAACAGTATTATTTGCGATTCAATAACCTACGTTATATTTGTACACATAGCACTTCCCTCCCAGGTAATACGTGGGCGGGAAGTCCCCAGCTTATTCGGGCTCTACTGCTGCCAGTTCTCACCGTTGATATTGCTCACTGCTGCTGGAAAAGGTGAGGAGAATAAGCCGTGGTGGGGATCATCCGGTGTGTTCATTCGTGTTTGGATGACCTTAGTCGTAGTCGAGAGTGTAATGATGGCGGATATTGGTCCGTTCATTGACGAATAGCGTTTATTAACTTGTAAGTAGATCCACGAATGGCCACACACTGTTAAAACATTGGAAAATATTATGAATGACTTCGTGCATTTTGGGAAATCGTCACCATCATGACAACGTTACTGACATGGGAGAAGAAGGCTTTTGCAACGGGAAGTGTTCTTAATGCGCCACACACTGGGAGATATAACACTCGAGCTGAGACGTGTGCTGCTGTGGAGGTATCGATTCAACGATCACCGAAAAAATCAACGCGAAAATGTTCTGCAGAGTTAGGTATTCCAAGATCGATAATGCCAGCCGTTATGCGTAAGGATTTGAAAGTTAAACACGTCGATCGAGTGTTTATGCATGTCGTTTATGGCTTGGACGCTTTCCGAAAGCAAACGATAAAAAGAACGTCATGTTCTCAGACGATTGGGCGATTTACCGAAGCTCTTGTAACCGGAATGTTTTTCTGGCAAAAGACAAACCTCACTTTTTTGAGGAAATCGAACACCATCCGCCTCATGTTATGATTAAGGCTGGGATGACAGCTGAACATCTCCTTGGTCCTTATTTTTTCGACGACGCAGTTAATTAATACAGTTATTTGAGAACAATAACACGGCAGAAGGAGTCGCTGACATCAGTACGTCTCAGGAAGACGGTGCTCCAGCGCATTTTGCTCTGAATGTCTGCAGACGCCTAAAGGAAATTTTTACGAATCGCTGGACCGAAAGTGCCTCAGAAGAGTTACCAGCTCCATTGCCTTGGCCAGCAAGAAGCCCTGACCTTACCACATCTGACAATGCAGCCTGAGGTTTTGTAAAAGAAGAGATCCAAAAACGCAAAAACGTCAACAATGAGCAGCTGCAGCAGTTCGGTCAATACTTGACATGATCACCTCTCATATGCTGTAAATAATTAACAATAACACACCTGTTTACATCTGGAAACTTGGAGGTTGCGGCTGACTGAGATCTGGCAACCATTTTTTTTTACATTCTTCACATCATTTTCTTTCAAATAACGTTTAATTCACTTTAGAAAAATATAGTTAAAATAAAATAATTACCTTATATTTAATTAAAGGTAATTGCGGTTAATTTTTGCTAGACAGCCCGGCAGTAATGTATTTAACTATCATTAATCATTCATTTAAATCGAGTTTCATTAAAAAAAAACAGATACCTGCAGAAATCAGCTGCCGGATCTTGTACTAAGATGCTAAGAGATTTTATGTCTATACCAAGCTTATTTGACGCGATCACAATAAAAAAATCTTGACTTCAATGAAATATTTTGAGTGTTTAAACGTTTTTCATCAGCCGATATTTAAAACATTCTTAATTAAGTAAATTTTTATTTAAAAATATAATAAAATTAATAATAATTAAGCCTGAATTTAATTTACCAAACATCTACTTTTTCCCTATTTATCTATCCCTCTTTATTCGTTACTTTCTTGGTCCTGCTTAGTGTCAAAGACAGAAACTTCTTGCAGCATAGATTCAAAATTATTTATCGATAACAATGAATAGGAATTTTTATTTATAAATTATTAACGGTCACATTTTACCAATATTTAAGTCCAATTGTATATCTGTTTTGTGTGTGTGTGTGTGTGTGTGTGTGTGTGTGTGTGTGTGTGTGTGTCCCCACGCCTGCGTGTCTGCGTTTTAATAAATTATGAGAAACCCTTTCATAACTTTTCCACAACTAAAAATAGAGAAATTAATTTTCGCATATCCTCTTACCTTAAAACGTTCTTGTCTTTTGGTTATGAGACGACTATTTAGGAGGTACTGCAGGCAACCCTTGAAACTAGTTTTGAAAAATATTAAATGACAATTCTTTTTAGGGTAGTCGTACATCGTCAAAGATTTTGGTTCTTCAATACCCTTTAAAACGATGTAGCAAAATCTAATTATACCAGTTTAAATTTTTAAGTTGCCCCTCGGAAAGGCTTAATGGTGTGTGTGTGTGTGTGTAGAATTCTCATATCAAAGAATAAATTGTTTTGAGGTAGAAGTATTTGTGTAATTTTATTTATTTAAGTTGTTTTTTTAAGCGTTTTACCTTTGAGCCGTAGATAGCTTTTATGATTCGCTGTAAGGAACATTAAATGGCTGCCAATTTCGTTAGGGTTGTAATCCAAATTTTTTTTTATATCAAATGTTTTATTTCGATTTCCTGTTTGTAGTGATACGTTGCAATCCTACGTTTTCAGCTTCTCTCCCCGTTGGGTACTTTCTGGGGCTTGGGCTTTTTTTATCATACTTAAAAATATGTCGTTCATTGTAGGGGCATCTACTAAATACCTTTTCTTTTTTTTATTTAACGTTATTGTATTTGAAAATTCATTTAATGATTCCCGTACTTTTTTTAAGCAGTCTATGTATAAATACATATATGAGAAGTAGTAAATGGCGTGGTGACCATTCCGTTTGGAGAGAAGCTATTTTTTTTCTTTCAGCTTGGACTATTCGCAACGAGATTGTATTATTTATTTAGTTTTAATTCTCGTTTTTGTTTGTATTGCTTCGTTTGTATTTTTTTCCTTTTTAGTAATCTTTTTCTATAAACAATGATGATAATCGCTTAACATTCGAAATTAGCATCTACGTTTTTTTTTTTTTTATAAACGGTGACTGAATCTTTTCTTTGTTTCCTTCACTCCAAAAATAGCTTCATTTTAACTTCTTATTGATTATCTTAAAAAATATTTCATTGAAAGAAAAGTCAATATATTAAAATCGTTTGTACACGATTAATGTAAACGTCATTATAACATTTCTCCTTTACATTTTTATTTTCAATCGTAATCCGATAAACTACAATTAAGTTATATTTTATTATCATTACTTCATTTTGTGATCATGATATCTTTATAAAAATTTCTTCGTTTCAATTTACTTACCTTATTTCTTTTCGAAAGAATTAACTCGATTCCATTCCTTACATTTAAAAGAATTTATAAGAGAATTTAATAATTGTGATAAATGTACAATATTTCTTTGTTTATAACGGAATACTAATCAACATGCAGTATTTCTCTCTTATCAAGTATAATCACGATCAAGTTCAAATCAAGCACGAATTTTACCATTCGTTTATAAATTATATTATGAAGTTTTAACATTTAAAATTTATCCAATAATTTTTTTTAAGGATGATTAATGTGATTATTTAATTATCTGCTGCTATATAAGAATCTTCTGAGGTCAGTTTAATGAATAAAGCGATGTTTTCTCTGTCATTTCTTTGATAAAGAGATATTTTAAACGATAAAAATACTTTCTAAACAGAAAACAATGTTTTCTGACATTATACGTGTCAGAAAACGCGACTTTTTCATCATAGTGGCAGTTTACAATTAATTTATGTAAATTATATTCTAAGGAAATTAAGGATTTAAGGAACAAGAAGGTTCAGGTCTCATTCATCTTATATATTAAAAAATTGTGCTGTAAATCTATTTCCAGTTCGTCTGGGTTTTCTACTGGACTGATCGGGCTGATTTATTTGTATTTTGCTTGGATTGAGCCATAGATATGTCATCGGATCCCTAACTCGAGTCTCCCGTGAGTATTCCTCAAAAAAATCCCCATTTATTCCTTAATTGAGGAACTTTCCGAAGTTATTACTCATAGGAAAATCACTTTGAAGGTTTTTCGATGTTTGATGACAAATCTGCCGGACATTCCGAGCAAAATAAATAAAAAATCAGTCCAGTCCGTCCAGTAGAACGTCTGAACGGACTGGAAATAGGTTTTAAGTATCCTTTTTACCTTTGGTAGAAAAGGAAAGAAAAAACAAGGGGGTAATACTTGTTGTAAATGAATAAATGGATAAGTTTTTTAGCCGATTTATAAAAACTACGGAGCATCAAGGGGCCACTAGTAGTAAGGTTTTTAAAATGATGTGAAATCTCGTACAACGGGTGGTTGTTTCATCGTAGTAGAGTTATTTCTAATATGTACCATTTCCTTGTAGTGGGTGTTTTTTTTTTTTTAGAGAGAACTTTTGATAGAGATAGCTGTGATTTGTTTTGTTTTGATGACATTTTGTTTTGTCATTTCAGATCAGTGATCATTGGCAAATGATCATGGAAAAACCAACACCGAAACAACGTTTACAAATTGTGGAAATATATTTCCAAAATCAATGTTCTGTTCGCCAAATGTATAGAGCACTTCGTAATTTTTTTGGTGCAAATAATCGTCCATCACAGCAACTTATTCGTCGAACTATTGATAAATTTCGAAAAACATTTACTCTACTCGATGAAAAACCAACAAGACAAAAAGATCTGTACGTACAGAGGAAAATATCGGAAGCCGCAAGACCATAATAAGAGTCGTTTGGTGAATGGTGCCTAAATTAATTGAAAACCGATCCACTTTTTTATCGAAAAAATTTGTTTAGTGACGAAGCTCATTTCTTGTTAAATGGTTATCTCAACAAGCACAATTACTGTATATGGAGTAAGACCAATCCTCAGGAAATATACGGGTTTCCATTGCATCCTGGAAAATGCACTGTATGGTGTAGGTTACATGCTGGAGGCATCGTCGGTCCTTATTTTTTTTAAAACGAGGCCAGACCGCATGTTACTGTTGTCAATGGTGATAGTTACAGTTCAATAATCAGTGATTGTTTTCAAATTTGCCTGATATCGACCTGCAACAGTTTTGGTTTCAGCAGGACGATGCCAGCCATACCTCATCATGCTATCGATTTATTGAAACAACAATTTAGTGACAAAATTATTTCACTCATCAATCATTTTTATGTCGCTCACTACAGTACTAAATGACGTGAAATAGATTATTGCATTTGATCAGCTGATTTTTGTTCATTAATTAAGATTAATAAACTGCACGACCAAAGCGATTGATAGATTAATAATGAACCCATATAATTTTAATACGATACTGATAGAGTTTATACTTTGGTTAAGTTTTAAGTGAAATATTTAACGAATTGCAAGCTTCTTTTTGGTAACGGAAAATAATCCGGGCTATGTCATAGGATTATGTTATAACCCAGCAAAAACTACTGAAGATAAATCGATGAAAATTTGTATGCACGTTTTTCTTACTGTGTAAGTGTACACTAAGAATGGATTTTTTTGAAATTCCGAGAGTAAAGGGTTAAAATGGAGTAACAATGAATTTTACTAAATTCTTTTTTAATTTCTCGTTAGCAAATGACGATATCAACTTGATTTTTGATGTGTGTAATTTTCATGTGAATATCTAAAAAAAGTTGTAAATTTTTTGAGATTCGATCTTGAAAGGGGTGAAGAAAGGTAAAAAAATTTGAACAATGATTACAAATTTTCCCTGCTTCCGATTAAAGAAAATGATATTCATTCGATTTGGGCTTGCAAATACGCTTAAGATAAATATTTAAAACCCTTTTCGAGTTTTTGAATTTTAATATTTTAAGGGGTAAAAAAAGTATAAATTGTTTTTTTATATTTTTAAAGTTTTATGCTTTCGCTATTAAATCAATCTTTATGAAATATGGTAACATTGTGATGGTAATTTTTATTCGGAATTCTCATTATGTATTTTGCAATCAAAGCTGCCACGGGAAATTTAAAAACCAGTTAGTCCTGTGCTGCCAATTACGGTAGTTATCGTGTCCACAAAAAGTGAATTATATATATATATATATATATATATATATATATATATATATATATATATAAACTTTTGAACTGACGGTGGTTTTGGGGTCTGGGAGATGTGAAAAGCGAAGATAAGATATGTCGAAATTTTCCGGAAGTCGAATCATGGTACCAGTTGAAATAGGTAGCTTTCTTATGAAATCTATCTAATTGTTCAAAAATATAATGAAATAAAATAATTTGTAATTTGGGGGTTTTATCCATTTACAACCCCTTAAAATTGGATAATTTATTTGGTTTGAAAAATATATATTTTATATAAAAATAGAAACAATAATTTATTTTTAATTATTAAAGATCTTTTACTGGCTTTGAATAAAAGTCCATTTAAAACCATGACCTAGCTTATATTAGCGTAAACAACGGACCTTTAATTATTAAATACCACGTTATTTTCAAGTCATTTAAATATAAAGTGATGCGTTGATATTTAATTGTAAGCTGCAATATCTTACTCGTATTTTATTATAATATAATATTAAAATTAAACTTTTTTTTTTATAATTTATTTTAAGTGTGTATTATTCGTATTCTTTTAAAATAAATTTTGTTTTTATATGATAGGCATTTTTAATAATATATTACATTCTATTAAATGAAATGTTTTATCTCTCTTGTTTTTAAATAGATAATTTAATTTTTAAATATCAAATGTAATAATATTTTTTATTACTTTAGACCAAAACGATCGTTTATAATTCTATTTTGTAATATTTCGATATCTGAATATAAACAACAACAAATATATATATATATATATATATATATATATATATATATATATATATATACCCTATATATATATATACCCTAAGGTATTACTTCAGAGGATGAATGATGGTGTGTTTGAATGTAAATGAAGTGTAGTCTTGTACAGTCTCAGGTCTACCATTCCTGAGACATGTGGTAAATTGAATCTCAACCACCAAATAACACTTGTATCCACTATCTCTTATTCAAATCCGTAAAACGGTTATTCTTGCCTTTGCTAGGATTTGAACTTTAGAACTCTCGACTTCGAAATCAGCTGATTTGCGATGACGACTTAACCACTAGACGAACCCGGTAAGTTTACCAATTAAGCCTGCTACTCTTAAACATCTACGAAATCGAATTGTTACAGCAGTGAATTCAATAACCAGAGACCAGTTACCAATAGAAATAATTTGGGAACAATTGAAATAATTAGCTGTTACGTATAAATCTCGATTTTTACATCCTTGTACAAAGTAAAGGAAGCATTGTGATAGCGAAAAATTTTGGTTTTCTGATTTCAACGAAAATTTCCATCGGACCATCTTTAAATCCAATTTAACTTTTTTTTTGGGCGTGACATCTGTGCATGTGTATCTCGCATAACTCAAAAACAATTAGGCGTAGAATGTTGAAACTTTGGATTTAGGACTTTGTAACATCGAATTGTGCACTTCCCTTTTTGAATGCAATCGACTTGACCAAATGTGTCCAAAAATATCCACCAAAACATTTGAATTTTTGAGTTTTTCTTAACTGCAGTAATAATCCTTCATTGAGAGGTTCCAGAATTATAGCCATAAAAAATTTTAATTAATGAAATATTTGGTTATTACCAGTGTAAGGTACAACACTTCGAATCTGACTTTATTTCCTTTTTCTTTAAATAAAAAGTACATAAAATTTTATTTCATTAATAACTTCTGATTTTTTTAAAATGTTTTTTATTTTTATTATTGAATTATTATTTATTGTAAAACTTTTGTACAATCAGTGGTTAATAATGATTAATAAATCAATATTATTAAATTTAAAAACACTTGAAAAAAAATCAACGATGCTAAGGAGGGGATAAAAAAGATTTCCACTTTAAAATTAAGAAAAAATTCAAATTTACTCAATAAGACAATGGTTTCATGTGAAAAAAAGTTACGCGCGTGCTTAGCATACGACAAACCCTATCTTACAGTTCAGTAACATTTTGGTCAACCCTTGCCGTAAGGGCTGGTTATATCAAAAATTGCTTCAGACAAACGTTTTAGGTAATACTTAGAGGACTAACAACCACTTTAAACCGATTCGATACTGTGCCTATTAGGGTAAGTATGAATTTTTGTCTGCAAAACCCCATTTTTTCCACCCCCTGAGCCAATGGTTGGTTATATAAAAAAGTTTAGTTAAATAAGTTTTAGACCCTTATCCAAAGATTAGTATAAACTTTAATTGAATTCGATATTTTACTTAATAAGAAAGTAATAGTATATTTTGTTTTTTTCTGGTTTTTTTGGTTTTGGTCATTCCTTGTCGCAAGCGTTGGTATATCAAAAATTAGTTCACACAAACGTTTTTTTGTTTAGAGGACTAATAACCATTTTAAACTGATGCGATACTATGTCTATTAAGGGAGGTATGATTTTTTTTTTTTGGTTTCGAAACCCCATTTTTTTCACCCCCTGGACCAATAGTTGGTGACATCAAAAAACTTTACTTAGATAAGTTTTAAGCTCTTATTCAAAGAATAGTTAGAACTTTAAACAAATTCGATATTTTACTTAATAAGAAAGTTATAGCGATATTTCCTTTTTATTCGAAAAAGCCCCCCATTTCCACCCCTATGATTCGATTTTACCCATTAACAAACTTGAACGAGATTTTGGATCGTTATATTTTATTTATCGATTTGAAAGTGATTGGCGCACAATTACGGCAGTTATCGTGTCCACAAGAGAGTGAAATTTATATATATAAATGTATGTATAAGATTTTGAGCTGACGGTGGTTTTGAGATCTGTGGGATGTGAAACGCGAAGATGTCGAAATTTTCCGGAAATCTAATCATGGTATTAATTACATAAGGCGGCTTTCTTATGAAATCTACCTAAAATATGATGTGGACACCACATGATTTCCTTGTACGCCTATTAAATTACATATACACATTTTATTTACATATACATATTTTTTATTTATTATAATTTTTTTTTACAATCCGAGGTTAATAAATCAATATATTTAAATTAAAAAAAAATAAAAAAAGAAGAAAGGAAATGAAGCCAGATTTGAACCGATGTACCTTTTTCCCCTTAAGATCCAAGTATTTACTAATTAAAATCTTATTTAGCTATAACTCTGAAAGAAGTGAAAATAAGTACCAGTAACTATATATCGTTGAAAAGCTGTCAATGAGGGCTTATTATTGCAGTTAAGAAAAAATCAAAATCCATTTTTTTGGATTTTGGTTTTTTTTGGACGTTTGCAATCAACGGAGAAGGTGCATTAGATGTTACAACGGTCCTAAATCCAAAATTGCTACATTCTACGTCTATTCTTTTTTGAATTATGTGAGATACGTACAGACATCACCCCAAAACTATTCAAAATAGATTCAGGGATGGTCAAAATGGATATTTCCGTTGAAATCTGAATATCGAGATTTTTCGTGATTACAATACTTTCTTTACTTCGTACAAGGAAGTAAGATTAAAGGGAACGGGTTCACACTATTCCAAGAAGATCTAAAAGAACTGAAGATAATCGAAGAAATTATAAGAGAAAGGGAAATTTTAAAGAGAATATTAAAAGTTGAAAATCGAAAGTTCCAAGAAACGCCAAAACGCAAGAACAACAGATCTGAAATTTCTGAAGGAAGGAAAGAGATGTCAGAAAAAATGAAGGGGTACTTTGCATATATAAAAAAACAAAAAAATAGAAATTGCTGAAATAAATAAATGATCCAACGTGTTCCAAGGTGAACTATTAGGAAAAAAATAATGAAATTGCCGCGTTTAGCTCGGAGAAGACACATTATTTTTACGAGAAGTAGCGAAGTAGTTCGTGTCTACAGTAATTTATTCTAGAGATCGTAGTTACAGCAGTATTAATCATTATTCTATTGCTTCGGTCTAGTACAACGTTCTTTCCCGTACAGTACTTTAATGAACATTGAACTTGTCGCTTTTCGAATTTCTCTTCTTGAGGTCAAGAAAGCAAGAAACAGGTTTCATTTCTATCATTATAACGTACGTAGTACCTTGTATATACGATGAAACAGTAGGAAGTACTTGGCAGACTCGAAGACTGCTGATGTCGGTATAAGATAATAACACAGTGCGGGTTGGTTATAACCGGTTACGACTTTTATAGTATTCATTACGGTCAAGTTTATTATCATTACTTATAATGTACAGATTATTCAATCAATTTTATTTCTATGATCACACGCATTTACTAAACATCGTATGTGCATTTCTTTTATCCAACTTATAGAAAATTGTCAACGATTAATTTATTTTATTATCACAATTATTTTTTGTCGTTAATTAGAATAAACGTTTTATTAAATACAACTAATTTTCTGTTGTTTATTATAGAAGAAATTAAATGAATAAAGTTCGATAGATGAATGAATTATCTTTTAATAAACTGATTTGCTCGCTTCTGCACAAATGAAAAAAATCTGATGTGGGCACAACATCCTTGTACGCCTATTAAATTACATACACAGACGTCTAACAGGAAAGGTGACTAATTTTATATTCGTGTAACTACTACTGCGATCTGTGAACGGATGCATGAATTAACTAGCGTGGTATTCCGACAACCTTCCGTTTAAAAATTAACAGCGCTGACATCACAGTCTGCTTGTAATAACTAAAACTTTAACAGTATTTTTTGAACTTCGGTCGTAAAAGGAGCAATGGATCGACATGCAAACATTAAGTTTTGTTTTAAATTGGGTAAAAGTGCCATAGACATTTTTAAAATGATACAAACTGTTTATGTTAGTGATGCAAAGAATCGTAAAAACATTTTTAAGTGATATTAAAGGTTTCATGATGGTAGAGAGAGCATTGAAGATGATCTACGTCCAGGAATACCGTCGACAGTTCGAGTAGAAGAAAATGTACAAAAACTGGCTGAAATTCTTCGAAATGATCGTTGTGCATCTATCAGGTTAATCGAGGAATTCCTAAATCTACTGCATCGCATTCTAACGGAAAATTTGGGCAAAAAGAAGATTTGCTGTCGCTTTGCGCCCCACTTGCTCACTGACGATCAAAAAGATTGCAGAATGGAACACTGCAGATACATGCAAAGATCGGCCGTTAGGGACCTAGACTTCATATCTTGCTTCGTAACAGGCGATGAAACATGGTATTTTCAGTATTTTAGTGTTTTGATCGTTTCGACACGATTTCAGATATCCAGAGGGCTACGACCGTGGCACTGCAGGCACAATTTTTCTAACGCTTCCAGTTGTGTATTGATTCACAACGAGTTTATTTTGAACAAAAAGTCATATAAACTAAAAATAAACAACGCCTTATATTTTATTTTAAATGAGTCACCTTTCCTGTGGGTGGACTGTGTATACACATTCTTTTAAAATGAAAGGTATACAAAATTCCATTTCAGTAATAACTTACATTTTTTCATATTTTTTTTAATATTATTATTGAATTATTATTAATTTAATTTTTTTTTACAATCAGCGGTTAATAATTATTATTAATAAATCAATATATTTAAATAAATAAAAAGTTAAAAAAAGGAAATGAAGTCAGATTCGAACCGATGTGCCTTCCTCTTGTATGATTAAAATATTTCATTAATTAAAATTTAATTTGGCTATAACTCTGGAACCAATGAAAATAAGAACCATTTATGATGTATCGTTGAAAAGATTTCAATGAGAGCTTATTATTGCATTTATGAAAAAGTCCAAAATCTAGATTTTTTTTGATTTTGGACTTTTTTGACACTTTCGGTTCAGTCGATTGCAATGAAAAGCGAAGGTGCACAACTAGATATTACAACAGTCCTAAATCCAAAATTTTAACATTCTACGGCTAATCGTTTTTGAGTTGTGCGAGATACATAGGTACATACGTATAGACGTCACGACGAAATTAGTCAAAATGGATTCAGGGATGGTGAAAATGGATATTTCCGTTGAAATCTGAAAACCGAAATTTTTCACGATCACAATACTCCCTTTACTTTTTACAAGGAAGTAAAAAGTAAAATCGTTAATCGAAAGAAAAGACGGATCTTACTAACAGAAATAAACTAATGCTCAGTAAATATTTCTCATACTTTAAAAAGTTGATAACTCTGTTACAAGCATTACCAAGTTAGCAGAACTGTTGTAAGATTTTCTATTTCTTCAGCTGTTTCATCGATGAAATTAAATTTTAAATTGAGGATTCCAAGTTTTCTATTGTAATTCCAGAACAGCTGAACCGATTTTTCATTAAATAGTTATTGTTTTAATTATGAGATGGTTTTAAAAGAAAAAAACAGTTAAATGTGAAAACATCCTGTTAATATACAAAAGACATTACGCCTGTATTATAGCTAAATAAAAACTTAAATATATTTAACAGATAAAAAGTTATTAAAAAATTAAAAACCATAATTTTTCAGTTCTTCATAATTTTATTTCAATGTTTTGAAATCGGCGTTAAATTAAAAAAAAAAGTTAATAACAATGTCGGCTTCAAAAATTCGTAATTTATATTTTACAAAAGATTTTATTTTTTAATAAAGTTTTTATATGATATCGTAGTTCTTGAGTAAAAAAATGGGGTGTGGGTTTTTATGTGCATTTCTGGAAGTTTCATAATCCAGGATCCCCAGAAAACAAAAAAAGGGAGAGTAACATTCGTACATACGTACATATGTATCCTATGTGTCTTACGTGTATGAAGCTTAATAACTTTTGACTGGAAAAACCGATTTTAATGAAACATTGCACAGAGACTCGTGTATATGGGGAAATTTGTTACTTAAGTTTTGGGGATCAATATCTCCATGAGATGGGATTGTTTTTTGGAGGTCAATTTTCTCAAAATTTTTCAAACGTTAATTCTTCTTTTTATTAAGCTCAGTATTTGTGTGCATGATTATCTTACCGTTTTTTTTAATAATTTCCTTCAAAATTTTCCGTTCCCCAAAAGTCGAAAAAAGTATCTTTTTATTTATTGCATATTTTTTTTAACCGATTTTTTAAAATGTCTTACTAGGCATAGTAGTAGTGCAAGCTATCCCCAGATAAAAAGCATTGGGGGTGGGGAAGCTGATCAAAGTTTAAAAATATCGATTGTTTTATTTCAAAACCTTTTTGGTCTATTTAAACTTTTAATAAAATTAAAAATTTAAATAAACTGTTAGTAATAATTTTACAATAAAATTTCTTCATAATTCACCCCACCCAAAAAAGAAATTTTAGGTAAATTTTTACTGGTCGTACACTTTTAAGTGGATTTTTAAAAAAAATTTCTTCCATGTAAAACAGTAAACGTAGAAAAAAAATCTTATTATGTAATTTTGGTGATGGAGAAGCAGAAAAGTTTAAAAAATACAATTTTTTGAATTTAAAGGTTTTATTGGTTTATTTAAATATATAATGATAATTTTACAATAAATCATCGTAAATTACCTCAATTCAACAAAAAAAAAAAAATCTTAGGTAACTTTTTTAATGTATAATTAAATCTTACTATATTAGAATCATTAACCAAAGCCAGGAAACTATTACAGCATTTTTTTAAGGTAGCTTTTTTCAGTTATTTTACTTTTTTACTTCTATTTTTATGTAATATATGAGTGAATAAAAAAAACGGTCTCTCTCAAGAAAAAAGGGAGTAAACTAAGCGAAAAAGTTTAAAAAAAAATAAAAGTAACGAAGAGAAACTGCGTAATAAGACCACACCGATCGTATACTAAGATTCTCTGAAAAAAAGGGAATCTTTCCGCTGTCAAGCGGAAAAATAGGGAATCACTCTATGGCCATGCGCGCAACTAAAACTGTTCCTTTTTCTCTTTGATTCTAGCCTTAACTCAACATTGTACATATCATCCAAGAGATATTAAAACCTTGATATTCTTTTTTGTACACCTGGTATTTTGCTGCTAGGATGTAGCCTAACTTACTAAATTATTTCTCTGTAATAATTTTGTATCTGTAATACAAATTACACTGTTCTGTGTCGGACAAAAAGGGTCACAACTTAAAAAAAAGGTACAAATAATGAATATCGAATTTTTGCGATTACTATTGATCAGGATTTTATTACAGTAGAGACTATTAATTATTGGACAGCAATTTATTGAACCGATCGATATTATATTTTAAATAATAATTTTAAAAAGATCTTTATTATTCATCTAGTGTAACTTTGTAAATGAATGAGAATATGAGAATTCAACTAGGATTTATTAACGATCTAACCTATTGCTCTAAGTTTTTTTTAATTATTTTAACTTTCGTTTTATGAACTAAATTGAAAATGTAGATATTTAAAATTTAAATGTACGCTGTGATTTTTTTTGTACGAAAAATTAATTTCATTTAAGAGAAATTAAGTATCTTTTTTTTGGCTTCATTCATTTGATTGGTTTAATGCAGCTCTCCAAGATTCCCTACTAGTGTTAGACGTTTCATTTCAGTATACCCCCTACAATTCCTACATCCCTTACAATTTGTTTTACATATTCCAAACGTTGCCTGCCTGCACAATTTTTCTCCATCTACCTGTTCCTCCAATATTAAAGCGACTATTCCAGTTTGCCTTAATATGTGGCCTGTAAGTCCGTCTCTTCTTTTAACTATATTTTTCGAAGTGCTTCTTTTTTCATCGATCTGCAGCAACACCTCTTCGTTTGTCACTTTATCCACCCATCTGATTTTTAACATTCTCTTATAGCACTGCATTTCAAAAGCTTCTAATATTTTCTTCTCAGGTACTCCGATCGTCCAAGTTTCACTTCCATATAAAGCTACGCTCCAAACATACTTTCAAAAATGTTTTCCTGACGTTTAAATAAATCTTTGATGTAAACAAATTATATTTCTGACTGAAGGCTCGTTTCGCCTGTGCTCTTCGGCATTTTATATCGCTCTTGTTTCGTCCATCTTTAGTAATTCTACTTCTCAAATAACAGAATTCTTTTACCTCCGTAATCTTTTCTCTTCGTATTTTTATATTCATTGGTCCAACTGCATTATTTCTACTACATTTCAATACTTTCATTTAGTTCTTGTTTATTTTCATGTGGTAGTTCTTATGTAGGACTTCGACCGTGCCATTGATTGTTTCTTCTAAATCTTTTTTACTCTCGGCTAGAATTACTATGTCATCAGCAAATTGTAGCCCTTTATCTTTTCACCTTGCACTGTTACTCCGGATCTAAGTTCTTTATAAGTTCGTAAGGTAAGTGTAAGTATAAGTTCGTGCAATTTTCTCTTAAACTACGGTATGTAGTTAAACTTACTAAGTAATAAAATTAGTAAATTGTTATTTTTTGGGAAAAAACATATTACTGATAATATTATTATGTATAAATGATTTGCTTTTTGTCTATCTGTTCCGATTTTCTTATGTTACATATGAAGCATTCGAATTTAAATTGATTTATTATCAAACAAATTTAAAATACAGAATAATCGCAAAGAAAATTATATTAGATGGTTTGGGACTGAAAATGAAATATTGTTATCTATTTTCAGGGAATGTTATTAACGGTCAAAAACCACACACTCATGAGTAATTACATCTAGAAATTTTCCGGATTAGTCTCCCAGTTAGTGAAGCCATTACAGATTAAAACATTTTACAAATTCAATAATTGAAACCTATTTACATTCAATTTATTTATAATAAAATCATTAGCTATTAAACTAATTATAACTAAAGTATCGGGTCAGCCTGTGACAGATACAGATCCTTTTGAGGTATACCAAATGATTAAATTAGTAATATCAGATTATAGAGGGGTACCCAAGGAATATAAAAAAAATAGTTTTATTTACATAAACGATTAAATTCTTAGTAAAATTAGTACAATAAATTGAAAAATAAATTAAATAGAATCTATGTTTACATGTTAAATATTTAATCTTAAAGAAGATATTGATTAACGGAGGTAAACTAGTCTGTAGAACAAATTTAGTCGGTGATACTTGGAAAAGAATAAAATGGTAAAATGAATCGGTGAAACAGAAAATAAAAGAAAAGAAAGAAGCTTGAATGCGATATATGAGGAATAAACTCGTAGATGATTGGAACGAGTATGTTTAAAAAAGAAATGAGGCAAAACAAAAAGTAAAGGGAGCAGAGTTAAGGGAGTGTTTTTAGGCGTGATATGGAAGAGTAGTACAGGTTGAATAATAGAAAGTTTTGACAGATCGTTAAAAATATGAAATGGAAGTTTGGAAAACGGATAAGAAATATAACGGATAGGAATGGCGATTTGAGAACAGATGAATTCTTTAGACCTGGAAAGAATATAATGAGAATATTTTCAAGGGAACTAAAGAACAGGTCCAGTAGTTGAGATGCGGTTTGAAGTTGAGGAAGAAAGAGAAATAACGCTTAGTGAGGTCCTGAATGCTATAAAGGAAATGAAATCAGGAAAGTCTCCTGGGTATGATGGAATATGCCCAGTTTCTATTAATCTTAGAGAAAAATAGGTAGAAAATTGGATTGCGGAAAGTGTGCAGCGAGTCACGGCTTGAGAAGAGAATTCCAAAAGACTGGGAAATGAACCTGATTATTCCAATCCACAAGAAGGGCAGCGCTATGAAAATTATAGGACAAAATGTCTGTCATCGGTGGTTCTAAAAATGATAGTCGTATTCTTAAAAACGGGGTGAGGATAGAATCAGAGGAGAAGTTAGAAGATGAGCAAACTGTTTTAGAAGGACCAACAAATTATACGTTATATACTTCCCTAAATGGCTGAATGGCTAAAAAATAAGACACTGAGCAGTAGGAAAGAAATAGGTATAGGATTTCTTAATCTAAAGGCTGTTTTCGATACAGTTCCAAGATACGACTTACGGAAGGGTATGGAAGGAAAAAATTGAAGCTTCAGATATTAAATCTTTGACCACAGAAATTGAACCTTTGAATCGAAATGTGGGAACTGAGTTAGAATAGGTGGTGAAAGTCAGCAATATAGTAAAGTAAGTTAGCAATATAATGGTTTAATATTGGTAAAATTGTGAAGCAGGGAGGCAGTCTGAGTTCGTTTCTGTTTTATTGTGCTGATCAATGGCATTATAAGATAGTGTAAGAAGCAATCAAACAGAAATTACATCGAGAATTGGAGAATGAAACCTGTGAATATCCAATCACTTATGTAAACGGGTGATGTGGCAATGTTAGCAATGAATCAGGACTTAGAAACTTCGGTAACTGAATACCAAATTTTTTTCACACTTGTGTATGCAATAGAAATTCATAACTAATATATACATAATATACAAAGATACGCGTCTAATTAGGTAGACTTGTATAAAATAAACCTGTTACAAAATAAAATAAAAGAGAAATAGTTTCTAATTCCAAGTTTGTGAATTTTTTATTTTAGTCGGCCAATTTTTAAAAAAATTATATATTCTAAAATTTGTTATTGCCACCGACAAAACAAACGTAAATACAGTAATCAGATACTGCATTTTTTATTGCTACAGTAATTTATATATATATATACGTTAGGTAGGTTTATTTTCTTTCATTCATATAATCTGTAAAATGAAATTACACAAGAAATTTCATAATTTACAACTATAAATATGAAAGATGTAATTTTAATGTATTTTCTACCGAGATTAAAATTGATGTTTGCAGTAATGATGGCAAAATTTTTGTAAATGTGATAGATACGTATCTACCCATTGATGTATGTTTGATCAAAGAATATTATGCGATCGCCTGAAGCTTTATGGTTTTTTTTTTAAATGGCAGTGAAAGTTACGAAACTATGAATGACTTTACAAAAAAAAAAAAAAAAACCTTAAAATTATCAATTGAGTGGTTAATTTTATGTTATATTATGTTTAACAAATTGAGGTGTTTTAGGCGTCATATACGCTTCTTTAGTAAGATGAGATTTAGAATCTAATTTATAGTTTTACTTTCTCGATTGTTATATACAAAACTTAACGAAAAATTAAAGGAATAAATATCGCTCTGCGTAATAAAATGTTATACCTTCACAGTTTTTTTCATTTCTCAATTTTTGAATCTCCCTATGGTAAAAAAAAACTTTTCCGATATCGATTACAAGATTATGTTTTTTGTGTATATATGAAGAAGCACCGGTTTTCTTAAATGTGGTATTGTAAATTTACAATTTTTTTTTCAATTTTTAAGTTTTAATTTTCTAGGTTTCATTCTATTTTATGAGTTCTAAAATTTCTTTTAAATTTTTCATTTTATTTTTTTTGTAAATTTTTTATTTATTTTTCCTTTACTATTTATTATTTACCATTTACCTTTACTTTACTATTTACGTTGAAATTCTGATGAATTAAGATTTACAAATTTAATTACTTGAAATAATGTCTTATTTTTGCGTTTATGGAAGTGCATTTTTTATGGTAGATCCCTTTAGTTATTCCTTATGGTCTTTCCATTTTTTCTAATCCACTTTTTTGGATCATTACTATTAAATTTTTCTTCTTTTTTGATTTTCTAGAGTTTGAATTTAACGAATTCGGTTCATTCTTTATATTTGTCATGAATTTAGTTTTTTGTTTGGATTTTCTGATCCGGTTTTTCCACTACTTCTGCTGAAAAAATTAAAGTTCTATGCGGTGGCCGCACGGTTTATTTTATTAGATTTGAATAAGGCGTAGTGCAATCGATAAATTTCGATCGCCAGCGCTTTTTCATCAGGCTACTGCCATCTTATAATTTGTGTTTCACTCCTCTTAAGTAAATTAATAAAATAAATAAAAAAAACTGTCACAGTGAGTGCTTCAGAAGGGTGGATTTCCAGTTTTAGTTAAGAAAAAACGGATGTTGGAATTCTTTAATGACTTTTAAAAATAATATTGCTTTCGGTGTTTTAGCTAGCTTTCGGTGCATTTAGGTATATTTCATAAGAAAGCTAGCTATTGGGTAGATTTCATAAGAAAGCTACGTATTGTGATGAGTGCCATGATTCGACTTCCGGAAAATTTCGACAAATCTTTGGGTTTCATATCCCCCAGACTTCAAAACTACCGTCAGTTCAAAAGTTTTACACTGAAATATATATATATATATATATATCACTTTATTGTGGACACGATAACTGTTGTAATTTTGCGCCAATCACTTTCAAATTGAACATAAAATATAACGATCCAAAATTTTGGTCGAGTTCGTTAATGGCCGAAATCGGACCATGAGGACCATGAGGCCGAAATCGAATCGGAAATGGGAGGGCTTTTTCGAAAAAAAATATCACTATAACTTTCCTATTAAGTAAAATATCGATTCCGTTTAAAATTCCTACTATTTTTTGGATAAAGGTCTAAAACGTATGTAAGTTTTTTGACATCACCAACCATTGGCTCAGGGGATGGAAAAAATGGGGTTTCGAAGGCAAAAAATCATACCCCACCTAACAGGTACAGTATCGAATCGGTTTAAAGTGGTAGTTAGTCCTCTAAACATTACCTAAAACCTTTTCTGAAACAATTTTCGAATGACAATTCTTTACGGCAAGAGATGATCAAAATTTTGCTGGAATCGTAAGAAGATGGGGCTTTTCGTATGCTAAACATGTGAAAATTTTTTTCACGTACAACCATTGTTGTATTGAGTAAATTACAAATTTTCTTAACTTTTAGGCGGAATTTTTTTTTATCCTCTATTTAGCACCGGTGAAATCTACCTCCTACTTCTGGTGAGCCGTGAGGGATTATTTTTTCTCCTTTTTACATAGTTGTTGAGTTGTGACTGCATCAGTTAATTAACACTGCTAATTGCCAACAACCCAGTTTGATACTGTAACTTATAATTTGTATGGTTTTTGAGCAGAGCTCACAAAAGAGAAAAGGTTTAAATTGATCCAAAACTATTAAAACTTCAGAACAAATTTTTGTTTCTCCTTTTCCTTCATACTAGATTGCATTTTGGATTACTACGAAACTGAAGTTTTATAGCGAAACTAGTTCGCAATGGGAGATCTGATTTGGGTTACAAACTTGATGTTTTGGGATCATTGGGAAATCAACTCGTCCCTGATGAAGCTCGGTAAGATATAATTTTGGCTTTCTAATATGCCACATTTTAAGATACGATATGAATTTCTTGAAAACACACAAAACGCAGTTTTTTGCCTACAACTACGGTTCTTGTGAACAGATTCGCTTGAAAATAAATAGCGTTCTGTTTCCAATAGGTTTATACATCATCGTGCTAAATTTCATCAAAATCGGCTGGGATTTGCGTCCGGTAGAGTGGATGAAAATATGTTATATATACATACGTACATGCGTGTGTATATCAACGCCACAAAATTATTTTCAGGATACAGGGCGTAGTGGCGATTTCTACAAATGTTTTGGAAATCCGCTAAAAAGTTATAAGATGAATAATATTCCTGCTGTATGACGTCATTCTTCTTTTCTTAATGCAAAGCGAATTATTTTATTACTATAAAAACAATTACTTACCGAGGCTAAAATGTAATCGTTTATAAGATATTATTGATTAAAAAACTAATGGATTACAAAATGCTGCGTTAATGGTTTTCTATGATCGTTTACCGATCTTTATAATATTTATTTATTAATTTACTTTATCGCATATAAAATAAAGAACATTAAAGTTTGATTCTTATATAATTATTTTAATTAGCGTTATAATCATGCGAGTAACTTTTAAAATTAATGTTGTTATTTTTATTATGTAGGTTATAGAAATTATTAATGATTATCATGAATAGAAAGTTAATGTTACTAGTAAAACAATAGAACATTACTAGTGTAGAGCCAGGGTAGACGTTTAGCGTTTATTGTGATATTAATCAATTACACCACTTTATAACTGTTTTTATTCGAAATAGAAGGTAACAATAACAATATCCTTTAATGTTTATTTTTTTTAAATCTCGATGTTCTTCTTACCGAATAGAAGTAATTTATAAATTTGTTATTCTTCATGACATAGAGCGGCACTTTGTAAAAAAGAGCGACATTAATCGGCTGCTTTGCATTACTTGTCTCGATCTCTTTAACGGGTGGGATGCGCATAAAACATCGAGCTACTTAACTCACCGCTTGTACACACCCTGACGATAATTCCAACGGAGAACCGGAGTGAAAGTTTAATTTAAAGGGCTGCATATGACCTGCGTTTCGATAGGTTCGCAAGCTTATGAGTTATAATAATCAGATATAGGAAACCATAACGTTTTTCTTTAAGGTTATTTTATGGTCCGGGATGTCTTACTTGATGATATCTGTCGTGCGATATTCAGTTGTTTGTCACGTCTCGTTTAACAATAATATAAATAGTTGATGTTATCATGTTTTCTCCGTTTAGTAAACTTATTTAGATTATTCCACACTGGAAATAGGTCTATTATACGATAAAACCACGTGTATTGTGCAATCGGTATCCGTACATCCATATTTTTGTATGAAATTCGTTTAAAATGACGCTATCGATATAAACGTTTATAATTGAGACGTCATTTAAATGATATTCTTTTAATTGAACATTATTTTGTATAAAAATTCACTGTTACTGTCAAAATTATTTGTATTTTTAAGCAATAATTTACATCATTACGGCTCTAAAAAAAACAATCCATCGAATTAGTGGTTTATAATATACAAATATATGAATTCATCATTCATTACAAACTACGTATATAATTTACTCTAAAACCGAGTCACAAATCATGTCATTCTTATTTTTAAAGTTGATATCGATCCGTTAGTTATAACCAGTTATAACTAACGGATCGAATAATATTGATGGAAGAGAAATTTGATTCTAGCAAAAAATCAAAACAAACAAAATCTGATGTGGACACCACATGACTTCCTTGTACGCCTATAAATTAGATATACACATTTTTTTTAAAATGAAAAGTACATAAAATTTTATGTCATTAACAACTTCTAATATTTTTTTCATATTTTTTTTATAGTTATTATTGAATTATTATTTATTGTACATTTTTTTACATTCAGAGATTAATAATTATTAATAAATCAATATATTAAATTAAAAAAAAGTTAAAAAAAAGGAGATGAAGTCGGATTTGAAACGATTTGTCTTCCTCTTGTGAGATCTCCAAACATTTCATTAATTAAAATGTTATTTGGCTATAACTCTGGAACCAATGAAAATAAGTACCATTTACGTATGGTACATCGTTGAAATGCTCTCAATGAGGGCTTATTACTGCAGGTAAAAAAAAAGTTCAAAAACCAAATTTTTTGGATTTAGATACTTTTGGTCCAGTCGATTGCCATCAAAATGGGAGGTCCACAACTAGATGTTACAACAGTCCAAAATCCAAAATTTTAACATCCTACGGCTAATCATTTTTAAGTTGTGCGAGATACATACGCACATTCGTAGGTACGTACAGACGTCACGCCAAAACTAGTAAAAATGTATTCAGCGATGGGCAAAATAGATATTTCCGTTGAAATATGAAAACCGAAATTTTTCGTGATCGCAATACTTTCTTTACTTCGTACGAGGAAGTAAAAATATATTATTAATATATAATAATATAACAAGTGTATCCCTGATCACCACCCTTTGACGTTTACTAACGAATCGGGGTTTTCCGTTACTGATCGGTACATTCCGGTGCTAAGCTGTGGGGAACGGACACATACACAAACAGTCACATATACAAATGCCCTTTAGTTGGGTGGATATAAATATAGATATAGATGTATAGAAACAATGAAACTTTTAAATAAATGCGAGAATGAATAAATCAAAAACACGTAGAACGTAATCGTAATATAACGATAACGTTATTTCGGAGTTTATTAGTAAATCATCTTCATGCATATCCTGCTAGTAGCATCTGCAATTGGACTGTCATCCAAAATATCCCTACCGTTCATATGAAAGTTAGATATTCATCACATAATAGATTCTGTCTAATATATTAATATTTATAATATATCCGTATTACAGTTATTAGTGATTCTATGGGTCAGGTTTCTTGTACAATTTACAAAACCGAATACATAAAATCAATCGCCTACAAATATTCCAAATACTCTAAACTTCAAACGATAATTAGCCTTATCCGTATAACATTCACTCTTTCCATCGCACGACTGTGTAATGGATATATTTAATGACATAAAAACAACTTTGTTTAGTACTAGTGCCCGTTATTCGTTTTACCCGACTACGAACATAGAATTGGTAATGTGTTTTACTCTTATGTATGTTTGTTCCCTTCTGTAGCTTCACAGATCTAATCAATTACAATAAACTTTTGGATAATAACAGGTCTTCAGTCTGGAAGTAACATAAGCTATCTTAAATTGTGTCAACAAATTTAAGGAGGCCTCACACTGGGAGACCAAATTTTAAAATTACGCTATCTTAAAATTTTAACGATGGTATTCCATAAAACGATAAAAGAACCACCTTTTGCCTCTTGTGATTTCTTCGAAAAAATGTTCGTTCTCTTAATTAAGCGAATAGTGTGCTCAGCAAAAAGAAGCAGAAATGCATCGTGGTTAGCCACCGCCTGCGCGCTGTATGTTGCCGGTACGCATTGCATTGTATCGCTGTTTCCTGTTTAATACAAATGCTTATAATACATGTTGCCTATTACATTCAAATTCCTATTTAAGTAGCACGAAGTTTCTAAAAAAACATAAAACCTTATACTAGTATCATATCTAAATGATTTGTATATTGAATGATAAAGTTATAGAAAAAACATCAAGCGATAAATAAAATAATTAGTAAAAAAACAAAAAACCCGTCTACTAATTAAATACAACTGCATAGAATAATTACGAAAACGGACAAAAAAATAGTTAAACTTTCTTATTTTACAGACTTTTACAGAATACAGTTAGTCATTCTGCTTTTTGAAATTTAATATTACTTCTATATTTTATGTTGCAGTCAGGTGCCTGTATAGGTTATATGAGATGATAACTTTAATGACCTCCACTAAGAGGTACCTGAATACTATTTAACATTAGAAATAATATTTAATTTCACATCGCTGAGTAACTTATTGTTCTGAAAAACTGCCTGCAAGAAAAGAAAGAAAAACTTGTTTAACTATTTTTTGTTCGTTTTTAATAATTATTATAGTAATTGTACGCAATTTAATCGAATTTTTGTTTTAAATAATTATTTTATAATCCTTTCAGTAATTTTAAGTTACTAAAAGTATCTACAAATTTATTGTAGGAATTAATGTACCGATTGCTATTATGAAAAATGGTTATTATTTAAAAAAATAAAAAATATCATTCATATCCTTATATATATCATATATTCTTACATTTCTGTATAAATAAGTTGTTAAAACAAATTCGAAAAGATTTACTTCATGAATTTTTGAGAGTAAGCTCATACGCCCGAATAGTTATTGAGCTTAGATGGTCTCCAGGTTGGGCTTTTACAAGAGGTATGACGTATTTGTAACAGCTAAGAAGAATGGACACATACACAGACAGACACATATACTAATGTCCTTTCTAAAACAAAAATAATGTAAGGTAAAAATAATGTAGCTTATTTTTACAGAAATATAAGGGTATAACGAATATTATCTACATTTTTGAATAATCGGGTAAAATCAAAAAGTATATGTCTCGTTTGAAAATGTTATAATAATAAATTTTGAATGAGAGAAATATAGTTTACGAATTTAATTAAATTTGCATCTAAGGTTATAACTTATTTAGTGTTTTACGGTAATGATAACGAAGGCTTTAAACGTAGATTATTTAAAAATATGTTAAACATAGTGTAACAAGAGCGGTATAACGGACCTGAGTAAAGGATTCTGTCAATTAAGAAGAAAGTAGTAGAAAATTTAATAATGGGAGGAGTCTAAAAAGGGGCTAAAAGAAACCGGTTTAGTAAAGGTAACAGGTCCGTTTAATAATGGTCCTTTGTAGTACTGCTATTGACACACCTGAATAAATGTTTGTACAGTGAGAAGAGTTACCGGGCCAAGGCAAGGAATGCATGGGAACGAAAAGGCTCGTTCGATTGTTCTTACGCTTCGAATTGGGTCCGGTCCGGCAGGTAAAGAAGACAGGAGTATAAATACTCCTGAGAAGACCAGTTAAAGGTCAGTTCTGGGAGATATGAGTTCTGCGAATCAATTTAGCGAGACGTTACGACGTCAATCCAGCGAGGAGAGTGCAAGACGTCAGTCAGCGAGAGAATTCTGTGAGGAGAACAGTGATAAAGCGACTTTCCAGTGTAAATTAAGTTCGATACAACAGAGATGACGGACGCCACGAGTAATTCCAAATACACGAAAATAAGAAAAACTATCGGTGAGTTACTTTAAAACTATAGGTGAAACAGATATGTCACTAAATTTCATTCATAAGTTGTTATGGTAGTTTTATTTGTGAACAGCAAAGGTATTTGCAGTAAAAGAACTTTTTATATTTGTCTTATCTGTTGTACTATTGATATTAACGTAAGAATACTGGTTAAAAGTGTAAAGACTAGCGGACATACTATAGGACTGAATTCTGCTTTTCCATTCTATTTATCTACCTGTAAATAAAATTCTGACGATTATTTTAAATTCTGTTTTGTATGTAATCTCTGTTTACTGTTATGATTGACATTTATGATTATTTGTTTGTTATTGAAATGCAATATTTTTATGGTTTACTATTATTATTATTATTATTGTCTATTTTTCTTTTTTTTATACGGGCATCGACTTCTAAGGTCATTAGCTCTGGTCACATTATTTAAAAGAGACTATCACCTTCAGGTTCGTTATGTGTATGGATATACACATACATTTCATTTAAAAGCACCAAAATACCTAAAACATTAAACACAAACACTTACGGGGTGTAAAGGACCCCGATATTAAAATTTAAAGAAGTAAGTAGAGCACAAAAGTATGTATATGGAAAAGAAAGCTTCTCAATACCAATGTTTCTTCTGGTTCCCTTGTTTTTTTTTAAGCACCCCTGGGTCAACCTGAACCGCCGTTAAGCAGCACATCAGTCGCCCTAGGTTGCCGTGGCACTTGACTTCCCCCTTATAAGAGCGTCATAAGAGCAATTTGACCACTTGTTCAGGACGCCAAAGAACCCCTCGGCGAGGAGGCTGCCCTTCCTGGTTCTGACGTACTTGGCCCCTACTTTGGATTCCATTATTGTCTATTATTCTGATTATTATTGTGGTTGTGATTACTATGATAATATTTCTTTATTTTCTATTTTTTATTAATTGTTTATTGTTGTCGCTTATTATTATTACCAATGTCATTATTTTATGTTTTTAAACCAATAAACTGTAATTATGTAAACATTCTAAATTGTCAATCTCTCATTATCCTGATCGAGCCACGAACATGCGACAATAACTTATACCATTAAAAAAGAAACACATCATAAATGAATTTTATTTCATAAACATAAATCATAATAATTTGTTTATAAGTACTAAAAATTATATCTAACTACAGAAATAATAATATTATTATTATTATAGAAAGTTTGAAAATGTGTAATAAGGAAATCAAGATATTATATTTAAATGGTCTATTTTATTAATTTTCCTCCGATAACAAATAGGCTGTCACTCGACTTTATTTACGTATAATGATGATGATATGTAAAGTTTTTTCACATTTTGTTTGGATTTTCGAGTTCGATAAACGATAAGCGTGACAGAGATTTGATTCCAAAACTTTCCAAATGAAAGACGTAGACATTATTGTTGTATCATGGAGGTAAAAAGTAACGAAAAAGAATTCTTCGCAGTTCTGCGCAAGAAAACCAATTTTTCGTTATTTTATTTTGGATAACATTTTTTTTTGCGCGAAACTGCGCATGATTTTTTTTTTCAAATTGTTTTTATTTTCAAAACGCCTAAAAGATTGAAATTTTAGTTGTTTTAAAGTACATTTTATAACATATTAACTTTAAAATGCGAATTTTTAGAGAATTTTTTACCGGTTTAAGAAATAAATCTAAAATTAAAAAAAACAAAAAGAAAGTAAATTAGGAAAATAAATTTATAATAAAGTCTTAATTTTACATAAAAATAAATTTCGTTTTTTTGTTAATCGAGGAGATGTTAAAATATAAACACCGAATTAATTCAACAATTCTCAACAGCACTTGTGATTCGATTCTGTGATATTAAATTTTAATAAATCGAGAGAGAAAGAAAATATACAGGGGAAGAGAAAGAGAGAGCTGAAGGTTTTATAAAAGATGAAGTAAATTTAAAAAAAAAAAAATAAAAACTAAAATATTTTTATACAGGTAATGCCTCAAGCAAGTTCAGGGTGACCGTATCTCAAATAAGGAGAAAGTAGCTTGAGCTAGTATGTTTTATAATCATCACTCTATATATATATATATATATATATATATAATATATATACATACATACACTCATAATTTAACCCTGTCGGACCAAAAATATTTTATTCATTTATGGTGTACGATAGTTCATTAATATTAAATGACATTAATAATTTTACATTATATTATTAATATTATAGAAAGTTTTAATGTATATGTTAAATTTTACTGATATTTTTATATTATCGTGTTTATTTTATTACCCTGCTTTTATTCTTTGATATTTATCTACTGAATTACTTTCATACGTTTAATCTTTTAAATAAGGAAAGTAAAAATTATGTGATAAAATATGAAAGAAGAAAAATATGAAAAATTAATTATTAAAAAGGAACAAATTTTTTTATTCTTGTTATGTTCTGAGTAGGGAAGACATCAGTAAAAGATTGGAATAAGAAAGAGAGAGCTTTTATTCATAAATACAAGTCTGTTATAATATCAAACACACAGAATTCGATCTAGAAATAGATAGGAATTATATTAAAAAAACAAACAATTAAGTATTACGTGGTATATAAATGTTAATAGTTTGATTTTGTACATGGATATGTTTGATATTATGAAAAGGATATTTTAGTTTATTGTTGATGTTAAAGTTTCTAGTATCCGAAACGATATATGGATGGATAAAACGTCAGTATCTCATTGAAAACAATTTTTTTACCCATTGAAAAATTGTATCGGTGATCGTCCCGTCGGTTCTAAATTTCCGGACTTTGACTCGTTTCATCTGAGAGTTATCGATATAAAATACTAGACCGCATTGTTATTCAATAAAACTTATGACAGCTATGTCGTTTCCTGCAGTGAAAGTGTTTACTAGAGAAAAAAGAATTTTTATTTTGAAAGCCTGGTACAAAGACGATTTTACAAAGACCTTGAGTAGAGTAATAATTTCACTATTATTCCACTTACACGAAAGGAGTCTACGATTTACGAAAAAGTTTTGAGAATCATATTTGCATTGGAATGACCAAGGTTAAGTCGGCCATTATTAAGTAATAAAACAAAGCTTAAAGTTTTATAAGTTTTATCCAGAGATATATAAAGGCTATTAGTAAGCTATCTCTTAAAGAGAATATTCCGAGAAGGTCTGTTAAGAGAATAAACTTTTCAGACAATAAACTTCGTCCTGTTAAGAATACTGTATCATCGTGGAGCTCCTCATGCAGGAATAACCGTTGAGAGGAAGTTATTATTTGCCGTTTGCGAATAGGGCACACTAGGTTCACTCATGTGTATCATATGACTCAGACCTATGCACCCGTTTGTATTCGAAACGACTGCCTACTAACTGTTAACCACATCCTTGTAGATTGTGTCTGTTACTCGGCATTGCAACGGAAGTTTAAACTAGGGGCTAACTTGCGAAATATCGTAGGAAACAATGAGACGATGGTGTTAAATGTTTTACGATTTCGTAAGGCCATCTTTATATATATTCAAATATTTAATTTTTACTGTAGTATTTATCAGGTATTTATGTCATTTTGCGTATGACATGTGGTAATTTAAGTATTTTAAATAAAATAATGTATGTAATATTTCATCATGGTTTTATTTCTCTGTTAGTATACGCCATGGGCGTTTTCCATTTATGTTGTGTTTTTATACTATCGGGCTTTAGTTTTTTAATTTAATTTTTAATATATATATATATATACTATATAAATATCGTTTCCGGGTGCCGATGACGACATTTCTTTATGCGCTTAGGGGAAAAAAATGTTCAGAGAATTTTACATCGAGCTGAATTCAAACATTACAAACTTGTTGCCTATTACTTGGCTTATTAGAAAACGATTCTGATAGAACCGTTCTATTTCGGAAAACACTGATAAATGAGACAAAAAAATGTAACTTCGGTTTATTTTCTAAATTAATTTGAAGTAATAAGACCGTGTTAAAATTATCACGTCAATTAAGAGAATCGTGAAATTGCTTTTGAAAGGCAACTTAATCGACCGGGTGATACATTACGATTGATACAACCGAATTTTGAAACAAGGCATATGTCTTTCTAAGGCTACACAAGAATTACGAATTCAGCTCACTTAACCTTCAAAATTACGGTGTTCCATCGCATTACACAAGATTTGTGCGAGGCTAAGACCATGAGTTGTTTGATGGCAAAGTTGGAAAATGAGAAGGAATTAGAAATGCCACCTAAATCACCAGACCTTATATCTGTAGAATTTAAAATGCACCGGATCTAAATTTCGTTCAGTTGCCCATTTCCCGCCTGCGGAAGAGGCTGCAGAGCCTAGCGATAGAAGCATGACCACTGGAATGGGATCCATGTACAAATTTATACGGGATCTGAGGGGGGATGGTATGCCTCGAGTTCGTTTTTAAGGTCAACGGGTGCCCAGGTGCTCACCAACCATGTTAATTTGAACCAATATCTGTTTCGGTTCCGCCTGGCAGATGATGAGCTGTGCGATTGCGAGGAGGTCCAGTCAAATGAACACCTGATGTTTGACTGCCCTGCTCTTGGGGTGGGGGCAGAGACCAAGCCATCCTGGAACTTAGAGGTGATGGGGAAAATTGGCCACTCACAAGCGGCGATTCAATGTGGCGAGAGGCGCTTTGTCGGACCGTGTGGGAGTTTCTTGATGCGGTTGCTATGTTCAACCGATATCAGTAGTTTATTTAAGGGAAAGATTCCTAACGCACTGGTGTGGGAAGCTAACCTTGAGATATATGGCTGACCACCAGCCAATTAGGGTTTAATATGGTGGATAGGTACTTGCTGGCATTCAGCGACCTAGGCGTGGCAGCGAATTGCTGTCTTGACAAAGTAAATTTTAATTTTTGGATGTCATATATATTTTTAGTAGTTGACGCGGTGCGCCTACCCATTTTAGTAAATTTATGACAAGTGAGCGGTTGGGACACGTAAGTCGGTGGTGTGTGGCACCGCGCTTAGTCCGCTCACGCTGTTAGGTAAGCTCTAGGAGCTATTTAGGATACCGGTCGCTAAACTGTTTCGAGGTTCAGTAGCCGTTTGTGGCACAGACATTCGGTCTTATACTTTAGGGCGACCGAATAGGGTAGTGGCGGGAGAAATGCCAAGCAAACCAATCTGTAGAATTTTACTTTTGAGTTGTAGTTAATGATGAAGTATACGAGGTCTGTTAAAAAATAACCGACAATTTTTAATTACATGCCAACGGAAATATTTAATGACGTGCGGTTGGCAGTATTGTGTTCCACATAACCTCCTCTGTAAGCACATGTTCTTGGATTGTTGATTACTTGTTTAGTTTTCATGCTATTTTTATTTGAGTGAAACGTATTTAAAGTGTTAGTAGCGATTTTTGTAATGTACGTTTTTCGGGAGCAATGACACAACGTAAAATTTTGCGTGAAACTGGGAAAAACTTTCACAGAAACTTTCCAAGTTTTGAGTGTAGTTTAGCTTACTGAGATGATTCTCTGGGTCGTACAAAATTCTGCGAATTGTTTTCACGATTTAAAAGTGGTCGTCAGTCAATTGAAGATGACCCTCGACCAAGAAAGCCTTCGACTTTGATGACACAAGCCTTCGAAACTGATGACACACACGTTCAGAAAATCAACGATCTGGTGCGTGCAAATCGCTGATTGACTATCAGAGAACCTTCAGAAAGGGTTAGCATCTCGATTGGATCATGCCATGCATGACATTTTGACTGAAAAATTGAACGTGCATCGAGTCGCAGTAAAGTTTGTCCCTCGTTTGATGATCGAACAGCAGAAAGAACATCGAGTGGACAATTGCCGGCAACTCCTTGAACAAGCCGATGACGATGAAACATTTATGTAAAGGATCGTAACGGGAGACGAAAGCTGAGTTACGGTTACGACATTGAGACAAAAGTTCAATCATAAAAAAATCGCACATTACAAAAATCGCTACCAACACTTTAAATACGTTTCACTCAAACAACAATAACACAAAAACTAAACGATTTATTAACAATCCAAGAACATGTGGTTGCAGAGGAGATTATGCGAAAGACAATGCTGCCAACCGCACGTAACTAAATATCTTCGTTGGCGCATAATTGAAAATGTTCGGTTACTTTTTCAACAGACCTCGTGTACTACAAAATTAACAACGATTAAAATTTTGAGGATAATTACTGAAAATGGTTTTGAAGATATCGTTTCGAGATCATTTTTTCAAAAAACTACACCTAATATCCCAGACACTGCAGAAGTGCATCGACGTAGAAGGAAACGATCTAATAAATAATCATATAGTTTAAAAAAAAGGGTTAGTTATTGATTAAATTGGTATGTTTTTCCGATAAGTTTTTTAATGGATATTAACTATTGCCTCAACCATAAATACAGTTTCTATTTTCCCCCTGAACAGTCTTTGTAGTTAATTCTTAAAATTTTGTACTCCTAGTTTCCAAAGGTTTTATATCTGGTGGTCGCGGGCTTTAATATTACATCTGTATAAACTCTATGTTTTTAAAATTCTATATATTATTTTTTTTTTTAGGAAGTTACATAATTTCAGTGGATTTTTGTAACTCTATATAATTACGAAAATATTTATTTTAAGAAAAAAGTAAACAAGGGAATAGGCAGATGTCTTTATTGCTTGTTTATTTATTTTTGGACCGAAATTTGCAATTACTAAATACATTTCAGAATTTATATTAACTTTTTGAAATAGGATGGATTAAATGAGTATGAATTACAAAACTTTATTTTTAAAATGTTTTTAGTAATAAAAATAATTTTAATTTTGTAACAGTACCTAGTTTGTAAAATTACTTTTGTAGCGAAAAAAAGGAAAAAAAATATGTATATTCTCCCATACTTTTTTTTAACGATCTGTATATATAAAAAAAGTATGGGCTAAAAAAATGTATAAAAAAATATGGGAACCCTTAAATAACTTATTCGACCTATTAGACTTATTCGACAAAATAGTAAACTGATTCAAGAAAAGAGTGTCTGCTAAATTTAATTTTTCTAAGTTTTGCTGAAAAGTTATTTAAGAATTGTCAAACTTTGTGTGTGTGTGCGCGCGCGCGCACTGGATGTTAGTTTTAAAATGTAACTCAAGAAAAATACTTTTTAGAAGTTAATACAGTAATTTCCGATAAAGATGCTGACAGCAATACCTGTTGCTGTTGTTTTATAATCAGCTGATATAATTTTCTACGTCTTTTTTGTGAACAGTTAGTTATATTTAATTATCTGTGTTTTTTATTAAGAAGAAATTGTTTTGAACACGGAAAAAAGGAAAAATTAATATGTTTATTAATTAACTAAATCTTTTGTTTTGTGCCAAGAAGATTTTCAATTGCAGTTACCGGGTAAGTATGTATCAAATGAATCTTCAGTTTATCGTTTGATAAAGAAATATAGAGGGACAGGTTCTATTTGCAATCAGAGATATAGCCGGAAACGTTCAGTACTTAATGACAAACATTGGAAGATGTTAGGGTAAGCTTTTTAAACTCAACTAACAAATCAGTACGAAAACTTTGCAACAGAAAGGAATATCTCTATATAATGCCTTTATGCTATCCTTTTTTTCTTTTTCCTGTTTAGCCTCCAGTAACTACCTTTCAGATAATACTTAAGAGGATGAATGAGGATGATATGTATGAGTGTGAATGAAGTGTAGTCTTGTACATTCTCAGTTCGACCATACCTGAGATGTGTGGTTAATTGAAACCCAACCACCAAAGAACACCGGTATCCACGATCTAGCATTCAAATCCGTGTAAAAATAACTGGCTTTACTAGGACTTGAACGCTGTAACTCTCGACTTCCAAATCAGCTGATTTGGGAAGACGCGTCAACCACTAGACCAACCCGGTTGGTTTCTTTATAGCTATCCGGCATCCGACTACTTAACTTAAAGCCATATCGAATTCAGGTATCACATAAATTACACCTGGTTGATTATGCTGCTAGGCTCCACTTCTGTCAATGATTTACTCAGTTAGTTCGGGAGAAAATTAAACTGTTGATCAATATATTTTTTACAATGAGATTTGGTTTCATTAACTAGTTACGTCAATAGTCGGAATGAACACTACTGGAGCTCCAACAATCCTTACATCATCCATTCATGACTCTAACCCACAGAAAATTGATTTGTGATTGCACATCACAAATCGTGGAAACGTGCAGTTTCCAGGTGAAGAATAACTGGCCCCATATTCTTTGAAAACACACTTATTTCAGACCTTTACCAAGAAATTGTAAAGAAATTTATTGCAAATTTAGAATTAAACAGAGAGAGAGAGAGAGAGAGAGAGAGAGAGAGAGAGAGAGGCTCTTATTCAATATTCTAATAAACACTCCTTCACTAAAAAAATAAGGAAAAATGAAATCAAAAAACCTTTCTGCATGTTAGGTTCGGGATCTATAATTTAAAAAAATTGTAGACATATCTTGATGGTTGTATATTTGAAATATAAATTTACAAAAAAACTTTGAAACACATTTAAACCGAAAGATAATAGAGAAAAAGATCAAAAAACATAAATATCAATTTTAAGAAGTGGGAATTGATTTTTTTTTATTATTATTTATATATGCATTGTGGGTAACAAATTTGCTTTAATAGATATTTCTCTAAAATTCCTTTTAAGAAAATCGAAATTAATTTTTTCGAGATATCCGTCAACCTCTTAAGGAATTTTGAAAAAAAATATAATCAATGGCTTCATATATAAAAATATTTGAGCCAAATTCAAAGAAAATCGGTTTGGTCAATCCTGATATAAGAATAAAAGAATAAAACACTTACGCACAAACGTTCGCACATACATAAGTATATTCGTCGGGAAAGTAATATATACATAATTCCGGAAATTACACTTAATCTTATATGAAACTGTATGTAGGAAGATAAAAAAAAAACACGCTTTCACTTTTTTTATCGAATAATGATGGTCAAGTTAATAATAAAAATAATTGAAACAAAGAGTTGTGAAAATATTCTATCTATATAAATTAACATTTTCTCTTAAAAAATTCGTATATAACATTGCTAAATTTTGTGTGGTTTTAATCTAGAGATGTAAATAGATACATTTATTTGATATTGTAAACTGAATTTACTGTTTTTGACCTGAAACGGTTTCACTTCAGAACTAATTTAAGGTTATTTGTCGGTAAGTTTGTTGTTAGTTGTTCTTAGCTTCTTTGGAAGACGTGAAAATTACTTTAAAAAAAATAAATTTATTTCGGCTAGTGATATTAGAGGTGATTTAATTAGTGATGTCCAATATTAAAAATAAAACTATTAGAAAGTTGAAATTAACGAAAAAACCTAAATTATGAAAAATTTACTGTCTATTATTTTATAATATCGACTATAATGTCGTTTATTGACATATCAATTTGCTCTCCAGATAATTGTCGTGTGACGGTTAATCACATTTGCCTTGATGTACGTTATTTTAAAAATTTGAAGTAACCTGCACCATTGGTAGTAATCGGGTTGTTGAGACGATCGAAATAAATTATCAAAATTATTAAATATTTTTAATATCCAAAATTTATTTTATGTGTAAAATTAGAATCTTTTTTTTTTTGTAAATTACTTTACAAAACGGATAAACTTTATCGTAATATTTTTATTTAATTTATTAAAATTTAAGGTGATTAATTATTATTTTAAATAAAATGTAATAAATATAAAATAATCGACAAATCTTGATTTAATTTAATTATATCGAACGTCTATATAAGAAATGTCTTTATAAGAAAACGTCTATATTAACGTGTTACTCGCACAGCAATACTCATACGTACGCACACACACATGTACACATGTTTACGGTTGTATTTGAATTGTACAACGCTTGTTCAGTACTGTCTGACGGTAGCCAATCAGAGGGAAGGAAGCCACCTGCGTTTGTAAAACCCCGTCCCTCCCTCACACCATCATCCCATTAGTTAGACTGACAGAAGTTTTTACTTATGCCTCATCACAAATAATTAAATAAAAAAAGATTTACCTCTAAAATTCCTCTTAGCTAAAGTCCTCTGTCACCGTATAACTATACAATTTTATAAATTATGTTATTGTATTATTTTATCATTAACTCTTGAACTATTTTTTTTTTTTTTTTTTATTTATTTTATTAAAGCATTTGTTACTATAATTTGTTTTATTAAATTTATTTATCATTAAGCATTTCGCTTTAATCAACTGATTTTTTTTTAAATCTAGCACAAATGAAGTATTACAATAAATAAAAATACCTTCAAAACTAGAATGATCTAATATACCGGTGATACAGATGGGGTTGATGAAGCTTTCTATTATTTAATCAAATCTAATGTTCAATCTTGTGTAATGTCTTTATCAGTAATGCAAGATTTCGCACGCACACACACACCGCGCGCAAATGAAATCTGTTACTCCATAATTACAATTTTTGCTTTTCAATTTTTATTAAAATACCAGTAGACCCGGTAATGCTTCGCTATTCCTATATATATATATATATATATATATATATATATAGGAATATATATATATATATATATATATATATATATAGAGAGAGAGAGAGAGAGAGAGAGAATTTGATAAATTTGATACACAATTGAAAATGTGATAAAAAAATTAAAAATCTGAACTTGACAAATTTTACCTTTCACTTATTCTCCTTCCCCTTTTCCCTTTCTAACTTCTCCGTTTCACCCTTCCCCTCTCCCTGTTTCCTTTTTACCCTTTCCCGTTTTCCCCTTTTCTCTTTCCTCTTTTTCCCGCGCGTAAATCGGTCCATTAGTTTTTTGGTCTTTAGCGGACACACATACGAACAAGCCTTTTTATATATATATATATATATATATAGAATAAAAAAGTTTATTTGTTTGTTTGTTTCGTAAATATGTCGACACCGGCCCCACCTAGCGGGTACAGTTTTTAAAAAATATTTCTTTTCACGTAACTAATATTCATATTCTGAATACCAACCAAATTGGTCCATAAATATAATTTTTCTAAATATCTCGAACACAGCGCTACCTAGCGGGTCGAAACTAATTCAGAAACCTTCCCTGGCATGCGTCCAACCGTTCCCTAAAGTTTCATGCTATCGGATGAACGGTTTAGAAAGGCTTAAGAGACATACAGACAGACAAACATTCATTTATTTATATATATATATATATATATATATATATATATATATATATATAGATTACTTACTTAATAAATTTCTTAACAAATGTTACAATCCTCAATATCGATGAACTGAAGGCGAACGTTCGACAGAAATCAATGCCGTTGACAACAATGTGCAAAACGTTGTGCAAACGCAGAAGTTGTTAGTGAAATAAAATTTTACGTAATATAAAAATGTGTGTATGTAATTTAATAGGCGTACAAGGAAGTCATGTGGTATCCACATCAGATTTGGTGAAGCATCTGACTATTGTTGAGTATAATTGAATATTGAGTGTTAGTATTTTGTGATGAAGACACGTAAACAATTACTATTCACACAAGCATTATGGTTCATAGGTGTCCCGGTTTGAACTTAGTTTTCCATTTCTCTTGTACATTTATTTAAAGAGTAATAAAGAGACTTTTACTCTAACCTAATATTTTAGGTAAGATTGTTGAATTAATAATTGTATAAATATTTGATGTTAATAAAAACTAATATTTTTTCAATTGTGTAACTTTCCACTTAATTAAAGAATTGGAGGATCGTATCTCACTTTTAAATGAAATAAGTTTAAATGAAGAGCAGCAAAAGTTGTGTATATGTAATTTAATAGGCGTATAAAGGAATTCATGTGGTGTCCACATCAGATTTTTCGAAAAAAGTACGGTATACATTCGGTCGCATGGTGAGATTGGGGAATGAAAATGAATTTTCTTTATGTTTTGAGGTACGAGAAGTAAAAAATAATCATTAAATTAATTTGGGGTTAACTAATACATATATTTTGGTCTACGAATTAAATTTTGTGGCTCGAAAATCACTAAAACTATTTAATCAATTCCCTTGAAATTTATATTTGCTATTGTAATATATACGAAGTTGTGCTTGTTAAAATTTTATGAAGATTGATTGAGTCGTTCCTAATTTACGCTCAATTTAAGGCTCATTACCGAATTTACGAAGAAAAGTACGATATTGCTTTCAGTTGCACTGTGTGAATGGGGGAAGAAATTAATTCTCTTTACGTTTTGAGGTATGAAGAGTATAAAAATTACCATTCACTTGATTGGCGTTTTCCTTGTACATATATTACAGAATGTATTACAAAGTTATACCGAGACTTTCTTAACCTATTATACTCGGGGAAATAATGTAAGAATTTCATATAAATTTATGTCCTAAAATGCTTCGTTTGTGAGTTTTATTTTTAGCGTATGCTTCTAAATAAAATTCGAATTATTTTTTGTTTAATCAACTTATCTTACACCATTTTGTTCAGAATTAAATTCTCTACAAGTTTTGTTTATAGTTCGAAGTGTTTATTACCCATTTACAAGGTTATTGTACGTCAAACATAAAAAACAGGGTTTTTTATCTCAATTTATTCTCAAAAAATAACCCAGATTTTTCGAAAACTACTGCAGATACGGATCTGGAACTTATTTTATTAGATTTTTCAAGTTAAAAACTATATGAAATCATTAATTCTATTCCTTAATTAACGTTCTAAAAATTTCAGTTAGCTGAAATTTCACCAGGTTAGCTGAAATCCGAGCGAAATCTTTCACTAGCCTTAACTCGCAAACGAAACGTTTTAGAACATATGTTTATATTAATTTTTTCCATTATTTTCACGAGTGGAATAGGTTTTGAAAGTCCCAGAAGAACTTCGTGATACACTCTGTATATATTTATAGGCCTATGTATAATATTTTGTCGCTTGAAAATCTCCAAAACTACTCCATTAATTTCATTGGAATTTATTTTGCTATATTAATGTATTTGAAGTTGTTCATGTGAAAATTTTATTAAGATTAGTTAGTCGTTTTTGAATTTAACTCAAGAAGGTCGCTCGATTTATTTTCGATAAAATTTGAGCGGGCAAGTTAGAAGCGTGGTTCGTTATGATACCTTATGTTTGAACGTTGACGTTTCTTTTTATAAATGTTTTAAATATTTACCAATTGTTAGCAGTACAAGATTGTTAATTTACTAAAACAAAATTTTAAACAGAAATATTAGAATAAACTCGTAATTCGTAAATTCGTAATTATTTTACATAAGAAATATATATATATATTTTTTAAATTATTTCATTAAAATACGGTTATAATAATTTAATTTTATATAAAAAAAAATATATATTTTTTAATATTAGAAAAAAAATTATACACCATTCAGTTTCTCACTTTTTCGTAAAGTCCTAAATTAAAATGAGTTAAAAAAGATACCTTTTCATGACAGACCTTTTATCAGTCTTCTTGCGCAGAACTGTGCGAGAATTTTTTTTTAATTTTTGATTTAATGGTTTCTGGAACCTTAAAACAACCCATTAATGTTTGTTTTTAATTTTTTTCCAAGTATTGTCAAAAAACGATTACTTCGTTTTCTGCTTTCTAAAAATGTGTGTTTTTTTTTAGAAAGAAATTCTTCTTCTATTTGATTTTTTTTTACCGATGACTAACGGTAGTTCAACTATATAAACTCAAATTAGTAATTAAATTATTCTGTACGCAATAACTATACTGCTTCTACAACTTGAACTATTAGGGAAAGAATGGTTAATGGCCAAAATTTTGAGTGTGGGTTTTTTCATAAATTTCGAAGTTTTATATTTACCTTCTTTGTAAAAAATAAAAATCCATTGAAAATTCCAGAAGGAGATGTATAGTACGTATGGATGGATGTATGAATTTTGATACTGCCTGCTCATTAAAATTTTTAAGGTGACTCAAATATATTTATACAGGGAAGTCATTGATGTCATTAAATTTTGAACTTATCAGAAAAATCGGTTAATTTATAGTTGAGGGTTATGTTCTTGTTACGATATTAGTATTCTTGTTTTGTATTCTTGTTATGGTATAAGTGTTTTTGTTATTCTGTTTTATATCTTGTTATGTTTTTGTTTTATTTTATTCGTGCTGGTGTTGTGTGTTGAATTCAACCTTTCCCATTAGGGTGTAGTTTGTTTTATTATCAGCGTAATCGGTCCAGTCTTGTTTAACACTTGACGTACACCAACGTATAACATCGAATGATTAGTAGTACACCGATGGAAATGTCACACGTCCATTCGCATCGGTGTCATCCTGACTGAGGCAAGAACAATTCTGAGAAATTTATTTTCCTAAGATTTTGAAGATGACCTCCGGTAAAGCCCATCAGGGCTGGGTACGGAGGAGGTGGCTTGGCGACCGGAATCGTCACATGGCGAGTGTCTTCCCCTACAGGGTCAGGATTAAAGGAATAAGTATTTAGAGTCATTTTAACATTTCAATTTTTGAAAGCAATCGTAAAAACTTTAAATTTGGTACTGTAATATTACGATATGAGTTGTTAGAATATTAGAATTTGAAGTCCATCGGACTTACGGTTGGGAGTACAATTGCTTAATTATTTTAGAGTTTTTGCTATATATTTCCAGAACTGTTACTAATACTTAATAAAACTTCGAAAAAATATTCTTCTACATAACTTATAACGTGTGGTAACTTTGGGTCTCTAATCATCAAAGAATCAAACAAACCCGTATTCAAAATAATTGGTTTTTTTTTAGATTTTGATTAAAATTTTTATACGGAACCGGTTTCATAAATTTTTTTAAGGGAATTAAGTCAAAGTTTTTCTATGTTTGGATATTAATTATATTAAATTTTGTGCCCATGTAAACAAACAGGAACCCCATTTCTCATTTTATTAATTTTCTTCTAATTCATTAACAGATTTTATATTAAATAGCGAAATTAAAAAAAAAAAATGTTTCCTTGTAAAGGAAATCACAAGAAATATTGATTTTAAAAATTCTAGAGCTACATCAGACAATAGGAGGAAAATTGAACTCAAATTTTTTTTTTAATTTCATGACTTGAAAAATGGATATTTCACTAAAATTAATACTACTATGAATTAATGTAATGTTGTAAATTAATTCTCCAAATCACTTTCTACTTTATAATTTATTTGATGAATTTTAAATTGTAACAATAAAAACTTATGAGAGAAAAATCTGTCAAGGAAAAAGCCATGAAAGTTTACTCTTTTTTTTTCATTTTTTATTACTTTTTTTTATGCTAATGATACATAATGATTTTCTTCGATATGATATAAAGTAGAAGTACTTTGGATAGAAAATTCCGATCACCGAGCTACTACTGGGGTAGACACGCGGTTTTCTCTTTCCTTCTGACCTGTCTTATTCTTGTCGTTCCTGATTACGAATACACATTCCGTTCTTTGACCGAATGACTTGGAAAGTACCGAGTGATTGTAACTTTTTGTCCTAATTATCCGATCGAGTGCATTCTACTTTATATCTTTAAGGTCTACAGTATGGTGTGATTTGTTAAAATTCTTCTACTCATCTTATCCGCCAATTTATGTTAAGGACAAGTTCTTATAATCGAGTGAACCACAATTAATCCATAAAGTGGATTCTTAATTTGGACCTGTCATTGACCTAAAATTTTTACTTTTATTTTTTTAATTCGGTTATAAGTATTTTAATGTTCAATTATTATTTTTTTTTGTAACTGAATTATATTTTTTATATTTAATTAATTTTTTTCAAGATGTAATAAAAATTCGAAAAAAAACGATCTAGAAATTAATAAAAAGAAACAAATTAATTATAAAATAAAAATAAAAAAACAAATTAATTATATATTGTTATTAACATTTGTTGGTTACATGAAAAGACAGAAAGAGCGTGTGTAAAATGTCATCAACAGAGCTTTCACGATGCTTAATTATGTTATCAAATAATGATCTAAGAAAGGAAATATAACTTTGTAGCCACAGTAAAAAAAAAAATGTGTTTCTTTGTGAAAATGATTAGGGTGAGCGAAATTACACGCATTTAGCTACGTAGTAGCCTCATCATCTATAACGTGTTTTAAGTACTACAAATTATACTATCACTATAAAAAATAATTTCGAATATTACCGTTTTTATCAACGATAATTACACGTAATTATTTGTGATTGTAATTTGAATTTTACTGTTTTTAAATATATCACCAGTAAATAAAGAAATTGTTGTAACGTACCACGGTATTAATTAAATAGCTGCCTTCTTTCATTTTTTATATTTCATTAAATTTCTACTATAATAGGCAAGATTGTATGATTACATCATTGTGTTATGTATGTGCATAAATTTTTGTATGTGAATCTTTTCATCTTCCGGTTCCATTTCATTTTATAGAACAATCAGTGCACACTAGCTTTATACATTTTTTTTGTGCATTATACAATAGTTTAGACCGGGAATTTGCTTGTAGTATTTTTTCCGTAGTTTTATTTTGTATTGATTTTAAATTAAAGATTACGAATAAAATATTATTATAGTTTTTAATAATATTTACAATATTTGTTTGATTTTGTCAAACTTTCGACATATTTCACTAATAAAGTGTATAATGGATTTCTAAAGAATTTTAAAAATCGCTACTGCATTCGTCAGATTTTCTAAAGGGTGTCATGAGGAGGGACTAACACCACATTTTCTTTACGTTTTGATGTCTCTTGAACACGATTCTGCAATGTTTATATAGATGAACTTTGTATAAGATGTTCTCATCCGCTTTACCTCACGAAAATCCTAACTAGTTTTGACGAAACTTGATGGGATGATGTAAACCTATTGGGAATAAATATTTATTAATTTTCAAATAAATCGGTGGTTCTTAGGAACCGGATTTAAAGGCAAAAAAATTGGGTTTTGGGTACGTTCTCTAGGTTTTCATGTTGAAACTTGAAGGGTCACTTGTTAGAAACCCAAAATTAGATTTTTGCGAGCACCACCAAGTGCGAGCTGATTTCTCAGTGGTCCCGAAACATCAAGTTTGTAACCCAAATCAAATTTTTGCGAGAAGCGCCGGTGCTAGCTGGTTTTGCAATGATTTAAATTCAAGATATCATGTTTAAAGCCAAAGTAAGATTTTTGCGAGTTAGTTTCCCTGCAGTACTGTAGTTTCGCACTAATCCATAATATGATCTGGTATGAAGGAAAGGGGATGGTATCAAAAAAAAAAAAAAAATTAGAAATTTAATGGTTTTGGATAAATTTGAATCATTTCTTTTTTTTAGCGCCGCTCCAAAACCACATAAATTAATGGGTAACGGTTTCAAAGTTGGTTTTTGGTTTGTATAAAGTATAGGAAGTACTGTGACCGCGAAAATTTTCGGTTTTCACATTTCAACAGAATTATTCATTTTCACCTCTCCATTTGATTGAATCGACTCGACCAAAAAAGCCAAAAATTCAAAACATTTGGATTTTGAACATTTTCTTAACTGCAGTAATAAGGCCTCATGAGAGTTTTTCAACGAAATATCATAAACGGTACTTACTTTCTTTGGTTCCAGAGTTATAGCCAAAAAAAAGTTTAATTAATGAAATATTTGGATCTTACAAGAGCACATCGGTTCGAATCCAACTTCATCTCCTTTTTTTTAACTTCTTTTTTTAATTTAAATATATTGATTTATTAATAATTATTAACCTGTGATTACAAAAATAAGTTTTACAATAAATAATAATTCAATAATAACAATAAAAAAAAAATATGAAAAAATCAGAAGTTATTAGTGAAATAAAATTTTATGTACTTTTCATTTTAAAAAAAATGTATATGTAACTTAATAGAGTTAGGAAGTCTATAGGAAGTCTTCCTTGTCTTATGACAAGGAAGTCATATGGTGTCCACATCAGATTTTTTATATCCTATTTTGAAGCTAATATTTCGGGGGCTACAAATATAAATTCTTTGAAACTACTTCAAGTTTCCTGTGTAAATCATCTCTAAGAATTTAAATTGAAATAACCAGATCGAGGGTGGAGTGTCGAGCGTTAAAATTACCATATTTACTTTGAAAAATTCTGTACGATTTAAACAATACCTGTATGTTAACACTGTTGTTGAAAGAAACAATATTTCTTACTCGCCTTATGAAGTCATAATAAATAAAAATTTAATTTCAGGATTATAATCAAAATAACAAAGAATTGTCTTTCTACAGCAAGTATCTTATAATATTTTTCGTTAAAGTTTCAAATATCTCTGCTCGAAAGTGCTCTTAAAATTATAATGCATAATTTCATTTATATATATATATATATATATATATACAAATTTTGTTTTGTTTTTTTTTTAATAAAAAAGGACTGTTGACTTGCATTCGTGACCTTCGTGAAACTAATGTCCTTATTAACTGTTTGTCGACATTATCTTTATTTAAAACAAAATATCTCGTGGACTGTTAAAATGTTAATTCTTGTGGAATATTCGTGATTTTTGATGATATAAATCTTGATTATAATACGAGTAATAGAGCGTGAAGATAACATAGAAGGCAGTTAATTTTTCATGGATGAACAATTCTCTTCTCTTTTATATTATTATTTTTATTTTCCTTATATTAATACTTATTATTTTATAAACCCTAACAAGCTATTTTATTTTAATAGTTATTGTTTTATTCTGACATTTTCAGTTTTATTTTTTATAACATTACTAACTGAACGCTTGTGTTTCGGAAGGGTGTTAAATATTTTACGGAGCATACATGACTGAAGAAACTTTCGTTTTTCTCATTGTATTTGTTACGCTAAAAACGCTACGAAAACTTATTTTTAAAGTAATAATTCTATAATCTGTTCATTCTTAGAAGGAGATATGATAAACAAACTACAAGTGTGGTAGTGCATGTATATACAGCACACTACGCGTCGAGCTGTTGTAACTACCGGATGTTTAAAAACATCAGTGTTTATCACTGACTTCAAAATAACGCTATAAATTCTCTTATTCCATACTTCTTTTTCTTTTCCTGTTTAGCCTTCGGTAATTACCTTACAGATAATACTTCAAAGGATGATATGTATGAGTGTCAATGAAGTGTAGTCTTGTACAGTCTCTGTTCGACCATTCCTGAGATGTTTGGTTAATTGAAACCCAACCAACCACCAAAGAACGCCGGTATCCACGATCTAGTATTCAAATCCTTATAAAAGTATTACTAGGACTTAAACGCTGGAACTCTCGACTTCCAAATCAGCTGATTTGGGAAGCCGCGTTCACCACTAGACCAACCCGGTGAATTCTTATTCCGTTATGGATATTTTATACATACTGTTCCACAGCTCTCTATAGTCTGCAGTGTGTTTATGCGATATCTCCTTAGAATGAACAGAGAATAAATAAAAATAAATAGCGTTATATTTTTGTCGGTTTATGAAATCGAGTCGAAATACAACGAAAGAGGAAGTGCTGAATTTTATCTGTATAACATGATACGCTTATGTGTTACTATATTATTTAATTTTTAAGCGCAGATCAATGTTCCGTTTATTAATATAAATTACCTCTCCTCTTCTGGAAGGTTTTAAAGTAAACCTTTATAACGCAGCTGTAGAGGTGGCACTCGACTTGCTGGTTACAGTCTGGAATGAATTCGAATTGAGGTGGGGGTGTATGTCGTATTAAAAATGGAAGCCATATCAAACCAAAGTGAATGTTGGGTGACAAACTTGATGAGGTTTTCTATGAAGCGAGACCTCATCCGAATTTGTAAGTTATTGTAAGTTTTTTTTTAATCACTCGTATACTTTATATTGTGACCGTTTATTTCTTATTCCGAAGTACACTTTTTTCTTTTACTTTAGTTTACAGGCACCTGAAACTTTTCTGGGAAAATCTGTAAGACACGTAGGACGTAATCGATGTAGTATATTTGACCTGTATTTATATAATCATATTCGGCGTACGATCAGTCTCTGAACGTATGATCAGGAATTGATCTCACGGTTGATCAGGAATCCTACGATATAATCAGGAATTAATCTTTCGGTTCAGGGACTGAACCGAAAGATGTCACTTATAATTCCGAATTGATATCGTTTGCGTTTGGGTGGCTTCGGTATGATTATGTACAGCAGTGTATTTAGGACGGTAAAAAAGGCGACGGGAAACCACCTTACTCCTCATTTTCTTTATTAAATCTGTATTCGAATAATTGTTATTCTTGAAAATGACCGTACCGTTTTCGGAACTAATAACCTATTCAGCCCTGCAGGTGTGCGTCACAGGGAATGATTTATTAATGTACATAATTATTATATTACTAAAACCGGTCGTTGCCACTCTTATCTCAATTGCATTAAATGTAGAAAAGTCATAAGAAAGACTGAAACAGCAAAAGACATGAATAAAATACAACAGATTACCCTCATTTTGTGGGAAAGGATGAATGGTTTTTACTCGGTATGAAAAGATTAGGCGCAGTTAGTTTAAATAAAAAATATTGCTTGCATTTATAAAAATTATTTTCGATGTCACTATTGCCATTTCTGAGGTAAATAATCCCACCATCAGAAATTATTCAATTCTTTCTTCCGCATCTTTCATCTAACAAAACTTTAATATGTACTTCTCTTTTTATAAATGAGTCAACTTGAATCAATTGAGTTTTCTATTGTTGGATTATTAATTTTTTAAATTTTGCTTATCTTTAAAAGGTATTTCGTAAAAAATTTAATTTTTTCATGTTATATATTTAATGCAGGTAGAATTAATAACCTATTTTAATCGAATACAAAAGTTTAAATTTTTTTTGTACTCTTTTGTTTTCATATTATTTGCCGATAACGCCTTTTATTAACTTATTAAAAGTTATACGTACATTAAAAAATCATTCTCCGCTTCTCACGGCTTTTTTAAAACTTAAAACTTTTTTAAAATTAGAATGAAGATTAAATGATGCGTAAAAAATTTTACCGAAGTTAACATCATAAATATTACATGAACGTAAATTATACGGAATTTCATCGTATTTTCATAAATATGCGTACATACGTTGTACTACCCGAAGGAATAAAAATTTATACTAAAATAATGTTTAAAAATGAGCAGTTTATGATACTCTTAATATTTTTAATGAGATAGTTTACTATTAATTTCAATTGTACATTATCTTTTTTTTTTTTTCAAAAAACCTCTTTGATCGTGATTCATTTTAATATAAAATAACAAGCACTTACTAGAACTTATCATCCATCTAGTATTAAACCTAAGGAAAAACACGATGTGGGTTCATTCAAGCGACAACAAAAAGATATTGTAAATTTACTTACGGTCTTATTATGTTTATATATAATTTTTTATCATTTTCAATAATTTATAAATTAAATCTCTAAATAGTGTTATGTGATAGGTAGGTGTATTATACAGAGTGTCTCACGAAGAAACGGAATAAGAAACTGGTGAAAATAATGAAAAAAGTTTCCATAAACATAAGTCTGTTTTCGCTTTGTTTTCGAGTTAACGATTAGCGAAAGATTTCACCCGGATTACGTCGGGCAGAGTGCTGTGTACATTGTGAAGGAAGGAATTCCGAACAATTTCTGTAAATGTGTTTCGTTATTCTGTTACCATTTATCAGTTTCATATATTTTACTTTTTTGTTTTTCTATATTAAGAATAATGTTTATTACGTACAGAAAAAATAATACGATTTTCCATCTGTTTTGCTTCAATAAAAAATCTATTTTTAAAAGTTTTTATTTACTTTTTATTGGTTATATTTGCATTAATTTTCTGAAAATTAAATTCTCTACCAGTTTTTTTGCTAAATCTTCCGCACTTATTAGTCATTTAACAAATCTATTGTACTACAAATCTAAAAAAAAAAAAATTGTTTTTCGATACCGTGTTTTACGTCGGATATCTGAAAAACTACTGGAGTTATACTCCTGGGACCTGTTTTATTCTATTTACCGGCTTAAATTACATAGGAAACTACCAACGTAAAAATTTGGTTAAAAAATATATAATATATAAAAAGATAGCTTTTTCAGTTTTTGGAGAAGAGAGAATTTTGGGGAAAGATTTTTTTTTAATGGTAAGATAAGTATGCAAGCATATACTGAGCTTAAATTGGGGTTATTATGGTAAAATTTTGAGAGAATTACCTCCCAAAATACCACCACCTTATCCCCTGGAGATATTGATCCGAAAATTTTACCAAAAAATTCTTTCATATACACGAGTCTCGGTGAAACTTTCGTCAAAATTGGTTTATCCGGTCAAAAATCATTAACCTTCAAACACATCATTAATCACGAACATATGTACGTACTACGTACGAAAGAATATTACCTTATCGTTTTTGTTTTTTTTGGTCTCTTGAGTCGAGAAATGCAAAAGAACCATTTTTTGACTGGTAACCTTAGTTTCCTTCTGCAGCGCAGCTATAGCTATGATGCCAGGAAAATAAAATTTACATAATTAATCTGACATAGTTTCAGAACGTGTTGGTATTTAATACTTTTTCAGTGATTATAAGATAATAAAAATAATTTCCAACATTTGTAAAAACAAAACTATTGTGCCTCATAAAATATTACTTTGTCTAATCATTTTAATTTGTGTTCAAATTTTTACCTTTATTAATACTCACAGAACACGTAATCGAATTCTTCAGTATTCTATTTGTCTTTTCTTTTCTGTCTAGCTTCTGGAACCACCGTAAGTTATTATTTCAGAGAATGAATGAGGATGAATGTAAATGAAGTGTATTCTTGTACAGTCTCGGGTCGACAATTTCTGAGATGTGTGGTTAATTGAAACCCTATTACTATGTCTAATCATTTCAATTTATTTACATTTTTACGTTTATTGATTCTCAAAGAACACCTATTCGAATTCTTCAGTAATATTTTATGAGCGCACAGTGATTATATTTTTACAAATGTTAGAAATTATTTTGATTATTCTATAATCACTGAAAAATTATTTTATACTTTTTAGAGAAATTTCGTTTAGTTTAAATTTTTTTTTTTAATTTATTTTTTACTTTTTAGTTTCCCGCCCGCACTGTTCATTCAAATGTCATCAATTCATTCATATTGGTTATCATTTTTTCTCATTCAAACTCTATTAGCGCACTATGGTTTTAAATTATACTTACTGTTATTTTATTTAAGTAATGCGATATAATTTTGTTATCAGATTCTATTATCACGACTGCATAGGATTTAATTGTTGTTCAATGAATTCATTTGATTGATGTAATTTTTATTTACAAAGTTGTATTAATTTATCATTACTATTATTTTATAATTATTAATTTTACTCTTATTTCGAAACTGTTATTATAGTTTATAAAAGTTATTGCAGGGGTTTTGCATGGAAAAATGATTTTGTTAAAATAACAAAAGCGGGATGACAAATTATTTTGTTATAGTAACAAAGTTCATTTACTTAGGACAACAAACCGGTTTGTCGTCGTAACAAAATCAGATAACCTCCGGGTCCACCGTTAGGGGCATGCTTTAGAGGATAAGATGAATGATTTGTAACGTTTGTGAAAATGCCATGCCTGACCGGGATTCAAACCCAGGACCTTCGGATGAAAGGCCGAGACGCTAACACTCGTGCCACGGAGGCCGGCGCCTCCGTGGCGCCGAAAATCAAATAACTTAGAGTAACAAATCAGTAATTGTAGGTTATAGTAAATCCATTTTGTTATCGCAACAAAATCTTTTCGCTGCCACAAAAAAAACCCTTAGTTATTGAAACATTTGTTATCCGTATGTTAACAAAGAAATGTGTTTTTGCAATGTCCGCCATATTGGATTTAAAACGATATTAAATATGCTTTATTATATTATCATCAGAACTAAAGGTGTGTGAAAAATTTCAGCTTGATTGGATAACGCAAAATGTGTCAAATTTCAATTAATAAATTTGACCTATACAGGATTTTGAATATGAGAAAACCATTGAAAAATTAAAAGGTCAGAAATAGCATGAAAAATTTAACATTTAACCAGTTTGAAGGATGATTTTAAAAACGCATATAGAAAAAAAATTTATTTAGAACAAATATAATTGTATCCGATGTGACTTAACTACAAATATTTTATTAGAATTATAGTTTTTTATTATATGACTGCACAATTACGTTTGTAATTTCAACCGAACTTAAGCATTGGTTTTAAGTTATACTTAATGTCGATTTGTTTATTTTATGTAATGCCATAGTTTTAATATCCGATTCCATTATCGCGATTTCATATGATTTAATTGTTCAATGAATTGATTTGATTGGTTTTTTTTATTTTCAAAATTGTTTTAATTTATCGATATTATTATTTTATAATTATTACTTTTATTCTTATTTCGTAACTTTTATTATAATTTATGAAGAATAAGTTTGTATAAAAGTCGTTATCACGATGTATCATTCATAATTTTTATTTATTCCGTTTTTTAATTATAAATGGTATAACTAAAGATAGAAAAATAAAATTTGAAAGTAATGAAAAAGTTATGTTATATTTTGTAATGTTTTACTTTAGTGGTGTTGCAGCCTATTTGGTTTTTTTACGACTTTTCGAAGAAAAGTATAGAATTATTTTCGCTCGCATGATCGAAATGGGGAGGGGGGTAAGAATGGATTTTGTTTACGTTTTGAGGTATGAGGAGTAATAATACCATTCTCTTAAATTGTCGACAACTTGAAAGTTCAAGGAAATGTTCTTGGTTGTTGGGCAAAGGTTCTCGTTTATTTTTTTCTAATAAGTTGCTGGTATACTCAACAATTCTAAAACCTATCTGGACCTATGGGATAAACTATGGGGCACCGTGAGCAGAAGTAATTTCAATATTCAGAATAAGCTAGCGATGAGTATTACAGAGGCACCTTGGTTTACAAGGAACAATGAAATCCAGGATTATTTATTATTACGATCCGTGCGGGAGGAATTAAAATATTTCATTTCAAAATGTAAACTTCGGCTTTAATACCACACAAATCACGTTCTAGACCAAAGTGTCCCTCTAATGTTTATGGTAACTATTGATGTGAGTATTGTGCCAATATCTATTCGTCTACTAATTTCAAATTTTTACATATACTTTTCTTTTTTCTTTGCATTGGTTCATCCTTTTTTGTTTATTTATTATGATATCTTATTTTGCTTTCTATTATTATAGTAGTGCTGAGTGTCATTCATAATTGTATGTGTTTGACGAAAAGGTTTAATTATATTAGTATGTAATTTTCGAGGAGTTCGCTGAGGACTCCTTATTATGTGATTTGGGATATGATCCAGTTTATTAAAAGTTTATGTAAATGTATCAGATTGTAAATAAGCTTCGAAACAATAAAAACAAACCTTAAATTAGAGTTTCCTTATATATATATATATATATATATATATAGAGAGAGAGAGAGAGAGAGAGAGAGAGCGAGGGAGGCCTATATATAAATTTGGTGGCTAGAAAATCTCTAAAACTACTTGTTCAATTTCATTGAAATTTAGATATGCTTAGTAGTATATCTGAAGTTAATGCATCTGAACAATTTGATGAAGATCTATTGAATCGTTCTTGAGTTACACTTAATTTATAGTCGAAAAAATGTGGCACTTTAGAAGCGGTCTTCTTGCGCAGAACTGCGGATAAGTAAAAAAACACAAATTATTTAGTGTAAATTTTAATTTTTTCCCCAACTGTATTTTAAATATTGTATAAATAGGTCATAAATAACTGAAAACGCTATGGTGTACATAAAAATTGTCAGGGCAAAAGTGGAAAATTTATTGACCCTTTGCGAGGGTTTTTTTAATGTGTTATAATTAAATGTTGATTCTGAATTGAGAAAAATAGCATTTATGATTTTCCCATCATCTGTTACTTAAATTGAATTTCTCATCTTTTCTAAATCCTGCGCTAATATTTTAATATACATGTTTATTTATTTAGTAATTATATGTTGTTTTCTAACCTTTACCTTTCCTTACTGTTTTCCCCTACTATACTTTCTTCTATTATTAAAGTAATAAACTCTGGGATACCTTTAATACATGACCTTGCACAACGTAGTCGATCTTCTAATAAGAACTTACCGCTTTTCTTCTTTTTTATCGAATTCATTTTAAAACCTCTTCATTTTGAATGCTTATTAAGCCGTGTAAGTTTTAAAATCTTTTTAAAAAAAATAGATTTCAAAAATTTCTATTAATTTATTTACTGTTTTTCCTCTTGTTCATATTTCTTCGGAATACAGCCTTACACTCTGTATAAATATTTAAATTTCTTTAATAATGCCGATCTTTGTGACATCTCAGCCTTTCAAGCGAAGGTTCCGGGTTCGAGTCCAGGTCAAACATGATATTTTTCACACGTTGCAAAATTCATTACCATCATAACTAACTATTATGACCTTCAGTTTGTTTCTACTGAGTAATTGAATAAATAAATAATTCATGAATATGTGAGTGTTTTATATTATAAAGTTTATTTTTCGTTAAAATTTTCTTCCCTTTCTTCTCTTAACCTGGTTTACATATTTTTCGCGCATCTTTTAATTTCACAATTTAAATGTTTTGGTTTTAATGTAAAATATAATATATCATTTAAATAATTAATTTATTTGTTTTGTTATTAAATGTGATTTTTTTCTTTTTTTCAGACTAAAATTTCGTAGTTACAATGTGATGATAATTTAAAGGCCGACGCTCTTCTTGTAGCGGAACCTGGTAATGTTGAGGCTGAAGTAAAATGAACAGTTAGATGCAACAAACAGCAGAATTATAATGGAAAAATTAGTAATCTTTATAAAAATGTATACTTGTATTTTTTATATATTTTTAGTTATAAGACTACTACTTTAGTTATACTTGTGATGTACTATTGATCGCTTTTGAAATTAGCTGTGAAAAATATTAATTCTGGTTATTTTAGTTAGTTTTCGTAACCCGTAAACAAAATTGTTATTTTTTTCAATATCTTTAAAAATTGTGTGTCGTAATACTACTCTTTCTATTAAAGATTTTTAAGATCCCCCATAGAGATTTGGGAATGTGGTGGACTCATTTACAAAATTTCGTTTATCTATGTTTAATAGTTGTAAAGTTATTCAGGAATTCCCATATTTTATTAATAATCTAATTTGTACGTTGCAATCTGTTAAATTAGTGAACAATAAGCAACCCCCCCCCTCCCATAACCCAATTTGATGAGAATGATATGTATGACATGTAAATGAGGTGTAGGTTTATACAAGCTCAGGCCGACTATTTCTCAGATGTGTGGTTAATTGAACCCCAACAAACTAAATACACAGTAGGCATCCACTGTCCAATGTTCAAATCCGTATAAAAGTAACTAAATAAAATTTTTTTTCTTTAAAATTATTAAGTTCTACAACTTTCAATCTTTTTACCTGTATCTTAGCGTTTAACTCTATTATTTCTCTTTTGTCAGTAATAAATTCTTTGTTTTTTCTCTTATTTATTTTAATATAATTTTGTTTTTTATGAGTGAATTCACACCCTTTGGGATTTCTTGTAATTAATTTTAGTTAAAATAACAATTAAAATCTCGCGGACATTAAAAGAAACTTTGAGAAAAATTATTTTTGTTTTGATTTATATTCTGGGGATACTTTTTATTATTGTTGTTTACAACTTTCATTTCATATTTTACATTTTCGATAATTTTATGCGGTAAACATGTGTATGTGCGTGATTGGATTTTATTCATTTATATGTACATAGCGCTGTGTACATATAAACGAGCTATGTATACGTAAAAGTTAAATCATGTTTTTTCTATTATTTTATTATAATATTGATGATTTTATAACATTGTTGATTTTTAATTTTACGTTAATTTTTCTAGATAAAGCGTGGCAAAAGTAAGTTTTTTCATTTACATTTTAATTTACATTACTTTTGCGATGAATAATATATTTTATGGTATTTATGTAAACACGTGCCTACGTAATAAGATTTCCGAAAGTCCTCGCGATAAATTATATTACATTTATATTCGTTTATATGTAGTATATAAGTGTGTTTTGAGTTGCGTGCTTATGAATATATGATTAAATTTTCTCAAGGAGTGCGTGAATTTACAGCTAATAAAGTGAGACACCACAATATTATTGTGTATTTTCTCATGAATTTAGTGTTCTTACATTACAGAAAACATTTACCGAACGCTACTATTTATGAAATAATGAGATCTGAATATAATCCCTTCTCTGCTGTGTGTAAATACTTCGAATTTGTTTTATCGAGATCTTGTGTGTGTGTGTGTGTGTATGCGCGCGCGCGCGCGCTCGTATGTGTCGATATATATATATATATATATATATGCATACAATACAGATACGCTTTTCTGAATGATGAATAATTCATATCTGAAAGTTAAAACACTCATTCACTTTTATCTTACTTTAAACCAGTGAAATGTTATTTGTTTATTATTGGTTTTATAGAGAAAAATTATCTTTATTAATATAAATAAATTTGTTTGTACGTATGTATTGATCGATATTCGTTTAAATTTCGATTATCGTTGGATCAGTCCGTATAACTAACTGTTTTACCTATATTTTTATTGAAATTTGACAATAGTTGTGTCACTGATCTCTATAACTGGATACAGGATCCCGTATATTGGAACTGGTAAAATTTGAAGCATAAACTAGCGCCACCAATTGAGTGGCTAGAACTAAATAAAAAGAAACTGCGCATGCGCAGAGGTAAGTGTAAGAGTAGGAAAAAAACCACGTTTTAACCGATGTAGTAGGAAGAAGTGTTCTAATATTGCATTTTGAACACTGATCTCTATATAAATTTTCTACAACTGTCCTTAAATTTCTGTTTGTGTTCTTTTGACCGTTCTTTTGATTATCTTCTTTTTTTCTTTTTACTTCCGGGACCACCGTTAGGTATTGCGTCAGAGGATGAGATGAATAACTTGTAGCGTGTGAAAATGCCATGCCTGACCGGGATTCGAACCCGGAACCTCCGGATGAAAAGACGAGATTACCACTCGCGCCACGGAGGCCCGGCTCTTTTGGTTACACCACGTAACTACTTGAGCGACGTGAAACAAAATTAATATGTATACACATATATATAAAATGCTTATACGAACACCACAAACAATGTGGTGTCCACCACAATGCGGATGTGTAACTATCCACTTTATTAAAGAATTGAAAAATCGTATCTCACTTTCAAATGAAATCAGTTTAAATGAAGTGCAGCCTTTTTTATTCATCTTTTTTTTAATTTAAATGTATTTATCTATTAATAATTAATAACCTCTGATTGTAAAAAAAATGTTTAGTAAGAATTATGTTAATAATTATTAATAAATCAGTATATTAAGTTAAAAAAATATATGCATAAGAAGTCGGATTCGAACCGATGTGTGCATGGTTACGAATTCGACACTTTCTCACTTACACCACATACCTACTAGAGCGACGTGAAACAAAATTAAAATATAATTATAATCTTTTGGTCTTAACCAAAATGGAAGGGAGTGCTACACTGAGGAACAAAATTTAAAAATTACGCTATTTTAAAATTCTAATGATGGTATTCCATAAAAAGATAAAAACACTATTTGCCTCTTATGATTTTTTATAAAAAATCATTGTTCTCAATAAATAAACAAAAAATCTGGTCAATAAAAGGAAGCACCGAGGTTAGCGCCTGCCTGCGCGCTGTATGTTGCCGTTATGTGTTGAATTGCATCGCTAGCAAAAAGTTTCTAAAAAACACAAAAACTTATACCAGTATCGTTTCTAAAAGATTAGTATATTGAATGGTTCAGTTATGGAAACAACAAAATTGCGCTGAATAAAATAATTATTAAAAAACAAAAAGTCAGACTAGTTTTTTTTTTCGTATGGGTACGTTGCAATCTCTTCAACTAGTTAACAGTAAGCAATCCCCCCATGGCCTAATGAGATAAGGATGATAATATGCATAACGTGTAAATGTGTCTTATACAGACTCAGGCTGACCAATCCTGAGATGTATGGTTAATTGAACCCCAACCACCAAAGTTAACCGGTATCCACTGTCTAGTATTCAAATTCGTATAAAATGAACTAGGATTCGAACCTCAGAACCGTCGACTTCGAAAATCAGTTCTTAAACAACTGAGGTAACCACTAGACCAGCCAAAGGGCTTTTTACGACGTTTAGTTGTACACATTTATCTATAATAATTATGAAAACGTACAAAAATCGTTAAAGAAGTTTTTCTTACGGGCATTTTTTCAGGCTACAGTAAGTTAAGCAGCGATGTGAAATTTAATATTGCTTCTAAATTGTTATGATTTAATCGGGTGCCTGTGTAGGCTACATTTTGAGATGGTGACTTTGATGGCCTCTACTCTGTTAAGACTAAAAGGCACTCGAATACAACATAAAATTAAAAAAAAGTAAAAGTAGAAAGTAAAATTAAAATGTAGAAGTAATATTAAATTTCACACCGCTGACTAACTTATGGTAAACTAAAAGAATGCTTGTAAAAAAAGAAAGAAAAACTTTATTAACTATTTTTGTTCGTTTTTACTTCCTTGTACGAAGTAAAGGAAGTATTGTGATCGCGAAAAATTTCGGTTTTCACATTTCAATGGAAATATACATTTTGACCATCCCTGAATCCATTTTGACTAGTTTAGGCGTGACGTCTGTACGTACGTACGTATGTATCTCGCATAACTCAAAAACGATTAGCCGTAGAATGTTAAAATATTGGATTTAGGACTGTTATAACATCTAGTTATGCACATCCCTTTTTGATTTTTAATCGACAGCACCAAAAGTGCCCCAAAAAGCTCGAATTCCAAATAATTGAATTTTGGACTTTTTTCTTAACTGCAGTAATAAGCCCTCGTTGAGAGCGTTTCAATGATATATCACAAGTGGTACTTATTTTCATTGGTTCCAGAATTATAGCCAAGTAAAATTTTAATTAATGAAATATTTAAATCTTATAAGGGGAAGGTACATCGGTTCGAATCCGACTTCATTTCCTTTTTTATTCACCTTTTTTTTAATTTAAATATATTTATTTATTAATAATTATTAACCTCTGATTGTAAAAAAATGTTTAATAAGAAATATGTTAATAATTATTAATAAATCATTATCAGTATATTTAAATTAAACAAAAAGAAAGTTAAAAAAATATATGAATAAGAAGTCGGATTCGAACCGATGTGTGCATGGTTACGGATTCGACACTTTCTCACTTACACCACATAACTACTTGAGCAATGTAAAATGAAATTAATATATAAACTAATATAAAATGTTGATAGGGAACCACAAAAAATGTGATGCAATGTGCGGTGTCCACCACAATACAATTGTTTAACTATCCCCTTTATTAAAGAATTGGAAGATCGATCTCACTTTCAAATGAAATCAGTTTAAATGAAGAGCAGCAAAAAATGTTTATCTATAATTTAATAGGCGTACAAGGAAATTTTGTAGTGTCCACATCAGATTTTTCACAATTATTCTAGGTAGATGTGTACAATTAGTAATCTAGTTTTTGTTTTTTAATAATTAATTTTATTTATATTTAGTATTTTCATGTATTTATACTTTAAATAAGTAATATAGACTTTAAAAATATCTATTATTTACTTTATATTAATTTCATATTTTTTGATGCTGCTCTGATCAAGGTTTTACCGTGATTATCCTTGAACTCTCCAGACTAATGTTAACACGGTTTTATTTTTTTATCCGAAGAGTGGTATATATATTCATTCTTGATATTATTTATTTGTTATATAATGTACCGATCAGAATAAAAGATTTATTTTTTTTATAATGAATCATTTTCTGTGTTGTAGATAAAATTTATTAAAAAAAAAGGTTTGTGACTTTTCTTACTAATATTACTGTATCACGATTTTATTAGATGGGTGATTTATCTGATTTTTCATAGAGTTCCTATCTTTGTACCAAATCTTTAATTAAATGGATGCATTTTAAGTATTTATTAAGATGCGTATTATCGTATCGTTATTCGTTACGTAGAAAACTAAAATAAAAGTACTTTTACTTCGATGACTGTTCATTTCAGTTCGTGTCCGTTATCACGACTTCTGCCTGTTCTATTGTTTTTACCAGATACAGATGGACGACGACATATAACCTATTTTTAACGAAATAAATAATGAACTTATAACGACCTACATTCATTTTATTTTTAAATAAAATACGAAAAAGACCGTAAGAACGATTAGAAAGAGCTTTTTGAAATCATTTAAGGATCATAGTAGCCAAAATAAATTTTGAAATGAACACGTAAGGTATAAATTAAGAATTTTCCCCTTACGAATATAAAATACTGATACAAGTAGAATATTTTAAATAGCAAAACTGAGCAGGTAATATTAGTTTGAATATTGAAAGGTCCGACAAATTAAACATCTTTGGAAAATTTAAGAAAAGATGATGGGAAGTTGAAAAACGTATTATTTGTAACCGGGGATTAAATATCGTTCCTTTTACTTTCCTGGCATCGTAATTCTAGAGCTATGTTGCAAGAACGAAAGTATGGCTATGGGTAATGGGTTTCAAAAAATGGTGTATGGGTTTTTCTTCACGTTTCATGACTCAGAAACTCCAAAAAACAAAAAGAGGAGTTAATGTTCGTGCATATCTACGTGTATTTGCAGCTTAATAACTTTTGACAGGATAAACCAATTTTGATGAAATTTTATACAGTGATTCGTTTATATGGGGTAATTTGTTGGTAAAATTTTGGGATCATTACCTCCAGGTGGTGGGGTTTTTTGGGTTTTATTTTCTTAAAATTCAGCTAATGTAACTCCCCTTTATAGTAAGCTCAATATATACGTGCATGCTTATCTTATAATTTTTTTTTTTAAATCTGCCTCAAAATTCCCCCCTCCCACCAAAAATAGAAAAGCTATCTTTTTATTATTGAGTACTTTTTAAGTGAATTTTTTTTAATGTCTTATTAGGCATAGGAGTATAGCAAGCGACCCCCCCCCCCCCCAAAAAAAAAATACTTTGGGTGCGAAATGAGTGAGGGGGAAGCCGATAAAAGTTTAAAATGATTGATTTTTGAATTTTTCAAAACTTTTTTTGTTTATTTAAACTTTTAATATTATTAAAGATTTAAATAATAAACTAAAATACACAAAAATGAACCCCCATCCCTAAAAGAAATCTTAGGTAACTATTTATTGGTTATACATTTTTCTAGTGGAATTTTTTAAACTTCTAATTAACGTAGTAAAATCAAAAAAAAAATTCTTGAAGGTGATTTTATGAAAGGAGTAGAAAAAATACCAATTATTTTAATTTTTTGCCGGCCTCCATGGCGCGAGTGGTAGTATCTCGGCCTTTCATCCGAAGGTTCCGGGTTAGAATCCCGGTCAGGCAAGGCATTTTTACACGCTACTTGTCATTAATTTCATCCTCTGAAACAATACTTAACGATGGTCCCGGAGGTTAAAAAAAATATATTTAAATTAATTTTTTTTTAAATTTATTTAAACATATAATGATAATTTTACAATAAAAACTTTATTATAAATTTCCCACATCCCAAAAAAAGAAATCTTAGGTAACTTTTTTCATACATAATTATTTTTCCACTATATACGAATAAATAACCAATGTCAGTAAACTATTGCAACTCTATCAGCTTTTTTAAACGATAGTAAAAACATCTGATTTTACTTTGTAATTTAAACGCATGTATACCTTAGCAATAATATTAACGTAATGAATAATTAATCAAGATTCGGCTTACCGATGACGGATACCTTAAAATAACTAAAAATATTATTGTTAATAATTTTTTCTGTTTTAACATTAACTTTTGTAGCATGTATACGTGCTGCGAGTGAGGTCAATCCATTTACTAATAGTAATAATTTTTTTTTAAACAAATTACATTTAATTGTAAATAAAACAACGCGTATTAATATCTTAAGTTAACATAGTAATCGGATTTTAAAAGAAAAAAAGCAATTTATAATTATTAAGAAGTATCATTTTGTCAACTCTCGTATGTTAGTATGTGCACATACCTGGCGATTTACTTCATACTTTTGCAGAATTATATTCGCACTTACACCTCAATCTGATTTTGTTTCGCTTTAAATTTTCAATGATTGTTACTAATTATTATAAGCCTGTTAGCTGATAATGATTAGATAGTGATAACTGGGAGATTATGACTTTACTCTTAGATAATTCGATTCGAATCTGGCTGTCGAAATTTATTTACTTATCGATGTTACTACTGATCAATTCCCGATTCATTGTTTTATAAAAATAATAAGAAATGAATTTTCTGGTAAGTGAAGAATTTCGAATATTCCATCTGGTCAATATACAAAGGCTTTATTCTTCGTCAGGGCGGTCAGTGTAGTATTTATGATTATCCGACCGATACGGTTGCAATATTCGCTATGTCCTTTCCAGTACATACAAACGGGAATGGATGGTAATGGCTATTTAATCTCCTTTTGTAACTTTAGGTGTGAAATGAGGTAGTTCATTATTTATCTGCCTGTATCATCCGTAAATTTGGATAGATTTTTGGCTACGTGTATAAGTTTGAATTACTTTCTAAACCGGCTTGAAGATTTTTCTGCATGAATTACGTTAAATAATAGAGAATTTATGTTATATTCGAATCTCAAATTTCTATGAAGAAATTTTAAATAACCGTTTGCAAATATAAACAAAAGATAAATGTGCAATTTAGTTAATATTTTTACTCTGATAACTTATATTTCATGTGTAATACGTAAATTTAAAGTACTATCCGCCGCCATCGGTTGTTGGTTTTAACACCTGCGACTGTCGTGTCTCGGTAAACTGTTCGAAAGGTATTAAAATACACTATGAAAACCGTTATTTCATGACAAATTTACAGGATGCAATTACGTATAAATCTGACTAAATGAATCTAATTCAGATATTTCGATGAATTTCATTGATTATAAAAAAAAAACAAAAAAAAAACACTTATCTACTTACAGTTACATTTTGTGTACGAAAGTACTAAAAGGTCGAATCATTCTGACCCCCGTAGAGGTAGACACCCGTCGTGTGATAATCCCGATCGCCTCCGTTCCTAGTCCTGATGGGCATTACCGGAGGTCGTCTTTTTGACCCTCTAAACTTGATAACATAACACAATCATCAGTTTGGCCTGTATCATGTAGAATCAACCTGACAGCTACTATTTAACAATTTTTGTGTAATGTCCATAATCCTGTTTTTCCTTTTTCTGTTGTAACTCTATTGCTGTTGAAGCGGCTTAACTATAAAGGGAAAGAGAAAGCATATCGACCAGAAAAAAACTTTGGATATCGAGGTTTTTCAAACTGTCGTCGTTCCAAGTCTTAGTTCAAATATTACAAAAAAATTATAACAATTTTCGGAATATGTAAGGAATCCATAAAGTCTTTTCATGATTACAAAAATTTATTACAAAAAATCTGTTACAGTTACAGCTGTGCGGTTTGTAGCAAAATAAAGAAAAAATTATCAAGGTTTTTTTATTGGTTTCTTGCAGGTAGAGGCAGAGTAAAAGGCACTGTGATCAGTCTTTTATAATATGGCGTCAATCCAGGAGAATGCGCAGTGTGTTTTGCTGTATTACGAGTCGAAATCACCGATTATTGTGCAGCGAAATTTTGAAGGGATTACGGATGACCAGCACCGCATAGCAGAATAGTATCATTCCGTGGTATGCAAACTTTAAGGAGAGTAGAACTACAATCGACCTTCCGCGAACAGGGCGGCCATCCGTTAGTGAAAAGAAGGTTGACGTTGTGCACTTCAGCAAGCTTTCCAAAACTACCAGTCGTATATCTCGTGAACTAGGGATTCCCAGGTCAACAGTGCACAAAATGTTACACAAGAAACTAAGGTTGCACGCGTATAAAGTTCAGATATTGAACCATCTACAGCCAGATACGGCCCTTGTCATGTTTTCTTTACGACCGAGATTTTTCAACGGAATGATAACGATAATTCAGCGTTTGTGTTCTTCAGACAAGGCAACTTTGCACACCTTAGGGAAAATAAACAGGCATAACGATAAACCTGCAGCGTTTGTGTTCTTCAGACAAGGCAACTTTGCACACCTTAGGGAAAGTAAACAGGCATAATGTGAGGATGTGGGGCTCAGAAAATCCGTACTTTACCAGGGAAAAAATTAGATTCCTCTAAAGTGAATGTACGGTGCGGTTTGATGCACAACAGAATCATTGGTCCCTTCTTTTTCATTGAGCAATCAATAACAGCTAACATTTACCTGAATATGCTGATTCACTTTGCTATAAATGACTTGCAACCTAAGGTGGTTTTCCAGCAGGATGGCGCACCACTGCATTGGTGATTACTAGTTCAAGATTTTCTGAATGAATCATTTCATGGTAGGTGGATTGGGCGCAACCACGATCACCAATTGGGAATCTGGCCACCACGACCATCAGATATAACTCCCTTAGACTCCTTTTTTCTCTGGGATTATATTAAGGACAGAGTCTATGCAACTCCTGTACCTGATCTGGACTTATTGAGACTGCTGTCTCAATGAAAGCTGTTGCTAGTGTTACCGAAGAAATGTTGACCAACACACGGCGTGAAATTGATTATCGATTGGACATTCAAGGACATTCAACAAGCGCACATGTTAAAGTTTATTGGCATGGTAAAAAAACTTGATAATTTTTTCTTTCTTTTGCCACAAATCACACAGTTGTAACTGTAATAGCTTTATTGTAATAAATTTTTGTAATCATGAAAAGACTATGGACACTCTATATATACGTTCTTGTATGTTTTGGTCTGTGTTTCATTAATATTTCCGAATTTTCGTAACATGAATTATTCGAACAAAGTTTAAAAAATATTCTATATACTGGGATTGATGGCATTAAATTTTTGACAAAATTAAAAAAGAGGCGTGTTAGTTTTCACCATTTTTTTTTTTTTTTTTTGTAGTAGTCGTAGGAAAATTGAACTTCTAATAACATTGCTTATTAAATTATTTAAAATTCCTGTCTTTAAACTGAACTTATAAGTAAAAGATATTCAGAAGTAATATTAAATATTTTTGCTTCATATCTAAAATAACCGTTGACCAAAAAAGTTAAAATTTAACACAAACATTCAGTTATATATACTCTATCTTTGGCCTGATTTTCGATCCTATCAGACAGCGTGGAATCACGATATACATATTTTTTTGGAAACTGTTATCTTTTACCCTTGTCGAATAACATTACACTGAATAAGGAACTAAATAATTACTCTAGTAGTTTAATTTGTAAGCCCCCAAAAAGAAAACTAGATTGAATAGGACCCATTTTTAAAATATCAGTCTTTTTAAACTTTAATTTTTAAGATTAAAAATCCAACTGTATTTACTATTAATGAAGACGAAATGCGAACTTTCAAAAAAAGGGGTCCATGGAATTCGACTTAAGATTAACTTTTTTTTTTAGTTTTTAATAATTTCTGATATTTTGTCTGTTTTTTAAGTTGTGGCTGTTATTTAAATTGTTACGAGGCAGTGAGCAAGAGGGTCAAATGGGATCTAATTTGTTTCTTTTATGCTCATACATAGCCACTCCTGAGTGGAAATAAATGTTTGTGTGTGTGTATTGTGTCGAAATACTTGTAATATTTAATTACTTAACAAAATAAAAGATAATAATACATTAACTTAATACTAATTTGTTATTTTTAAAATAAATATTGCTTCCTAATTAATCGTGGATATAGTGTAAAAATTAGTCGTATTTTTTTGTTTGTGTACAAATACGGTATCCAGCTTTTGTTTTGTATTTCTAAGCATGTTGTATTGCATTTTCTTGCGTGTATTACCAAACTAACTTATTTTATATCACTGTATTGGATGGTTGTTTATAAAATTACTATAAGTGAATAATTTACCTTTTAAATTAAACATTTACAAATAAAATATCAATAATAATACAATATTCTGAAATATAGGAATAAAAAATTGTAATACATTAATATGTTTATTATAATTTATAATGTACATCTATATATGATTGAATACAGTACACCAGATATTTATTCACAATTAAAAATACAGTAATATTATCATAAATGATCAATAATATTTCTAATTAGTTGATTTTTAAAAATGCACGTTGACTTTTTGATGTACACATGTACATAGGCAGTTTATGTCAGACTTTTGAAATATATATGTACAATTTGTATAACTGTTAGGTACAGAATATATATATATATATATATGTGTGTGTGTGTGTGTGTGTGCGTGTGTATGCGTCCGTGCGCGCGTAACAAGTCGTGAGTTATTCATAATGAACGCCCAGCAAAAACTACTAAAGATAAATTGATAAAATTTTCTACACCCGTTCTTGCAGTGTAAATGAACACTAAAAAAGGATATTTTTTGAAATCCCGAGTTAAACAGGTTAAAAATAGAGTAACAATGAAATTACAATTTTTTTAATTTATCAGTAACAAATGAAGATATCGCCTTGATTTTTTATGTGTGCAATCTTAATGTGTTATATCGTAATGTCAAATCTCTAGGGGTTTTTAAAAAATCGACCTTGAAAACGATGAAAAAAATTTCGAAAAATGATTGGAAATTTTCCCCATTTCCAAACACATTAACCAAGATATTCACTCGATTTGGGTTTGCAACCTTCAGAAAAATATATAAAAAACATTTTCGGGCCGTTTTTTGAATTTTGACTTTTTAAGGTGTATGGAAGGGGGCGGCGGCTCAACCAATACAGCCACTGTTCGTGTATGTTCGTCTGGCTGCACCTGCCTCCGGTTACAAGACTAAAAAAAAATATAGAAAAAGATTGACCGCGATGGAAAACGCAAATAACCACATAGAGCGAGCGAGCGAGCATGGGAATGCTAGTGTATATATATATATATATATATATATATATATATATATATATATATATATATACACACACACACACACAGCGTGATATGCAGTATACAATATTATCATAAAATAACTAAATAATAACAAAAATGATTACAAGGAGAAGATTAATCAGTTTAATCGACAATATTTTGTTTAGTTTTGTTGAGAGAGAATTCTCTTAAATTAATTTTATTTTTTTTTTAAATTGTGAACTTAGATTGTTGTTAATTAATGCCTATTCAACTATGAAAAGTTTAAGCTTAAAAAGTATAACTTGGAAACAATAAAATATTATTATTATTATATATACAGTACATTTTTTTAATTTTCTGGAAATTCTTTGAAACTGGAAGTTAGAATACATAATAATTTGAATTGTGTGTGCGAAAAGTCTGATTTATAACTTTAAAAAAAAAAACTATATTAGAAAATTACTTTTAGCGTAAATGTAATAAATACATTGAGTTATAAATTTGTAATCGATTACATTATTATAATTATTACAGTCATATAGGTAAACTATTATCAGAATTTAAAGTGAAATATTTAACTTACAGTGAAATCCATGATAAATGCGTAGAGTTTTACGTATTAAGTAATTTCTCCGATGTTAACAACAGAAAGATCCTTCGCTTACTACCCGATCTGAACTGACTTATTCTTTGAAGAACTGTCTCTATTCTTGCACGAAGGATAAGACAAACAGAATAAAAGAGAGAAAGAATGAGTAATCCGGAGTGGAAATATATGAAAGATAGTACAAGACAGAAAAAGAGAAAAAGCGATAGAATGATGATGAAATGGTTGGGAGAGGGGGAAACAACCCGCATTACTTTCTTCTTTAGTCTTCTCCAACTCCCCACAACAGATCACTTCTTTTTTTTTTTTTATTCTAACCTAAAAGAAGAGTTTGAAAAAATTTTATTAATATTCTGAAGAAGTAGGTTTTATTGTTTTGTCCCACGCACTAATATTATGTAACTACATATTTAAATACGGTTCTTTTTTTCTTTATTTTGTTTAGGTTTACTACGTATGTAATTATTACTATAATTTCAGTCAGCCGTGTCCTTTCGTAATGAAATTCGGAAATTATATTTTTTTTTTATTATTTTAACTATAATATACACGAGTATTCAGTCATAATAGAATTTAATAATATAGTACCAAAGAATAGGATCGGTTTGTTGTTGAATGTGACCCGATTAGTCGGATACTGCACATTCGAACATTTCACAATGGAAAACAGGTTTTTTATCGACTTATCGAAGAAAAGTACGGTATTACTTTCGAACACATGGTGTTATTGGAGGGGGAGTGAAAATTAATTTTATTTACGTTTTTAGGTATAGTTGAAGGGGGATTTCCTTTATATATATATTTATATAGTGCTAGTGTATATATATATATATATATATGCATATACACTAGCATCCCCATCACGGTTTAACCAGTTTTATATGGTTACTTGTGTTTCCCATCGCGGTCAATTTTTTTATTATTTTATTTTAGTCAAAGTAATCGGAAGCAGGTGTAGCCAGTCGCACATACCGAACAATGGCAGTGGCTGTGTCGGTTGAGCCGCCACGCTCTTCATCGTCACACCTCTTAAAAAGTCAAAAAAATACCGAAAATTGTTTTTAGATATTATCTGAGGAGCATCGAGTGAATATCTCGTTAAAAATATTTTGAAACGGGGAAAATTTTCAACAATTTTTCAAATTATTTAACCTTTCGTCATCCCTTTCAAGGTCGAATTTCATAAAAATTTAGAAATTGTTTTTTAAGATATTCACGTGAAGATTACACACACCAAAAATCAGGTTGATATATTCATTTGTCACCGAGAAATTAAAAATATAGTAAATTTCTTGTTACTCCATTTTAAGCTTTTATTTCAAAAAAATTATTTCTTATTGTGTACTTACACCGTAAGAAAATCCTCGAAAGGTGGAAAGATCAGCTTCTCAATTCATAGCTTCGCAGCGTACTATAACTATCGAATAGTTGAATCTACAGCTACGGAGCTAACGGTTTTCCGCAAAACTTTAATTAATTTTAGATTTTAAGTTAAAAAGGTACAATAATTTAAAAAAAAATTTAATATTTAAAAAGTTTGGGCAGACAGATACGCCTGCGATGATACGACACAGCAGCCTCGGTTTTCTGCAAAACTTTAGTTTTAAGATTTTAAAGGTACTAGGACTTTAGAAAATTTTTAATATTAAAAAATTTCGGACAGAGAGACACGGTTGCGACTTCGGCAGCCACCTATGCCTCGCCTTCAAATCGGTCAGTCTGCTTTGGCTAGACTCCTGACCCGCGTGTTCCGGAACCTCCGATCCTCGTACGCTAACTGGCTCGGCCGTTCGGTGGAACGCTGAATCTTTCTCCTTTCGGGGGAAGATCCGAACAAGGGTTTACAAATTTTCATCAATTTATCTTTTGCAATTTTTGCTAGGCGTTGATTATAAGTCAGAACATCTTGTGTTACAGATTTAGATATTCTGTAGATGTTGAGATTATAATAATTATTTAAAAATAAAAAAATTGGGACCGACATCAAGACCATGTTATGTGATTCACATATGTAGAATTATGAGATTCCCACTGTCCCTACCGATGCTTTATATTATACGTAATGTGTATCGGGTCTGAAAGGTTAGAGATACCTCGATTTTTGATGATTTTATTAACGGTACTACAGATCTTATGCAAAAACTCGCATTACCTGCCCTACAGAAAAGACCGTAAAACATCACTTAACGTGACGATTACATATAGAATATCATCAGGATTCCCACAGGCCCTAGATACACGTAGAACAATTAAAAAATTTGTTTTGTCAATTTTCACTTTTTGTATCTAAAGAGTTTCTTCAACATCATGGTACCACCGCAAAAAGCAGCTGCGTCCATTGCAACAACATTTATTTGTTTCAGACATAATAGGAAAGATTTTACGCCCGAACAAACATAAAAAAAAGTATACGAGTCGAATACATAACCTCCATTTTTTAAGGCTGTTAAAAATTGTTAAAAAAAACACATTTGTATTCTTTTCTACTATTACTATTATTGTTTCACTGTACCGCATTGACTTGTCTTCTTATAGTATAATATATTATCTACTCAAGATACCCATCTTTTTTTTTTTATTCTTTTTAAAATGTTTAGTTAATTCACTTTCTCTCTTAACAAGAAGAATTTAAATAAATCTAAACACTACTGACTGACGGTTTATCATTTTTTATAGGTATCACATCATTTTCATTTGACGATAATAAGAAATAAAAGTCATCTTAAACAATAGAATTATATTATACGTTTATTAATATTAACAAATGAACATTAAAGCAATAGTATTTTTTATATTAGATAATCGTATAATAAATTGATTGACGTTTATGTATATTTATATTTATTTTCTTAATTACTTTTATTATTAAAACTGATTTAAAATAAATTCTTATATACAATTGATGATTAATGAAAAATATAAACAGTTTACAAAATTTCTCCATCAATTTATTTATTATTTTTTACTATTGATATTTGATTTTAATTTAACATTACTTCCTGGTTTACTCAAAGATCTGTTTTCAATGTGTTCTTTATGCTTAGATACACATCAACAAAAACAAATAGTTTTAAGCTGTAACTAGCCCACGATGGAGGTTACGCATCGTCGCAAATCTGTAATTTACTGATTTTCGAAGTCGGACGTTCTGAGGTTCAATCCTAGTAAAGGTTAGTTGCTTTTATACGGAGTAGACAATGGATTCCGGTGTACTTTGGTGGATAGGTTTCAATCACACATCTCAGGAGTGGTCGGCCTGAGTCTATACAAGACCATATCTCATGTCATGCACATCATCCTCAACTCTTTGGGCTGCGGAGGGGAGTGGCTTATTGTTCACTATTTGAAAAATTGTGTGTAATATACACATTAAAGAAATAATAATCTAACTGACATGGAAATGAAAATAAATTTCTCTCACTCATTAACCAAGTCTTATTTGCAAGGTGAGACCGTTATTTGATTTCTTAGCTGATTAGGTAAGGTAACTATGTTTGTCATTATTGTATTTTTGTGCCGTTGTATAGATTTACGTTAAATATATACAAATTGGTTTTTATATAAGTTAGAGTATTTACCTGGCATAAACGTGATATAAGCCATGTACACCTGTTAATCAGTTAATTTTCAAGCGATCTATTAGTTCTTAGAATTATTATTAAAGTTGAAACCTTTTTCTTATTATTAATTTTAGTTAGTTCTATAATGACTTAAATACAGGAAAGTTCTACAGTAGATCTCATCCTGTAATATTCTCTCTGTAGTGAACACTTGTTAACATGCATGTTAAATATTTTACAATAATTACTAGCTGCAGGGGGCGCCTGACGGGCACGCCCCGACCCTCCGGACGGGTTGCCCTGGCGGGCGGCGTCTCGGAATGGGATTATTTTAAGGGTCCAAAATTGATTATTTCTTGTATAAAAATATTTTTTTTTTGAATGATGAAAATTGACATAATGAAAGTTAATTTAGAAATTTAACTCTAGAAATTGATACTAACGAATCGTGATTTTCCGCTAGTTGGTTATTGTTCATTATTTTATGAAGAAAAACAATCACGTAAATAAAAAAATATGTAAAAAAAATTTTAAACACCGTTCTTAAATTAAACGCACTAATAGGTAAAAAATAATTTTAGGACGGTATCTCAGAATGAATTTGACAACAAGCTTTGATGGTGATATGTAAGATTATGTGAAAGTCAAATTAAAAATTTGATGTTTTTGCCAATTATCATTGAAAATTATAAATCTGTAGACGTATGGTAAACAGCTGAGTAGATTACAAAATTAATGAAACAAATTTCTCTCTAAGGTGATACAAATTCATTGTACGTAAATCAATTTTTTTATAATGAAAGAAGAAAACATAATTATTAATAAGAGGTGGAATTAATTTATGATAATTAAGTATTAAATTTAAATAATATTAAAAAAATAAATAAATAATAATAATAATGTTGTAAACATTAAAAACCATCAAGGAAATGACAATCTCCTGAATTATTAATAAGTGACATTCTACCAACTTAAATGTTTATTATAATATAAAACTGAATTCATCTCTTAATTTATGCATAAAAAGAAATTTCTCAACATCATTTCAGTTCAAATACAAACGTTATAAAATGAAATAATAACAATAAAAACTTCCTGTTATAAATTATTACATAATTCGTCAAATAGTAAACTGAATATAAAGTATAACTCGAATAAAGCTATTCAAAATAAAACAAATTAACAGCAATTAAATATATAGCATTGAGTTCACTATTTATTTACTTTCATTAACACTGATTAAATTGCTGAGGCAAATAAGACATTCATTTTGTTAGAGTTCGACGAACTTTACTTTATGGAGATCCATTATGTTTTGTTCTATTTTCTTTAATAGATTTATTTATTTTGCATTTTAATATTTTTTAAACTTAATGTGTTCCTTTACTTTAAAAAATCTAATTCCGTAAAAATATATATATATCCATCAAATTAAATAACATGGATAAATATTAGGACGAAAATAGGTATTACGTTAGATACAGGGGTGATCCCCGGCAGCAAGCCTTGCTACAGAAAGTATTAACTCTGATAATGCAAGTTAAATAATTTATCGTGGCAAAGGTTTCCCGTAACAACCTCATTTAGAGGCAGCCGCTCTCTGGAAGCGAAACGGAAGAGTGCTGAATCAGGAAGAATTCGGCATGAGGTGGTTGAAAACCCTGAGTTTTAACCAATTTTGTATAATTTTGTCATTCAACTTTCAGTCTGGTTCTATATAACTTCCATTTTTAATGCGGCATACATCCTACCTGAAGTCGATTCCATTCCAGACTGTAGCCAACTAATCGGTCGTTAACTCTGCAACTGCGGCGTTAATTCGAACTCTTAATTCAACAAGATCAGCGGCCAAAGGTTGAAAATATATCTCATCTTTAATGAAACTGCACAAGAAAAAAATCTAGTTGGATCAAATCTAGAGAGCGAGGTTGGTCATGTAATTGGACCGTCATGACCGTTCCATCAACCTGGGAATCGAACATCAAGAAAATCTAGGATTTCTAGGCGGAAGTATGGTGGCCCCCCCACCACCGTTTTATTGTTAGTATCTTTGTTATCATCGTCTAACGAAGGAATTAGAAAATTTTGAAATATGTCCAAGTAAACGATACCATTTACGGTTGCCTTCTGGAAGAAGAACAAACTGTACGGTTTTTGTTTGCTTAGAGCACAAAAAACATTGATCCCATAGGTATAACGAATGTGCTGCAAAGTTCATGAGTGTTTTCGTTACCCCATATTCAGCAGTTATGGGTGTTCACCTTGCCACTGATGTGAAACGTTGACTTATCATTACGTTGTCTAAAAATGTATCGTTGTCTGAAAATCGACCCATTATTGCCACACAAAACTGCAGCGAGCAACTTTGTACCATATGTAATTTGTTAAACCATGAATAGTTTGTATGGATTCAAGTGCAGCCGTTTACATAATACGCATCAAACAGTCGTTTGTGGAATTCCAGTCTCACGTGACGCACGTCGAGTTGATTTCTTCGGATTACGGCAAAGCCTTCTCTGAGTTGTTCCACAATAGCTTCAGGGACGCGTGGGCATCCTGGCGATTTTGTATGTTTAACAGAATACCTGTCTCAACGAAGGTATGGTGCCAAGAGTAAATTGTATAATTACTAGAAGCCCCCCACCGTACTCTTTAAGAAAATTACGTTGAACTGCAGTTGCTGAATGTAAATAGTGAAACTAAAACACACAGTGAGCACGTTTTGCACCAGTAAATTTATCTGGTATTTTTAACAACACTGGTGGCCGAAATCGGTACTAATGAACTGCACGAGTCAAAACTTGATGTGTTTTGCTATGAAATGAGACTGCACCAAATCTGTAAGTTATCTAAATAATTTTTTATACGTTTTTAAAATAGTGAAGTCCTTTTTGAATAACCCTGGTATTCTATATACATGGAAGTATTCAATTTATGTTTCTACTCTTTTTCCGATAAAAGGAGACGCAGTTTACTTTTTAACAGTATATCGTAAAACACTCATCTAGAAAAGAGGTTATCAGATGAAAACAACTTTTACTATTTCTTAATATCAAAAAACAAAAAATTAATAAATATAAAAAAGAACGTTATTGGAACTCCCTTATATATACAATAAGTATTTAATATTAAAACATAATAACGCGTGTTATTAGATATATGAAATAACACACATAAAAGTGAACCGACTACAAAGAAACGAGAAATTGATATAAAATGAACAATTAAAAAAATGAAGGAAATAAAAATACTTCATTCTGTTTGCATAAAAAATTACTTTCAATTTTTATATCTTCAGTATTATTAATTACTTTTCTTAGAATTATAAAATGTTTCTAAACGATACACGATAACAACAATGATACACTGGATTATTTTGCTGAATTAATAAAGTTTCACCGAACAACGATTCTTATTTATTACCCTAAAGAATCCTTGATTTAATATTACCGCGCAGAAAAGTTTAAACAATATTTAAAGAATAAATATTATTGGAGGTTAATAATAAAATTATAGAAAAAAATAGTACTATTAGTTAGTGGATGTAAACAGACACAAAATTGTCAAGCTGCAACATTTATATGATCCTGTTTATTAATTTCAGCCAAATCTCATCTGTTTTTTTTTAACAAATTTGAAGAAATAAGTTGTGATTTAGTTCAAAATAAAAGGATTAACATTCTCTAGTAAAATATAATTTGATAAAACTAATATTTACGGAGCTATTAATAATTAAAAAATTTTAAATTTAAATGATGGGTACATCAAATTTTATTAAAATATCTCAATCCGTTTCTTAAGATATAAATATTTCCGATATTCGTGGCGGAGTGATAGCGTCTCAGCCCAAGTCCTGGATTTGAATCCCGGTCAGGCATGAAATTTTTCATACGCTACAAATTTCCATTCTCATAGAGCAAATTGATCAAAAGCAATTAATGCCCCCGTCATTCCCCACAAATATATATTATATTTATATAAAATAAAAAACACAAATGGCGTACAGAGGAAAAATGAAGCGAGGTAGAACAATTTTACATATTTTTTTTTTTATTTTCAAATCCTGAATCAGTTGATTAAATTCGGCCAATATCTCCCGAGACATTCTGTATAACAGGATTACACAAGAAGAATGTGACTAACATTCAGCGTATGTTATACTGAAAATAAAAAAAGAAAGTTTATATTAACAGGTACAGAAATGCTTCATTAACGAATCTCGGCTGGAGAAAGATTTCGCGATGGTTTCTGCGCCTTCGATAAAATTAAGCCAGACTGTAATTCTTGGGATCAAAATTTAGGAGTAAATTTAGTGGTTTTATGTATAATCAGTCCTAAAAAAAATTGAAAAAACACCAGAACTACAGTTTTAGCAGTTAGAAAATCTGGAATAAAAGACAAAAGATTGGAGTCGAAAAACATTATTTTATGTTAGGCGTAAATAAATTTATAAAATGGGTATTATTAAAATATGAATGTTTTAAATAAAACTTATAAAGAATTTGATTCTGTGAAAAATAGCAACTACAGAAACCAAATATAAAAGTAAAAATTTTGAAGTATGCAAAAAAAAAGAATTCATGTGGATACTTCATGATTTCCTTGTACGCCTATTAAATTACATATATACACATTCTTTAAAATGAAAAGTACATAAAATTTTATTTCTAATATTTATTAATAAATCTAATAAAATTTATTAATAAATATTTAAATGAAAAAAAAGTACAAAAAAGAGGTGAAGTCTGATTCCAGCCGATGTGCCTTCCCCTTGTAAGACTCAAATATTTAATTCATTAAAATTTCATTGGGCTAAAACTCTGCAACCAATGAAAATAAGTACCAGTTATGTACGATATCGTTGAAACGCTCTCAATGAGAGATTATTACTGCAGTTAAAAAAGTCCAAAATCCAAATTGTTTTGGATTTTGGGCTTTTTTGGACACTTTTGGTTCAGTCGATTGCAATCAAAAGAGGAGGTGCACAACTCGATATTACAACAGTCCTAAATCCAAAATTTCAACATCCTAAAACTAATCGTTATTTAGTTATGCGAGATACATACACACGTACAGAGGTAACAGAGGAAACTAGTCAAAATGGATTCAGGGATGATCAAAATGGATATTTCCGTTGAAATTTGAAAACTGAAATTTTTCGCGATCACAATACTTCCTTTACTTTATACAAGGAATTAAAAAAAACATTACGAAAAGTGGTAGATTTTAACTAGCTATTACGTGAAACAAAATTTTCTATATTACCACAAAAGAATTAAATATTTTGGAAGAATAACAAATATAAAACATATAATTAAACCAACTTACAAATAGCAGATTAAATTGCTGATAATGTCCTTTGCCATAATGAATATTCCACTCTGTTAACGAACAATGTTTTTGGTGACTTCGTATTTCAATAATTACGATTTTATCTTAGTAGCATCGTACTGAGAATTGAAATTAGTAATTCTTCCCTTGTTTTCGCTTTTTACTTTCTTCTACGAAGTAAAGGAAGTATTGTGATCGCGAAATATTTCGGTTTTCAAATTTCATAACTAAAAAAATTGTTAGCCGTAGGATGTTGAAATTTTGGATTTAGGACTGTTGTTACATCTAGTTTTGCACTTCCGCTGTTAATTGCGATCAACTGAACCAAAAGTGTCCAAAAAAGCCGAAAATCCAAATCAGTTTGGATTTTGGACGTTTTCTTAACTACAGTAATAAGTCTTCATTGAGAGCTTTTAAGATATATCTGAATATTTAAGATATATCTGAATATTTAAGATAATATCTGAATATTTAAGATATATCTTAAGTGGTACTTATTTTCATTGGTTGCAGAGTTATAGCCAAATAACATTTTAATTAATGAAATACGAGTATCTGGATCAAGGGGAAGGCACATTGAAACGGAGATGGGGTAATTGGTTCGAATCAGACTTCGTCTCTTTTTTTCAACTTTTTTTTTTAATTTAAATATATTGATTTATTAATAATTATTAACCTTTGATTGTAAAAAAAATTTACGATAAATAACATTCAATAATAACAATAAAAAAAAAGAAAAAATGTCCAAGTTATTAAGAAATAAAATTTTATGTACTTTTAAATTTCAATGTTTAAAAATGTGTTTATGTAATTTAATAGGCGTACAAAGTAATCATGAGGTGTCCACAGATTTAAACATTCAGGAAGATCTCTACAAAGAAGATTTTGTACCTTTTATAGATTAAAGGGATGGAGTTTATCTTTTTGAAGTATTTTCGTATTAAACCGTTGCAGTAAGAAATTCCTCTGATATTGATGCCCGGGTTACAATCCATGTGCTGAACTACGTTTTCTTCTTCCCTGACAGAATGTTTTTCTTCCCGTTCAGCAACGTTCTTCCCGTGCCTGTCATAAGAGAGCCGCTTGGTAGACTGTTCTCGGGGTGTCTAAGCTGGAGTTGCTTTCCGGCTTGCTGGAAGGTGGCTTAGGTGAGGGTGCTCTTACAATTTGGAAAGGATCCTGGTGAGGTCAGTAGTTATCGACCCATCAGCCTCTTGCTGGTTCTAGACAAGTTGCTAGAAAGGCTGGTTGTGGAACGGCTCTGGGAAAACATCGATATGAACTGTTTTTTAAATCGAGGCCAATATGGCTTCATGAAAGGGGTTGGCACCGAGGATTGCATCTTAAATGCTCTTTCCGAGGTGAAAAGCGCCGACTGCAAATACGTTTTAGCAATTTTTATTGACATAGAGGCAGCATTTCCTTCCTTGTGTTGGAGTTCTGTCCTCTGTGAATTGGAACGCCGCAATGTTCCCGAAGCCTTGCAGGCCGTAGTAAGAGACTATTTGTCTAATCGCTCGGCTCTGTTAAAAGATGCGCACCTAGTTGTGGAAAAGTCCGTCACCAGGGGAAGCCCGCAGTGTTCCGTTCTCGGTCCCCTGCTGTGGAACCTGGTTTTTGACGGATTTCTGGGATTGACATTTCCAGAAGGGGTCACGGCCCAGGCTTTCGCCGATGACTGTCTCCTTTTAGTTCGTGGTAATTCACGACCGAAACTGGAAAGCAGAGCACAGGCGGCTTTGTCAACCGCCGAGGGCTGGATGGACATGCAAAATTCAAAGATTTCTGTGCCCAAGATGAAGTTTATGTTTCTCAAGGGTGTAGACAAATTATCATGCAGTGGTAACCCCCACATTAAGTATAAAGGATGTGTAATCAGCCGAGTAAGGGTTCATAAGTACCTAGGTGTTTTGTTTGGTGAGAAGTTGCTTTTTAGTAACCACATTAGGCAAGTTGCGGCGGACGCTGTCTCAGTGATGCACAAACTTAGAAGGATTTCTCGAAAGGACTAAGACTAATTGCTTCAAAATTTAAGGAGTGCCCAGCTCAGAGCCTTGATAGTATGCACTGGCGTTTTTAAAACAACCTCCTACGAGGCTACTACCGAATTGGGAAAGCCTCTCCCAATCGATTTAGTGGTGAAAGTTCGGGCAGCCATGTGGAAGTTGCGAAGAGGTCAGGAGGCCGAAGCATTTGGGATGCGGTTTCGAGCCGGGCCAGAACCGGAGCGGAATGGTGATCACAATGCACTGGAGCTAAATTTCGTCCAGTTGCCCATCTCTCGTCTGCGGAAGAGGCTATGGAGCCTTGCGATGGAGGCACGGCAGCTTGAATGGTACACCACGGCTAAGGGAAGATCCTTGTATAGGTTTATTCAGGATTTGGGGGAATGGTACGCCTCGAGTTCATTTTTAAGGGCAGCGGGTGCCCAGGTGCTCACCAACCATGTACATTTAAAGCAATATCTGTTTCGGTTCCGCCTAGCAGCTGATGAGTTGTGTGTCTGCGGGGAGGTCCAGTCGAATGAGCATATGATGTTCGACTGCCCTGCTCTTGGGGGGGCCAGAGACCGAGCCACCCTGGAACTTAGGAGTCAGGGGGAAACTTGGCCGCTCACAAATAACGAGTCACTGTGGCGAGAGCTGCATTGTCGGACCGTGTGGGAGTTCCTTGATGAGGTTGCGATGTTCAACCGTCATCGCTAGATTTAAGGTAAATTTATATTTTGGTTATATTGATTCCTATTTTGCCGCTGTGGGAAGTCTTTCTTGAGATAATGGCTGGCCATCAGATATAAGCTCCAAGCGCTTTAAATGGTGGACAGGTACTAGCTGGCATTCAACGAACTGCGACAGCGGTTCTGAGCGCTGAAATCCTTCCATTCGAAAATGTTTGATCATATTCTCGCTGTACAACTCGTACAATTCCATTCCAGAACCAACAAATAAAAATTCACTGGAAAATTTATAAGGGATTGTTAGATAATGGCATATACATACTATTCCATTCCTTAAATGTCTATTGCTATTCAAATGCAATACAAAAAACTTACTGGTTGACATCAGTTGTTAGTATCGTTAATTTACGAACTAATTATTTCAAATAAAATTAATTTTTAATTAGCTTTAATGAGCTCTAATAAACTGTTTCACTGATATGTTGTCCATTTTACTTGCATTATTTTAACTTGATTTTTCTAAAATATTTAATTCTTTTGTTTGCAAAGGGTAATTCAAAATGATACACTCAATTTCATAACTCCGTATTCAAAATTAAGAACTAATGACAAATGTGAAGTAAATTAATCTGCTAAATTCAATAAACTTTACAGATACATTTCAAAAATATTTAATGTGGCTCCCTCCGGCTGCACGGCACACATCTAAGCAGTACCTGAACTCGTCCCACACATAACGAAGCACATCTTTTGTTTCTGAGTTCACCGCAGTTGTGTTACGGTTCCGCAGGTCGGCCAGATTTGTTGGTAGAGGTGGTACGTAAAGTGCATCTTTCAGAAACCCCCACAAGAAAAGTCACATGGCGTGAGGTCTGGCAATCTTAGAGGCCGGAACTAAAGAGCCAGGTCTTTATTCCCGATGCGTCCTATCCATCGTTGAGGTAGATATTCATTCGGGTAGCGTTGAACATCTAGGTGATAATGGGGTGAAGCTCCGTCATGTTGAAAAATGGAGTCTTGTGAATCTTCAATTACATGAGGGAAAAGCCGGTTTTTCAGCATGTCCTGGTACATTATCCTAGTAACCGTGTGTTCCACAAAAAAGAATGGTCCATGAAGCTTTGTTTGCGATAGGGCACAAAACACATTAACATTGGGGGAATCTCTCTCATGTTGTAGCGTTCATGGGGATTTTGTAGATCCCGTATGCAAACACTGTGTCTGTTCACTTTTCCACTGAGATGAAACGTCGCTAAAAATTAAAGCGGAAGAAAACATCCTCCATGTTTTCAAGCATTTGATAACAAAATTCAACACGCTTTGGTTTGTCACCTCCGCGAAAAACCTGTGTAAGTTTTAGGCGATAAGACATGGAAAGTAAACGACACTTCACCAAAACAAAACACGCCAGGCAAATAGTGAGGTATTCCAAGTTCTCTTCTCGCTCTACGGGTTGACTTTCTTGGGTTTCGTAGTCATACGCGGTCGGCCCGTGCTCTTACCTTTACAGAGACATCTTGTTTGTTCAGTCTGATAAAGCCAACGCCATATGCTATTCCTTATTGGATAGTCAATTTTAAATTGAAAATGCACACTGCACTGCAGATGCCGACTGAGATTTTCCGGTAATCAAGATCACAGAAAATCTTGTTTTGCACTGTAGCCATCTTACTTACAATTGAAAAGTAATGGCGGCACAATCACTCTAGCGGTCGTTTACGCAACGACGTGCGTTCTAGCGATCTTATTCAAAACTTTCCGACCTACCCTCTCAACAACTACGTAGGTCAGATTCAATGTATAGTTCAAAAAACAGAGTTACTAAATTGAGTCCATCATTCAGAATTGCCTAACAATTTGTTACGTAGTTGAAATTTACCACATTTTGATGTGTTTTGCTTTTAATAAACTTTAAAATTCTAACTTTTGGATTTAGTTTTTTTGGACTTTATTCATACCATTTTTCTCAAAATCAAAGTTTGCAAGTTTTGTTAAAAATTTTATAAGTTACTATCCATTTAACAAGGTTAAAAATACAGTTCTAAGATATTTTTTAAATGTTTTCAGGTCAGATTACTTATTTAACCACGAAATTTACAATTTGGGTCCCTAGAACCCAATTTTACCGCAGGAGGCGGTAAAATTAAGCGTAGAAATCATTGCGAGATCTTTTGCCAAACGATACTCGCTAACAAAGCGTTTCCTAACCTACGTTTATATGAACATTTTTTTTTTATTATACCAGCAGAACATGTACTGAAGGTTTACTAAATTATTCGTAAATCACTCTGTATATTAATGTTAAAATTTCATATACATATTTAATTTCTAAAAAAGTTTTTTATTTAATTTACAACAATATCTATTTACGAAATAAAATGATTAACCATTTATTCATATTAACCATATATAATAACCTAACTATATGACCAATAAATTTAAATGTAATATAAATACGAGTAGATCAAAGTGTCACAGTTTAAAGATGTACGCATAAAATATTAAAAGCGTGTACTATTTTTTTAATGTTTCAATATTTATATTATTCAATAGAAAAAAAAAAACATAAAATATTATTGAATGGTAAAACTAAAAAAAAAATTTGATTATGTAAAAAACCCGTACTGTAATGGAGCTTTAATTCGCCTTTGAAAATTACAAATGAAATAATCAAACAAGAATGAGTAGGAAAAGTATATGAATTGTAAGACGGAAAGTTTTACTCAACCGG